>NC_058523.1:65463777-66063777 GCF_904849725.1 Hordeum vulgare subsp. vulgare
TGCCTTGTTCCTCACCACTTGACCGTCCTCATCTTGCTTGTTTCAGAAAATCCACTTGGTGCCGATGATATTGTGCTTGCGAGGATCTGGTCGTTTGACGAGCTCCCATACGTCATTCAGCTTGAATTGAAGAAGTTCGTCTTGCATAGCTTGGATCCACTCCGGTTCCAGAAAAGCCTCAGCAACTTTTGAGGGTTCTGTGATGGATACAAAGGAAAAAATGCCCACAAAAGTTAACTAAGTGTGAAGCTTTTGAGCGAGTGAGAGGACCTGGCGCGTTGATGTCGTTGAGGATTTTGTCAAGTTCTACTTCGTTTGCAATCCTTGGATGAGCTGGTTGAGGATTTTGTCTGGGCTGAGGAAGTGGTGCTGGTACAATTTCCTCAGGAGCATCTTCTTGATTTTTATCAGTGATGGGGATCGTTTCTTCACCAATTTCCTCAGTGGGGACAATGTCTTCAGTAGGCTTGAGCTTTATTGCTTCCTCAGGAGACAGCTTATCTGGATCAGAAGGCAACTGCTCTCTTTGCGAGCCATTAGTTTCATCGAACCGCACATCTACAGTCTCAACAACTTTGTTGTGATAGTTGTTGAAGACTCTGTAAGTATGCGAGTCCTTTCCATAACAGAGCATAAAACCATCATGTGCCTTAGGTGCAAATTTTGAGTTATGGTGAGGATCTCTAATCCAGCATTTTGCACCAAAGACTTTGAAATAACTTACATTGGGTTTCTTGTCAGTGAGAAGTTCATATGAGGTTTTCTTGAGGAATTTGTGAAGATATACCCTGTTGATTATATGGCATGCAGTGTTGATTGCTTCAGGCCAAAAGTGACGAGGAGTCTGGTATTCTTCAAGCATAGTTCTTGCCATTTCAACCAGAGTCCTGTTCTTCCTTTCGACGACACCATTCTGCTGAGGAGTATAAGGAGCAGATAATTCGTGAGTAATACCAAGTTCATCAATATAATCATCAAGACCAGTGTTTTTGAACTCGGTTCCATTATCACTCCTGATATGTTTGATCTTGATGCCAAAGTTCGTCGAGGCCCTTGAAGAAAATCGTTTGAAGATTTCCTGCACTTCAGTTTTATACACTATGATATGCACCCAAGTATATCTGGAATAATCGTCAACTATGATGAAGCCATATAAAGATGTTGCATTGGTTAGTGTGTCATAGTGAGTAGGTCCAAATAAATCCATATGAAGCAATTCGAATGTATGTGTAGTGGTCATGATAGTCTTAGATGGATGCTTGGATCTGGTCATTTTCCCAGATTCACAAGCACCGCAGAGATGATCCTTGAGGAATTTGACTGATTCGATGTCGATGACATGCTTCTTCTTCGCGAGCGTGTGCAAATTCCTCATGCCTGCATGACCTAGTCTTCGGTGCCACAGCCATCCTTCTGAGGTTTTTGCTAGTAAGCAAGTGGCTGGTTGAGGACCTGTAGAGAAATCAACAATGTACAAATCCCCTCTTCTTACACCTTCGAAGACTTTGGATCTATCAGATTCCATGATGACTACGCATCTATATCTACCAAAGATAACAATCATATCAAGATCACAAAGCATCGAGACTGACATAAGGTTAAAACCAAGGGATTCAACAAGCATCACTTTGTCCATATGCCTATCCTTGGAAATAGCCACTTTGCCAAGTCCCAATACCTTGCTTTTACCTTTGTCAGCATATGTGATTTGCTTCACAGGTGATGGAGTTAGTGGCATATTCATCAGTAAGCTTTTATCACCAGTCATGTGATGTGTGCAGCCACTATCAAGAACCCACTCGGTATTCTTGGGTTTGTCATCCTGCAGATGAATTAGTACAGCTTACCATCTCATATGCTTCAGATTTGAAGAATATGATACTAATTTCATCAGATCAGTAATTTCATCATAACAGAACTGTAAGGACGTGTGAAATATTTCTATTTCATCAATCATTAGCTTGCGTCCTATCAAGCATTTCCTCAGGTCTCCAGCAAATTCTTCAGATGATGATTCTCATCTGGAGACCTGACCTGCAGAAGTGATTAGTTCGATTTCTTCACCACCCACATCTGAAGGGGTGGCAAAGCATCCATCATCCTGCGAGCACCATATGAGAAAGATGGCATTGAGGCCAATGCACTTCTCTTAACAGTAGGGGGATTAAAGTACTCATATGAATATGCAGAGAACTAGTTTGAGGATTTATGAACATAATGATTTGAGGAGTAACGCTCATATTCATAATCCTTGTAGTTTCCCTGCATGTTAGACGCGTTAGCACGGGTACGAGCATAGTTTTGACCAGTTGAGGAATTTGATCCTCTTGAAGACTTTGGTCCTCCTGAGGAATTTGATCTGGGGTTCAGATTCTTCAGTGGTGGTGTCATGAGGACATTCACCTGAAGATTTTCAAGACAACTTTTGGGAACCCAGATTTTCCTCAGAGGAGGGCCATTCCTGCAGTTAGTTCCAACATATCGAGCAAATACTTCACGAGATTGATTTTTGAACAGTTTATAGTTGGAATCAAATGACTCATCTGAGGAATAGGATAATTCACATGAAAAACCAGTTAGATTAGATGGATCAAAAGGAGGCCCAGTAGCAGCAACCCATGAGGTTTTGGGATACTGCTCAGGTTTCCAATAAGATCCATCGGCATTTAATTTCCTCTCAAAGGCAATTCCTTCTTTCCTCGGGTTCCTGTTCAAGATTTGCTTTTTGAGCACATCACAAAGGGTTTGATGTCCTTTGAGGCTTTTGTACATGCATGTCACGTACAATTCCTTCAACCTGCATTTTCATCAGTAACATTTGTGTTTTCCTCAAGTGAGGAAATAGACACAGCGGGTGCAGTTGAAGAATTTGTAGCAATAGTAGCATTTGATGATTCTGGTGAGGAATTAGCAGTTTCACGTTCAATGCATTTAAGACATGGAGGAATGAATTCAACTTGACCAGCGTTGATCTGTTGAGCTAGTAATGAATCATTTTCCATACGAAGATCATCATGAGACATCCTCAGCTTCTCAAGATCAAGGTTCCTTTGAAGAAATTCATAGGAAAGCTTCTCATGATTAGTGAGGAGTGTATCATAATGATCCTGAAGATTATCAAATCTAGACTGAAGACTTTTCACATCTTCAGTTAGGATTTGGGTAAGATTCATTTCATCATTCAACAGATCATCACTTTATCTAGCCGTTTCTGAAGCTTTTCCAGAGCAGTTTGTTGTTTAGTGGCAATGATAGCAAGTTTACTGTAACTGGGTTTCTTATAATTATCAGGTTCATAGTCACTTGAATCAGAGGAGGAGGCATTATTTGGTACCTTTGAAACTTTTGCCATGAAGCAAAAGGTTGGAGCGAAGTCATCAGCATAGTCATCAGTGAGGATGGTGCTATCATTTTCTTCAAGGTTGAAGATTGACTTGCTTACGAAAGTGGTTGCCAGTGCAAGACTAGCCTATCCGGATTCTGAGTCTTCATCAGAACCCTCTTCTTCATCACATTCCTCTGATTCTGCCTCGGAGTCCATTTCCTTGCCAATAAGTGCCCGAGCCTTTCGAAAACTAGTCTTCTTGTGCGATGAAGGCTTTGAAGATGAGGATTTTGAAGATTTCTTCTTCTTCTTCAAGTCATCAGAACTGTCATCCTTGTATTTCTTCTTCTTTGATTCCTTTCCCCAACGAGGACAATCAGCAATGTAATGACCTGATTTCTTGCACTTGTGACAGGTTCGTTTCTTGTAGTCCTCAGATGAAGATTTTGATTTCCTCATGTCTCTTCTTGAAGATTTATCGAACTAACCTCGTCGTGTAAATCTCTGGAATTTCCTCACGAGCATTGCAAGCTCCTGTCCAAATTCTTCAGGGTCACAAATGTTGTCATATGTGTCTTCGTCTTCAGATGAGGAAATTGCTCTAGCCTTCAGTGCACGTGGTCTGGAATAGCTTGGTCCATATAGATCTCTCTTTTCTTCTAGTTGGAATTCATGAGTATTTAGCCTTTCTAGTATATCAGCTGGATCAAGCATCTTGTAATCTGGTCTTTCTTGAATCATCAGAACTAAAGTATCAAATGACGAATCCAAAGATCTCAGCAGTTTCTTCACAACTTCGTGATCAGTGATGTCTCGAGCTCCCAGTGCTTGCAGTTCATTTGATATGTCAGTGAGGCGATCAAAGGTGTCTTGGCAGCTTTCATTGTCATGTCTCTTGAAGCGATTGAAGAGATTGCAAAGAATATCAACACGAGAGTCACGCTGGGTTGATACTCCTTCATTTACCATGCACGGTCTCTCCCATATCAGTGTTGCAGAGCCCAAAGCACTTACTCTTCCAAACTGGCCTGGGCTCAGATGGCCACAGATGATGTTCTTCGCTTGAGAATCGAGTTGCTTGAATTTCTTCACATCAGCAGCAGAGACACTGGCAGAGATGATGGGGACGCCATGTTCCACAATATACCACAGATCATTATCAATAGCTTGTAGATGCATTTGCATTTTGTTCTTCCAGAAGGGAAAGTTCTTTCCTTTGTAGGTAGGACATGCTGCAGTCACCTTAAACATGCCTGCAGTCGACATAACTAAAACTCCAGGTGGTTAAACCAAAATCACACAAAACAAGGGAGTACCTTGCTCTAATACCAATTGAAAGTGCGTTATATCGACTAGAGGGGGGTGAATAGGAGATTTTTAGAATTTCATCACTGAGGAAATTCCTTTTGAGGACATTCCTCACTGATGACTAACTTACAGCGGAAACAGTAAAGGATCAGAAGTGCAAAGTTTCACAACAGCAGTTTTTCAGAGTGAAGAATGTGAAAACAGATTGCACAGTGAGCAGGCACGCAGAATACAGATGAGGAATAACTAACATGAAGAATTTGGGTTGAGGAAATTCAGAGAAAGTCTTCAGCAAATTCTTCAAACAGTCACAGCGGAAGTCATCAACACATAATACGGGGAAAGTAAAGAGTTGAGGAATTAGAACCCGTTTCTTAGTGAAGACAGTCGTTGATGACCCAGTTCCAACTGCTGTGACAGTCGTACATCTGGTTTGGAGCGGCTTGGTATTGAAACCAAAGGACACCCAGTCCCTGGACACACAGTCCCTACCGTATTCTCCTTGAGCTAAGGACACACAGTCCTCGCCCAACACTCGTGGTAAGTCTTCAGGGCAGACTTCCAAACCCTCACAAACTTGGTCACCCGGGGATCCACAATTGACTGCTGGAAAGCTCTAGACCATGACGCCTAACCGTCTGGAGGATGCACAGTCCTCAAAGGTAAAAGGCTTCAGTCCCACACAGGAACAACTTCTTCAGTGATGCTCAATCACTAGGTTTGGTTTGTGGTTTTGGTGGGTGGTGTATTTCCTCACTGATGAATTACTCTCGAAGGCTCTGAGGAATTTGGGTTGCTCTTATGACAAGTGTCAGTTTCTAACGGAGCAGCCAACCAGCTAGTGGTTGTGGGAGTGGCTATTTATAGCCTGGGAGCATCCCGACATGATTTGACACTAATGCCCTTAAATAATATGACAGTTGGAGTGGATAAGATCAGTGACTTGGCGTGGCTATCGAAACGGTCGTAACCCTCAACTGTGAGAGTCCTCATGTCACTCATATTCCTCACTTGAGGCTTTTGGTAGGATTAGGCTTGGGTTGAGAATCATGAGGAAATTCATTCCATAGTGTGACTTTGACCCCCTTTAACAGTACGGTGTTCCTATTACTCGAATGCGAAGAAAGTAAAACAGAAAGTGTAAATCTTCATGCTTCAATTCTTCAGAGTGATTTTCTTCAGGAACCACCGAACTTCTCAATGTCAGTATCTTCATGAGGAATATCAATTTCATCACAGATTTCTCGCGATTCATTTCTTCAGCTTCAGACCAATTTCTGCAACTGAAGACATATATTTTTAGGGGTCGATATTCTTCAAATATCTCAAACTCCTCAATGACTTATAGATCTTGTGTACACTCAAAAACACATTAGATACTTAACCTATAAGTCTTCAAACCACCAAAATCACTAAGGGGCACTAGATGCACTTACACATGTTTACTCAGAAGCTTAAGATCATTGACATTTCTGTCCACGCAAGCACTTAAATGACTACGCATACGAGCATTCTTTTC
The DNA here is from genome assembly GCF_904849725.1 of Hordeum vulgare subsp. vulgare. Taxonomy (NCBI): domain Eukaryota; kingdom Viridiplantae; phylum Streptophyta; class Magnoliopsida; order Poales; family Poaceae; genus Hordeum; species Hordeum vulgare. Next base: position 65,469,930 of record NC_058523.1, read on the forward strand.
CAATTGTTTGCTAATATAATCATTGAAACTCTGTTATTTGGCAACGAAGTTATCAAATTCATCCATGCATAAGCTAGCAGGTTTATCAAAAGGAATATCACTCTCATCAAACCTACGCAGAGAATTTACTTCTACTACCTGTATCGGGTTATCGAGACCATGGATCTCTTCGATAGGTGGTAGATTTTTGACATCTTCAGATTTAATGCCTTTCTCTCGCATAGATTTCTTGGCTTCTTGCATATCTTCAGGACTGAGGAATAGAAGACCTCTTTTCTTCGGAGTTGGCTTAGGAGGTGGTTCGGGAATAGTCCAAGCATTCTCATTGCACAAGATGTTATTCAGTAGAATCTCAGCTTGTTCTACAGTTCGTTCCCTAAAAACACAACCGGCACAACTATCTAGGTGGTCTTTGGAAGCATCAGTAAGTCCATTATAGAAGATATCAAGTATTTCATTCTTCTCAAGAGGGTGATCAGGCAAAGCATTCAGTAGCTGGATGAGCCTCCCCCAAGCTTGTGGGAGACTCTCTTCTTCAGGTTGAGCAAAGTTGTATATTTTCTGCAAGGCAGCTTGCTTCCTATGGGCAGGGAAATATTTTTCAGAGAAGTAGTAGACCATATCCTGGGGGCTACGCACACAACCAGGAGCAAGAGAAGTGAACCAGGTCTTAGCATCATCCTTTAGCGAGAAAGGAAACAGCTTGAGCATATAGTGGTGGCTATATCATGCAGTTTGGTAAGATGGGCTATAACCGTTTCAGACTCATAACCTTGAAAAGGATCAAATTCGACCAGAGTGATTAACTCAGGGTCGACAGAGAATTCATAATCCTTATCGGTCACAAAGATAGGCGAAGTAGCAAACTTCGGGTCGTATTTCATCCTAGCGTTCAGAGATTTTTCTTTCCACTTGCTCAGAAGTTTCTCAACATCATAGCTATCCTTACACGCAAGAAAGTCCTCAGCTATCTCTTCCTCCATAACATAGCGCGTATCAGGCATAACAGGCAATTCAGGCATAGTAGCAGGTTCTACTTCAATAGTATCAGCAATTTCAGAAGTATCGTCACGTCTAGCAACAACTCTAGCAATATGTGCATCAAGGGCACCAAGTGGCAAAGAAGTATCAGGCATACTATCAAGCATAGCATCATCAAGCATAGTATCAAGCATAGCATCATCAGGCATAGTATCAAGCATAGCATCATCAGGCATAGTATCAAGCATAGCATCATAAGCATCATGGGCAGCATAAGTAGCATCATCAAGCACAGGCGACATGTCAAGATTTCTAGCAGGAGACGAAGTCGCAAACTTACTCAAGACTGAAGGTGAATCAAGTGCAGAGCTAGATGGCAATTCCTTACCTCTCCTCGTAGTGGAAGGCGGGATTTTAGTTCTTGGATCTTTCGGATTCCTCATAGTGATCAGCAGACGCCAATCCTGAGTGACTGAGAGAATATAGTTGTGCCTCCCCGGCAACGGCGCCAGAAAAAGCCTTGATGTCCCACAAGCGTATGGGATCGCAGCCGTTTTCGAGGGTGGAGTATTCAACCCAAATTTGTTGGTTCGCACGACGGGAAGCGAAAGAATATTCTCAAGTATAGCAGTTGAATGTGTCAGATTCAACCACACCTGAAAGATTATTGTCTGCAAGCAAAGTATCAGTAGCAAGGTAGTATGATAGCAACGGTGCCAGAAACGATCTGTTGACGGCAGACTATTCCTAACTGTTGTATCAATGCCGCCAACACGTTGACGGGGGATTATTCTTGAGGAGAATGCTTCCCCGGCTACGACTCCAGAAAAGTCTTGCAACAAGTAACAGAGAAGTAGCAAGGAACAGCAGTAGTAGCAGCAAAGTAACAAGTAACAGCAATAGCAAAGTGGACCAATCCCTTTTGTAGCAAGGGACAAGCCTAGACAAAGTAACGTAGCGAGGACCAGTAGTAAAAGACTCGTAGGCAGTGGATCGGTGATGGATAAGTATGACGTATGTGATTCATCATGTAACAACTATAACACGGAGAGATATGTAACTAGCTCCCGTTCGTCAATCTAATGTAGGCAGGTATTCCGTATGTAGTCATACGTGCTTAGGGAAAATAACTTGCATGACATCCATTGTCCATCCCTCCCGTGGCAGCGGGGTCCTAATGGAAACTACGGGATATTAAGGTTCTCCTTTTAATAAACAACCGGACCAACACATTAACACGCGGTGAATACACGAACTCCTCATATTATGGTCATCTCCGGGAGTGGTTCCGGCTATTGTCACTCCGGGGTTGCCGGGTCATAACACATAGTAGGTGACTACAACTTGCAAGATAGGATCTAAAACACACATATATTGGCGACAACATAATAGGTTCAGACCTGAAATCATGGCACTCGGGCCCTAGTGACAAGCATTAAGCATAGTCAAGTAGTAGCAACATTAATCTAGAACATAGTGGATACTAGGGATCAATCCCCGTCAAGAACTAACTCGATTACATGATAGATCTCATCCAACTCATCACCGTCCAGCAAGCCTACGATGAGATTACTCACGAACGATGAAGAGCATCATGGAATTGTCGATGGAGAAAGGTTGATGATGACGATGGCGACGATTTCCCCTCTCCGGAGCCCGAAACGGCCTCTAGATCTGCCCTCCAGATGAAGAACAGGATGTGGCGGCGCCTCCGTATCGCAAAACGCGATGAAACCTTCTCTCTGATTTTTTTCCGAACGAGACGGAATAAATAGAGCTGAGTTTGGGGGCGGTCGTGCCACGTGTGCCCCACAAGCCTGCACGGCGCGACCATAGGAGGTGGCCCCGGCCTGTGGGCTTGTGGCCCACTGGCACACCCCCTCCGGTGGATCTTTGCGCAGGTATTTTTCTTTTATTCCAGAAAAAATCTCCGTAAATTTTCAGGACATTTCGAGAACTTTTATTTCTGCACAAAAACAACACCATGTCAACTCTGCTGAAAACAGCGTTAGTCCGGATTAGTTCCATTCAAATCATGCAAATTAGAGTTCAAAACAAGGGCAAAAGAGTTCGGAAAAGTAGATACGACTGAGACGTATCACACACCAATTAAATATGAATTATATTCTGTGTGAAAACGTACATTTATCATGCATGTGATCCTTAATTATTCATTTTCTCTTTCCATTCTAATGTGGCTATTAAATATCCATATCAAGCAATAATTAGTAATAATTCTTTCCTAATAAAACATTCTAGTACTAATACAAGTGCACACATCTCAACGTAATCCGACGGTTTCTAGGCAAGGTGTCCAGGCACCTAGGTGCCCCAAACGGGATATATATTCGAAAAGGACTATAGCATATATATGATGGTAGGGAATATATTTGTTCTTTGTGATTTTGTGAAACCGTGTTCAAATCAAGGCGGGATCTTGATCTTACACCAATCATGATCGTATTGAACATAGAAAAAGAAGAACACATAATCATTGCGTGTGGAATCTCGGACGCGAGATCCAATCAGTATACGTGCGGTGGCCCATGCATCGTGCAGCGGCACCTGCAGAGATTACAAAATGACAAGCCGCTACGGGCTTGAAGGCAACCATTCCCGTAGTCCCTTTCTAGGTAGGTTCTCCATCATGGATCTGGTGGTGCAGATCACTGGCTGGGATTCTGGTTTCATTTTCACATGCCACCGTTTGGATGCTACCCTATTGAGGGTCAAGCTGGCACTGAAGCTCCTGGGATAACAAAACTGAGCGTTGATGTGGCAGTCTCAAAAGTTCCACCTCCGTTCAAAAAAAGTTGAAGTTCCGGGTTTATCCTAAGTCAAATTTATTTACACGCCAGTTCTTTTAACGACATAAAAAATAGGGAAACAAATTTTCCTCATAAGCCACCTCCCTCATTCAGTAGGGATTCTAAACTAGTTATGAAATAATTAACTTAAAAGTCTTAAGAAATTTAATAAGTAACTTACTTTTTAAGCTGGAGAGAATCACCTTGTTTTTTAAGCCGACTAAAAGAACTCGTCCTACGTTTCATAACAAAAAACCATAGAAGAACTAAAGCAGACTAAATTAGTCTCGTGAGTTTGTTATGCAATGCATTTTCATACTATGTATATTTGGTTTTGTATACACTAGCCAAGAAATTACAAAGCAACGGTTATAGCTAAAAATTATAATGAAATCTCTTAACGGGATGTTGCGAAGACCTCAATAACTAGACCGTAATTGGAGTGAAGCAATAGTACTGCCACTTGATCACCTGCTCGAAGTTGATTACTAATAAAGGTTTTTGAAACCCCTTGAATCCGGAACCGATGAATGTACTTGGGTCATGGTCCGAAGTGCAGGACGTCAAGGCACAAATCTTCACCAAAATGTCAATGATTCGAACTCCACAAAGAATCAAACAAATAAAAATAATATGACACAATAGCATAAACTCATCGAACCAAATAACAGGCTTTACGAACACCTGCCTTTTTGCCTCAATCATAGTGCCACAAAGAATGCGAGAAACACCGCGATCACCACTAGTTTTTGACAAGTACTACAAACTTCTTGAAGATCCAAGGTGCCACCCCACCCAGGCCCAGATGTGTGTGAGCACGGAAGAAGCACCCAGGCCCAGATGTCGTTGAACACATAGCCACTAGAGCAAGTACAATAGGATGACGTAGGCGGGCTGTAAGACTTAAAATAATATAATTGTGATGAGTTGGAAGAGAGAGAAGAGAAGCGGGCTACAAACTAACAGCCGGCTGTGACACGTGCTCCTAGACACTTTGTGAGAGAGGATGGTGGGCCTTGTATTGATAAAGTAATACTTATTTACATCTACCTATTGTATTTGCGGGCTATAAGCTTGGCTATAGATGACGTGTTGAAAGTGCATGCTATGCCCCTAATAGACTTTTGGTGTTAATGACAACACATACATAGGAAACTAATCATATTTGTTGAGTGTATCTCAGGATGGCAAGTACTTTAGTAGATTGAGAATTATGTGCCAAAGGTGGTCTGAGAAGATCAGGATTTATATTTCAAGAAGGCTCGAGATTGAGAAAAGATGATGTAGACTATCCTTTTGAGTTTACTATTATTGAGTATAGGGATCCCACACTTTAAGAGGGGATCACAGGTTTTGCGATAAACTTGCTCATACCACATCTTCACTATCCTACCCAATACCACATATTCTCTACTCTGTTCCTATCTCAAAACAGGTCTATTGCCTCGGACTTCCGGCACCCTCCGGACGTCCGAGGGCCGGACGACCGGCAGGCTTCGGAAATCCGGAGCCCTCCACCAGAAGTATTTGAGTCATATAACTCGGAATTCCGGCTCCCTCCGGACATCCGAGGGCCGGACGTCCGACCAGCTTCGGAAATCCGGAGCCCTGCACCATAAGAACGTGACCTCTATAACTCGGATTGCCGGCTCCCTCCGGACGTCCGAGGGCTGGACGTCCGTCCTCGTTCGGAAATCCGGAACCTCCCACCAGAAGAAGTTGAGTCGAATAACTCGGATTTCCGGCCTTCTCCGGACGTCCGGTCGCTGTTCAAATTCACACTTTTCCAGTCATAGCTACAGCCCTCGGATGACCGACCCCTGTCGGACGTCCGACCCCTTGCGGACGCTCGGACTTCCGAGAACTGCCGGACGTCCGGACCCTGTGTGACTTAAAGTGTCCCCAACGGCTGTTTTACACTCCCCACTATATATACCCCTCACCCACTTCGTGAGTGCGTGTTCAACACAGCTAGAATACATCCAAGAACACCTTTCTTCTCACTCACTCTTGTCTACACCAAATCTTAGATCCCAAGAGCATTTGTGAGTCCCTTTGAGTGTTGTTCCAATCAAAAGATAGATCGTCTCCCTCTCCTCCTTCCCACCAAAGTGATTTGTGATTTGAGCAAGTTTTGAGCAATCCCCGTGATCTTGTTACTCTTGGAGGTTGGAGATTCCTAGGCGGTAGGAGTCTTCGGAGAGGAATCAAACCATTGTGATTTCCCCCGGAAAGTTTGTGAAGGTTTGGAAGCCACCTCAAGGCTTACCACTAGTGGTTGAGAAACGCCTTCGTGGAGTTATCTCAAAGGGAGAATAGGGTGAGCCTTCATGGCGTTGGTGTGCCTTCGTGGTAACATCCGCCCCTCTAACGGTGACGTAGCTTCCCTCCAAGGAAGTGAACATCGGGATACATCCCTGTCTCTCTTGGAGTTTCGGTTATTCCTAACCCTAACTCTCTACTTGTGTTAATCCTTATTACATACTTGTATTTAATTATTGTTTACCGCTTGTCTTACTTCACTCCAAATAGCTACGGTAGCTCCAGCTACGGTAGCTCCAGTGCAGAGGGACGGGATTTCCATGGAAGTCAAGTCTTTCACCTCTGAGGACCTGGAACGGGCCCTTGCCAAGCAAAAGGAGGAGCATGTTGCTTCTCTTGAGGCCATGGTCCAAATGAGACTGGCATCACTAACCACGGGGACAACCACGTCCCCGAGGGCCTCAGGGCCACATGTGCACGGTACTTCATTTGGCCAACAACCTCCGAAAAGGAACCAAACCAGTGTTCCATGGATTTATGCTAGATCTCAAATTGAGAAACCTAAATACAATCCTGGAGGAAAACCTCCCTTGATTGATGACAATTCCAATTTTGCTTTGTGGAGAGTTGGTATGCGGGATCATCTTAGGTACGCCAATGATGAGATGTTGGACATCCTTGAGCATGGGTACAATCCTGTAGATCCAAGGTGCCTCACTCCCAGAGAAACTTATGACAAGCATCTCAATGACACTGCGATCATGTGCATAAGAAAAGGAATGAATGACAAGCAACGGAGACCTTACATTCACATCAGAAGTGCCAAGGAACTGTGGGATAGCATTATAAGGACCAAGACCGGTACCTCCACTCTTCGGCTTGCTCAATATGAAATTGCCAAGGGGCAATTACATAATTTCTGTATGGAAAAGGGTGAATCTCCCAAGCAACTACTAGAACGGCTCATGACTCTCGCCGCAGACATTGAGTCATGTGACTGTGACAAGACGCAAGATGGTTTCAATCTGACCAAGAGATTTCTCGTGGACAAGTTACTTCATGCTCTTGCTCCATATCACCATCAAATGGTATGGGACATGAGGCAGCACCATGGGTTCAAAGAAATGACTCCAGATGACATCATATCCACTTTCCAACTATTTGAAGAGTCAAAGGCAAATGCAACAAAGCACCTTGCCATGCATGGCACTTCAACATCGAAGATCAATCTTGCTTTGAAAGCCAAGCATGAATGTGACGAAGAAGAAAGTGAAGAAGAAGAGGGTGATGATGACTGCGAAGATGGTGATGATGTTGACTCTGATGAAAGCCCATCTTATGAGGACATTGCTCTCTTTGTAAAGAAGTTCAGTGCAGGAAAGTTCAAGGGAAGATTCCCAAAGAAGAAGGTAAGGAAATGCTACAACTGTGAGGAAACCAACCACTTCTCCAATGACTGCCCTTATGAGAAGAGAGAAGACAAACCAAGGTTTCCAAAGACCTTTGTAAAGAAGAAGTTGCCAAACCCTATGAACTCCAAGCTCAAGAGGACTGATGGAAGAGCAATGGTTGCACAAAAAGAATCAGATCCAGAAGATGTTGGTGGGGTTGCCGGAGTAGCTCAGGATACACAAAACACCTTGAGGCTAGTCAACAAAAGTGGTGATGTTGTTCACTACAACTATATGAAGGACTACAAGGGCAACGCTCACAAGTGTTTGATGGCAAAGACTGCCATGGGAGATGAGGAAGACCAAAGCTCCCATGATAAGGTTAAGGTAACTCCACGGTTAAACTCTTTCAGTCTAGCTTCTACCCCGTGTGATGAGTATCTTGATGCAGAAGATCACTATGAGGATAATGATCTAGATCATCCCATGTTTGCTAAAATAAACAAATTTATGTCCTCTCTTAAAGGAAAGAAGCTCACTATGTTTCGCATACTTATGGAAATGGTGAGTAAGCACACCAATACCATCAAGGAACTTGAAACCCTCGTCACTGAGGAGAAGGAAAGAAATGAGATCCTTGAGCAGAAAGTCCTGTATGAGGAAGCACAAAATGATGCATTATGCTCGAGAGTAGGTGAAAACCTTGATAAACATGCTAATGATCTTGCCTCCTTGAAAAAGGCTGAATCTTTGTGCAAAGAGTTACTAAATGATAAAAACTGACTAGTGAACTCTCATGCTTCCCTTTCTAAGGACTGTGAGCGTCTATCCTTGTCTCTCAAAGACAAGGAAGAGAAACTCACTGTTCTTACAAAGAGCTTTGAGGCACTCAAGGTTACTTATCTTGACACTTTAGCTAAGGCCTACTCCTCACCTATTATTAATGTTGATACCTGCACTACTAACTCTAGTAGTGAACTGACATCTATCCTTGAGGAAAACTGTTCGCTAAAGGCACAGCTAGACAGAGGTCTCATGACATGTGCACAAGGACAAAAGACTCTCAATGAGATCTTAAGTCGACACAATGGAGGCCTTGCCAAGGAAGGGCTTGGGTTCAACCCAAGCACCGCCAAGAAAAGTGCATCTCCTCTCAAGTGTACCACTCCGCTTAAAGAAATATTTGTACGAGAGGGACACAAGGAGAAAGGTAAGGTTGTGAGTGGGTCGGCCACTAGGGGTTCGCCTACTCACAACAAGACAACCGAATTCATGCCTCCATCCTATGTACTACGCAAATCAAAGGAAGGAGAGGTTTATGCTAAATTCGTTGGTCCCCGTAATGCATTCCGATTATATGCTATTTGGGTCCCTAAGACTCTTGTAACTAATGTGAAAGGCCCCATGACGAAATGGGTACCTCAAACCAAGTCTTAATTCGTTACAGGTTGTTTTCTCCGGAGGAGCCAAATGGGTGATCGACAGTGGATGCACCAATCATATGACCGGAGATAGTAACTTGCTCTATGACTTCATGCAAGCCATTCGACCATACATGAGCATTGTATTTGGTGGAGGGTCGAATGGGCAGGTAATTGGGTTGGGCAAGGTGGCAATCACTAATGACATGTCTATTGCAAATGTCATGCTTGTTCAATCTCTTCAATATCATTTACTTTTAGTTCGCCAATTGGCTTCCGTCGGTTATGACACATTATTTGGACTAACGGATGTGAAAGTCTTTAAGAGAGACACTCTCGAAGTGGCCTTTGTTGGAGAGTTTGATGGCAACCTTTACACGGTTGATTTCTCGAAAGAGAGCACCTTCCATACAACTTGTCTAATGGCCAAGGCCGACATGGGATGGCTGTGGCATCGCCGGCTCGCCCATGTTGGTATGAAAAATCTTCAAAATCTCTTAAACGGCAATCACATCCTTGGACTAACAAATGTATCTTTTAAGAAAGATCGTGTGTGCAGTGCATGCATAGCTCGGAAACAACATCAATCAAAACATCCACCCAAGAACATTGTATCCACTTCGAGGCCGTTAGAGCTCCTTCATGTGGATCTGTTTGGGCCTCCTTCATGGGCAAGTCTTGGAGGGAAAAGTATGGCCTAGTCATTGTTGATGATTACTCAAGATATACATGGGTGTTCTTTCTCAAGTCCAAGGACGAGACGAAGATCACCTTCATTGATTTTGCCAAACAAGCCCAGCGGAAGTTTGACAAGGACATCAAGGCAGTAAGAAGTGATAATGGCTCTGAGTTCAAGAACTACACCCTAGAAGAATTTCTTAGTGATGAGGGAATTGAACATCAGTACTCCGCACCTTACACCCCTTAGCAAAATGGTGTGGCAGAGAGGAAGAACCGGACACTTGTGGAAATGGCAAGGTCCATGTTAGACGAATACAAGTCACCACATAGTTTTTGGGCTGGGGCCGTCAACACAGCATGCCATGCATGAAACCAGCTCTTCCTTCGATCAATATTGGAGAAGACTCCATATGAGCTCCTAACTGGGAACAAGCCCAATGTTAAGTACTTTCGTGTGTTTGGATGCAAGTGTTTCATCCTCAACAAACGGGAACGGTTAGGAAAATTTCAATCCAAAACAACTGAAGGGATTTTTGTTGGCTATGGGTCAAACTCTCACGCCTACAGAGTCTACAACAAATCCACTGGATGTGTTATAGAAACCTGTGACGTGACGTTTGATGAATTTAACCGCTCCCATGGGGAGCAAGTTGATCTAAATGATGCACGTGAAGAAGACTCCCCACAAGATATCTTAAACATGGGTGTAGGTGCACTTCTTCCCATGGAACAAAGACCCCATGATGATGATGAAGATGATGAGAGTATTTCTCATCCTCAAGACAGTTCACTGCCCGTACCTCCACAAGATACTAGCACACACATCATGCCAGTTGTTGAGGATCAAGTGGGAGAACATGTCTCTCACCCTGATCACACTCAAGAACAAGTTGATCTTCAAGAGCTAGACCAAAGTATGGGTATGTTTGATGATGAACCTCAACAGGTGCAATGCGAAGAGGAATATCTTCCTCCGCACATAAATGATCCATATGTTGAGGACGTTGATGATGGAAATGAAGTCGAACCTCGTGAAACCCTGACCTCCATCATGCCACGTGTGGCCGGTCGTGTTGATATTGATCAAATCCTCATCGGCGTGTCGGAAGGTAGAGTGACTCGTAAACAATTAACAAACTTTTGTGCTCACTTTTCGTTTGTCTCTAGTACCGTTCCACACAGGGTTCAGGATGCATTGTGCGACAATGACTGGCTCCTTGCTATGCAAGAGGAGTTAAACAGTTTTACACGCAACGAAGTATGGTCATTGGTAGAACGACCAACTGAGGAACATAATGTCATTGGAACTAAATGGATTTTCAAGAACAAGGAAGATGAGAATGGGACTGTCCTACACAACAAGGCAAGGTTAGTAGCACAGGGGTACTCCCAAGTTGAAGGTTTGGACTTTGGTGAAACTTTTGCCCCTGTTGCTCATCTTGAGTCCATTCGCATTTTATTGGCCTATGCTGCTTTCAATGGTTTTACTTTGCATCAAATGGATGTGAAAAGTGCTTTTCTTAACGGTCCTCTACAAGAAGAGGTATATGTATCACAACCACCTGGGTTTGTTGACCCTCACCACAAAGACCATGTATATAAACTTCACAAGGCTCTGTATGGCCTCAAACAAGCACCCCGTGCTTGGTACAATCATCTTAAGAAGTTCCTACTCGATGATGGCTTTGTGGTGGGGGTGATCGATCCCACTCTTTTTACTAAGAGGGAAAATGGTGATTTGATCTTATGCCAAATCTATGTAGATGACATCATTTTTGGTTCTCCTAACATCCATTTATGCAAGAAGTTTGCGGCTTCCATGACCAAGACCTTTGAGATGTCACTCAACACGGACTTGAAGTTCTTTCTTGGTTTTCAAATACAACAATTTCAAGAAGGAATTTTCTTGTCTCAAACTAAGTACCTCAAGGACATTCTTGAAAATTTTGATATGACAAATGCTAAACCAATGAAGACACCCATGGCCACAGATGTAGTTCTAAATGAAGACACAAACGGTATTCCTTTTGACCCATCTACTTACCGCTCCATGATTGGTCCGCTGCTTTATCTTTGCGCATCTAGACCGGACATCATGTTAAGTGTAGGCATATGTGCTAGATTTCAAGCTTCCCCTAGGGAAACCCATCATACGGCGGTTAAGCATATTCTTAGATACCTTGTTCACACCCCAAAGTTAGGCTTATGGTACCCTAAGGATGCAAAGTTTGATCTTATTGGGTACTCCGATGCGGATTGGGCCGGTGACAAAGTGGGACGGAAATCCACTTCCGGTGCATGTCAGTTTATTGGACGCTCCTTGGTAAGTTGGTCCTCGAAAAAGAAGAACTGTGTTTCTCTCTCCACGGCCGAAGCCGAATACATTGCAGCTGCAAGCTGTGCAACTCAACTGCTATGGATGAGGCAAACACTAAAGGATTATGGTATCACGTATCGACACGTTCCTCTTCTCTGTGATAATGAAAGTGCCATAAAGATCTTCGAGAACCCCATTGATCACCCTCGCACAAAACATATTGATATTAGGTATCATTTCTTGAGAGACCATGTGCAAAAGGATGACATTGATATTACCCATGTGGGTACCGACATGCAGCTAGCCGACATTTTCACCAAGCCGCTTAGCGTAGCTAGGTTCTGTCAACTTAGGCGTGAACTTGGTATCTTGGAGCTTGACAACATAACTTGAAACCTTGCACACATACACACACTCACATTATGTTTGTGTCTTGATGTGGGCATCCATTTAGGGGGAGTGAGTCTTAATTTTCTGTTTTTGAGCTTACAAAGTACGCATAAATCAATTTCTGTCCACAAGTACTATATGTAATGCTTGTAGGCAACTATGTTCGTACTTTTTGTGAGAAACCATGAAAATCATCATCTCATCATCAAAAATTCCAGAATTAGCCTCTGCCTCCTCCTCTTTCTCGGTCGTCCGACGTGTCTCGGACGTCCGGCGGCAAATCTCCTTCCGGTCGTCTAACCAGTGTCGGTCGTCCGGCGGCACAATCCTCTCCGGACGTCCGACGCATGTCAGACGTCCGATGCATCGGGGCCTATAAATAGCTGGGCGCGGGGCTGGGCTTTGCCCTAGCCCTGACGTGCCCCCCTTTTTCCCCTGCTGCCGCCACCGCCAGCTCCAGGAGCACTCGCCAGCGCCGCCAATCCCGAGATCTGCCCGATCTCCTCCGCGGATCCTTCTTTTCTTCCTCTACTTCCTCCGCGGGATCCGTCTACAGGTAGCTCCTCCGTTCCCCTCGCGTTTGGTTCCCTCTCTTCCAAGTCCACATGTCCGTTCCTATGGTTTGACCATGTTCGTTCCTTATTTGGGATTTCCATCCGTGTAGGATATTGTGCACCATGCCCAAGACCAAGCACGCCGCTCGGAAGAACGTTGCTGGCTCATCCTCTCGCGCCCCTACTAGCACGGGGTCGGACTCGGACGGGCCACGTCGTCCCTTCAAATGGACTGCCCGGCGTTCTCCGTCTCCACAGCTCCCCTCGTCGTCTGATGGTGATGACTCCGACTTCGAGGATGAACTTGCCACCGAGGACCTTGCTGACCAGCCCGCCGATCGGAGGTCCAAGCCAAAGCCCGGGACTCGCAGGGCGTCCTACATGCCACCACCTCCTCCTGCTCAGCCCACAGGTGAAGCTCGTCGCATCTCACTAGAACCCCCTGCTACCTTAGGTCGTGCAATCACGAACTTCACCACACTTGCCAAGTCATCATACCTCACTTTCCGCCGCGACATTGATCAATACGCTGTCGTACGTGACTCTACGGACTCACGTTTCCGCACACATGTCCACGTGGACATTTTTACTACAGTCGTAGTTCCTAAGGGTTTATCTGTTCATCTCTATATAGATCTTGAGCATATTCGCATGCACCCGGATCCAGGTGCCATTGAGCTTATTGAGGCATCGGGGCTTGCCGCTCCGTTTGCCTTTCATCGCGACTTTAATGCTGCTGCCATTCACCAGTTCTATGCCACATGCTTCTTTGCTCCAAACCACACTGTTAGCTGGATCAGCTCTGACGTTCGCTTAACAGCTTCTTATGATACATTTGTTGCCGCACTTGGTTTCCCCAACTCCGGCTTCAAAATACATAGGGATGATCCTAACCATGCGCCTAAGTCCATTGAGGCGTGTGGGTATCTTCTCAAACCACTAAGTGAGCTTGATGCGGATGAACGCATGAAGGATCTTAACCAGGTATCCATCTGGCGCTCACCTTACTTCATCATCTTTGAGTGTCTTATACGCACCCTCTATCCCAAGATGGGTGATAAGGGCTCTTGCAGTGGCTATTGTATTGACATCATGTCTCACTTGTACGAGCACCCCAAGAGCAAAATTAATGTGCCTCACTTTCTATGGCATGAGATTCGGCTTGCTAGCTTTCAGTACAAGCGAGCCTTTCCTCATGCCCCCTTCATCCAGGCTCTTATTAATCATGTTGCTGATTTCTCTGTTGCTGTCACTCACACACATCGCAAGTGGGTCATTCCCGCTCACATGGCGGATAACTATGCTTCCAAGAAAGCCCCATCCTCCACATCCACTCGCCGCGCGGCTGCGCGGTCAGCCACCCCCTCATCTAGCTCCGCTCTGCTCGGTCGCATTGCCAAATTCCTTGGCAAGGCACATTCTGCTATGATGAAGGTCGTCTCTTTCCAGTGTGGTCAAACCCATGATGTGGTTTCTCGCCTAGTCTCCTCCAAGAATGCCCTCAAGGCTCGTCTGAGAGCCTCGGGTGCTCTTGATGTGAGTGATGATGAGGCCCCTCCTGCTGCTCCTCCTTCTGACTTCGGCTTCCCATCTGGTCCTGAGTGGGCTGATTTCCTTGACGAGGCTGGTGGCAGTGGCTTGCCTGACGATGGTGATGATGCTGATGATGATGTTGATGAGCTCTGAGCGTGGATGGTGCTGTTGGTGCCTCCCTTTTTGGTACTTGGTGCCAAAGGGGGAGTAATGTATCGTAGTTTCTAGTCTTTGGAGATTTAATGTAATGGATAAACTCATGTATGGCTACTTATGAATGATTGTGATTGCTATGGATTGCTATGATATCATCATAGACTATTATGTTTTGCTCCACTACTTCTGTGATGATCTATTGTCTTTGTACGATGATCTATTATCTTTACATGATGATCCATTATATGTTCGATAAACACATTAAAAGGGAGCTTCGATATTTTATCATGCACATACTAAGGGGGAGCTCCGTACTAAATATCTCCTAGGCTATAATGTATGTTAAATCTTTTTGAGACCTGTGTATATGTTGTCATCAACTACCAAAAAGGGGGAGATTGAAAGTGCATGCTATGCCCCTAATAGACTTTTGGTGTTAATGACAACACATACATAGGAAACTAATCCTATTTGTTGAGTGTATCTCAGGATGGCAAGTACTTTAGTAGATTGAGAATTATGTGCCAAAGGTGGTCTGAGAAGATCGGGATTTATATTTCAAGAAGGCTCGAGATTGAGAAAAGATGATGTGGACTATCCTTTTGAGTTTACTATTATTGAGTATAGGGATCCCGCACTATTAAGAGGGGATCACAGGTTTTGCGATAAACTTGCTCATACCACATCTTCACTATCCTACCCAATACCACATATTCTCTACTCTGTTCCTATCTCAAAACAGGTCTATTGCCTCGGACTTCCGGCACCCTCCGGACGTCCGAGGGCCGGACGACCGGCAGGCTTCGGAAATCCGGAGCCCTCCACCAGAAGTATTTGAGTCATATAACTCGGAATTCCGGCTCCCTCCGGACATCCGAGGGCCGGACGTCCGACCAGCTTCGGAAATCCGGAGCCCTGCACCAGAAGAACATGACCTCTATAACTCGGATTGCCGGCTCCCTCCGGACGTCCGAGGGCCGGACGTCCGTCCTCGTTCGGAAATCCGGAACCTCCCACCAGAAGAAGTTCAGTCGAATAACTCGGATTTCCGGCCTTCTCCGGACGTCCGGTCGCTGTTCAAATTCACAGTGTTTCCAATCATAGCTACAGCCCTCGGATGACCGACCCCTGTCGGACGTCCGACCCCTTGCGGACGCTCGGACTTCCGAGAACTGCCGGACGTCCGGACCCTGTGTGACTTAAAGTGTCCCCAACGGCTGTTTTACACTCCCCACTATATATACCCCTCACCCACTTCGTGAGTGGGTGTTCAACACAGCTAGAATACATCCAAGAACACCTTTCTTCTCACTCACTCTTGTCTACACCAAATCTTAGATCCCAAGAGCATTTGTGAGTCCCTTTGAGTGTTGTTCCAATCAAAAGATAGATCGTCTCCCTCTCCTCCTTCCCACCAAAGTGATTTGTGATTTGAGCAAGTTTTGATCAATCCCCGTGATCTTGTTACTCTTGGAGGTTGGAGACTCCTAGGCGGTAGGAGTCTTCGGAGAGGAATCAAACCATTGTGATTTCCCCCGGAAAGTTTGTGAAGGTTTGGAATCCACCTCAAGGCTTACCACTAGTGGTTGAGAAACGCCTTTGTGGAGTTATCTCAAAGGGAGAATAGGGTGAGCCTTCGTGGCGTTGGTGTGTCTTCGTGGTAACATCCGCCCCTCTAACGGTGACGTAGCTTCCCTCCAAGGAAGTGAACATCGGGATACATCCTTGTCTCTCTTGGAGTTTCGGTTATTCCTAACCCTAACTCTCTACTTGTGTTAATCCTTATTACATACTTGTATTTAATTATTGTTTACCGCTTGTCTTACTTCACTCGAAATAGCTTACTCCTTGTCGTAGCAATTATTAGGCCTACACTTTTATTCCGCACTTTTGCCTAAAATTGCTAAGTAATTATTAAAATTTGGAACTGTACCTATTCACCCACCCCCCCTCTAGGTCCATCTTGATCCTTTTCACGTGTCAAGATCATATAGCCAGCAGCTGGCTGTACTATTAACCATGCTCTTAGAGCACCGCATGCACGGAAGTTATGCTTATCTCGGCAATAAGAAGGCAAAAACGTTTTTCTTCTAGGCTTTGAGCTTTGGTCTATTCTTTTCTTTAGAATTACTAGGAAAGATGCCCGTGCGTTGCAACGGGAGAACAAACATCACACCCTAATAAAAAACGTATGGCTCAAGAGCCACCTCGTTCACACGTCTACGCCTCTATTTTAACAACGCACCATCCGTGTCTTGGCCGCTTATCCTCCTTCCCATCACATCAAGTAACTGAGAATACAAATAATTTTTATGATGGAGAAGATAAATAATGATTTATAGAAACCTACCCACCATGAATAGCTCAGATTAGCTATTTATAATTAATAGGAGTATATACTACAGTAAACAATCATAATTTAATAAAAAAATAAGTTCATCCAAGATTATGTGGCAACGGAGTGCTGTAAGTCCACCAACAAATATACATCGGTTTTGCCGGAAGTCAACCACAAGACTGGCATCAATTTGTGCCAACAATGAATACACAACATTATAGATTAATCTTAAGAAATAATTTACTGCTAGGCGCTTGTAGTTTATACCCAGAAAGCTATGAAAGCTATAGGAGTATTGGACACAGAAAATGCTGGACAAAATGAAGAGCGATGAAATTCTAACAATTTGCAAGAATCTGGAATAGGTCCCCAGTCAACATTAACTTAGTAATTCTACAATTACAAAAAGGCAGGGTAGTCCGCTGTAGCCAGAATAGTAAAAGGAACTTGGATTGTTCATGTAATGTTACTGTACGTTCAGATCGACACAATCACCAAACAACGGTTTAACAAGAGTTATTTATGTGCAAGTCTAAATATATATAAAATGGCTCTTGCACAATTAACTTGGTAGTAGAGACTATATATATGCTAAAGAAACCATGAGCATCGAGATGGTATGCCTTATTGAAAATTTCCACTACGGTGTTCAGTCTGGATCTGATGTTATGGCATCGTTGGTCATGAGTGCTCATCGGGATCTATACTTATCAAGTCAATGCACAGGAGGAAAAAATCAAATGCATAGCCATGCATACGCACCATATTTCTAGATCAGATGGGAATTTGGCAAAGAAGAAAGCGTGCTTGTTACACCAATATTGCCACAACCGGGGCATCACGGAACCCTCCCACCTTTGACTCTCGCATGGCAGCATGGGAAATTTTCCTTTTCTTTCAACTAATCTCATCTGAAAACTTCCATGGTCCCATGAACCTCCGTATCTCCCTCCTCAAAGCCTTCTCTCAGATCCAGAGGAAACAGCGAGTGGAACAGACGGCCGTCAGAGGAAATACAGTATCGAATGGATAGATAGGTCTAGGTGGAGCCTCATGTAGAGCTTGACAGTGGTAAGGAATTGGAGTCCTGCAGGCAGCCTTCGATCGAAACCTGGGACATAAACATCAAGCCAGACCGTTTTTTTCGAGTTATAGCAGTACCGCGGGTTAATTGTAATAAAACTCATGGGAATTCTGCAAAACGTCACGATGGACCAAAAATACCTATTTCTTTTATTAATAGGTATAGATTTGATGCATAGATAGTGGACCATGTCGCCCTGGGTAGGTAGCACACAGGATTTTTTTTAAAGGTAGCACACAAGTTGCCTTAAAAAGGGGAAACACGCAGGTTGAGTCTTTAAAATAGTAGGAATTAACTTCTATACTAAAAAGTCAGGAACTATCCATTTTTTCTCAAGGGAAAATTAGAATTTTCAATGTAAGATGGAATTAGTGATAGATCTGGATACTGGTCTTTTGCAGCCATGGGATCAACCCTAGAAAACTAATATTTGAAAAATAACTAACACACCCATAGCCATCGACATGCATGGCATACTGGCAATGCAAGGATAAGAATAATTTTTATTTGCTGCTTTGTACTTTAATTCATACGTTTTCTAAAGGTTGATTTCATGTCATAAATATTGTTGGTTGATAGTTTTATTGGCTTTAGTTACTCTTGTACATTTTAAAATATCATAATTTGGTCATAATTTGTTATTCAAAGATCATAAATTTTATGACATATAATTTTTTCTTAATACTATCTGTTTCGCCATACTAGAAAAATCCAGTTCGTTTTTCACCGTGGATTGCGAGCATAATTTAGCTCACTGAATGGTAAATACGATTTGTCTTGATCTCATATGTGATGCTTAGTTCTTGCAATCAATGTTTGATGTCATGTGCGAGTGCACATATACGCCCAATAATCGCTGCCCACGCAACCTTGTCGAGAAAAGACCACAGTACACCCACCGATCACTTAAACAATGTCATTTCAAATATAGTGTATCTCTAGATATTTTCTTTTTGATAACATCACTGATAACTTTGTATATAAAAGAATCATAGGAACTTTTGTAAGGGCCCATATTCTAACTTTGCCCTGGGTGGCTGGACCCCCAAAATCTACGGAACGGCCCTGCCCGCACCCTAAAAGCCGAAGGTGATCATACAAAAGTTTCTTCTATAGTGGTGTTAGGGTTTGGTTTACGGGTTGAAGCCTTGCTAAAAATCAATTGTCTCATTCTAGCCCATGGGCATGGTACCCGGCGCACCCAATACCATATATGCACGCAAAACTAATTTATCTTTTCTTATACTCCCTTCGTTCCTAAATATAAGACCTTGTAGAGATTGCACTATGGACTACATACGGATGTATATAGACATATTTTAAAGTATAGATTCACTCATTTTGCTCCGTATGTAATCTATAGTAAAATATCTCTACAAGGTCTTATATTTAGAAATGGAGGAAGTATTATACTGGGAGCACAAGCAATCCAATATTCAATGCCACATGCAGTCGATCTAGATTCCATCAAATCCTAATTGATTGAGTTATAGGTTGCTATGTAGTACGTTGCCGAGTAGTGAGGCGTGGGAGTGGTATTTTTCTTCGGTTTTCTTTGGCATCAGTTAATTTTTGTCGTTTCATTGGTCTTATCAGGTTTGTACTATTTTTCATTTTTACGGTTTAAAAATTCTATTTTCTAATTTTCCTTTCTTTTCCCGGATTTCCTTTTTTTTGGGCATTCTTTTCCTTTTTTGTTCTTTCATTTCCCCCCTTTCCATATTTTACCTTTTATATATTTATTTATTTTTCTTTCAAAATTTTATCTTTTCCGGTTTTAATTGAATGTTTCTAAAACAACAGTGTATAAAGTATTTGATAAACACGGGAATTAATTACAAAATATATGAACAAATTTTTAAATGTTTTGCATTAAAATATGTGAATATTTTTTTGAAATATGTGAATATGTTTTAATCACATGACCTCATTTTCAACGCGTGTGAATTCGTTTTAATTCTGTTAAAAAGGTTCCATTTTTTGATAATTTATAATTTCCTGAAAATTGTAAAAAATATATGAACAGTTTTAAAAATATATGAATATTCTAAGTAAAAGTAAAATAAAAATGAACCGAAATAATACAATGAGTGTTTTTTGCTAATACACAATATTTTCCTTAATTTAGAAAATGTTAGTTTTTTTGATTCAATTTTTGTAAAACGTTATGATAAATGTAATTCCATTTAAATTTAGAAAGAAAATGTGGTCGTTTTTATATGGGCCAAACTGTTTGCGGCTCATTAAGGTGCTTCCTAGCGGTAATTTTCACAGTTGACCTAGACGGGAATGTATTGGCTGCTCGCATCCTTGGGGTGCTCCCATCCTTGGGTGGTTCCGGTGCTCAACACAATTTTAGATGTTCGTAGAACTTTGAGAAAAATTAACGCATTCATAGAACATCAATGTATGTTGCCATGCAACTTTAAATTAAAATTCAAAACATTGCTCAACAGTTACCGAGTTTAGAGCATCGGGAGCACCCTAGGGGTCAGAGCACCAGATATTCTCCCTGGCATAGACACCGGCAAAAACATGTTTTTTGCTCGTTTTCTTTCTGGTTTTTTTTTTATTTTTGTTTGATATTTTTTTGTATTTTATTTTCATTTTTTCATTCTTATATTTAATATATACTTCAGAAAAATGTTCCAATCTTTAAAAAAAATACTGGGATTTTAAAAAAAATTAGGAAATTCTAAAATGTGGTTTAAAATTTTTGTTTCGGAATTTTAAAAATTGTTCACAAATTAGAAAAACATTTAGGAGTATTAAATCATGTTTGTGTTTCCATAAACGTACAGGAGTTTTAAAAGATTTTATCAATTTAAAAATTGTTGATAAATTAAAAACAATTCATGGTCTCAAAATTAGTTCACCAATTCAAAAATATTCGGAAATTACAAAACAGGTGTGAGGTTTCAAAATTTATTCATTTACGAAGATCATTGAATTTTAAATTTTTGTTCTTGTTTTGAAAAAATATTTGAGGCTAGTATTTTTGAGTATTTTCAGAATTTCCTAAAAAAAGTTCATGCTTTTCAAACACTATTCGTACTAAAAAATATTAGCTATTTTCTTAAAAATCACTATAATACTAAGTCTGTGCCACTACTATATGGAACATGCTATTTGACGCATTCGGCGTCAAGTTGTGGGGCTATCGTACGCAGGGAGGAAGCGGTCAATCGGGACGGGCTGGCCCATTAGAAGGGTTCCAGGATTCGAAACGCATTCACTCGGTGTTTTCCGGTTTTGGCAAACTTCTAGAAGGTCCCTGAACCTAATCTGGCTTATCTTTTCCTCCCTTTTCCTATTTTCCCGTTTTCTTTTTTCTTTTTTCTTTGTCTTTTCTACTTTTTGTTTCTTTTTTTGTAAAGTCATTTTCTTATTTTTAAAATAAATTCATGTTGGAAAATTATTTTTAAAATTCGAAAACGTTTTGCTAATTTTAAGAAAATATAACAATTTTCGAATAGTTGTCGTTTTTAAAAAAGTTCATAATTCAAAAAAATGTTCGCATTTTTTTATAAAAAATTGGTATTTTCAAAATTCATTATTTTAACAAAATATTTGGTATTTCCAAAAAATGTTGGTAATAATAAAATTAGTTCTATTTTTAAACAAAGTGAAAAATGTTGTTCCTTTGAAAAATGTGTCAAATTTTAAAAAATTATCGTTTTTCAAACTTGGTTCATAAAGAAAATGTTCTGCATTTTCGAAAAATGTTCTAGATTTTTAAAAATTGTTCTTAAAATTGAAAAATGTTTTTGCGTTTTTGATTTTATTTCTAAATTTCAAAATGTTGCCATTTTTTAGAAATATTCATAACTTCAAAACTGTTCGGGATTTTCAAAGAATGTTAGGTTTTTTTATACAAATGTTCGACGTTCATGTTCGTAAATTATGTTTGCTTTTAAAACTTCAAGAATAATGATTGGTATTTTGAAAATATATACGGAATTTTCAAAAATATTCGAAATGTCGTAACTTTTTCAATATCTAAACTAAGTTCATCTTCGTAAATTGTGTTTGCTTTTAAAATTTGTTCCTAATTTAAAAAATTGACATTTAAAAAAAATCATAAATTCGAAAAAATTCTGGATTTTCAATATAAAAATTTATTGAGATTTTTTTTGGAATATTTGTGAATTTTGGAAAGTGAAATCAACAGAAGGAGGTGACCGAAGGGGGCACAAGCCATAGGGCCCGACCTTGGGGGTAGGCCGCGCCACAAAGGCTTGTGGCCATCTTTTAAGGCAGTTGGTGCCCTTCTTTCGCCGCAAGAAAGCTAATATTCGAATAAAAATCGTGTTAAAATTGTAGCCCAATCGGAGTTACGGATATCTGGGAATATAAGAAACGGTGAAACGCGAGAATGTGGAACGGAGAAGAACGCAGAAATAGAAGGAAACAGAGAGAGAGATCCAATCTCGGAGCCCCTCCGCCGCCATGGAGGCCAAGGACCAGAGGGGAAACCCTCCTCTAATCTAGGGGGAGGACAAGGAAGAAGAAGAAGAAGGAGGGGGCTCTCTCCCGGTGGCACCGGAACGCTGCCAGGGCCATCATCGTGACGGCAATCTACACCAACAACTTCACCGCCGTCATCACCAACTCTCCCCCTCTATGCTGCGGTGTAACACCCCTTCTCCCCGCTGTAATCTCTACTTAAACATGGTGCTCAATGCTATATATTATTTCTCAATTATGTATGGCTATCCTATGATGTTTGAGTAGATCCATTTTGTCCTATGGGTTGATGATGATCATGATTGGTTTGAGTTGCATGTTTTATTATTGGTGATGTCCTATGGTGCTCTTCGTGTCGTGCAAGCATGAGGGATCCCCGCTATAGGGTGTTGCAATGTGTTCATGATTTGTCTATGGTGGGTTGATTTGCCTATGCGGGAGAGGTCGTCGTCGCTAGATGGCGGCAGCTTGTCGTAGTTGAGCACGTCGGCAGGGTACTTGTTGGCGACGACCGCAATGTAGATGCGGTGCGAGATGAAAGAGACGACGGAGTTGTCGACGGGGAGGTCCGCATCCTCAAGATGATGGGCGTTGTCGTTGACACAGTCGAGCGCGCCATAGCGCATGACCAAGTCGTGCGCCACACGTTCGCCAGAAGGGGTGAAGGGTTCCTCCCGGAACATTACTCCGGCCGGCGCCGCTGCTGGCCCCATCATGGGCGCCAACTATCGTGGTATTTCCGCGGTAGATGCCATGGGGTGGCTTAGATCGTAGTTTGGGGCCGACGGGCGCCGGTGGCATCTGGGAACGGGTATAACGCAATACACATGACACCGATCTACCCAAGTTCAGGGCCCTCCGATGAAGTAAAACCCCTAGTCGTGCATGTTTGACTATATGAGGATCACATTACAAATGGTGCTCCTTGAGTTGTTCGTCAGGAGGGAGACGAAGCTCTAGCTGTCGGCCTCACTACCTCGATGGTGTGTGGAGGTTCTTTAGTGTATTTGGTGTGTGGATCAGATCAGCCTCCTCCTCTCTAGGGGTTTATGCAAGGCTTTATAGTGCAGCCCGAAGTGTACATTGGTAGGGGTAGGACAGGTGGTGGGTCCTGGCTGGCTGCGAGGCCCGCCGGCTGTCATGTCTTGTTTGGCACAGGGGCCGTCGGCGGTCGTGTCTTGTATGGCACGGGGCCCGTCGGTTGTGTGCCTCAGCAGCCAACGCGTCGGCTCGTTTGGGAGCAGGTAGGAGGGAGCGTGGCTATAGTGTCGTCTCGCCCGGTCAGCCTCGGCGGTGACCGGGGTCCTGTAGCATCGCTGACACCCACATAATTGCGCATGTGGCTACGCCGGCATGTTAGCGCGTACTGCTGTGACAAACGCCTCTGTATCATACGTCTTGTCTTGTCGTCGTACGGGAGTACAGTCGGATGGGACAGAAGCCGGCCGTCCGGCTGGCAATGGGCCAGCCGTCCAGGCCGAATCCCGCTAGTCGGCCTCGCGCGCATCGGCCAGGCGACCCCAAATGTCTTGGAGACGACTTATCTCTGCTTTGGTATATCCAGGGGTAGTATCCCCATCATTCTCCTTCTCCCTCTCCTTCTCCTTCGCCTTCTCCTTCGCCTTCGCCTTCTTATTCTCCTTCTCCTTCTCCTTCTCCTTCTCCTTCTTCTTCTCCTTCTCCTTCTCCTTCTCCTTCTCCTTGTTTTTTTTGTTGTTGTTGTTGTTGTTGTTGTTGTTGTTGTTCTTGTTCTTGTTCTTCTTGTTCTTCGTGTTGTTGTTCTTCTTATTCTTGTTCTTCTTGTTCTTCTTCTTCTTCTTCTTCTTCAGCGACAGACATAAAATGGACAAGATACGTATTGTATTGTTGTTGCTAAGGATAAAACAATGGTTGCTTATCATATTGCTAGATATTTTACCCTCTACATTATGTCATCTCGCTTATTGCAATAATTTGTTGGTTATGAACATAATACTCCGAGATGCATGCTAGATAGCGGTCTTAGGGTGGAGTGTAATGCCCCAAGAGTGTAACTTGCCATATTTGGAACCTTCTGTATGTGGGTCCATCTTGTCAGTGCCATGAGAGATCAATGCATGTGTTATTTCTTGTGTCACCTTGTCTTGTTTTCCTTTGCATGCATGCATCCATTCCATTCAACCATGCCTATTGTGTTTGTTGCCTTGTGATCATGTGTATGTGATGTGATGATGATATGTAATGATGTGGGTGTTGTTTGAAAGTAGGAAGTACTTTGTGGTTTGCAATAGGATTCAAAAACATTCCCTTTCTCTATTTATTTCAAGCCCAAGATTCTTTTGCTCCATCCCTGTTTCAAAAATGTCAATGTTTTAGTATTATTTGTGGTGGATGTGATGCTATGAATTTGCTGTTTTGGAACTATGTTTAGTGGTGCAAATATTCACAAAACAGTTCAACTAAATTCTGTTTTGTAAATATTTAGTTGCTCCAAATATTCCTTTTCCATTTTATTTAAGTAGGTCATAATTCCCTTATGACTAGGGGTATTTTCTTTTATTTTTAACTCCAACAGTTTTGCCTTTTCTTTATTTCTTTTCTCTGTTTGTTTTAAATTAGAAAACCCCTGAGGTTTTCTTTTTCCTATCTGGCGCCACCTAGTGGGCTTCCTCCCATAAGCTGGCCCAACCTCTCTCGAGTGTGGCCCTTTCCCTGTAGACGGCGTTCCCCTTTCCTCCTCCTCCGTCAGTCTTCTTCAGAGAGACAGAGAGAGCGCGACAGCAAGCAACACCGTCACGGACGTCGAGGCGCGCGTCCCTCGCCTCCTCCTCCTCCATATAAACCCCCTTGGCGTCCGTGCAAGGCTAGGGTTCCTCCCTAGCGCCGCCAGCTCTTTCCCCATCTCCTTCTCCCTCTGTGTCGTCGGCATCAGGTAAGAGAGAGAGCACCTCCGCCATGGCCGCAAGCTGAGGAGGTTCTCGTCGTCGCTGCCATACCCCCGCGTCCTCTCGAACCCCTCGGCGTGCACGCGAGACCTCCAAGGGACCCATTCCTGCAGCTAGGAGGACGAGATCTGCCCTGCTTCCCCTTCATCAACGACGGCGACTTCCTCCCCGACGCGGCTTCTTCCCCTTCTTCCTCTATCTCCTCTCTGGCAGACGCGACTACCTCGTCCACTGGGTGAGCTAGATCCTTTCCCCCTCTTCCCTGTCACCAGATCGTGAGCGTAGCCCGTAGCTTCGTCGCTGTTCCCCTCTCTGTCACCTGCGTCGCCGCGCGTAGTGGAGCAGTTGTTGTAGGCTACCCCGAGGCGATCTAAGTTTAGGAATGGAACCATGGGAGCCTATTCTCCCTTCCATCGACGAGCGGTAGTCCAATTTAGTGTGTAACGCCGGCGAGGTACTTCCTATGTTCCGGCCACCGTCGGGCATAGGAGATACCACACGGGGTTGCTCAATAGAGTTTACTCCCCTTCTCTGTTAAGATCCGAAGTAGTAGTAGAGTGGTAGGTGCGTTTTGGTGCAGTGGACAGGTCGTGGGTTCGAATCCCCTCGGCGCACCCTTTTGTTTTGTGTTATTTCGGCAAAGTAGCTGCAGGGGGTGTCTTACCCTGTTAAACACCTCTGTTCTGTCAAGCTGGTGGAAGTAGCAGAGTGGTGTGCTCCTGTGTGGTAATACACGGGGTCTTGGGTTCGAATCCCTCCCCATTCCTTTTATTTTTGTTGCATTTCTTTTACTGTTTTGCATTGTTTGCTTGCATAGTTGTTGTGGTGTGCTAGATCACCATGTGAGGTATTTTTGTTGCCTCCCAAGCAGCAGGTTGACCTTGTTCATGATGCTAGAGAGCATGTGTAGATATATCTATGTGATAACTAGCATGTGTAGGACTTTGGGTAAGTGTATGAGAGAGCTAGATCATGTATATATTTTTGTTTTGCACTAGCCTAGTGATGCATGTGTGTGTGTTACTTATGCTCATGAGTGGTGATCTTGAGCATTAGTTAGTGCAAGTGTGTGCATGTGAGTGTGTGTGGGTTTCCCCCACCCACATACCTTGTGTGTGTGTAGGGTTCCATGTGATGTTGTGTGTGCTTGTGTGTGTGTCTCACACATGCCCAAGGCATGGTGTGCCTTGATAATCACATGTGCAAGTTAGTGTGTGTAGGAGTAGAGATGCTAATGTGAGTGTAAGCTAGTATGTGTGTGATAACTAGCATGTGTAGGGTTTATTATATGTTGTGCTTGATGTATGTGTGTGTGGTGGTGGTGTGCTAAGGCACATGAACATGAGGTCTACCCCTCATGTGCACCATTGGAATTGTGAGTATGTGCAAAAGCATCTGTAGGTGATGATCTAGTGAGTAGCATGTGATATAGCACTATTCACCCCTTGTGATTCCATGTTTATTTCCTTCTTAGCTTTGTGCCCATTTGTTCTATGCAAGTGCCTATGTATTTATATATGTTTTTGGGGTAGAATCATCCCAGGAATCCAATAGTGGTTTCAGATTCCACTTTGGAACACTTTCTGGGTATGTCATATTTCTGTTTTGTTCAATGTTTAGAGAATGGTTCCATGTGATGTGATGAGCCCAAGAGGTTGATTCCTTGTTGTGGCAGTAGAGGGTGAACCCTTCTATAGCATGTTGGTTTTGTTTCATGCTTAGTAGTTCATATGTGCAAGTTGTGCCTAGTCAAAGTAGGCATGTGGCTGAAAACTCATGTTTATTGAAAATCTGTGATTTTCACCAAGTCTGAGAATCTGCTTATATTTTCTTCCCCTGTAGTTGTGTTTGCAGAAGTTCATGTGTTGGGATTTAGCCCTTGCAATCAACTGGAAAGTTGTAGATTTTGTGTTTTTCTAGCTCTGTGTCAATTTTCATTCCATTTGGATTCCTGTAGACATTGTTTTGGGAGCTGTCAAAATGCTTCAGAGCATAAACAGCTAGTGAGAAACTGAGATTTTCACTAAGTCCCTGAAAACTGATATTTTTGTCCAAGTTAGCAGCTGTAGAACTTTCTGTGTGAAACTCCTTTGTATTATCTTTTTGCTCATTCTTGTGGAGATTTTGAATAGGTTCTGCCACATATCTTATTTGGCACATTTGGGTGGCTGTAGGTGCTTTGCATGTAGCCCTCAAACTGCTATGATGCTGTTTAGGACAGAATGTATAGTTTTGATGTTTTGATGCTTGTGAGTGCATAGATGATGGTGTGGTGATATTCCTTGCACCACTCCATCCATACTTGTTTGTTTTGTGATTTGGCAACCTGGGAATACCAGAAGTATGCCATTGGAGTGTGTTGTGATGGATTTGATCCGTAGGACTCCATTTCTTGTTTCGTTGTTTCCGGTTGATCCGTAGCTCCGTTCGTAACGTTCTTTATATGTTTTTGCATCATTTTCACGTGACGCATCTGTTAATGTCATCCTCATGCATGTTAAGATAGCTTAGAGTGCAGTTCTGTCCAGAAGTTTGTAGTTTCTTCTCGTGCTTGTGCAAGTGACTAGAATAGAGATGCATGTTCATTCTCATCTCATACATCATGTGTTTGTTGCATCTTCTGGTGCTGTTGTTCATAGGATTCTATTTTTATGTCGGGTAGCACCGGGATCGGAGAACGAGTACGTGGATCCGGGAGAGTATGTGCAGGACGAACAAGAGCAGTTCCAAGCTGAGAACATCACAGGCAAGATGATATGACCTTGATTCCATCTCTAGACTTGTTATGCTAGATTCATGTTTCCTTCGTCATATGCTCGCTGCCTACCACTGAAATAATTGCCTCATGATATTGCCATGAAACCCAAACACTTATCCCCTCCTAGCAAATCTTGAATGGCTAGGTAGGCTTGCTCAGCTACTAATGTTAGCGTTGCTAGTTGCAGGTGCATTTTTCTCATGTGATAACATGAGTTTGATATCATTATGTTAAATCTTTTATTTAATTAATGCACCTATATACTTGGTAAATAACGGAAGGCCTAGCCTTTTCCCGGATGTTTTGTTCCGTTATTACCGCCATAGTTGCCGGCTACCGGTGTTTGATTCCATAACTGATCGCTCCTAACACGTTCGGGGTTGTTATGAGGACCCCCTTGATAAATCGTGTAGTGTTAAGACTTGCCCGACAGGACCCAACATTGGTGTTAATTTGCTAATCACTTAATAATAATCTGCATAGGGAATAGCTACCCCGAGGAATTAATCAACAACCCGGGCCAGTGCTCCTCATGAGTGTTGGTCGAAACCAGAGCACTCTGCGGGGCCAACTCAGGGCAACTTGAGAGATTTCTATCAGGCCACTATACGCGTCGCTCATCCGTCGTGTCCTGAGACTGAGATACACGGCTCTTATCGGGGTCGTCGATGATAACCCACAAGTGTAGGGGATCGCAACAGTTTTCGAGGGTAGAGTATTCAACCCAAATTTATTGATTCGACTCAAAGGGAAGCGAAAGAATATTCTCAAGTATTAGCAGCTGAGTTGTCAATTCAACCACACCTGAAAGATTAGTGTCTGCAAGCAAAGTATCAATAGCAAAGTGGTATGATAGCAACGGTGCCAGAAAGTGGTCTGCTGACGGCAGACTATTCCTAACTTGTTGTATCAATGGCGCGAGTAAAGTATCTTGCAGCAGGTAACAACAAAGTAGCAAGTAACAGCAGTAGTGACAGCAGTAGTGACAGCAGTAGCAAGGAACAGCAGTAGCAACAGAGTAACAACAGTAGCAACAGAGTAACAACAGCAGTAGCGACAGCAGTACCAGCAAAGTAACGTAGCAAGAACCAGTAGTAAAAGACTCGTAGGCATTGGATCAGTGATGGATGAGTATGCCGGATGTGATTCATCATGTAACAGCTATAACACGGAGAGATAAGTAACTAGCTCCCGTTCGTCAATCTAATGTAGGCATGTATTCCATATTTTATCATACATGCTTAGGGAAAAGAACTTGCATGACATCTATTGTCCATCCCTCCCGTGGCAGTGGGGTCCTAATGGAAACTACGGGATATTAAGGTTCTCCTTTTAATAAAGAACCGGACCAAGGCATTAACACTTGGTGAATACATGAACTCCTCATACTATGGTCAACTTCGGGAGTGGTTCCGGCTATTGTCACTCCGGGGTTGCCGGGTCATAACACATAGTAGATGACTACAACTTGCAAGATAGGATCTAAAACACACATATATTGGCGACAACATAATAGGTTCAGATCTGAAATCATGGCAATCGGGCCCTAGTGACAAGCATTAAGCATGGCAAAGTTGTAGCAACACCAATCTCAGAACATAGTGGATACTAGGGATCAATCCCCGTCAAAACTAACTCGGTTACATGATAGATCTCATCCAACTCATCACCGTCCAGCAAGCCTACGATGAGATTACTCATGAACGGTGAAGAGCATCATGGAATTGGCGATGGAGGAAGGTTGATGATGACGATGGCGACGATCTCCCCTCTCTGGAGCCCAGAGCGGACTCCAGATCTGCCCTCCAGATGAAGAACAGGAGGTGGCGGCACCTTCGTATCGTAAAGCGCGATGAATCCTTCTTCCTGATTTTTTTCCGGGCGAAACGGAATATATAGAGCTGAGTTTGGAGGCGGTGGAGCTCTGTGGGCTCCACAAGCCTCGTTGGTGCCTGCTGGGGGGTGGCCGCAGCCAGTGGGCTTTTGGCCCACCGGGTCACCCCCTCCGGTGGATCTTTGCGCAGGTATTTTTCATTAATTCCAAAAAAATTCTCCGTAAATTTTCAGGTCATTCCGAGAACTTTTATTTCTGCACAAAAACAACACCATGGCAATTCTGCTGAAAACAGCGTTAGTCCCGGTTAGTTCCATTCAAATCATGCAAATTAGAGTACAAAACAAGGGCTAAAGAGTTCGGAAAAGTAGATACGACGGAGACGTATCACTTGACACGACGGGAGGTCCTGCTAGTCTTGTCTTACCTTAGCGATATATCTTGCGTATAGGAATCCCGGTGAAGTTTTGGTTCTCCACAGAGTTGAGGTGTTCCTCTAAGGAATCCGACGAGATCACGAGATTCGTGATAGAGGATTACTTTGCGGCCCGTGACCGTTTGTGATGGACTAGTTGGAGCACCCCTGCAGGGTTTAATCTTTCGGAAAGCCGTGCCCGCAGTTATGTGGCAACTTGGAATATTTGTTAGCATCCGGTTATAGATAACTTGAACCTAATCTAATAAAATTGCCAACTGTGTGCGTAACCGTGATTGTCCCCTTCGAAGACCTCTCTTCGATCGGGAACACGGTGGGGTTATGATTGACGTAAGTAGGTGTTCAGGATCACTTAGTGATCAGCTAGTCATTGACCGCTAGTATAGACCACCTTCAATATCTGTTCTACGTAAGTTAGCCACCATATATGCTTAGGATGCTCCAGCTAAACACTGAACCTTCCTTACCTAATAACTTGACTAGTTCTGGCACCGAGGTCATAGATTGCTGAGTCCCCGTGGCTCACAGATTACTTCAACACACCAACATGTACAGGTACGCCCGACACAGGTGATCCCGACGGCACGCAGCTGGCATGGCAGTACGATGAGGAGAACGACCGCCTGTACGTGAACTATCCAGAAGACTGAGGCATGGTCATGATCATGGGCAATCATGCAGGGTAGCATAGCCTTTTCTCATGTTATGTAGTCCGTAGCGGAACTACCTTATCTGAATAAATGTGTGATGTAAACTCTGAGATTATCTATGAGATGGCAAATGATTCCCTATTTTTCATTCTATTATTATGTATGTGCTATGTTACCGTGCTTGCGAAACGCTTAGATGCGCTTCTGTCACGCCCAAGATGCGACCCTATCCTCAATTTGGCACGAGGGCCTCGTCAGGGATAGAAGCGCATCTCGTCGTGTCGCAAGAATTGATATCGTTACAAGTACATGTACTGAAAAGAAGAGATATATAATAGAATTGACTTACACTCGCCACAAGCTACATCAGAGCCACATCAGTACATTACATAATCATCAAGAGTAAGAGCAGGGTCCGACTATGGACGAAAACAAACGAGAAAAGAAGAACGACGTCCATCCTTGCTATCCCAGGCTGCCGGCCTGGAACCCATCCTAGATCGATGAAGAAGAAGAAGAAGAAGCAACTCCAAATGAACAATCAACACGCTCGCGTCAAGTAACCTTTACCTGTACCTGCAACTGGTGTTATAGTAATCCGTGAGCCACACGGGACTCAGCAATCTCATTTCCAAAGGTATCAAGACTAGCAAAGCTTATTAGGTGAGGTATGGTTAAGTGGTGAGGTTGCAGCAGCGGCTAAGCATATATTTGGTGGCTAAACTTACGAGTACAAGAAATAAGAGAGGGAAGATCTACGCGTAGCGGACGTGACTACTCGTGATCAAATGAATGATCCTGAACACCTACCTACGTCAGACATAACCCCACCGTGTCCTCGATCGCAGAAGGAACTCACGAAAGAGACAGTCACGGTTACGCACACAGTTGGCATATTTTAATTAAGTTAACTTCAAGTTATCTAGAACCAGTGTTAAACAAAGTTTCCACGTTGCCACATAACCGCGGGCATGGCTTTCCGAAAAGATTTAACCCTGCAGGGGTGCTCCAACTAGTCCATCACAAATTACCACAAGACGCATAGAAATCCTCAATCACGAAGCTCGCGATCTCGTCGGATTCCCTAGTGGAAAACCTCAACTCTGAGATTACCCAAAGCATCACCGGAATCCCGATGCACAAGATATTTCGTCAAAGGTAAAACTAATCCAGCAAGGCCGCCCGACGTGTCGACGAACCCGATAGGAGTCGCGTACCTCGTTCTCAGGACACGGCGAATGAGCTAGACGTCGGGATCGCTAAACCTCCGGGTGACCAGAGGGGCGCCGGACATCGCTCAGGTGGGGCCAACACTCATGAGGAGCACTGGCCCGGGGGTTGATTAAATTATCCTCGGGTTAATTACTCCCTATGCAGTTCATTAGTTGTTAGGCAAATGTAGTACCAAAGTTGGGCCTTGCCAGACCAGCTTTAACCTAAAACGAATTATCAAGGGGGTCCCCATAACAACCCCGATCGTGTTAGGAGCGCTCGTTTATGGAACATAACACCAGTAGCCGAAACTAAGGGGGCAAAGGTGGAACAAAACACGAGGCTAGAAAAGCCGAGCCTTCCACCTTTTACCAAGTATATAGGTGCATTAAATTAAATAGCATTTAAATATGGTGATATGACAAGGAACCCATGTTATCACATGGAAGCAACTACGCCTGCAACTAGCAACGCTAACGACAGGGTTAATCAAGCACTAACATAGCCAATCAGTGGTTTGCTAGGTCGAACAGGTTGACGGTAATCATGGCATTGTTGAGAGGCTGATATTTAACATGTGGTAGGCAACGAGACATAAACGATAGAAGCGGTAAAACTAGCATGGCAATGATAGTAATGGTATCTCGGGAAATGGTCATCTTGCGTGAGATCCCGCTTGGAAGAAGATTAACTCCGTGAAGCAGACGAACCAACGTAGTCGAACGGGTCCTCACATTCGGACACGCTTGCGGAACTCTATCGAGACGGGCAAACCGGAAACAACATCAACACAAATATTCACCACACGATGCACAACATGATGCATACCCTAATATGATGCATGATCAGTTCATCGATGCAAGGGATGGCATGGCAATTCACCTCACGCAAACACTACACATTAAGTGAAGCTCGATGTGCAACGGGTTGCATATCGACGAAACTCCACAATTAGTTATTTAATTCACTCGTGATTATTTACACGACAATATTTAATTGTTGTTATCATGGCAAGGGGTGAAGCGGTGATCCTACATGGCATCCTAGACGGTTTAACTCGCGGAACATAGAACGGGGCTACGGCACAAGAACATGCAACACAAGATGTATATGCCATGAATGTGTCATGCATGCGAGTTCAAACAACACCACGGAAAGAGGAGAAAGAAACATGTGTCGCCACGACAAGGGAAAGGGAACCATGGCGGAAAAACGGAAACGATGCTACGGCAACGTTCCTATCCCGATAACTCATCGAGAGTGCCAACGAACAGGGAGCGTGTGCGGGAACGCTAAATAAGGAATGGGGTGATCCCGTATCTCGGGTTCCCATGTGTCGGGCACAACATAGAGGGACAACGTGCCACGGGCAACGTACTATGCAACATACATTCAACTCATACATCACATGCATTCGGTCACGACAACGTTTCATCGGTATACCTTCGACGCGTGCGAATCAGAGCGGTTCGGTTCGGTGAAGGGGAACAACGGTCGTCGTGGACGTCGTGGAAGTCGTGGTACCGGTCTCGTCGATGGTAGTCGTTCGCTCGGTGTCGTGGTTCTCGGGTCTTCGGCGTCGGTAGTCGAACTCGTTTCCGGGGTCGTCGAGGTCGTCGTGGAAGTAGTTGTCGTCGTGGTACTCGGGTCTCGTCGGAACCATGAAGGAGGGAATGGCGCACGTGGCGGCGGCAAACAGCAGCACAAGCAAGCGACGGAGGCCACGGCTACAAGCGGCAGCAACTAATATTGAGCTACGACGTCTAGCACTAGTAGCAACACTCGGCACAGCAGCTAGCAACCTAGCATCTAACAGCAACAACTAACAGCAAAACGCAGCAAAGCAAAGCAAAGCAAGGCAGCTAGCTAAGAAAAGGCAACAACAACTACAATAGCAAGCAGCAAAGCTACTACACCAAGCACGCTAGCAAGCAGCAGCTAGCAAAGCAACTAACTACAACCACTAGCAACAGCATGCAGCAGCGGCAACAGCAACAAGCAGCTGCAGCTATAGCAACCGACATAGCCCACGGCAAACTGCAGGGAGCAGCCACGGCAACATAGAGCATCTCCAAGCAGCCTAGCAAGCAGCAGCAAAACTCCGGCAGGCATCAACAATAGGCCGACAGCAGCAACAACAACCTTCAGGCAGCCAGAGCAGCAGCTTCTTCAGGCGGCCAACAGCAGAGCCACACGGCGCGGCGGCAGGAGCACGGCCACACGGCGCGGCGGGGCACACGCCGGCGGGGAGGGGGCGACGGGGCGAGCAGCGCGGGCACGGGCTCCCTGGAGGCGGAGACCACGGCGGGCAGCGCGGGCAGAGCACGGCGAGGCAAGGCGAGGCTCCTCGAGGGGAACAGCGGCGAGGGCCTGGCGGCGAGCACGAGCGGGGCCAGGGGCGACGTCGATCACCGACGAGCACGGCGGCAGCAGGCCATGGTGGGGCGAGGCCGAGGGCGAGGGGAGGCGGTGACCGGCGCGGGCGGCATGCAGGCAGGCGGTCTACAGGCGGCAGCGAGCAAGACTCCAGCGAGGGGATGAGGCACGGGACGATGGCTGAGGAGGGGATCGGGACGAGGAAGAAACGAGAGGGAGGAAAAGATGACGGCGCTGACGGGAGGAAAGGGATCGAGCAATCGCTCTCCCTGGCGCTAGGGTTGGAGGCCTGGTTTGGCCTTGGGCCGGCTGGGCCTCTCTCCCCTTGGATTTTTTTTTCTTTAAATAAAAAACAGAGAACAAACATAAAGAAAAAGTAGGTTTTTAACAAAATGAAGAAAATGCCTTTTACTCCTTTTAATGAAATATACCCAACTTTAAAAATAGATTGGCATTTTCAAATGAATAAAAACTAAAACTTTTTAAAGAATTAAAAATTAAAACCCTTTTGAAGAATAAAATAAAACCTCTTTTATTTAAAGAATAAAATAAAAGCCCTTTAAAAGAGAAAAGAAAATGAGATGGTTTTAAAATAAAACAAAAGGAGACAATAAAGAAAACCCAAGGGGTTGCCCCCATATTTAATAAAAGGACAATCTAAAAGAAGACAAATTTTTAAAAGGGGGATAAAACGGGACTTTAGCAAAACCACAAAAATGAAAAGAGAGGGGAGAGGGGGAGTTACTATCGCACTACGACTCGGTGATCACTCGAAGCACAACACTCAAAACACCACACGTGACAGACGATGCAAGATGCCATGCATGATGCGACGATGCAAACTAAATGATGATGCAACCAACAAAATAAAATAGCCACAGGACGGAAACGGAATAAAGGGGTAATCTTCTGGAGCGTCGGTCTCGGGCTGTCACAACTCTCCTACACTACAAGAGGATCTCGCCCCGAGATCCAAGAATGGAAGGGGGGAGAGGATGAGAAAGCAAGAGGTAAAACTTATTCGCTTCTTGACAAACGAGTGAAACCAACGATCCTTGAAGGTTGCAAAGAGATGAGGACTAATATGAGGAAGAAGCAAGAATTCACAGAAAATTTCGGTGGCACTTCGGTATGAAAATGGGACAAAAAATTCGATAAGAAGAGAGAATTAGACAATATTCACAACAAACAAGTAAATAGAACAAGGGAACACCATGATCTTGAAAGAACAACATAATAGACCCAAAAGAGCAACATCACAAATCCTCCGGAACAAGAGAATACGAACTAGCTCAAGCGGAAGAAGAGAATGAAGAAAAGAATGGCAACTATCATCACAATAGAATTTAAGAGCCTCCGAACAAAGAATTGACAGAGTAGTTGGAAAACCAACAACGAAGAACAAGATAGTAGTGGGCTTATGAAAATCATCACAACATTTATGAGGTGACAACCAACCACTAAAACAAACAAGGATAGATTGGGAGCAACAAGATATAAACACTTCTTACACCAAAAGGATACATTGAGAACTGGGATTAATGACAAGCACCATGATAGCACAATCCATAGGAAAAGCTTTAGTTGAAATCCAAACCAAGATAGCTCAATGAAGAAATCATGGGTTGCAAAATGTCTCATGATCATAGAATTGGTGGGTTTAATTATCTCATTCTTGAAATAAAATCTCTTCGAGACTCCTACACTAACAAGAATGCTATAATACCACCTCATAGAATAAAGGAAGAACAAACGCGCTGGAAATGCAAGAGAAAGAATACTTGAGGTACTCCAACAGGAATCTTGTAGAACACTTGAGAAAATCACATCCTTGAAGAACCATCATGATGAGCCTCCGTATCAAAAGGGTGATGCAAAGATAAGAAGGTAGAAAATAATAAGATTATGACCTTGCGAAGATTTAGATGGAGCCTCACAAAGAGATACTTAAAAGAACTTGGAACTCTGGAAAAGAAAAGATAAGAACACTTGAGAAAAAGGAATCGATATTACGAGCCACTCCGGAAGAAAGATTGAAATCACTATGAAACAGGAATAAGAATTATGTTATGTTTATCCTTCATCAAGTTTAATTGATGACCAACAACGGATTTAGCATACAACTTATTCTTCTAGGAATGATTGAGGAGAGAGATAAGCATCACTTGAGGCATGATTGAAGGACGCACCGGTAAGAATTCACAAATAAATGGGAACACCACAAATTAATGTAGATACAAGAGAATGAAGAGATCATAAGCCACCTGAGAGAAAACTTGAACAAGGCACCGGATAAACGAGAGACGAACGAAGAGACAACAATGGAGAAGAATTGAGGATGAAAGCTGAAAGCTGAGAACGAAGAATCTTCTGAAATGATGGCCTTCGGAGGAACGAGAAATAAAACCAACTCAGAAATGCACCGAATAGCAAGAAAGGAATTACCCATGACTGACAACAATTAAGATGATGGCACAAGGCTGAAATGATGAATATACAATAGAATGGACCAAGATTTGAGAGAAACACTCCTTCGAATTGCAAGCTGAGAAAGATGACGAGAACAACACCAAGAATTACTGAGACACTCCGGAATAGAGAAGAATGAAAGGTTGAGCCAAATATGATATTTAATTCAAATAGGCCTTGGAGAAGGGATATGACTGATGAAATTCATACTTACGTCATAGTTGAAAAGAATTAATGATCTCCGGGAAAAGATTAGAAGAGCCAGGAAAGATCCTGGGAAAGAACCTGTGGGTTATGGGCCCACTCAAAGAAACCACCATTAGAAAAGATTGCTTAGAAGAGAGATATTGCATCGGTACAAATGAAAACTAGATGAGGTTGAAAACCTAGAAATAATGAAAGATCTGAAAACAAGAAACTCTGAGATAGCTTCAACACTCTGGATAGAAAAGAGATGAACGAATAATAGGATAGGCTGATAAGAATATCCAACATGGGAAATAATTTAATGGTTGAAAAGGATATGATGAACACGGATAACTGCATTGAATTCACCGGTAAGGATGATAAGAATGAACAAATATGACACGAATCTCCTGAGAATCTTCACAATGATTCACCGGATAAGAGAGAAAAGAACAGATAGCGGAAGCACAATAGAATGAATGCACTTGGATGAAAACCAATCGCCGAAGAAAAAGGGTGGGAGGGCGGGGAAAAACAAAGACAACTTGGAACAGATGAGACAACTCCGGCAAACAAGAGAGATTGATCTGCAACAATTAGAGAGGATGGAATCCACTGAAGAGAAGCACACCGGTTGGAAAAGAATTGATATGACAACTCCAGTAGACAAGAATTGACAAGAGAATTGATTGAGCAAAGAATTTGCATTCACATAAAAATATGAGAACACAGATTAGGAAAGATCTAAAATCACCACTTGACATCGAAGCAACACGAATTACCACATTCAACAAAACAAAGGGTGAGGCTTACAATTAGCCAGAACAAACTCAGATTTCGTCCGATATTTTCATGGACAGGATCGCACGGGCACGATTTTACAGTAGCCATGAAGTGCAAGGCAGTGCACCCGACATACGAAGCGTCCCCGAGTCGTAGCAAGCTATAAGGACTCTTTAAGACACAACGTGTACCGCTGTAAGTCGACCGTGAACAAACGAATCCACTAGATGTCGAACCCCAACCTAACATCATGCACTTGTTGGAAGATTGTCCTATAAGCAACTACTTGAATTCCCACCTAAGAATTCCCAAAATATCTGGTCATGCAATCTGGTACACGGATACAAGGAGTAAAAATCACACAACTCCTATACTAATCCGTCACCTGTATCACATCCGTCAACACACAACCAGAATCTCGGACCTTCATCTACAGCAGACCCTCGTGATCACAACGATACAAAGTATGGCAGTACTCCCGAACAATCTGCACCAGTACTGGAGACATCGAGGTTAGCTCGCCACTACTAGTATTGAAGCAATTACGAACATCCTTCGTTCTGAGATACTAAGAAATCTGAATGATAACGATGTGCTCAAGAATCCGCTCGAGCTCAACTCCCCTGAAACTCAAAGCAGATAGGAGGCACCAAGACAGAACTCCGTCACATCGGTATCATATAGATTCCAAAATACCCGCGTGATCCTAAATTTTTTTTTGAGTGAGAAGAGGAGTAGAATAAATTATTACATCAATATTCCTCACCAGAGCATAGAAGAGGAGAAAAAAGAATCCTACTCTCCGATATATAACTAGACTCAAAGCAGTTTTTCACTAGACTCGACTCGACCAAGTTCGATCAATCAAGGGGGCTCCTAGGTCGGTACTGCTCTGATACCAACTTGTCACGCCCAAGATGCGACCCTATCCTCAATTTGGCACGAGGGCCTCGTCAGGGACAGAAGCGCATCTCATCGTGTCGCAAGAATGGATATCGTTACAAGTACATGTACTGAAAAGAAGAGATATATAATAGAATTGACTTACACTCGCCACAAGCTACATCAGAGTCACATCAGTATATTACATAATCATCAAGAGTAAGAGCAGGGTCCGACTACGGACGAAAACAAACGAGAAAAGAAGAACGACGTCCATCCTTGCTATCCCAGGCTGCCGGCCTGGAACCCATCCTAGATCGATGAAGAAGAAGAAGAAGAAGAAGCAACTCCAAATGAACAATTAACGCGCTCGCGTCAAGTAACCTTTACCTGTACCTGCAACTGGTGTTGTAGTAATCTGTGAGCCACAGGGGAGTCAGCAATCTCATTTCCAAAGGTATCAAGACTAGCAAAGCTTATTAGGTGAGGTATGGTTAAGTGGTGAGGTTGCAGCAGCGGCTAAGCATATATTTGGTGGCTAAACTTACGAGTACAAGAAATAAGAGAGGGAAGATCTACGCATAGCGGACGTGACTACTGGTGATCAAATGAATGATCCTTAACACCTACCTACGTCAGACATAACCCCACCGTGTCGTCGATCGGAGAAGGAACTCACGAAAGAGACAGTCACGGTTACGCACACAGTTGGCATATTTTAATTAAGTTAACTTCAAGTTATCTAGAACCAGTGTTAAACAAAGTTTCCACGTTGCCACATAAACGCGGGCACGGCTTTCTGAAAAGATTTAACCCTGCAGGGGTGCTCCAACTAGTCCATCACAAATTACCAGAAGCCGCATAGAAATCCTCAATCACGAAGCTCGCGATCTCGTCGGATTCCCTAGTAGAAAACCTCAACTCTGAGATTACCCAAAGCATCACCGGAATCCCGATGCACAAGATATTTCGTCAAAGGTAAAACTAATCCAGCAAGGCCGCCCGACGTGTCGACAAACCCGATAGGAGTCACGTACCTCGTTCTCACGACACGGCGGATGAGCTAGACGTCGGGATCGCTAAACCTTCGGGTGACCAGAGGGGCACCGGACATCGCTCAGGTGGGGCCAACACTCATGTGGAGCACTGGCCCGGGGGTTGATTAAATTATCCTCGGGTTAATTAATCCCTATGCAGTTCATTAGTTGTTAGGCAAATGTAGTACCAAAGTTGGGCCTTGCCAGACCAGCTTTAACCTAAAACGAATTATCAATGGGGTCCCCATAACAACCCCGATCGTGTTAGGAGCGCTCGTTTATGGAACATAACACCGGTAGCCGAAACTAAGGGGGCAAAGGTGGAACAAAACACCAGGCTAGAAAGGCCGAGCCTTCCACCTTTTACCAAGTATATAGGTGCATTAAATTAAATAGCATTTAAATATGGTGATATGACAAGGAACCCATGTTATCACATGGAAGCAACTACGCCTGCAACTAGCAACGCTAATGACAGGGTTAAGCAAGCAGTAAGATAGCCAATCAGTGGTTTGCTAGGTCGAACAGGTTGAAGGTAATCATGGCATTGTTGAGAGGCTGATATTTAACATGTGGTAGGCAACAAGACATAAACGATAGAAGCGGTAAAACTAGCATGGCAATGATAGTAACGGTATCTGGGGAAATTGTCGTCTTGCGTGAGATCCCGCTTGGAAGAAGATTAACTCCGTGAAGCAGACGAACCAACGTAGTCGAACGGGTCCTCACATTCCGACACGCTTGCGGAACTCTATCGAGACGGGCAAACCAGAAACTACATCAACACAAATATTCACCACAGGATGCACAACATGATGCATACCCTAATATGATGCATGATCAGTTCATCGATGCAAGGGATGGCATGGCAATTCACCTCACGCAAACACTACACATTAAGTGAAGCTCGATATGCAACGGGTTGCATATCGACGAAACTCCACGATTAATTATTTAATTCACTCCCGATTATTTACACGTTAATATTAAATTGTTGTTATCATGGCAAGGGGTGAAGCGGTGATCCTACATGGCATCCTATACAGTTTAACTCGCGGAACATAGAACGGAGCTACGGCACAAGAACATGCAACACAAGATGTATATGCCATGAATGCGTCATGCATGCGAGTTCAAACAACACCACCGCAAGAGGAGAAATAAACATGTGTTGCCACGACGGGCGAGAGGGAACCATGGCGGCAAAACGGAAACGATGCTACGGCAACGTTCCTATCCCGATAACTTGTCGAGATATCGGTGCCAACAAACAGGGAGAGTGTGCAGGAACGCTAAATAAGGAATGGGGTGATCCCGTATCTCGGGTTCCCATGTGTCGGGCACAACATAGAGGGATAACGTGCCATGGGCAACGTACGATGCAACGTACATTCAACTCATACATCACATGCATTCGGTCACGACAATGTTTCATCGGTATACCTTCGACGCGTGCGAATCGGAGCGGTTCGGTTCGATGAAGGGGAACAACGGTCATCGTGGACATCATGGAAGTCGTGGTACCGATCTCATCGACGGTAGTCGTTCGCTCGGCGTCGTGGTTCTCGGGTCTTCGGCGTCGGTAGTCGAACTTGTTTCCGGGGTAGTCGGGGTCATTATGGAAGTAGTTGTCGTCGTGGTACTCGGGTCTCGTCGGAACCATGAAGGAGGGAATGGCGCACGTGGCGGCGGCAAACAGCAGCACAAGCAAGCGACGGAGGCCACGGCTACAAGCGGCAGCAACTAATATCGAGCTACGGCGTCTAGCACTAGTAGCAACACTCGGCACAGCAGCTAGCAACCTAGCATCTAACAACAAAAACTAACTACAGCAACAGCTAACAGCAAAACGCAGCAAACAACGCAGCTAGCTAAGCAAAGGCAACAACAACTACAATAGCAAGCAGCAAAGCTACTACACCAAGCACGCTAGCAAGCAGCAGCTAGCAAAGAAACTAACTACAACCACTAGCAACAGCATGCAGCAGCGGCAACAGCAACAAGCAGCTGCAGCTATAGCAACCGGCACAGCCCACGACAAACTACAGGCAGCAGCCACGACAACACAGAGCATCTCCAAGCAGCCTAGCAAGTAGCAGCAAAACTCTGGCAGGCATCAACAACAGGCCGACAGCAGCAACAGCAACCTTCAGGCAGCCAGAGCAGCAGCTTCTTCAGGCGGCCAACAGCACAGCCACACGGCGCGGCGGCAGTAGCACGGCCACATGGCACGGTGGCAGGAGCACGGCGGGGCACACGCCGGCGGGGAGGGGGCGACGGGGCGAGCAGCGCGGGCACGGGCTCCCTGGAGGCGGAGACCACGGCGGGCGGCACGGGCAGACCACGACGAGGCAAGGCAAGGCTCCTTGAGAGGAACGACGACGAGGGCCTGGCGGCAAGCACGGGCGGGGCCAGCGGCGACGTCGATCACCGGCGAGCACGGCGCAGCAGGCCATGGCGGGCGAGGCCGAGGGCGAGGGGAGGCGGCTCGTCGGGGAACTGGAGGCAGTGATTGGCGCGGGCGGCATGGCAGGCAGGCGGTCTACAGGCGACGGCGGGTAGGACTCCAGCGAGGGGATCGGGCACGGGACGATGGCTGAGGAGGGGATTGGGACGAGGAAGAAACGAGAGGGAGAGAAAGATGACGACGCTGACGGGAGGAAAGGGATCGAGCAATCGCTCTCGCTAGCGCTAGGGTTGGAGGCCTGGTTTGGCCTTGGGCCGGCTGGGCCTCTCTCCCCTTGGGTTTTTTTTTTCTTTAAATTAAAAACAGAGAACAAACATAAAGAAAAAAAAGGTTTTTAACAAAATGAAGAAAATGCCTTTTACTCCTTTTAAAGAAATATACCCAACTTTAAAAATAGATTGGCATTTTTAAACGAATAAAAACTAAAACCTTTTAAAGAATTAACAATTAAAACCCTTTTGAAGAATAAAATAAAACCTCCTTTATTTAAAGAATAAAATAAAAGCCCTTTAAAAGAGAAAATAAAATGAGACGGTTTTAAAATAAAACCAAAGGAGAAAATAAAGAAAACCCAAGGGGTTGCCCCCACATTTAATAAAAGGACAATCTAAAAGAAGACGAATTTTTAAAAGGGGGATAAAACAGGACTTTAGCAAAACCACAAAAATGAAAAGAGAGGGGAGAGGGGGAGTTACTATCGCACTACGACTCGGTGATCACTCAAAGCACAACACTCAAAACACCACACGTGACAGACGATGCAAGATGCCATGCATGATGCGACGATGCAAACTAAATGATGATGCAAGCAACAAAATAAAATAGCCACACGACGAAAACGGAATAAAGGGGTAATCTTCTGGAGCGTCGGTCTCGGGTTGTCACAGCTTCTTTCCATTTTGGGGCCTTGTTCCCTAAATCGGAAAGGACTGCATCTTAGTCGTTACAAGTTGGTAATCAGAGCCTTACGACCATATGAGCCTTTGTGTGATCGTACTTGGCCGAGTCGAGTCTAGTAAAATGTTTTGAGTCTTAGTTATATCGAAGAGTAGGATTCTTTTTCTCCTCTTCCATGATCTGGTGAGGTTCCCGACTTAGGAAATCTTAATTCTACTCCTCTTCTCGCTCAAATTTTTTTTAGGATCGCGCGGGTATTTTTGAAATCTATATGATATCGATGTGACAGAGTTCTGTCTTGGTGCCTCCTGTCTGCCTTGATTTCTTCCGGGGAGTTGAGCTCCAGGGGATTCTTGCGCACATCGCCATCATTCATATTTCTGAGTATCTAAGAACGAAGGATGTTCGTAATTTCTTCAATACTAGTAGTGGCGAGATAACCCCAATGTCCCCAGTACTGGTGCAGATTGTTCGGGAGTACTGCATTCTTTGTATAGTTGTGATCACGAGGGTCTGTTGTAGATGAAGGTCCGAGATTCTGGTTATGTGTTGACGGATGTGATACAATGGACAGGTTAGTATAGGAGTTGAGTGAATATTACTCCTTGTATCCGTGTACCAGATCGCATGACCAGATATTTTGGGAATTCATAGGTGGGATATCAAGTAGTGACTTATAGGACAATCTTCCTATAGATGCATGATGTGAGGTTGGGATTCGACATTCAGTGGGTATGTTTGTTCACGGTCGCTTACAGCGGTTCTCATTGTGTCTTAAAGAGTCCTTGTAGCTCGCTACGACTCGGGGATACTTCGTAAGTCGTGTGCACTACCTTGCACAGGATGGCTACTGTAAATTCGAGCCCGTGCGATCTTATCCACGAAGATATCGGATGAAATCTCGATCATATGTTTGTTCCGAGCAGTTCTAGCTCATACTTGTTTGCAAGTGATCTTAATCAGAATTTTGTCGACAGTCACTCTGAGGAAGCATTCTTACTTTTTTGTTCGAGTGCAATTGCCAATATTCCTGTTCAGATATTCCTGGCATTTTGATTCAGCTATACTGTCAATTTATTCTGTGGGCTAATGTGTTGTCCGTCTTCAGGATGGCTCCACTAACTCGTCAGAATCC
This sequence comes from Hordeum vulgare subsp. vulgare, assembly GCF_904849725.1. Classification (NCBI taxonomy): domain Eukaryota; kingdom Viridiplantae; phylum Streptophyta; class Magnoliopsida; order Poales; family Poaceae; genus Hordeum; species Hordeum vulgare. The sequence goes on from NC_058523.1 coordinate 65,514,358, forward strand.
AAGGCGTGAGGATGTGCCGTCGCCACCACCTCCTCCGGAGAATCCTCCTCCGTCGCTGCCTCCTCCTGCAGAGGCTTGGCAAGCGGTGATGGTTGCTACAAATTCAAACACTCAGATGCTGATACAGTTGCTGCAAGAGAGGACTAATCAGCAGCAAGGCAATTTCCAGCATGGTGGCAATCAGTTTGCTAATCTGAGTCAGTTCCTGTCAAATCAGCCGAAGACTTTCACTTCCTGTGACCAGCCGTTTGATGCCGAGGATTGGATCCGCGACATGAACAAGCACTTTGAATGCAGCAATGTTCGTCCTGAGGATTTCATCAAGTTTGCAACATTCCAGCTGAAGGGGCAAGCATCTATCTGGTGGCAACAGTTGAAGGATTCAAGGGGTGCTAGAGTGATCACTTGGGATGAGTTCTGCCATGACTTCAGATCGCACTACATTCCGTCCAACTTCATGGAGGAAATGCGTGAGAAGTTCAGGCGCTTGAAGCAAGGTGGTAACTCCGTGTACAAGTACAACGTCGAGTTCCACGAGCTAGCCCGATACGCCTTGCAGGATATCCCTGATCAGAAGAGCAAGATTTATCAGTTCAGAGGTGGCTTGAAAGAAGATTTGCAGTTAGCTCTCGCTTTGCACGATCCCGAGGAGTTCGATAAGTTCTACAACTTAGCTCTCAGGGCTGAGGCAGCTTTGCTCAGGGTGGAGAATTCTAAGAAGCGCTTCAGAGATTCCAGCTCGTCTTCCTCAACTTAGGTGGTTCAGAAGCAACAGAAGTTTTGGGTGTCTCCTCCTCCTCCTCGGCACACGCAGCAATTCAAGCATTCTGGTGGCCGTGGTTCTTCGCACCCACCCAACCCAGCTTTCCAGCAGAGATTCCAGCAACAGAAGCAAGGGCCTCATCAGACACAGTACCGTCAGCCAGCAGATGTTACTTGTCACAAGTGTGGGTAGAAGGGTCACTATGCCAACAAGTGCACTTCTCAGCTCCGTCTTCCGCCTCCTCCTCCAGGCAAACCTCCAAGCAATGCTCTCATGAAGTTCAACCCCAGGTCTGCTCGAGTCAACATGGTGACTGCGGCTGAGGCAGAAAACTCGTCAGACGTGATCATGGGTAACCTCCTCGTTAATGATATTCCTGCTAAAGTGTTGTTTGATTCTGGTGCTTCTCATTCGTTCATGTCTAGAATGTTCTTTGCCCAACATGATTTTGATTCTGAGTATTTGAAGAAGGCATTACGTGTGGTGTCACCCGGTACTCTTATGAGCGCCAACAAAGTGGTTCGAGATGTCTTTGTCAAGATAGGAAGTTATTCTTTTCTGGCGTCTCCTATTGTCTTGGGCAATTCCAACATTGATTTGATTCTTGGTATGGACTAGTTGGCCATGAACAAGGCATCGATTGTTTGTGAAGCTAAATAAGTGAAGCTTCCTCACTCTTCGGAGGACGTGATTATATTCGCGGCGCGCGATGACACAATCCGTCTGATCTCTTTGAATGAAAAGGGTGAGATAAATCCTATTTCGCAAGTCCCAGTGGTCTGCGAATATGAAGATGTGTTTCCAGAAGAACTGCCAGGAATGCCTCCGCACCGAGAAGTTGAATTTGTTATTGAGCTTGAACCAGGTACTGAGCCTGTGTGCAAACGACCGAACAAATTGGGTCCAGAAGAGCTGAAGGAACTTAAGAGGCAACTCGATGAGCAGGAGCGTTTGGGTTTGATCACACCAAGCTCGTCTCCTTGGGGCTATGGAGTTTTGTTTGTCAAGAAGAAGGATGGCACGGACCGGTTGTGTGTCGATTACTGTCCATTGAACAAGAAGACAATCAGGAACAAGTATCCACTTTCGAACATAAATGAGTTGTTTGAACAGTTGAAAGGGGCTAAGATCTTCTCCAAGCTCGATCTCAGAATGGGCTATCATCAAATTCGCATTCGCGAAGAGGATATTCTGAAGACTGCTTACAGGACAAGTTTTGGCTCGTATGAGTATACGGTCATGTCTTTTGGTCTGGCAAATGCTCCTCCGACATTTTGTCGAATGATGAACTACATATTCTCTCCGTTCAAGAATGAGTTCATCTTGCTTTATCTCAACGATATTATGGTCTTTTCAGAGACTGAGGAAGAACATGAAGAACATCTCAGATTGGTGCTTGATAAGCTGAGGGAGCACAAATTCTATGCCAAGTTTTCCAAGTGTGAGTTCTGGTTGAAAGAAGTCATCTATCTTGGGCACATCATCTCTGCCGAGGGCATCAAAGTTGATCCATCGAAGGTGCAGGCCATTGTTGAATGGGAGCCTCCACAGAATGTGAAGCAGCTTCAAAGCTTTCTCGGGCTTGCAAGCTATTGTAGAAGGTTTGTTGAGAACTTCTCCAAGATTGATAAGCCTCTCTCAAGTCTTCTTCAGAAGGGTGTGACGTATGTTTGGTCTCCAGAGTGTCAGTTAGCCTTCGACACACTCAAAGAGAAGCTCACCTCTACTCCAGTATTGGTTCCTCCTGATGATTCCAAACCTTACCAAGTGTTCTGCGACGCCTCTCTTCAAGGTCTTGGTGCAGTTCTGATGTAAGAGAAGAAAGTGGTTGCTTATACCTCCAGGCAGTTGAAGCCAGCGGAGAAGAATTATCCTGTGCATGATCTTGAGTTTGCAGCAGTGGTACATGCTCTGATGACTGATTGCAATCTCTAGCGAATGCTAGACGAATGCAGATGACAACAAACCTTCCCTTGCAAAGGCACCAGAAGAATGCTTCTTGCACTCCCCGGCAACGGAACTAGAAGAATGTTGTTGATGGCCCACCAGCGCGTGGGTTCGCAGCAGTTTTCGAGGGTAGAGTATTCGACCCAAATTTGTTGATCGCCTATAGGATGTGAGAGAATACTCTCGAGTATTAGCAGCTGAATTTGTCAGATTCAACCACACCTGAAAGATTAGTATCTGAAAGCACAGTAGTAACAGGAAAGTAATATGTTAACAATGGTGTGAGAAATGATCTGTTAATGGCAGACTATTCCTAACGATTGTATCAATGGCGCCTCCGTTGTCGCGTTGACGGAAGTTGTCAGTTCCCGTCAACGTTCGGTGAACCAATAGTGTAGCAGGTAGCAGTAGTGTAACGAGCAATAGTAGTGGCAAGGAACAGCAGTAGTGACAGCAGTAGCAAACGACAGTAGTAGCAGCAGTAGCAGCAGAGCAAGACAAGTAACATCAATAGCAACAGTAGTAGCAGCAGCAGACAAGACAAGTAACAGCAGTAGCAACAGTAGTAGCAGCAGCAGAGCAAGACAAGTAACAGCAGCAATAGGACAAACTCGTAGGCAATGGGTCGGTGATTTGTTTGGATGATATTCATCATGCAACAGCTATAACACGGAGAGATATGTGGCTAGCTCCCATTCGTCAATGTGATGTAGGCATGCATTCCGTGTGTTGCCATACGTGCTTAGGGAAAAGAACTTGCATGACATCTATTGTCCATCCCTCCCATGGCAGCGGGGTCCAAAAGGAAACTACGGGATATTAAGGTTCTCCTTTTAATAAAGAACCGAACCAACGCATTAGCACTTGGTGAACACATGAACTCCTCAAACTATGGTCATCACCGCGAGTGGTTCCGGTTATTGTCACTCGGGGTTGCCGGATCATAACACATAGTAGGTAACTACAACTTGCAAGATCGGATCTAAAACACACATATATTGGTGACAACATAATAATTTCAGATCTGAAATCATGGCACTCGGGCCCTAGTGACAAGCATTAAGCATGGCAAAGTAGTAGCAACATCAATCTCAGAACATAGTGGATACTAGGGATCAATCCCCATCAAAACTAATTCGATTACATGATAGATCTCATCCTACTCATCATCGCCCAGCGAGCCTACAAATTGATTACTCACGAACGACGAGAGCTTCATGGAATTGGAGAGGGAAGAAGGTTTATGACGACGATGGCGACGATTTCCCCTCTCCGGAGCCCAAGACGGACTCCAGATCTGCCCTCCAGATGAAGAACAGGTGGTGGCGGTGCCTCCGTATCGAAAACGTGACGAAAACTTCTCTTTTTATTTTTTCTGGGACGAAAGGGATCTTATAGACCTGAGATTGGGGGCGGTAGAGCCGTGTGGGCCCCACAAGCCTGCCCACCGCCACCAGGGGGTGGTGGCGGAGCAAGGGCTTGTGGCCCACTGGCCCACCCCCTGAGGTGGAACTTGGCGCAGATATTTTTGATATTTTCCAAAATTGCTCCCCGTAAATTTTCAGGACGTTTGGAGAACTTTGATTTCTGCACAAAAATAACACCAAGGCAATTCTGCTGAAAACAGCGTCAGTCCAGGTTAGTTCCATTCAAATCATGCAAATTAGAGTCCAAAACAAGGGCAAAAGAGTTTAGAAAAGTAGATACGATGGAGACGTATCAACTCCCCCAACCTTAAAATCTTGCTTGTCCTCAAGCAACTCAGTTCACAAACTGAGAGAGAAAGAAAAACTTTGACAAACTCTGTTTGATCTTGTTGTTGCAACTATGTCTAACTCATAACCAGAATTTCAGCAAGATCACAAGTTAACCACATAAGCAAATGACACAAAGGTCTCACAGTAAACTAATATCAATGGCATAATCAGCTAACGAGCAAATAATAATGAGTTTCAAATACCAACACTTCAATCAAAACAAGCATGAAGCAATATGAATAGGTGGTATCTCGCTAGCTCTTTTTGAGACCGCAAAACATAAATGCAGAGCACTTTCAAAGATCAAGGGCTGACTAAACATTGTAATTCATAGCAACGAAGATCCAATCATAGTCATACTCAATATCAATCAAAAGCAAAGCATAAAAATGACAGAGGTGCTCCCTAATTGGTGCTTATACAAGAGGAGGATGACTCAACAGGAAAATAAATAGAAAGGCCCTTCGTAGAGGGAAGCATTGATTTGCAGAGGTGCCAGAGCTCAAGCTTTGAAAAGAGAGATAATAATTTTGGGTGACATGCTTTCATTGTCAACACAATGACCAAGAGTTCTCAATATCTTCCATGCTACTCATGCTATAGGCGGTTCCCAAACAGAAAAGTAAAGTTTTAACTCCCCCACCACCAATCAATCACACTCCACGGCTAGCCGAATCCTCGGGTACCGTCCATACTAACATCAATCCGGGGGGGAGTCTTGTTTTACAGTTATGTTTTCGATTTAAGCGTGGAGCTGGGCATTCCAATTACCGGCCCCTTTCTCGTGAATGACTGTGAATAAACACATGTCGAGGATAACACTCCTAGCATGGAAGATACCAATAGCCCTCTGTCACCACATGAGCGGTTCGGGCATGCAAAACAGATTATTTCTTGAAGGTTTAGAGAATGACACATGCAAATTTACTTGGAACGGCAGGTAGATACCACAAATAGGTAGGTACGGTGGACTCTTATGGAAAAACTTTTGGGTTTATGGAAGTGGATGCATAAGCAGTATTCCACTTAGTACAAGTGAAGGCTAGCAAAAGACTGGGAAGCGACCAACTAGAGAGAGACAACAGTCATCAAGATGCAATGAGTTTGACTAACATTGAATGCAAGCATGAACAGGATATAGATCACCATGAACACGAACATCATAGAGGCTAAGTTGATTTTGTTTCAACTACATGCATGAACATGCGCCAAGTCAAGCCACTTGAATCATTCAAAGGAGAATACCATCCTATCATACTACATCATAGTCATCTCAAAATCTATGTTGGAATTCAAGACAAACCATTATAAGCTCTCAGCTAAATAAGCATGGCATCAGAAACTATGATCTCTAAGTTGTCATTGCAAACATGGTTCTCTCACAACAAAGCTAAATCTGGGTCGACAAGCTAGTCATATTTACAAAAACAAAATAGATAGAGTTCATACCAGCTTTTCAGTCTCAGTCACTTCATCATATATCATCATTGTTGCCTTTCATTTGCACGATCGAACGATGTGAACAATAATAAGCGCATTGGACTAAGCTGAATCTGCAGGCAAACACAAAGGAGAAGACAAAATAATATGGCTCTTTGAAAGCTAAACAGGTAAGCATGTAAGAACCATTAAACATTGTAACCAATATCTTCTACCTTGACACAAAGGAAAAGAAAACTATTTACAAGGGAAAGCTCCCAACAAGCAAAAGAAGAAAGAAAAATCTTTTTGGATTTTCTCAAAAGGACACAAAACAAGAAAACAAAAAGAAACTAGCATGGATAATACAGTGGCAAAGTGTAAACACCGGCTAACAAAGTGAAAGCATAAGCATGAATGTAAAGTCGGTGAGAACACGTACTCCCCCAAGCTTAGGCTTTTGGACTAGCTTGGTCTACTCCCAAGGTGGGAAATAACCAGCTTTGGGATACTCTGGAGCAGACTGTGGATGCCACTGATGTGTGAGCTCCTCTGGCTCCCACTGATAAACTGGCGTCTGGTACTCCACTGGCGGCTCGGGCACGTGCGCCTGTGGTTGGGCCAAGCCCCAATATGCGTAGATGTCCGCGGGCATAATAGTGTACCTGCCTGCATGAAGATCGAACAAAGAAGGAGCAGGCAAAGTAATAGTCTCTCGAGTACCCTGACTAAACACCAGGTTATAAATCATCTGTCTACTAGCATCTCTATCCAGAAAATCATGGCGAACCATCTGTCATAATCCAGATATCTCTCAGGGAGAAGCATCTCTCCTTCCTCTCCCAGTCTAATGGGTATCTCAAAGTGTCTGGCAAGACGGGTAGCGTAGATACCTCCATAGACGACACCCTTGGAACGGTTCAGGTTCAACTGTTGAGCTACTATAGCGCCCAAGCTATAAGTCTTATCGTTATAAAGGCCTTCGCGCAGAACCGCAATGTCTGGAGAACTAAGTGATCCAGCCTCCCCACGGTCAATCAAACATTTTCCCACAAATAGTGAGAAGTACCGAAGCACAGGAAAATGTATGCTAGAAATTCTAGCGCGAGACACTCCTCTCTCCTCTCCAACAACAATAGAACCAATGAAATCCTCCAAGTCCTGTGGATGAGGGTCACGGATATCCCCAACATAAGGTAATTTGCATACATTGCAAAAATCCTGCAGCGTCATGTACTGGGGGACATCGTATATCATGAACTCAACCATGGGAGGATTCTTCCTCGGATAAAAGTTGAAGCTTTGAACGAAAATATTGGTGAGGAGGAGATATTGTGGGCACTTATCTTCAACAAACGCAGTAAGACCTGCGTTCTCCACCAAGTAATAAAAGTCTTCATAAAGTCTGGCGGCGCACAAAAATTCATCACTTGGCCACTGGCACGCTCGAACTTCTGTGACTCGAGGGACTACGTACTTGGGGTGATTCTTCTCATCCTCCTTGGGGTTACGGTTTGAAGAGCCTCTCAAGAACCTCCTCATCTTTTCCATTTTCTAGCTTTGAAAAATCCTGAAATTTTTAGAGACTTCGAAAGAAAAGTGAATAAGGATTAACCCAACTTGTAGCAACTACTCCTACTAGTGCCTAGAGACCGTATCACGCGCTAAAACTACTTGGGACCATCTAAAATCAACTTTTCTAGCTCAAGAACAGGGTCACCAAGGTAGCAAGAATTCGCGAAGGATAAAGCACTAGAGCAAAAACTAATTGGACCAATGGAGGAGTCACTTACCAAGGAGTAATTTCCCCAAAACGGTTTGGAGAATGGTGCTTTGAGCAAGGAGATCGAAAATCACAGCCAAATGAGCAAGAACACGGGTTTGAGCTGCGAAACAATTTTTTCTGGAGGTGGAAGAAGAGGCTGAGAGCTGGAATGAGTGGAGGGGGTGCCTGTGGGCCCCACAAGCTTGCACCCCGCCACCAGGGGGGTAGGTGGCGGTGGCAGGGCTTGTGGCCCACTGGTCCGGCCCCCAGGCCAGCTCTCAGGCCCAGAAATTTTCAAAAATTCTAGAAAATATCATACTAAAATTTCAAGACCATCGGAGAACTTTTATTTTTGAGGTATTTTTCTCCGGGACGCTAAAACAGAAAACAGGAAAAACTAAACTAATTCTATCATTTTTCTTCTAAGCAAAAGAAAAGGAAAACTCAAAACAGAGGTATGTGACTCTTTGATTCATCCGTTTCATGGTCATCGAAAGAAATCCGTCAATGGGATTGATCAAGTCCTTATGACAAAACCTTCTCGAATCGCAAGAGAGAACGGAGAATTTTCGAATAGCCACTAAGTCACCTCAATGGGGATATGTATCTCCCCAACAAGCAAATCATACTTCATCTTGACACGAGGACTAGGGCATTCAAAGCTCCCAATAAGAATCGATGAAGTCTTTTCGATAACATTGATGCAATGTACTTGATATCGTTTCTTCGGAAAGTGCACTATGTGCTCATTACCGTTGACATGGAAAGTGACATTGCCTTTGTTGCAATCTATAACAGCCCCTGCAGTGTTTAAAAAGGGTCTTCCGAGGATGATAGCCATGGCATCGTCCTCGGGAATATCCAAGATAACAAAGTTTGTTAAGATAGTGGTATTAGCAACCACAACAGGCACATCCTCGCAAACGCCGATAGGGAAAGCAGTTGATTTGTCGGCCATTTGTAGAGAAATTTCAGTGGGGTGTCAACTTATCCAACTCAAGCCTATGATAAAGAGAGAGCGGCATAACACTAACACCGGCTCCAAGGTCACATAAGGCAGTTCTTACGCAGTTTCCTTTAATGGAGCAAGGTATAGTGGGCACTCCAGGATCACCAAGTTTCTTAGGAGTTCCACCTTTGAAAGTATAATTGGCAAGCATGGTGGAGATCTCAAGATCTGGTACTTTCCGTTTATTAGTCACGATATCTTTCATGTACTTGGCATACGGAGACATCTTGAGCATATCAGTTAACCGCATCTGCAGAAAGACGAGTCTTATCATCTCAATGAAGCGCTCAAAATCCTCATCATCCTTTTTCTTGGATGGCTTAGGAGGAAAGGGCATAGGTATCTGAACCCATGGCTCTCTTTCTTTACCATGCTTCCTAGCAGTGAAGTCATTCTTGTTGTGCTTCTTAGGTTGTGGGTTATCAGGATTAACCGTAGGTTCAATCTCCACATCCTCATCATTGCTAGGCTGAGCATTATTATGAACATCACTGTCCATATTGTCACCAGGTTCATGTTCATCACCTGATTGTGTTTCTGCATCACACGCAGAGATATCATTAGGTTCTTCAGGTGTGACAGTATTTGGTGAACTGGCGTGTAGGTTTCTATCATCCTTATTCTTCTCCTTAGGATGACTAGGTGTATCAGCATTGATTCCTTGAGCATCTTGATCAATTCTCTTAGGATGACCTTCAGGATACAAAGGTTCCTGAGTCATTTTGCCTCCTCTAGTAATGACTCTGACAGAGTTGTCATTTAATTCATTGAGCAGGTCATTCTGAGCTTTAAGTACTTATTCTACCTGGGTAGTAATCATAGAGGCATGTTTACTCAGAAGCTTCAGATAATTGTCATTTCTGTCTACACAAGCACTTAAATGGCTAAGCATACGAGCACTTTGTTCCAAATGTCTACTAACATAATCATTGAAACTCTGTTGTTTGGCAACAAAGTTGTCAAATTCATCAAAGCATAGGCTAGCAGGTTTATCAAAAGGAATATCACTCTCTTCAAACCTACGCAAAGAATTCACTTCCACTACCTGTATCGGGTTATCGAGACCATGGATCTCTTCGATAGGTGGTAGATTTTTGACATCTTCAGCTCTAATGCCTTTCTCTTGCATAGATTTCTTGGCTTCTTGCATATCTTCGGGACTGAGGAATAGAATACCTCTTTTCTTAGGAGTTGGCTTAGGAGGTGGTTCGGGAATAGTCCAAGCATTATCGTTGATCAAGAGGTTATTCAGTAGGGTCTCAGCTTGTTCTACAGTTTGTTCCCTAAAAACACAACCGACACAACTATCTAGGTGGTCTCTAGAGGCATCGGTAAGTCCGTTATAGAGGATATCAAGTATCTCGTTCTTCTTAAGAGGGTGATCAGGCAAAGCATTCTGTAGCTGGACGAGCCTCCCCCAAGCTTGTGGAAGACTCTCTTCTTGGAGTTGAGCAAAGTTGTATATTTCCTGCAAGGCAGCTTGCTTCTTATGGGCAGGGAAATATTTCTCACAGAAGTAATAGACCATCTCCTGGGGACTATGCACACATCCAGGAGCAAGAGAGGTGAACAAGACTTTAGCGTCATCCTTTAGAGAGAAAGGAAACATCTTAAGGATATAGTAGTGGCGGATCTTCTCCTCATTAGTGAAAAGGTTGGCTATTTCAGATAGTTTGGCAAGATGAGCTATGACCGTTTCAGACTCATACCCGTGAAATGGATTAGATTCGACTAGAGAGATTATCTCAGGGTCGACAGAGAATTCATAATCCTTATCGGTGATAAAGATAGGCGAAGTGGCAAACTTCGGGTCATTTTTCATCCTAGCTTCCTGAGATTTTTCCTTCCACTTGAGAAGTAATTTCTCAGCGTCATAGGCATCCTTACACGCAAGAAAGTCCTCAGCTATCTCTCCCTCCATAACGTAACCCTCAGGTATATCAGGCAATTCATATCTAGGAGAGCTAGATCTAGCAGGAGCAAAAGCAGGTTCTATCTCAGTATCGGCAGTATCAGAAGCATCACGAGCATTGGCAGTAACTCTAGCAATATGAGCATCAAGGAACACTCCTAGTGGAACATCAGGCAAAGGAGTGTCTCTAGCAGTATCAAGCATAGCATCATCAGGCAAAATAGCATCTCTAGCATCATCAGGCAAAGCAGTATCAAGCATAGCATCTCTAGCAGTATCATGCATAGCATCTCTAGCAGTATCAAGCATAGCATCTCTAGCAGTATCATGCATAGCATCTCTAGCAGTATCAAGCATAGCATCTCTAGCAGTATCAAGCATAGCATCATCATGTTGGAATTATGCCCTAGAGGCAACGATAAATATAGTTATTATTATAATTCATGTATCAAGATAATCGTTTATTATCCATGCTATAATTGTATTGAATGAAGACTCATGTACATGTGTGGATACATAGACAAAACACTGTCCCTAGCAAGCCTCTAGTTGGCTAGCCAGTTGATCAAAGATAGTCAGTGTCTTCTGATTATGAACAAGGTGTTGTTGCTTGATAACTGGATCACGTCATTAGGAGAATCATGTGATGGACTAGACCCAAACTAATAGACGTAGCATGTTGATCGTGTCATTTTGTTGCTACTGTTTTTCTACGTGCCAAGTATTTATTCCTATGACCATGAGATCATATAACTCACTAACACCGGAGGAATACTTTGTGTGTATCAAACGTCGCAACGTAACTGGGTGACTATAAAGATGCTCTACAGGTATCTCCGAAGGTGTTTGTTGAGTTAGTATGGATCAAGACTGGGATTTGTCACTCCGTGTGACGGAGAGGTATCTCGGGGCCCACTCGGTAATACAACATCACACACAAGCCTTGCAAGCAATGTAACTTAGTGTAAGTTGCAGGATCTTGTATTACAGAACGAGTAAAGAGACTTGCCGGTAAACGAGATTGAAATAGGTATGCGGATACTGACGATCGAATCTCGGGCAAGTAACATACCGAAGGACAAAGGGAATGACATAAGGGATTATATGAATCCTTGGCACTGACGTTCAAATGGTAAGATCTTCGTAGAATATGTAGGATCCAATATGGGCATGCAGGTCCCGCTATTGGATATTGACCGAGGAGTCTCTCGGGTCATGTCTACATAGTTCTCGAACCCGCAGGGTCTGCACACTTAAGGTTCGACGTTGTTTTATGCGTATTTGAGTTATATGGTTGGTTACCGAATGTTGTTCGGAGTCCCGGATAAGATCACGGACGTCACGAGGGTTTCCGGAATGGTCCGGAAATGAAGATTGATATATAGGATGACCTCATTTGATTACCGGAAGGTTTTCGGAGTTACCGGGAATGTACCGGGAATGACGAATGGGTTCCGGGAGTTCACCGGGGGGGCAACCCACCCCGGGGAAGCCCATAGGCCTTGGGGGTGGCACACCAGCCCTTAGTGGGCTGGTGGGATAGCCCAAGAAGGCCCTATGCGCCATAGGAAGAAAATCAAAGAGAAAAGAAAAAAAGGAGGAGGTGGGAAAGGAAAGAAGGACTCCACCCACCAAACCAAGTAGGACTCGGTTTCGGGGGGGAGACCTTCCCCCCCTTGGCTCGGCCGACCCCCTTGGGGCTCCTTGAGCCCCAAGGCAAGGCTCCCCCTCTCCCACCTATATATACGGAGGTTTTAGGGCTGATTTGAGACAACTTTTCCACGGCAGCCCGACCACATACCTCCACGGTTTTTCCTCTAGATCGCGTTTCTGCGGAGCTCGGGCGGAGCCCTGCTGAGACAAGATCATCACCAACCTTCGGAGCACCGTCACGCTGCCGGAGAACTCTTCTACCTCTCCGTCTCTCTTGCTGGATCAAGAAGGCCGAGATCATCATCGAGCTGTACGTGTGCTGAACGCGGAGGTGCCGTCCGTTCGGCACTAGATCGTGGGACTGATCGCGGGACGGTTCGCGGGGCGGATCGAGGGATGTGAGGACGTTCCACTACATCAACCGCGTTCACTAACGCTTCTGTTGTACGGTCTACAAGGGTACGTAGATCACACATCCCCTCTCGTAGATGGACATCACCAAGATAGGTCTTCGTGCGCGTAGGAAATTTTTTGTTTCCCATGCGACGTTCCCCAACAGTGGCATCATGAGCTAGGTTCATGCGTAGATGTCTTCTCGAGTAGAACACAAAAGTTTTTGTGGGTGGTGATGTGCGTTTTGCTGCCCTCCTTAGTCTTTTCTTGATTCCGCGGTATTGTTGGATTGAAGCGGCTTGGACCGACATTACTCGTACGCTTACGAGAGACTGGTTTCATCGCTACGAGTAACTCCGTTGCTCAAAGATGACTGGCAAGTGTCGGTTTCTCCAACTTTAGTTGAATCGGATTTGACCGAGGAGGTCCTTGGATGAGGTTAAATAGCAACTCATATATCTCCGTTGTGGTGTTTGCGTAAGTAAGATGCGATCCTACTAGATACCCATGGTCACCACGTAAAACATGCAACAACAAAATTAGAGGACGTCTAACTTGTTTTTGCAGGGTATGCTTGTGATGTGATATGGCCAACGATGTGATGTGATATATTGGATGTATGAGATGATCATGTTGTAATAGATAATATCGACTTGCATGTTGATGGTACGGCAACCGGCAGGAGCCATAGGGTTGTCTTTATACTAATGTTTGTGCTTGCAGATGCGTTTACTATTTTGCTAGGATGTAGCTTTAGTAGTAATAGCATGAGTAGCACGACAACCCCGATGGCGACACGTTGATGGAGATCATGGTGTGGCGCCGGTGACAAGAAGATCATGCCGGTGCTTTGGTGATGGAGATCAAGGAGCACGTGATGATGGCCATATCATGTCACTTATGAATTGCATGTGATGTTAATCCTTTTATGCACCTTATTTTGCTTAGAACGACGGTAGCATTATGAGGTGATCTCTCACTAAAATTTCAAGACGAAATTGTGTTCTCCCCGACTGTGCACCGTTGCTACAGTTCGTCGTTTCGAGACACCACGTGATGATCGGGTGTGATAGACTCAACGTTCACATACAACGGGTGCAAAACAGTTGCGCACGCGGAACACTCGGGTTAAGCTTGACGAGCCTAGCATGTGCAGACATGGCCTCGGAACACATGAGACCGAAAGGTCGATCATGAATCATATAGATGATATGATTAGCATAGGGATGCTTACCACTGAAACTATACTCAACTCACGTGATGATCGGACTTGAGCTAGTGTAAGTGGATCATGAACCACTCAAATGACTAGAGAGATGTTCTTTTTGAGTGGGAGTTTAGCGAATAATTTGATTAAGTTAAACTCTAATTATCTTGAACATAGTCTAAGTCCACTTTGAATATATTTCTGTTGTAGATCATGGCTCACGCGACAGTCACCCTGAATTTTAATACATTCCTAGAGAAAGCTAAGTTGAAAGATGATGGAAGCAACTTTGTAGACTGGGCTCATAATCTTAAGCTAATATTACAAGCTAGGAAAAAGGATTATGTCCTTAATGCTGCGCTAGGAGATGAACCACCCGCTACGGCTGATCAGGATGTTAAGAACGCTTGGTTAGCACGTAAGGAGGACTACTCAGTAGTTCAATGTGCAGTCTTGTATGGCTTAGAACCGGGACTTCAACGTCGCTTTGAGCGTCATGAAGCATTTGAGATGTTCCAGCAGTTGAAGTTTATCTTTCAGAAGAACGCCCGGATCGAGAGGTATGAGACCTCCGATAAATTCTATGCTTGCAAGATGGAGGAGAACTCGTCTGTGAGTGAACATGTGCTCAAAATGTCTGGGTACTCAAACCGTCTAGCTGAGCTGGGGATTGAACTCCCGCAAGAGGCTATCACTGACAGAATCCTTCAATCACTGCCGCCAAGCTATAAAGGCTTTGTGTTGAACTACAACATGCAAGGGATGAACAAGTCTCCCGGCGAGTTGTTTGCGATGCTGAAAGTCGCAGAGTCTGAACTCCGTAAAGAGCATCAAGTGTTGATGGTGAATAAGACCACTAGTTTCAAGAGAAACGGCAAAGGAAAGAAGGGTAATTCAAATAAGAGCGGCAAGCCTGTTGCCAATCCGACGAAGAAACCCAAAGCTGGACCTAAGCCTGAAACAGAGTGTTACTATTGCAAGGGTATGGGTCACTGGAAGCGCAATTGCCCCAAGTATCTGGCAGATAAGAAGGCGGCCAAAGAAAAATCAGGTATATTTGATATACATGTTATTGATGTGTACTTAACCGGCTCTCGTAGTAGTGCCTGGGTATTCGATACCGGTTCTGTTGCTCATATTTGCAACTCGAAACAGGAACTGCGGAATAGACGAAGGCTGGCGAAAGATGAAGTGACGATGCGCGTAGAAAATGGTTCCAAGGTTGACGCAATCGCCGTCGGCACAGTTTCACTTCAGTTACCATCAGGATTAGTTATGAACTTGAATCATTGTTATTTAGTGCCTGTGTTGAGCATGAACATTATATCTGGATCTTGTTTATTGGGAGACGGTTACTCTTTTAAGTCAGAGAATAATGGTTGTTCTATTTCTATGAGTAACATCTTTTATGGTTATGCACCCAATGTGAGAGGATTGTTCATATTGAATCTTGATAGCGATACACACATACATAACATTGAGACCAAAAGAGTTAGAGTTAACAATGATAGCGCCATATTTTTGTGGCACTGCCGCTTAGGTCATATTGGTGTAAAGCACATGAAGAAACTCCATACCGATGGACTTTTGGAATCAATTGACTTTGATTCACTTGACACGTGCGAACCATGCCTCATGGGCAAGATGACTAAAACTCCGTTCTCCGGAACAATGGAGCGTGCATGTGACTTGTTGGAAATCATACATACCGATGTGTGTAGTCCGATGAGCGTAGAGGCACGCGGCGGATATCGTTATTTTCTCACCTTCACTTACGATTTGAGTAGATATGGTTATGTCTACTTAATGAAGCACAAGTCTGAAACATTTGAAAAGTTCAAGCAATTTCAGAGTGAAGTTGAAAATCATCGTAACAAGAAGATCAAGTTCCTACGGTCTGATCGTGGGGGTGAATATCTGAGTTTCGAGTTTGGTGCTCACTTAAGACAATGTGGAATTGTTTCACAGTTGACACCGCCTGGAACACCACAGCGTAATGGTGTGTCCGAACGTCGTAATCGTACTTTATTAGAGATGGTGCGATCTATGATGTCTCTTACCGATTTGCCGTTATCGTTTTGGGGTTATGCATTAGAAACAGCTGCATTCACTTTAAATAGGGCACCATCAAAATCCGTTGAGACGACACCATACGAACTGTGGTATGGCAAAAGGCCAAAGTTGTCGTTTCTTAAAGTTTGGGGATGTGATGCTTATATCAAAAAGCTTCAGCCTGAAAAGCTCGAACCCAAAGCGGAAAGGTGCGTCTTCATAGGTTACCCAAAAGAGACAATTGGGTACACCTTCTATCTCAAATCCGAGGGCAAAGTGTTTGTTGCTAAAAATGGAGCTTTTCTCGAGAAGGAGTTTCTCTCGAGAGAATTGAGTGGGAGGAAGATAGAACTTGACGAGGTTGTCGAACCTCTCATCCCTCTGGATGGTGGCGCAGGGCAAGGTGAAACCTCTGTCGTTGCAACGCCGGTTGAGGAGGAAGTTAATGATAATGATCATGAAACTTCGGTTCAAGTTTCTGTCGAACCACGCAGGTCGACGAGACCACGTGCTGCTCCAGAGTGGTACGGTAATCCTGTCTTATCAATCATGTTGTTGGACAACAATGAACCTGCAAATTATGAAGAAGCAATGGTGGGCCCAGATTCCAACAAATGGCTAGAAGCCATGAAGTCCGAGATAGGATCCATGTATGAGAACAAAGTGTGGACTTTGGAGGTACTGCCTGAGGGCCGCATGGCTATTCAGAACAAATGGATCTTTAAGAGGAAGACGGACGCTGACGGCAATGTGACCGTTTATAAAGCTCGACTTGTGGCAAAGGGTTTTTCACAAGTTCAAGGAGTTGACTACGATGAGACATTCTCACCCGTAGCGATGCTTAAGTCCGTCAGAATCATGTTAGCAATAGCTGCATTTTTCGATTATGAAATCTGGCAGATAGATGTCAAAACGGCGTTCCTTAACGGTTTCCTTAAGGAGGAATTGTATATGATGCAACCCGAAGGTTTTGTCGATCCTAAGAATGATAACAAGGTGTGCAAGCTCCAGCGATCCATTTATGGACTGGTGCAAGCATCTCGGAGTTGGAACAAACGCTTTGATGAGGTGATCAAAGATTTTGGGTTTATACAAGCGGTTGGAGAATCTTGTATTTACAAGAAAGTGAGTGGGAGCTCTGTGGCGTTTCTAATATTATATGTGGATGACATATTGCTGATTGGAAACAACGTAGAGTTTTTGGAGAGCATAAAGGATTACTTGAATAAAAGTTTATCTATGAAGGACCTAGGAGAAGCTGCTTACATTCTAGGCATTAAGATCTATAGGGATAGATCAAAACGCCTGATAGGACTTTCACAAAGCACTTACCTTGATAAAGTTTTGAAGAGGTTCAAAATGGAACAGTCCAAGAAAGGGTTCTTGCCAGTTTTACAAGGTACGAGATTGAGTAAGACTCAGTGCCCAGCAACTGATGAGGATAGAGAGCATATGCGCGCCGTCCCCTATGCTTCAGCCATAGGTTCTATCATGTATGCAATACTGTGCACTAGACCGGACGTTAGCCTGGCCATAAGTATGGCAGGTAGGTTCCAGAGTAATCCAGGAGTGGATCACTGGACGGCGGTCAAGAATATCCTGAAGTACCTGAAAAGGACTAAGGAGATGTTTCTCGTGTATGGAGGTGACGAAGAGCTCGTCGTAAAAGGTTACGTCGATGCAAGCTTTGACACAGATTCGGACGACTCTAAGTCGCAAACCGGATACGTATTTATTCTTAATGGGGGTGCTGTAAGCTGGTGCAGTTCCAAGCGAAGCGTCGTAGCAGATTCTACATGTGAAGCGGAGTACATGGCTGCCTCAGAGGCGGCTAAGGAGGGTGTCTGGATGAAGCAATTCATGACGGATCATGGAGTGGTGCCAAGCGCACTGAATCCAATAACCTTGTTCTGTGACAACACGGGTGCCATTGCCTTAGCAAAGGAACCATGGTTTCACAAGAAGTCCAGACACATCAAACGACGCTTCAACCTCATCCGCGACTACGTCGAAGGGGAGGACGTAAATATATGCAAAGTGCACACGGATCTGAATGTAGCAGACCCGCTGACTAAACCTCTTCCACGGGCAGAGCATGATCAACACCAGAATTGTATGGGTGTTAGATTTATTCCAATGTAATTCGCATGATGATGTGAGGACTAGATTATTGACTCTAGTGCAAGTGGGAGACTGTTGGAATTATGCCCTAGAGGCAATGATAAATATAGTTATTATTATAATTCTTGTATCAAGATAATCATTTATTATCCATGCTATAATTGTATTGAATGAAGACTCATTTACATGTGTGGATACATAGACAAAACACTGTCCCTAGCAAGCCTCTAGTTGGCTAGCCAGTTGATAAAAGATAGTCAGTGTCTTCTGATTATGAACAAGGTGTTGTTGCTTGATAACTTGATCACGTCATTAGGAGAATCACGTGATGGACTAGACCCAAACTAATAGACGTAGCATGTTGATCGTGTCATTTTGTTGCTACTGTTTTTCTGCGTGTCAAGTATTTATTCCTATGACCATGAGATCATATAAGTCACTAACACCGGAGGAATACTTTGTGTGTATCAAATGTCGCAACGTAACTGGGTGACTATAAAGATGCTCTACAGGTATCTCCGAAGGTGTTCGTTGAGTTAGTATGGATCAAGACTGGGATTTGTCACTGCGTGTGACGGAGAGGTATCTCGGGGCCCACTCGGTAATACAACATCACACACAAGCCTTGCAAGCAATGTAACTTAGTGTAAGTTGCGGGATCTTGTATTACGGAACGAGTAAAGAGACTTGCCGGTAAACGAGATTGAAATAGGTATGCGGATACTGAGTTGCCGGTTTTAGGGCTGATTTGAGACGACTTTTCCACGGCAGCCCGACCACATACCTCCACGGTTTTTCCTCTATATCGCGTTTCTGTGGAGCTCGGGCGGAGCCCTGCTGAGACAAGATCATCACCAACCTCCGGAGCGCCGTCACGCTGCCGGAGAACTCTTCTACCTCTCCGTCTCTCTTGCTGGATCAAGAAGGCCGAGATCATCGTCGAGCTGTACGTGTCCTGAACGCGGAGGTGCCGTCCGTTCGGCACTAGATCGTGGGACTGATCGCGGGACGGTTCATGGGGCGGATCGAGGGACGTGAGGACGTTCCACTACATCAACCGCGTTCACTATCGCTTCTGCTGTACAGTCTACAAGGGTACGTAGATCACACATCCCCTCTCGTAGATGAACATCACCATGATAGTTCTTCGTGCGCGTAGGAAAATTTTTGTTTCCCATGCGACGTTCCCCAACACATCAAGCATAATATCATGCATAGTATCAAGCATAGCATCTCTAGCAGTAGCATCATAAGCATCATCGAGCACAGGCGACATATCAAGATTTCTAGCAGGAGATGATGTCGCAAACTTACTCATAACTGAAGGTGAATCAAGTGCAGAGCTAGATGGCAATTCCTTACCTCCCCTCATAGTTGAGGGCAAGACTTTGGTCTTCGGATCCTTCAGATTCTTCATAGTGATCAGCAGATATAAATCCCAAGTAACTCAGAGAATATAGCAATACCTCCCCAGCAACGGCGCCAGAAAAATGCTGATTGCAATCTCTGGCGAATGCTAGACGAATGCAGATGACAACAAACCTTCCCTTGCAACGGCACCAGAAGAATGCTGCTTGCACTCCCCGGCAACGGAACTAGAAGAATGTTGTTGATGGCCCACCAGCGCGTGGGTTCGCAACAGTTTTTGAGGGTAGAGTATTCGACCCAAATTTGTTGATCGCCTATAGGAGGTGAGAGAATACTCTCGAGTATTAGCAGCTGAATTTGTCAGATTCAACCACACCTGAAAGATTAGTATCTGAAAGCACTGTAGTAACAACAAAGTAATATGATAACAACGGTGTCAGAAACGATCTGTTGACGGCAGACTATTCCTAATGATTGTATCAATGGCACCTCCGTTGCCACGTTGACAGAAGTTGTCAGTTCCCGTCAACATCCGATGAACCAACAGTGTAGCAGGTAGCAGCAGAGTAACGAGAAATAGCAGTGGCAAGGAACAGCAGTAGTGACAGCAGTAGCAAGTAGCAACAGTAGCAAACGACAGTAGTAGCAGCAGTAGCAGCAGAGCAAGACAAGTAACAGCAGTAGCAACAGTAGTAGCAGCAGCAGAGCAAGACAAGCAGGGCCGGGCCCACAGTGGTGCCATCTGTGCTGCCCGCACAGGGCCCATGTTTTGTGAGGGGCCCCAAAAAATTTATACATGCCTAGTAATGAAAAAAAATATGGGTCGCTGATGAATAGTGTCTGCTCTGGTGTTGGGCCGGTTGAGCGCTGCTATCGAGCGACTCGATCGAGGGAACCGAACGTCGCTCCTCCTTGTCTCTGCAATCTGTGCCACTGTGCGTCGCCGCCTCCTCGTCTCTGCGTCTGTGCCGCTGTCACGCTGTGCGTCGTCGCGTGCGATCTACGTGGCCGCGTGGTGGCGGTGCGGCACTGCGCTAGTGCGCTTCTGCAGGGCAGGGCCACAGCCAGGAGCCAGTTCGGTGCAAGGGCCATCACCCATCAGCGATCAGCCAACATCCATCAGTGATCTGTCCTGCAGGCTGCAGTTCTGCTGCTGTCCGGTGCACCACCATTTGTGATACGTCCAGGTCTAAATCATTGCGAATCTGGCCGGCCGGTGATCCATTGACCATTGTGAATCTGCATCCAGGTTACTCGCACATTATTTTTTATTAACCTTTGATTTTACTTTTAATTTCTAATTTTGTAATTACTTTTGACAGAGATTATAGATCTGAATCATCATGGGAATGCCTATAAGCGCAAGAAAAAAGCATAAGAAGAAAATTTAATTAATGCATCTTATAAAGGTGGTATGAACAGATATGTTAGAAGAAAAGCACTCCAAGTGTCATCTGGTGATCACTCTATTGATCCTTGTACCCTTGTACTTGCAATTGTTCCTTACATTCATTCTAGAGATGCCGAGACAGAGACAAATAATATAGAGGCATGATTGTTTTCCTAATGCAAGTATTGTATATAGAGTTCTGTTGACCATTCCTGTAACAGTTGCATCGGTAGAAAGAAGTTTTTTTCTAAATTGAAGCTATTGAAGTCTTATATGCGTACTACTATGACGCAGCAAAGACTCAATGATTTGGTGACAATAGCACTCGGGAGTGAAGTGTTGGACAAGATTGATTATGAGGATATCATCAAATATTTCATTTCAAAAAATACTAAAAAATGAGGTTGTTCAAATAAATAGCAACCACGAGTTGAATAGGTATGACTTTTTTATATGTCCACTTTTTATGTAAGATATTGCATTGCATAAACTATAGTTTTTTCTGTGATATATATATATATATATATATATATTATAATTGATCGTTAGTTTTTTCATAAATAGGGCCCCAATTTTTAATTTGGTAGAGGGCCCCGGATTTTTCCGGCCCGACCCTGAAGACAAGTAACAACAGTAGCAACAGTAGTAGCAGCAGCAGAGCAAGACAAGTAACAGCAACAGTAGGACAAACTCGTAGGCAATGGGTTGGTGATTTGTTTGGATGATATTCATCATGCAACAGCTATAACACGGAGAGATATGTGGCTAGCTCCCGTTCATCAATGTGATGTAGGCATGCATTCCATGTGTCATCATATGTGCTTAAGGAAAAGAACTTGAATGACAACTATTGTCCATCCCTCCCGTGGCAGCGGGGTCCAAAAGGAAACTACGGGATATTAAGGTTCTCCTTTTAATAAAGAACCGGACCAACGCATTAGCACTTGGTGAACACATGAACTCCTCAAACTATGGTCATCACCAGGAGTGGTTCCGGTTATTGTCACTCCGGGGTTGCCGGATCATAACACATAGTAGGTAACTACAACTTGCAAGATCGGATCTAAAACACACATATATTGGTGACAACATAATAATTTCAGATCTGAAATCATGACACTCGGGCCCTAGTGACAAGCATTAAGCATGGCAAAGTAGTAGCAACATCAATCTCAGAACATAGTGGATACTAGGGATCAATCCCCATCAAAACTAACTCGATTACATGATAGATCTCATCCTACTCATCACCGCCCAACGAGCCTACAAATAGATTACTCATGAACGACGAAGAGCTTCATGGAATTAGAGAGGGAAGAAGGTTGATGATGACGATGGCGACGATTTCCCCTCTCCGGAGCCCAGGACGGACTCCAGATCTGCCCTCCAGATGAAGAACAGGTGGTGGCGGCGCCTCCGTATCGAAAACGCGACGAAAACTTCTCTTTTTATTTTTTCTTGGACGAAAGGGATCTTATAGACCTGAGATTGGGGGCGGCAGAGCTGTGTGGGCCCCACAAGCCTGCCCACCGCCACCAGGGGGTGGTGGCGGAACAAGGGCTTGTGGCCCACTGGCCCACCCCCTGTGCAGATATTTTTGATATTTTCCAAAACTGCTCCCCGTAAATTTTCAGGACGTTTGGAGAACTTTGATTTCGGCACAAAAATAACACCAAGGCAATTCTGCTGAAAACAACGTCAGTCCAGGTTAGTTCCATTCAAATCATGCAAATTAGAGTCCAAAACAAGGGCAAAAGAGTTTGGAAAAGTAGATACGATGGAGACGTATCAATGACTTGGAGACACCTCTTGTTGGAACGAAAGGTTGAAGTGCTCACTGATCACAAGAGTCTCAAGTACATCTTCACTCAGCCTAACCTGAATCTCCGGCAAACTCGTTGGGTGGAAATGCTCTAAGATTTTAATCCGAGCGTTGAGTACACGCCAGGCAAAGCTAATGTCGTGGCAGATGCTTTGAGCAGGAAGGCTTACTTGAAAAGGATCGAGATGGACCTAGAGGAGGGGTGAATAGGAACAAATCCAAATTTTAATAATTACTTAGCAATTTTAGGCTAAAGTGTGGAATATGAGTGTAAGCCTAATAATTGCTATGACAATGAGTAAACTATTTGGAATGAAGTAAGACAAGCGGTAAACAATAATCAAATACAAGTATGTAATAAGGATTAACACAAGTAGAGAGTTAGGGTTAGGAATAACCAAAACTCCGAGAGAGACAAGGATGTATCCCGATGTTCACTTCCTTGGAGGGAAGCTACGTCACCGTTAGAGGGGAGGATGTTACCACGAAGGCACACCAACGCCACGAAGGCTCACCCTATTCTCCCTTTGAGATAACTCCACGAAGGCGTTTCTCAACCACTAGTGGTAAGCCTTGAGGTGGCTTCCAAACCTTCACAAACTTTCCGGGGGATATCACAATGGTTTGATTCCTCTCCGAAGACTCCTACCGCCTAGGAGTCTCCAACCTCCAAGAGTAACAAGATCACGGGGATTGCTCAAAACTTGCTCAAATCACAAATCACTTTGGTGGGAAGGAGGAGAGGGAGACGATCTATCTTTTGATTGGAACAACACTCAAAAGGACTCACAAATGCTCTTGGGATCTAGGATTTGGTGTAGACAAGAGTGAGTGAGAGGAAAGGTGTTCTTGGGTGTATTCTAGCTGTGTTGAACACCCTTTCACGAGGTGGGAGAAGAGTATATATAGTGTGGAGTGAAATCCAGCCGTTGGAGGTGCTTAAGTCACACAGGGTCCGGACGTCCGACAGTTGCCGGAAGTCCGGGCGTCCGCGAGGGGCCGGACGTCCGACAGGGGTCGGTCGTTCGAGGCCTGTAGGCATGACTGGAACTCTTTTGAATTTATCAGCGACCGGACGTCCGACAGGGGTCAGTCGTCCGAGGCCTGTAGATACGACTGAACCTATTTTGAATTTATCAGCGTCCGGACGTCCGGAGTAGACTGGAAATCCGTGTTATACAGCTCAACTTCTACTGGTGGTAGTTTCCGGATTTCCGACGGGGGTCGGACGTCCGGCGCTCGGACGTGCGGAGGGAGCGAGATTTCCGAGTTATAGAACACAAATTTTACTGGTGCAGGCTTCCGAATTTCCGGGGCTTGGCCGGACGTCCGTCCTTCGGATGTCCGGAGGGAGCCGGATTTCCGAGTTATATGCCTCACAAACTTCTGGTGACGGGCTGCAGATTTCCGAAGCCTGCCGGTCGTCCGGCCCTCGGACGTCCGGAGGGAGCCGGGTGTCCGAGGCAATAGACCTGTTTTGAATTGAAACAGAGTGGAGATTGTGTGGTGTTTGGTACGATAGTAAAGATGTGGTATGAGCAAGTTCATCGCAAAACCTGTGATCCCCTCTTAATAGTGTGGGATCCCTATACTCAATATCAGTAAACTCAAAAGACTAATCTACATCATCTCTTCTTAATCCCGAGCCTTCTCGAAATATAACTCCCCAATCTTTTCAGACAACCTTTGGCACATAATTCTCAATCTACTACATCCTAAGATACACTCAACAAATAGGATTAGTTTCCTATGTATGTGTTGTCATTAACACCAAAAGACGATTAGGGGCATAGCATGCACTTTCAATCTCCCCCCTTTTTGGTAGTTGATGACAACATATACATAGGTCTCAAAAAGATTTAACATACATTATAGTCTAGGAGATATTTAGTACGGAGCTCCCCCTTAAGATATGCATGATAAAAAAATCGAAGCTCCAATGGATCAACATGTAAAGATAATAGATCATCATAGAAATAGGGAAGCAAGACATACTAGTCTATGATGATATCATAGCAATCCATAGCAAATCACAACCATTCATAAGTAGCCATACACGAGTTTATCCATTACATTAAATCTCCAAAGACTAAAAATTACGATAAAAACTACGATACATTACTCCCCCTTTGGCACCAAGTACCAAAAAGGGAGCCATCAACAGCACCAATCACACTCAGAGCTCATCACCATCATCATCAGCATCATCAGCCAAGCCACTGCCACCAGCCTCGTCAAGGAAATCAGACCACTCCGGACCAGAAGGGAAGCCAAAATCAGTAGGAGGAGCAGCAGGAGGGGCCTCATCATCACTCACATCAAGAGCGCCCGAGGCTCTCAGACGAGCCTTGAGGGCATTCTTGGAGGAGACTAAGCGAGAAACCACATCATGTGTTTGACCACACTGGAAAGAGACGGCCTTCATCAACGCAGAATGTGCCTTGCCAAGGAATTTGGCAATGCGACCAAGAGGAGCGGAGCTAGGTGAGGGGGTGGCGGCCCGTGCAGCAGTGCGACGAGTGGATGTGGAGGATGAGGGGGCTTTCTTGGGAGCAAAGTCATCCGCCATGTGAGCGGAAATGACCCACTTGCGATGGGTGTGAGTGACAGCCACAGAGAAATCAGCAACATGGTTAATAAGTGCCTGGATGAAAGGAGCGTGAGGAAAGGCTCGCTTGTACTGGAAGCTAGCAAGCCGAATCTCATGCCATAGAAAATGGGGCACATTGATTTTGCCCTTGGGGTTCTCGAACAAGTGATATATGATGTCGATACAATAGCCACTGCAAGAACCCTTATCACCCATCTTGGGATAGATGGTGCGGATGAGACACTGAAAAATAATGAAGTAAGGTGAGCGCCAGATGGATACCTGGTTAAGGTCCTTCATGCGCTCATCCGCATCAAGCTCACGTAGTGGCTTGAGAAGATGCCCACACACGTCAATAGACTTAGGCGCATGGTTAGGATCATCCCTATGTATTTTGAAACCGGAATTGGGGAAACCCAGTGCGGCAACAAATGTAGCATAAGAAGCTTTGAAGCGAACGTCAGAGGTGATCCAGCTGACAGTGTTGTCGGAGCCAAAATGGCATGTGGCATAGAACTGGTGAATGGTAGCAACATTAAAGTCGCAATGAAAGGCAAACGGGGCGGCAAGCCTCGATGCCTCAATAAGCTCAATGGCACCCGGATATTTCGCCGGGTGCATGCGAATATGCTCAACATCAATAGAGTGATGAATAGATAACCCCTTAGGAACTATGACTGTGGTAAAGATGTCCGCCTGGATGTTTGTGCGGAAACGTGAGTCCGTAGAGTCACGTGCGACCTCGTATTGATCTATGTCGCGGCGGAAAGTGAGATATGAAGCTGCGCCAAGTGTGGTGAAATTTGTGATAGCACGACCTAACGTGGCGGGAGGTTCTAGTGAGATGCGGCGAGCTTCACCTGCGGGCTGGGCAGGAGGAGGTTGTGGCATGTAGGACGCCCTGCGAGTCCCGAGCTTTGGCTTGGACCTTCGAGTGACGTGCTCAGGAAGGTCCTCGGCGGCAAGCTCCTCCTCAAAGTCAGGGTTAGCACCATCAGACGACGAGGGAGACAGCGAACGCCGGGCCGGAGAACGCCGGGCAGTCCGTTTGAAGGGACGAAGTGGCTCATCCGAGTCCGACCCCGTGTTCATAGGGGCGAGAGAGGATGAGCCGGCCACGGTCTTCCGAGCGGTGTGCTTGGTCTTGTCCATGGAGCTCCAACACCTACGCGGATGAAAATTCCCCAAATGAGGAACGAACATGGAGATACATGGGAGAGAGAGAGAGAAAATCAAATCCAACGCGAAAGGAGATGGAGGAGCAACTTGAGGATGGATCCCGTGAAGAATACGGAGGAAGAAGTGGGGGATCCGCAGAGGAGATCGGCCCGATCTCGAGGTTGGCGGCGCAGGGCAGGAGCTCCTCGAGCAGCTCCTCGAGCTCGCGGCGGCGGCTGGGGAAAAGGGGCGCTGAGGGTTAGGAAAGAGCCCAGCCCTGCGCCCAGCTATATATATAGGCCCCGAGGCGTCGGACGTCCGGAGGTTATTTTGGCGTCGGACGACCGGAGGGGATTTTGCCACCGGACGTCCGAGATTAGTCGGACGTCCGAGAAGGAGGAGGAGGCAGAGACTGATTCTGTTTTTTTTTGTTTTGATGATGAGATGATGACTTGCATGGTTTCACACACACAAAAAATACGAACATGGTTTTCCTACAAGCATTACATGCATGAATTTATCTATGCGTACTTTGTAAGCTTAAAAACATAGAATTAAGACTCACTCCCCCTAAATACATGCCCACATCAAGACACCAACATAATGTGAGTGTGTGTATGTGTGCAAGATTTCAAGATATGTTGTCAAGCTCCAAGATACCAAGTTCACGCCTAAGTTGACAGAACCTAGCTACGCTAAGTGGCTTGGTGAAAATGTCGGCTAACTACATGTCGGTACCCACATGGGTAATATCAATGTCACCCTTTTGCACATGGTCTCTCAAGAAATGATACCTAATATCAATATGTTTTGTGCGAGGGTGATCAACGGGGTTCTCGGAGATCTTGATGGCACTTCCATTATCACAGAGAAGAGGAACGTGTCGATACGTGATACCATAATCCTTTAGTGTTTGCCTCATCCATAGCAGTTGGGTTGCACAGCTTGCGGCTGCAATATATTCGGCCTCGGCCCTGGAGAGAGAAACACAGTTCTGCTTCTTCGAGGACCAACTTACCAAGGAGCGTCCAAGAAACTGACATGCACCGGAAGTGGATTTCCGTCCCACTTTATCACCGGCCCAATCCGCATCGGAATACCCAATAAGATCAAACTTTGCATCCTTAGGGTACCATAAGCCTAACTTTGGGGGTGTGAACAAGGTATCTAAGAATATGCTTAACCGCCGTGTGATGGCTTTCCATAGGGGAAGCTTGAAATCTAGCACATATTCCTACACTTAACATGATGTCCGGTCTAGATGCGCAAAGATAAAGCAGCGAACCAATCATGGAGCGGTAAGTAGATGGGTCAAAAGGAATACCGTTTGAGTCTTCATTTAGAACTACATCGGTGGCCATAGGTGTCTTCATTGGTTTAGCATTTGTCATATCAAATTTCTCAAGAATGTCCTTGAGGTACTTAGTTTGAGACAAGAAAATCCCTTCTTGAAATTGTTGTATTTGAAAACCAAGAAAGAACTTCAAGTCCGTGTTGAGTGACATCTCAAAGGTCTTGGTCATGGAGGCCGCAAACTTCTTGCACAAATGGATGTTAGGAGAACCAAAAATGATGTCATCTACATAGATTTGGCATAAGATCAAATCACCATTTTCCCTCTTAGTAAAAAGAGTGGGATCGATCACCCCCACCACAAAGCCATCATCGAGTAGGAACTTCTTAAGGTGATCGTACCAAGCACGGGGTGCTTGTTTAAGACCATACAAAGCCTTGTGAAGTTTATATACATGGTCTTTGTGATGAGGGTCAACAAACCCAGGTGGTTGTGATACATATACCTCTTCATGTAGAGGACCGTTAAGAAAAGCACTTTTCACATCCATTTGATGCAAAGTAAAACCATTGAAAGCAGCATAGGCCAATAAAATCCGAATGGACTCAAGACGAGCAACAGGGGCGAAAGTTTCACCAAAGTGCAAACCTTCAACTTGGGAGTACCCCTGTGCTACTAACCTTGCCTTGTTGCGTAGGACAGTCCCGTTCTCATCTTCCTTGTTCTTGAAAATCCATTTAGTTCCAAAGACATTTTGTTCCTCAGTTGGTCGTTCTACCAATGACCATACTTCGTTGCGTGTAAAACTGTTTAGCTCCTCTTGCATAGCAAGTAGCCAGTCATTGTCACACAATGCATCCTGAACCCTGTGTGGCACGGTACTAGAGACAAACGAAAAGTGAGCACAAAAATTTGTTAATTGTTTACGAGTCACTCTACCTTCCGACACGCCTGTGAGGATTTGATCAATATCAACACGACCGGCCACACGTGGCATGATGGAGGTCAAGGTTTCATGAGGTTCGACTTCGTTTCCATCATCAATGTCCTCTACATATGGATCATTTATGTGCGGAGGAAGATATTCCTCTTCGCGTTGCACCTGTTGAGGTTCATCATCAAGCATACCCATACTTTGGTCTACCTCTTGAAGATCAACTTGTTCTTGAGTGTCATCAGGGTGAGAGACATGTTCTCCCACTTGATCCTCAACAACTGGCATGATGTGTGTGCTAGTATCTTGTGGAGGTACAGGCAGTGAACTGTCTTGAGGATGAGAGATACTCTCATCATCTTCATCATCATCATGGGGTCTTTGTTCCATGGGAAGAAGTGCACCTACACCCATGTTTAAGATATCTTGTGGGGAGTCTTCTTCACCTGCTTCATCTAGATCAACTTGCTCCCCATGGGAGCGGTTAAATTCATCAAACGTCACGTCACAGGTTTCTATAACACATCCAGTGGATTTGTTGTAGACTCTGTAGGCGTGAGAGTTTGACCCATAGCCAACAAAAATCCCTTCAGTTGTTTTGGATTGAAATTTTCCTAACCGTTCTCGTTTGTTGAGGATGAAACATTTGCATCCAAACACACGAAAGTACTTAACATTGGGCTTGTTCCCAGTTAGGAGCTCATATGGAGTATTTTCCAATATTGATCGGAGGAAGAGCCGGTTTGATGCATGACATGCTGTGTTGACGGCCTCAGCCCAAAAACTATGTGGTGACTTGTATTCGTCTAACATGGACCTTGCCATTTCCACAAGTGTCCGGTTCTTCCTCTCTGCCACACCATTTTGTTGAGGGGTGTAAGGTGCGGAGTACTGATGTTCAATTCCCTCATCACTAAGAAATTCTTCTAGGGTGTAGTTCTTGAACTCAGAGCCATTATCACTTCTTACTGCCTTGATGTCCTTGTCAAACTTCCGCTGGGCTTGTTTGGCAAAGTCAATGACAGTGATCTTCGTCTCGTCCTTGGACTTGAGAAAGAACACCCATGTATATCTTGAGTAATCATCAACAATGACTAGGAGCATACTTTTTCCCTCCAAGACTTGCCCATGAAGGAGGCCCAAACAGAACCACATGAAGGAGCTCTAACGGCCTCAAAGTGGATACAATGTTCTTGGGTGGATGTCTTGATTGATGTTGTTTCCCAGCTATGCATGCACTGCACACACGATCTTTCTTAAAAGATACATTTGTTAGTCCAAGGATGTGATTGTCGTTTAAGAGATTTTGAAGATTTTTCATGCCAACATGGGCGAGCCGGCGATGCCACAGCCATCCCATGTCGGCCTTGGCCATTAGACAAGTTGTATGGAAAGTGCTCTCTTTCGAGAAATCAACCGTGTAAAGGTTGCCATCCAACTCTCCAACAAAGGCCACTTCAAGAGTGTCTCTCTTAAAGACTTTCACATCTGTTAGTCCAAATAATGTGTCATAACCGACGGAAGCCAATTGGCGAACTGAAAGTAAATGATATTGAAGACATTGAACAAGCATGACATTTGCAATAGACATGTCATTAGTGATTGCCACCTTGCCCAACCCAATTACCTGCCCTTTCGACCCTCCACCAAATACAATGCTCATGTATGGTCGAATGGCTTGCATGAAGTCATAGAGCAAGTTACTATCTCCGGTCATATGCTTGGTGCATCCACTGTCGATCACCCATTTGGCTCCTCTGGAGAAAATAGCCTGTAACGAATTAAGACTTGGTTTGAGGTACCCATTTTGTCATGGGGCCTTTCACATTAGTTACAAGAGTCTTAGGGACCCAAATAGCATAGAATCAAAATGCATTACGGGGACCAACGAATTTAGCATAGACCTCTCCTTCCTTTGATTTGCGGATCACATAGGATGGAGGCATGAATTCGGTTGTCTTATTGTGAGTAGACGAACCCCTAGTGGCCGATCCACTCACAACCTTACCTTTCTCCGTGTGTCCCTCTCGTACAAATATTTCTTTAAGCAGAGTGGTACACTTGAGAGGAGATGCACTGCTCTTGGCAGTGCTTGGGTTGAACCCAAGCCCTTCCTTGGCGAAACCTCCATTGTGTCGACTTAAGATCTCATTGAGAGACTTTTGTCCTTGTGCACATGTCATGAGACCTCTATCTAGCTGTGCCTTTAACGAACAGTTTTCCTCAAGGATAGATGTCAGTTCACTACTAGAGTTAGTAGTGCAGGTATCAACATTGATAATAGGTGAGGAGTAGGCCTTAGCTAGAGTGTCAAGATAAGTGACCTTAAGTGCCTCAAATCTCTTTGTAAGAACAGTGAGTTTCTCTTCCTTGTCTTTGAGAGACAAGGATAGACGCTCACAGTCCTTAGAAAGGGAAGCATGAGAGTTCACAAGTCGGTCTTTATCATTTAGTAATTCTTTGCACACATATTCAGCCTTTTTCAAGGAGGCAAGATCATTAGCATGTTTATCAAGGTTTTCACCTACTTTTGAACATAGTGCATCATTTTGTGCTTCCTCATACAGGACTTTCTGCTCAAGGAGTTCATTTCTCTCCTTCTCCTCAGTGACGAGGGTTTCGAGTTCCTTGATGGTATTGGTGTGCTTACTCACCATTTCCATAAGTATGCGAAACATAGTGAGCTTCTTTCCTTTAAGAGAGCACATAAATTTGTTTATTTTAGCAAACATGGGATGATCTAAGTCATTATCCTCATAGTGATCTTCCTCATCAAGATACTCATCAGAAGGAGTGGAAACTAGACTGAAGGAGTTTAACCGTGGAGTTACCTTAACCTTATCATGGGAGCTTTGGTCTTCCTCATCTCCCATGGCAGTCTTTGCCATCAAACACTTGTGAGCGTTGCCCTTGTAGTCCTTCATATAGTTGTAGTGAACAACATCACCACTTTTGTTGACTAGCCTCAAGGTGCTTTGTGTATCTTGAGCTACTCCGGCAACTCCACCAACATCTTCTAGATCTGATTCTTCTTGTGCAACCATTGCTCTTCCATCTGTCCTCTTGAACTTGGAGTTCATAGGGTTTGGCAACTTCTTCTTTACAAAGGTCTTTGGAAACCTTGGTTTGTCTTCTCTCTTCTCATAAGGGCAGTCATTGGAGAAGTGGTTGGTTTCATCATAGTTATAGCATTTCCTTACCTTCTTCTTTGGGAATCTTCCCTTGAACTTTCCTGCACTGAACTTCTTTACAAAGAGAGCAATGTCCTCATAAGATGGGCTTTCATCAGAGTCAACATCATCACCATCTTCGCAGTCATCATCACCCTCTTCTTCTTCACTTTCTTCTTCGTCACACTCATGCTTGGCTTTCAAAGCAAGATTGATCTTTGATGTTGAAGTGCCATACATGGCTAGGTGCTTTGTTGCATTTGCCTTTGACTCTTCAAATAATTGGAAGGTGGATATGATGTCATCCAGAGTCATTTCTTTGAACCCATGATGCTGCCTCATGTCCCATACCATTTGATGGTGATACGGAGCAAGAGCGTGAAGTAACTTGTCCACAAGAAATCTCTTGGTCAGATTGAAGCCATCTTGCGTCTTGTCACAGTCACATGACTCAATGTCTGCGGCGAGAGTCATGAGTCGTTCTAGTAGTTGCTTGGGAGATTCATCCTTTTCCATACAGAAATTCTGTAATTGCCCCTTGGCAATTTCATATTGAGCAAGCCGAAGAGTGCAGGTACCGGTCTTGGTCCTTATGATGTTGTCCCACAATTCCTTGGCACTTGTGATGTGAATGTATGGTCTTCGTTGCTTGTCATTCATTCCTTTTCTTATGCACATGATCGCAGTGTCACTGAGATGCTTGTCATAAGTTTCTCTGGGCGTGAGGCATCTTGGATCTACAGGATTGTACCCATGCTCGAGGATGTCCAGCATCTCATCATTGGCGTACCTAAGATGATCCTGCATACCAACTCTCCACAAAGCAAAATCAGAATTGTCATCAAGCAAGGGAGGTTTTCCTCCAGGATTGTACTTAGGTTTCTCAATTTGAGATCTAGCATAAAGCCATGGAACACTGGTTTGGTTCCTCTCCGGAGGTGGTTGGCCAAATGAAGTACCGTGCACGTGGGGCCCTGAGGCCCTCGGGGACGTGGTTGTCCCCGTGGTTAGTGATGCTAGTCTCATTTGAATCATGGCCTCAAGAGAAGCATCATGCTCCTCTTTTTGCTTGGCAAGGGCCCGTTCTAGGTCCTCAGAGGTGAAAGACTTGACTTCCGAGGAAGTCCCGTCCCTCTGCACTAGAGCTACCGTAGTTGGATCCACGTCCATCTCGCTCTAGGGCGGTTAAGCCACACAAATAGAGCACGAGGCTCTGATACCAATTGAAAAGGATCGAGATGGACCTAGAGGGGGGTGAATAGGCACAAATCCAAATTTTAATAATTACTTGGCAATTTTAGGCTAAAGTGCGGAATATGAGTGTAAGCCTAATAATTGCTATGACAATGAGTAAACTATTTGGAGTGAAGTAAGACAAGCGGTAAACAATAATCAAATACAAGTATGTAATAAGGATTAACACAAGTAGAGAGTTAGGGTTAGGAATAACCAAAACTCCGAGAGAGACAAGGATGTATCCCGATGTTCACTTCCTTGGAGGGAAGCTACGTCATCGTTAGAGGGGCGGATGTTACCACGAAGGCACACCAACGTCACGAAAGCTCACCCTATTCTCCCTTTGAGATAACTCCACGAAGGCGTTTCTCAACCACTAGTGGTAAGCCTTGAGGTGGCTTCCAAACCTTCACAAACTTTCCGGGGGATATCACAATGGTTTGATTCCTCTCCGAAGACTCCTACAGCCTAGGAGTCTCCAACCTCCAAGAGTAACAAGATCACGGGGATTGCTCAAAACTTGCTCAAATCACAAATCACTTTGGTGGGAAGGAGGAGAGGGAGACGATCTATCTTTTGATTGGAACAACACCCAAAAGGACTCACAAATGCTCTTCGGATCTAGGATTTGGTGTAGACAAGAGTGAGTGAGAGGAAAGATGTTCTTGGGTGTATTTTAGCTGTGTTGAACACCCTTTCACGAGGTGGGAGAAGAGTATATATAGTGTGGAGTGAAATCTAGCCGTTGGAGGTGCTTAAGTCACACAGGGTCCGGACGTCCGACAGTTGCCGGAAGTCCGGGCGTCCGCGAGGGGCCGGACGTCCGACAGGGGTCGGCCGTCCGAGGCCTGTAGACATGACTGGAACTCTTTTGAATTTATCAGCGACCGGACGTCCGACAGGGATCGGTCGTCCGAGGCCTGTAGATACGACTGAACTTATTTTGAATTTATCAGCGTCCGGACGTCCGGAGTAGACCGGAAATCCGTGTTATACAGCTCAACTTCTACTGGTGGTAGTTTCCGGATTTCCGACGGGGGTCAGACGTCCGGCGCTCGGACGTCCGGAGGGAGCCGGATTTGCGAGTTATAGAACACAAATTCTACTAGTGCAGGCTTCCAGATTTCCGGGGCTTGGCCAGATGTCCGGCCCTCGGATGTCCGGAGGGAGCCGGATTTCCGAGTTATATGCCTCACAAACTTCTGGTGACGGGCTGCGGATTTCCGAAGCCTGTCGGTCGTCCGGCCCTCGGACGTCCGGAGGGAGCCGGATGTCCGAGGCAATAGACCTATTTTGAATTGAGAACAGAGTGGAGATTGTGTGGTGTTTGGTATGATAGTAAAGATGTGGTATGAGCAAGTTCATCGCAAAACCTGTGATCCCCTCTTAATAGTGCGGGATCCCTATACTCAATATCAGTAAACTCAAAAGACTAATCTACATCATCTCTTCTTAATCCCGAGCATTCTCGAAATATAACTCCCCAATCTTTTCAGACAACCTTTGGCACATAATTCTCAATCTACTACATCCTGAGATACACTCAACAAATAGGATTAGTTTCCTATGTATGTGTTGTCATTAACACCAAAAGACGATTAGGGGCATAGCATGCACTTTCATTACTGCAACAGTCTAATTCTGAAGCTTCTCCAGCCTGACCTTTGTGAATCTTTCATAAAGCTCAACCTTCAGTTAGTACCTCAGGGATTTCTTGCAAATCTTCAGATATCTCCTACCATGGAAGATCAGGTTCGAGCAGCATAGCTTCTTGATGCAATGGTGAAGAAAGTTAAGATTGGCGTGGCAAAGGGTCTTCCCAAATATAAGTGCTTCAGTGTTGATGCCAGAGACACGTTGTTCTTTGAGGATCGTCTTGTCGTTCCGAAAGGTGGTCTCAGAAAGGTAATCATGGAAGAAGCTCATAACTCTCTGCTCTCTATACATCCAGGAAGCTCCAAGATGTATCAGGACTTGAAACAGACCTTCTGGTGGACTCGCATGAAGCGTGAGATTGCTCAGTTCGTAAATGAATGTGATGTATGTCGAAGGGTGAAAGTAGAGAATCAACGTCCAGCAGGTATTTTGCATCCTTTGCCCATCCCCGAGTGGAAGTTCGACCATATTGAGATGGATTTCGTCACCGGGTTTTCAAAGTCCAAGAAGGGTAATGATGCCATCTTCATCGTCATCGACAAGTTGAGTAAAGTGGCTCATTTTCTTCTAGTCAAGGAATCCATCTCCGCAGCCGAGATTGCAGAGCTATACACTTCCAGGATAGTGTCTTTGCATGGCGTGCCTATGATGATCTCTTCGGATCGCGGAAGTATCTTCACTTCCAAGTTTTGGGACTCTTTTCAGTCTGCGATGGGCACGAAGATACGCTTCAGCACAGCTTTTCATCCTAAGTCTAGTGGTCAAGTGGAGAGAGTCAATAAGGTCCTTGAGGATATGCTGAGAGCCTGTGTTATCTCTTTTGGCATGAAGTGGGAAGACTGTCTGCCTTTCGCTGAGTTCTCGTATAACAATAGTTATCAAGCTAGTTCAGGCAAAGCTCCATTTGAAATTCTCTATGGCAGGAAGTGTCGTACCCCGCTCAACTGGTCCGAGACCGGCGAGCGTCAGATTCTTGGGAATGACTTGATAGAAGAAGCTGAAGAGATGTGTCGGGTCATTTGAGATAATCTCAGAGCAGCTCAGTCCCGTCAGAAGAGTTATTATGATAGCAAGAATCGTGACATGTCTTATGAGCTTGATGACTTCGCCTATCTCAAGGTGTCCCCTATGAAGGGTACACATCGCTTTGGCATCAAAGGCAAGCTTGTGCCTTGTTTCATGGGTCCTTTCAGAATTGTTGGCAAGAGAGGCGACCTTGCGTACCAACTCGAGCTCCCTTCAAACTTCGCAAATGTGCATGACGTGTTCCATGTCTCTCAGCTCCGGAGATGCTTCAAGACTCCCGAGCGCACTGTTCATCTTCAAGACATCGACCTTCAACCCGACCTATCCTATCGTGAGCATCCAGTTGCGGTTCTCGAGGCGACTGAGCGCAAGACCCGCAACAAGACTGTCAAATTTCTCAAGGTGCAATGGTCACACCATTCCGATAAAGAGGCTACTTGGGAACGCGAGGATCACGTCCGTTCTGAATTCCCAGAGTTCTTTCAATCTTAGATCTCCGGTGGAGATCTTTTTGTAGTGTGGGAGAGTTTGTAATGCCCCAAGAGTGTAACTTGCCATATTTGGACCCTTCTGTACGTGGGTCCATCTTGTCAGTGCCATGAGAGATCAATGCATGTGTTATTTCTTGTGTCGCCTTGTCTTGTTTTCCTTTGCATGCATGCATCCATTCCATTCATCCATGCCTATTGTGTTTGTTGCCTTGTGATCATGTGTATGTGATGTGATGATGATATGTAATGATGTGGGTGTTGTTTGAAAGTAGGAAGTACTTTGTGGTTTGCAATAGGATTCAAAAACATTCCCTTTCTCTATTTATCTCAAGCCCAAGATTCTTTTGCTCCATCCTTGTTTCAAAAATGTCCATGATTTAGTATTATTTCTGGTGGATGTGATGCTATGAATTTGCTGTTTTGGAACTATGTTTAGTGGTGCAAATATTCACAAAACAGTTCAACTAAATTCTGTTTTGTAAATATTTAGTTGCTCCAAATATTCCTTTTCCATTTTATTTAAGTGGGTCATAATTCCCTTATGACCAGGGGTATTTTGTTTTATTTTTAACTCCAACAGTTTTTCCTTTGCTTTATTTCTTTTCTCTGTTTGTTTTAAATTAGAAAACCCCTGAGGTTTTCTTTTTCCTATATGGTGCCACCTAGTGGGCTTCCTCCCACAAGATGACCCAACCTCCCTCGAGTGTGGCCCTTTCCCTGTAGACGGCGTTCCCCTTTCCTCCTCCTCCGTCACTCTTCTTCAGAGAGATAGAGAGAGCGCGAGAGCAAGAAACACCGTCACGGACGTCGAGGCGCGCGTCCCTCGCCTCCTCCTCCTCCATATAAACCCCCTTGGCGTCCGTGCAAGGCTAGGGTTCCTCCCTAGCGCCGCCAGCTCTTTCCCCATCTCCTTCTCCCTCTCTGTCGTCGGCATCAGGTAAGAGAGAGAGCTCCTCCGCCATGGCCGCAAGCTGAGGAGGTCCTCGGCGTCGCTGCCGTACCCCCGCGTCCTCTCCAACCCCTCGGCGTGCACGCGGGGCCTCCAAGGGACCCATTCCCGCAGCTAGGAGGACGAGATCTGCCCTGCTCCCCCTTCATCGACAACGGCGGCTTCCCCGACGTTCTTCCCCGACGCGGCTTCTTCCCCTTCTTCCTCTACCTCCTCTCCGGCAGACGCGACTACCTCGTCCAGTGGGCGAGCTAGATCCTTTCCCCCTCTTCCCTGTCACCAGATCGTGAGCGTAGCCCGTAGCTTCGTCGCCGTTGCCCTCTCTGTCACCGGCGCTGCCGCGCGTAGTGGAGCCGTTGCTGTCCTCGAGGCGATCTAAGTTTAGGAATGGAACCATGGGAGCCTATTCTCCCTTCCATCGACGAGCGGCAATCCAATTTAGTGTGTAACGCCGGCAAGGTACTTTCCCTGTTCCGTCCACCGTTGGGCAGAGGAGATACCAGTGGGGGTTGCTCAATAGAGTTTACTCCCCTTCTTTGTTAAGATCCGAAGCAGTAGCAGAGTGGTAGGTGCGTTTTGGTGCAGTGGACAAGTCGTGGGTTCGAATCCCCTCGGCGCACCCTTTTGTTTTGTGTTATTTCGGCATAGTAGCTGCAGGGGGTGTCTTACCCTGTTAAACACCTCTGTTCTGTCGAGCTGGTGGCAGTAGCAGAGTGGTGTGCTCCTGTGTGGTGATATAGGGGGTCTTGGGTTCGAATCCCTCCCCATTCCTTTTATTTTTGTTGCATTTCTTTTACTATTTTGCATTGTTTGCTTGCATAGTTGCTGTGGTGTGCTAGATCACCATGTGAGGTATTTTTGTTGCCTCCCAAGCAGCAGGTTGACCTTGTTCATGATGCTAGAGAGCATGTGTAGATATATCTATGTGATAACTAGCATGTGTAGGACTTTGAGTAAGTGTATGAGAGAGCTAGATCATGTATATATGTGTGTTTTGCACTAGACTAGTGATGCATGTGTGTGTGTTACTTATGCTCACGAGTGGTGATCTTGAGCATTAGTTAGTGCAAGTGTGTGTATGTGAGTGTGTGTGGGTTTCCCCCATCCACATACCTTGTGTGTGTGTAGGGTTCCATGTGATGTTGTGTGTGCTTGTGTGTGTGTGTCTCACACATGCCCAAGGCCTGGTGTGCCTTGATAAGCACATGTGCAAGTTAGTGTGTGTAGGTGTAGAGATGCTAATGTGAGTGTAAGCTAGTATGCGTGTGATAACTAGCATGTGTAGGGTTTATTATATGTTGTGCTTGATGTATGTGTGTGTGTGGTGGTGTGCTAAGGCACATGAACATGAGGTCTACCCCTCATGTGCACCATTGGAATTGCGAGTATGTGCAAAAGCATGTGTAGGTGATGATCTAGTGAGTAGCATGTGATATAGCACTATTCACCCCTTGTGATTCCATGTTTATTTCCTTCTTAGCTTTGTGCACATTTGTTCTATGCAAGTGCCTATGTATTATATATGTTTTGGGGGTAGAATCATCCCAGGAATCCAATGGTGGGTTCAGATTCTGTTTTGTCATATTTCTGTTTTGGAACACTTTCTGGGTATGTCATATTTCTGTTTTGTTCAATGTTTAGAGATTGGTTCCATGTGATGTGATGAGCCCAAGAGGTTGATTCCTTGTTGTGGCAGTAGAGGGTGAACCCCTCTATAGCATGTTGGTTTTGTTTCATGCTTAGTAGTTCATATGTGCAAGTTGTGCCTAGTCAAAGTAGGCATGTGGCTGAAAACTCCAGTTTAGTGAAAATCCGTAATTTTCACCAAGTCTGAGAATCTGCTTATATTTTCTTCCCGTGTAGTTGTGTTTGCAGAAGTTCATGTGTTGGGATTCAGCCCTTGCAATCAACTGGAAAGTTGTAGCTTTTGTGTTTGTCTAGCTCTCTGTCAATTTTCATTCCATTTGGATTCCTGTAGATATTGTTTTGGGAGCTGTCAAAATGCTTCAGAGCATAAACAACTAGTGAGAAACTGAGATTTTCACTAAGTCCGTGAAAACTGATATTTTTCTCCAAGTTAGCAGCTTTAGAACTTTCTGTGTGAAACTCCTTTGTATTATCTTTTTCCTCATGCTTGTGGAGCCTTTGAATAGCTTCTGCCACATATCTTATTTGGCATATTTGGGTGCATGTAGGTGCTTTGCATGTAGCCCTCAAACTGCTATGATGCTGTTTAGGACAGAATGTATAGTTTTGATGTTTTGATGCTTGTGAGTGCATAGATGATGGTGTGGTGATATTCCTTGCACCACCCCATCCATAATTGTTTGTTTTGTGATTTGGCAACCTGGGAATACCAGAAGTATGCCATTGGAGTGTGTTGTGATGGATTTGATCCGTAGGACTCCATTTCTTGTTTCGTTGTTTCCGGTTGATCCATAGCTCCATTCGTAACGTTCTTTATATGTTTTTGCATCGTTTTCGCATGACGCATCTGTTCATGTCATCCTCATGCATGTCAAGATAGCTTCGAGTGCAGTTCTGTACAAAAGTTTGTAGTTTCTTCTCGTGCTTGTGCAAGTGACTAGAATAGAGATGCATGTTCATTCTCATCTCATACATCATGTGTTTGTTGCATCTTGTGGTGTTGTTGTTCATTGGATGCTATTTTTATGTTGGGTAGCACCAGGATCGGAGAACGAGTACGTGGATCCGGGAGAGTACGTGCAGGACGAACAAGAGCAGTTCCAAGCTGAGGGCATCACAGGCAAGATGATATGACCTTGATTCCATATCTAGACTTGTTATGCTAGATTCACGTTTCCTTCGTCATATGCTCGCTGCCTACCACTGAAATAATTGTCTCCTGATATTGCCATGAAACCCAAACACTTATCCCCTCCTAACAAATCTTGAATGGCTAGGTAGGCTTGCTCAGCTACTAATGTTAGCGTTGCTAGTTGCACGTGCATTTGTCTCATGTGATAACATGAGTTTGATATGATTATGTTAAATCTGTTATTTAATTAATGCACCTATATACTTGGTAAATAACGGAAGGCCTAGCCTTTTGCCGGGTGTTTTGTTCTGTTATTGCCGCCATAGTTACCTGCTACCGGTGTTTGATTCCATAACTGATCGCTCCTAACACGTTCGGGGTTGTTATGGGGACCCCCTTGATAAATCGTGTAGTGTTAAGACTTGCCCGACAGGACCCAACATTGGTGTTAATTTTCTAATCACTTAATAATAATCTGCATAGGGAATAGCTACCCCGAGGAATTAATCAACAACCCGGGCCAGTGCTCCTCATGAGTGTTGGTCCAAACCAGAGCACTGTGCGGGGCCAACTCAGGGCAACTTGAGAGATTTCTATCAGGCCATTGTATGCGTCGCTCATCCGTCGTGTCCTGAGACTGAGATACGCGGCTCTTATCGGGGTCGTCGACACGACGGGAGGTCCTTATAGTCTTGTCTTACCTGAGCGATATATCTTGCGTATAGGAATCCCGGTGAAGCTTTGGTTCTCCCCAGAGTTGAGGTTTTCCTCTAAGGAATCCGAAGAGATCATGAGATTCGTGATAGAGGATTACTTTGCGGCCCGTGACCGTTTGTGATGGTCTATTTGGAGCATCCCTGCAGGGTTTAATCTTTCGGAAAGCCGTGCCCGCGGTTAGTGGCAACTTGGAATATTTGTTAACATCCGGTTATAGATAACTTGAACCTAATCTAATAAAATTGCCAACTGTGTGCGTAACTGTGATTGTCCCCTTCGAAGACCTCTCTTCGATCGGGAACACAGTGGGGTTATGATTGACGTAAGTAGGTGTTCAGGATCACTTAGTGATCAGCTAGCCATCGACCGCTAGTATAGTCCACCTTCAGTATCTGTTCTACGTGAGTTAGCCACCATATATGCTTATGATGCTACAACCTAAACACTGAACCTTCCTTACCTAATAACTTGACTAGTTCTGGCACCGAGGTCATAGATTGCTGAGTCCCCGTGGCTCACAGATTACTTCAACACACCAACAGGTACAGGTACGCCCGACACAGGTGATCCCGACGGCACGCAGCTGGCATGGCAGTACGATGAGGAGAACGACCGCCTGTACGTGAACTATACAGAAGACTGAGGCATGCTCGTGATCGTGGACAATCATGCAGGGTAGCATAGCCTTTTCTCATGTTATGTAGTCCGTAGCGGAACTACCTTGTCTGAATAAATGTGTGATGTAAACTCTAAGATTATCTATGAGATGACAGATGATTCCCTATTTGTCATTCTATTGTTATGTATGTGCTGTGTTACCGTGCTTGCGAAACGCTTAGATGCGCTTCTTTCCATTTTTGGGCCTCGTTCCCTAAATCGGAAAGGACCGCATCTTAGTCATTACATGGAGTATTAGTTGTAGTCGTAGATGCACTTGGATAGCTATCTACATATCACGAACATAATGCGTGTATGAGGTTATACCATGAATGATCATAGACATAAATATAAAATATTGCAATTTAATGACTGCCCAACTATAATTTTATTCACCACACTACACTGTTATGCTTAGAGATATGCCACTAGTGAACCAATGGACCGAGGGTTTCTTTTATTTTATCTACCTATCAATTTATACCATACCATGCAAATTAATCTTGTAACTAGAAATACAAGAAGCTTGAAAACCTTCTTGACATGTTGGGGATAAGTTTGTTTTGTGTTTTGTGTGCAGGTACCGATGGCTTTGTTTGCTAGAAGAAGTCCTTGATGTTCTATAAATCTTAGCTCTCTACTGAGGGAAATACTTATTGTTCGCTTACATCACCCTTACACTTGGGGGTTACCCAACCACTCTTATAAGATAGCAATCAAGATTTTTTGCGATGTTGCCTGGGATTTTATTGGAGTGCAACCACTTCAACATTTAATTTGGCGGCTCAGCCTCGGACTACATCGATCTCCGTAGACCACGGAGGTGTTAGGCCGCATCATGTGGCACATTTCATTGATGGAGTGGTTCAACTTGTCGATTAATTCCTTGACCGATGGCTCCATGTCTTTGCTTCACTCGCAGATGAGACGAAGACACCAATACTAGGGAAAGGAAGTGGGGTGGTCTATAATACGAGAAGTTATGGGTACCTAATATAGTACCACTCTTTCTCTTCCTCTCTCACTAATACGGTTCATATCATTACATGAAGCATAAAGATTAGCCAGTGGGTTATCAATCACAATGATCCACCATATGCCTCCTATATGTTTGTGTCGGGGCTAAGGAGTGGTTGCGAATGAGCTTGACGTAGTGCATATCCATCCGGGTCGTGTGTACTTAGGGTTTGGCATTCCAGTCCACACAAGTTAATGACTTAGTGTGGAGATGTCTCTATGACCATCACTTGGAGGACCCATGTAAGAGATGCAACATGAGAATATGGCAAAATAATTAAGGTGTCGCTTAAATCAATAACTCTAATTTGCCTAAAGTATTTCAGCTAGTTTTTTTTCTTCGAATCATATGAGTGTTGTGTTGCTTATCATTGCTATGTAGCGGCGAAGGCAGGCCCCAGGTAGCCAGGGTCGGGTGTGAAGATTGATTCCTTCATTGACTATAGCATTACTGTAACTACATAGCAATCCTCGAAGGTTGCCTCGGGTGATGAGGGGCATGACGCAATCCTGACGCCATCATGGTTGCTATGCATATGCAATTCATAATAAAGACCAAATAAATACATAAGATGTCTGCGATCCAGTTAAATTCTTCCAATACATTTAAAGCTCTAAATATTCACTCAAATTAATATCTAAACAAAGACACATTAATGACCCACAAAGATTAAATGAACATTCTTCATATAAGAGCAAGTACAACAGAGCTGAGTGAGCTGGCTATAAGGAATAAACTAATATATTTTTGTTTAGTTAGAGGAAAGAGAAGAGGGGAGAGAAGGTAAGCTGACTCTTAACTAAGAGCCAGCTCTAGCACGTGCTCCTAATCATTTTGTGAATATGAAAGATGGAACATATAATAAAGAAGTAGTATACTTTTACGATAAACTATTATAGATGTTGGCTATAAGGTGAGCTATATATAACATGACAATAATTTATAGCCAAGAGCTGGCTATACTATTATACTTCTCTAATTAGATGTAAAGGAATGCTCAGACGCCCTATGGATCCGTTCAGAGGGAGCAGTTTCTATCGACGGCGACTCTACTTTATCAAATCTACCACAAATAGATACACCGAAATCCAAACCATGAATGTGACAGAAACAATAATTCCAGAGACTTATACAGGCGACAAAATAATAACAGGAAAGAAAACGAAAAACATAAAGCAGAGAGCGAGGTGAGGTGTACACGCAATAATAGAAGGGGACGGAGGCAGGGCGTTGACCGGGCCCGGGCGGGGTCTCCTCTCCTCTCCCTCCCCCGATTCCCGCCACGTCACCCACCCCGCCGATCGTTCTCATCCACTCCCCTCACCTCCCCCTTTCCTCTCTCCTTCCCCACCCCACCCCACCCCACCCGCCCCCCCCAATCCCGATCTCTCTCGCCCCGCTCATGCATGAGAGGTCGCCGGGGCCATCGCTAGCCGCCGCCGCCACGCGCCTCCGCTCCGCCTCCCTGGTCCTGCTGCTCCTGTCGCTGTCCCTGCTCGCCGGGCCGGCGCGCTGCTGGTGGTGCCGCGAGGACGACGAGGGGTGCTCCCTCATGGGGTTCAGGGGCGACGACTCGCCGGCCACCGGAGGCGGGATCAGGTGAGCCTCCCTTCCCCCCTACCCCGCGCGCCCTGCTCGCTTGGTGTGGCTGCTTCTCTCGGTTCGCTGATTCGTTCCCGGTGCTCGCGTGGCTCGGTAGCCTCTTTGCGAGAGGGAGAGGAGGAGAGATCCGTATCTGTTTAGAGCAGCGCGGTAGGCTGCCTCTTGCCTCTGCCGTGCCTGGTGGTTTGCGCGTCGAGTGGGTATGGGCGAATCCGTCTGGGCCCTTTCGTTTGGATCTGTCCAATTGGCGAATTGAAATTCGTCGGTGATTTCATTGTCATGATAATATGCTCGCGTTTTGGGTGCTAATGAATTTTCTGAGGGATCGTATGCCA
Source organism: Hordeum vulgare subsp. vulgare (assembly GCF_904849725.1). Lineage (NCBI taxonomy): Eukaryota > Viridiplantae > Streptophyta > Magnoliopsida > Poales > Poaceae > Hordeum > Hordeum vulgare. The sequence goes on from NC_058523.1 coordinate 65,558,548, forward strand.
CATGTACGACAAGTCCGGCCGCGAGGATCTGGGAAAATGAAATATATCGATCTAATTTGGCCCTTGTATTAACTGCAGTATTACCGTGTCTCCGTACCTGATTCACCATCTTCGTGTCCACACGGTTTTTAATCAACTGTAATTTATGGCGAGATATAGTGAGAGATTCATTAAATAATCACAGCAGATGGAAATCCATGGCATGTATAATAACCATATCTATGTGAGATACTCCTACTTAATACAAGACTCTGCAAATTTACTCACGCGTGCTTTTGTATACTTTGGAAGAAAATTTGATGAAAGTGAAGACAAAATATGTGAAACTGTTACCTCAAAATACTCTGTTTCATACATTGGAAGTTCAGAAAGTAGCCGTGTTTTTAGAAGGAAGTATGACGCATCTGGTTTCACACGAAATGCTGTGGTATAATATGTGCCGTGAGCTTAAGTGTTTAAACTGTTTTTCCCCCACTTGCCATTGCAGTGAAAAAGGCAGGTTCAGTTATGGGTTCGCAAGCTGTGCTGGGAAAAGGGCATCAATGGAGGATTTCTACGAGACAAGAGTGGATGATGTTGATGGAGAGACTGTTGGGTTGTTTGGCGTATTTGATGGTATGTGATGCCTTGTGCCAGTTTTTATATATTAATTGTTCAGGGTTTTCATATGTCAGCAGCTCCTTGATCAACTGTGTTTACTAGTATAGTTGGCTTTTCCTATAGGTCACGGTGGAGCTCGAGCAGCTGAATATGTGAAGAAGCACCTTTTCAGCAATTTAATCAAGCATCCGAAATTCATGACAGATACAAAGGCTGCTATTGGTATGCCTATCATGCATAAACTATCGCGGACCAAAATATTTCTACCCAGGCAGAGTGTGATCAAGATTTCCTTGTGTTTCTTTTCTGCAGCTGAAACATTCAATCATACCGATTCAGAGTTTCTGAAAGCTGATAGTAGCCACACCAGAGATGCTGGCTCAACTGCCTCAACAGCTATTCTTGTCGGTGGTCGTTTGGTGGTTGCAAATGTTGGTGATTCTAGAGCTGTTGTTTCTAAAGGAGGGAAGGGTAAGTCCAGTGTCTGTAATACTGTGATTCGTGCACTCTTGGTTTCATCGGAAAGTCCATATGGTTGTAGTTTTTCTCCGTGGGTACATGGCATTGAAATTAACTGCATAACATGATGTCATGTTATCTCATTTCATTCACTTGCGTTAGATGATCATGATGTTTTCTGCACCCCACCATTTCAGCTATTGCGGTTTCCAGGGATCACAAACCTGACCAGACAGACGAGAGACAGAGAATTGAGGAAGCTGGAGGCTTTGTGATGTGGGCTGGTATTTTTATGAGGCCTAAAAAAACTCCCTACTTCAGCAGGTGCTTATTACTAGCTTTATTCCTGTTTATTTACTGTTCTTTGTTTTGCAGGGACATGGCGTGTTGGTGGTGTTCTTGCTGTTTCTCGAGCCTTTGGTGATAAACTTTTAAAGCAGTATGTTGTAGCTGACCCAGAGATCAAGGTTTGGCTTTTGTTTCCTTGCCTAGTTCTCAACTACAACCTAGACTTGCAGGTTTTCGATTAGATATTCTAGGTAGTCTCTTTATAGAGATTTCTTATTGACCAGTGCAATGTAACTTTTCATCCAAATTCTTCGTTGTTTTTGTGCAAGGAAGAAATAATGGGTACCCTTTCTTACTAATGTTGATTGAACTTCTTATGTATTTACAGGAGGAGGTGGTCGACAGCTCACTCGAATTCCTCATCCTCGCTAGTGACGGGCTGTGGGATGTTGTAACTAACGATGTAAGTGCATATTTACTGAAGATTCTCATTGACATGGTGCTATTTTCCTCTAGTTTTCCATGGGTTAATCCAAATATTCTCCTTCCAGGAAGCTGTTGCCATGGTCAAGCCAATAGAGGATCCAGAGCAAGCAGCGAAGGGACTACTTCAAGAAGCTTCCCGAAGGGGCAGTGCTGACAACATCACCGTCGTCATTGTTCGCTTCTTGGACGGAACGACGACGTCTGCCGGAGATGGACCGAGTGAGGAGGTCGCCAAGGACCAAAGTGAGGATGTCGCCAAGGACCAATCTTCATAGTTCCTGTTCCTCCATGGCGTTGTATCTGCTGTTGTATCTGATGCTCGAAGTAGATGCCATGTGGCGGCGCCCTCCCGTGCTGCAAAACCAAAACTGACTTGGCCTGAGTTTCGTCGTTGTTCCATGCTCCCAGCTATCCTAGATGGTAGGTAATGTCGGAACACAGGGATGGTGGGGGCAGTGTTACCATATGATCCAAGGGGTACCTTTTCTTTCTTCATGCTGAACCTTGTACTGTGTAGCTTCTATGCTGGTGTTTCATGCTAGTGATTTTTAGCAGTAAATGCATGTAACCTGACTATTTGAATGATTTGAACAAAGTTGTGCTCATGGTGTCATACGTATCGATCTTATTGAAGTTTAACTCTTAATAAAGCATTGTAAAAACTAACTCTATTCTTTCTAGCGAATGCTGCTGATATTACCACACTTCGGGCCAGTTATGAGTTCAGAATTACACACAGCCAGACCAGCTAATCTGGAGGTGGACCTCGAGCGGCTCCTACTCTGCGCGCAGCGCCTATCTGGCCGCCTTCCACGGCTTCGCTAGCTGCGATGCATGGAAGCTGACCTGGAAGAGCTGGGCCCTGCCACGCGTCAAATTCTTCCTGTGGCTTGTCAGTCTGGACAGGTGCTGGACCGCGGACCGATTGCGCCGCCGCGGCCTTTAGCACCCTCCACGCTGCATCTTGTGCTACCAAGAGCCTGAAACGATGCGCCACCTGTTGGTCACCTGCCCCTTCTCGCGACAGGTATGGCATGAGACGCTCTCCTGGCTTCGGCTGACCTGCCGATCATCAGACCAAGAGGTCACACTGAACGATTGGTCGATGCACGCCAAGCCGGAGACGCCAAAACCCATGCGCAAGGGCCTAGCCACGACAGCTCACCCGACGGCATGGATGCTCTGAAAACACCGTAACTCCTGTGTGTTCGATGGCGAGGAGGCATCCACCACCCTGCTCGCGACAAGAATCAGAGAGGAGGCATCCCTTTGGGTTTGGGCTGGGGCTAGTGGCCTTGGAGTGATTATGCCGCTGACCTGGGACGTTTTGCACCCCTGTGAGCCTCCTTTTCGGAGGCGTGTACTGTTAAACTCTCTCCCTTTTCAATGAAAAGAAACGCAGTCTTTGCGTTTTCTTGAAAAAAAAAAGAATTACACAAGATAGTTCTATATAGAATGTGAGTAAATTGTCAAAAACTATCACATTTTGCGCAACCGTGTCCAGTAGGTACCACAATACAATTTTATACGAAAAACTACCAAAATCTTCCTAATCAATGACAAAAGATTAGCAAAAGTTTTAACTGCCCGATTTAGCTCTTCTAACCGTTTTTCTGGCAAGGCTGGTCCACATGTCAGGTGCCAGCATGGCCACCTTTGACGCCCCCCGCGCAGACGCCCGTTAACGGCGCCCGCTCGCCGTCTCCGTCCTCCCTTCACTCTGCGCCGACGGCGTTCCCCTGTGCCGCCGTCGCCGACGACGACGCCCTAACCGCCGCGTCTCCGCCGCCTCCCCGGCCCTCAGGCCCTCCTCCTCCCGCCTCGCTCCTCCGGTTCGCCTATCGACCAACCCGGGCCCCGATCCGCGCGGAGGGAGGGGGGAAGAGAAGAGATGGCGGTGGTCCTCGCGTGGCTCAGCGCCAGGGTCGTCAACCCCCTGCTGCAGGTGATCCAGAGGTGAGCCCCCGGTTCCGCTTCGTATCTGCTCGCCGGCCCCGGTTCGATGGATATTGCTGCGGCTGATGATGATGACGAGCCCACGGCCCCGAACAGCTCATGCACCTCTACTCCGAGGTAGGCCTTGGCGAGGAACTCGAACGCCGGCGCGCGGCAGTAGGACATCTTGATGTGCTTGTCCGTTCGGCCCCTTCGGATTTTTTTTTGAAAGATCCAGCCTGAGGCTGGCATATATTGATTTGAAGCAGGAAGCAGCGCGGAGGAAAAAAAGTGACAAAAGGTGGGGGTGGGGGGGGGGGGGTTGGGGTGGTGATCATAGTGATCAAGGAGAAAAAGGAAAACAAAGGGAAAAAACAAAACAAACACCCCCAACACAATGAGGGTGGTTACATGGGTAGATATCTCATGGAGGCTCCCAGAACGGGGGCTCCAAGACTGTGGCTCCGGCTTGCCTTCAAAGTTCTACGGTGCTGTTGATAGCATGTTTCAAGTTTTGAAAATCTGCAGACTTGTCCCTGAAGGTGCATGCGTTTCTCTCCTTCCATATCTCCGAGAGGATCAAAATGATGATTGTCTTGACTGCTTTGTTGTACTTCGGCAAGGCTGAGTTGATCATCAAAGTTAGAACTTCTGCTGAGTTATCACTATCCACCCATGCTTCCGGGTGCAGCGATGCACATCCGTTATGCGATGATGCGTGCGTCCAAATTTGTATGAACAGCGGGCATTGTCAGAACAGGTGCTTTGCTGATTCGAGATTTCGGCCCCTCCGGATGAGCGCCGGGTGCAGCTTCTCCAGGTGGTTGGTGGTGAACACGATCACCCGTTCGCCGCCGCACGCCGACCACAGCCCGTCGATGAAGTTGAGCAGGCCGGAGAGCGTCACCTTGCTGGTCGCATCGGCCGCGCCCTTCTTGTCTCCCTTGCCCTTGTCGTCGTCCTCGGGGGCGGCGTCCTTCTTCTTGGCGTTGCGCGCGCCGGTGAGGTCGAGGGAGCAGTCGATGTCCTCGATGACGACGATGGACTTGCTGGTGGTGCCGATGAAGAGCTTGCGGAGGTCCGTGTTGGAGTGCACCGAGGTGAGCTCGATGTCGTACACGTCGTAGTCGAGGTGGTTGGCCATGGCGGCGATCATTGCCGACTTGCCCCATCCCCGACGGGCCGTGCATGAGGTACCCGCGCTTCCACGCCTTGCCGACGCGCTCGTACCACTGCTTCCCGCCCTTGAAGGCGTCGAGGTCGTCCATGACCTCCTTCTTCGCGGTCGGGTCCATGGCGAGCGTGGCGAACGTCTTGGGGTGCTCGAACGGCACGTGAGTCCAGGCGGAGCGCGTGTAGCCGCCGTCGCTGAACTGGTGCGTGGAGATGTTGGTGAAGAGCTTGCGGCGGCGGTTCTGGACCATGACGGCGCGGCCCTGGCAGCGGACGCGCGGGAGGTAGGCGTTGAGGACCTGGTCCCGGTAGTGGTCGAGGAAGAAGAGCCGGTAGAAGCGCCGGTTCTCCTCGTTCCTGGCACCTCCGCCGAATACGCCGCCCCAGCGCCGGTCCTGCTGCGGCGGCGGCCGGGAGTAGGCCCACCAGAACACGGCGCCGCGGCCCTCCTCGGGTAAGAGCTACTCCCTCTGTTCCTAAATATAAGTTTTTTTTTAGAGGTTTACTACATACGAATGTATATAAACATATTTTAAAATATAGATTCACTCATTTTGCTTTGTATGTAGTTCCTTAGTAAAATCTCTTAAAAGACTTATATTTAGGAACGGAGGGAGTATTAGAGTTAAACACGGCTTGGAATTTTCAAGTGCTAGTCCGAGACGGACTAGTACAGGAAACCGACTAGGTTAGCTATAAGACTAGTTAGCTCTTATATATACCTATGTAACCCACGTTGTAAGACACTAGAAAGATGAAAAGCAATACAAACCAAAGGCTCGACACGGGCCTTTAGCCATCAAATCCATCGATCAGTTTTATTCGTGTCGCTAGTTACGCAAGTTCCGTCAAGTAGCCGGCCGAAGCAAGAATCGCGTAGGCACGCATGTACAGCTGCATACGCACGTTTAAAAGCTAAAAATTGGTATCAGAGCCTCGACGATCTACGATCTACGATGACGGACAGCGACGCTGAGTCAGTCAAGTCCGGCAGCGGCATTGCTAAGGCGAACAAGAACGGCGACAAGGTGAAGAAGGGTGTCAAGTCAGCAACCCGTGGTGGAGGAACGAGCGGCGCCAACGTCCAGGTGCATCGCAACATCCCCATCCAGTACCCGATGCTCACCGACGCCAACTACGGCGCGTGGGCGGTGAAGATGAAGATTATTCTCCGAACCCTCCGAGTGTGGCAGGCAATCACGGACGACGACGTCGATGACGAGTCCGACGAAGGTGCCATGGCCGCCATAACCCAGTCCGTGCCGGATTCCGTGCTGATGACATTGGCGGAGTTCGAGACGGCAAGAGAGGCGTGGAACGCACTCAAGGAGATGAGGATCGGAGAAGATCGCGTCACCAAGGCTCGGGCACAAGTGCTGAAGCGCCAATTTCACAAGTTGCAGATGGAGGAAACTGAATCAGTGAACGACTATGCCATGCGTCTTACTACTTTGGTGGGAGAGATCCGCGCGCTTGGTGCAAAGCTCGAGGAGACCGAGATTGTGGAGAAATTTTTCAGTTCAGTGACTGACAAATTCACGTACATCATCGGCACGCTCGAGCAGCTTTACGACATCGACGACATGACCATAACGGAGGCGATCGGACGCCTGCGGACGTGGGAAGAGAATGCTCGTGGCTGTCGAAAAGGCAACGGAGGAGGTAGTGACCAACTCATGTACTCGCGTGCAGATTGGGAGTCCCCAAGTAGCAAAGGAAGGCGTGATGGCAACGAAGGCTCAAGCAACGCAACGCGCGACGGACAAACCGGAGAAGGCAAAGGAAAAGGCAAACCACAAGGTCGTGGTAAGGCAGATCAATCTAAAGGGCGGAAGCAAGGGAACTTGGATATGTCCGAGGTCAAGTGCTATAACTGCAACGAGATGGGTCACTTTGCAAAGAATTGTCCGGAGCCTGACAAGCGGGAGATCAAGGCAAATTTGGCAAAGGAGGAAGACGAAGGTCCAGGTCTTCTGATGGCCGAAGTTCAGGTCCCGGCAACTCACGGAGGAAAGAAGTACTTCTTCCTTGTGGTAGATGACTACTCGAGATATATGTGGGTCGTTCTCCTACGATCTAAAGATGAGGCGTTTGAAGCGTTCAAGAAGCTAAAAGCTGCAACGGAGATGGAACACAAGCTGAAGGTTCGCGCTCTACGGACAGATCGCGGCGGAGAGTTTACATCGAACGAATTCAACGATTACTGCGAGAAGATTGGCATAAAAAGGTTCCTCACGGCACCTTACACGCCGCAGCAGAACGGGGTCGTTGAAAGGCGCAATCGAACCGTCGTTGACATGGCAAGGAGTTTACTCAAGAGCAAGAACCTGCCGGGGACTTTTTGGGGAGAAGCTGTCTCGACGGCGGTCTATCTTCTCAACCCGGCTCCAACGAAGGCGGTGATCGGCAAGACTCCGTATGAAGCAATTTACGGACGTAAGCCGAATGTGTCTCATCTACGGACATTCGGGTGCGTGGCACATGTGAAGACGGCGGAGCCGCACCTCTCCAAGCTTGCCGATCGTAGCACCAAGATGGTGTTCATCGGATACGAGAGCAGTTCTGGCACCAAGGCATACCGTTTCTACGATCCACAAACCAAGCGTCTACGGATTTCACGCGATGTCGTGTTTGAAGAAAACCAAGCGTGGAATTGAAGCGCCGCAGCCGACGATGCTCCAAACAGTAACATATTTGTAGTTGAATTTCCAACTATTGATGATGCAGGGGAGGATGTCCAGGTGGTTGGCAAGACGCCCAACCAAGGTGACCACAATGGTAGTTATCATCATGGTGCCGACACCGACGACGACACGCATAGGTCGCAAGGAGATAGCGACAACGCCGCGCACGACACAGGCGGAGATCTCGACGACAACATCGACAACGAGGCGCATAGTGACGACGACAATCAAGATGATGGTCACGGTCACGACGACTACGCCGACGACACAGATGTTGATGACACACCAGGGTCTCAGCCGTCTTCCTCAAGTGCATCAACACCGACACAATTTGTGTCGCCTCCTTCGCAAGCCACAACGGACTCCTCAGGGCCTCGTCGCTACAAGACCCTCAAGCAAGTCTACAAGTACACAAAGCCAGTTACGCTCGAGTACTCCGGACTATGTCTGTTCGGAGTTGAGGAGCCGGCGAACTTCGTAGAGGCGAGCAAAAGTCGTAGTTGGACGCACGCCATGGATGAGGAGATGAAGGCGATTGAGAGCAATGGCACGTGGACTTTGGTAACTCGACCTCCAAACCAAAAGACGATAGGTTTGAAGTGGGTTTACAAGTTAAAGAAGGACACGGAAGGTGCCATTGTGAAGTACAAGGCAAGACTCGTTGCAAAGAGCTACGTACAGCGTCAAGGAGTTGACTATGATGAGGTGTTTGCACCGGTTGCTCGACTCGAGACGGTGAGAGTGCTCCTAGCTTTGGCAGCACAAGAGGATTGGAATGTTCATCATATGGATGTTCAATCCGCTTTCCTCAACGGCGATCTCACAGAAGAAGTGTACGTGGAACAACCCCTCGGCTACGAGAAGAAAGGCGAAGAAGGGAAAGTTTACAAGCTCAAGAAGGCACTTTACGGGTTAAAGCAAGCGCCGAGAACTTGGAAATCAAAGTTAGACCAAAGTTTGGTCCCGCTCGGGTTCAAAAGACGTGCCCTCGATTGTTCGAAGGACAGTCTACAAAGCACCGAAGAAGAGGTGAAGATTGAAGACGCGACTAAGGAGTGTTGTCGTCAAGCTACGAATGAGCCGGCGATAGCAAACGCAGTGACTGGGAGTCTACAAGGAACGATGGAGACAACGCCCAGGATGAAGCCTACAAGTAGTCGCATTTGGGATCCAAGTAGGGAACAAAGAGAACGCCATGTTTAAGGGGGTGAATATTAGAGTTAAACACGGCTTGGAATTTTTAAGTGCTAGTCCGAGACGGACTAGTACAGGAAACCGAATAGGTTAGCTATAGGACTAGTTAGCTCTTATATATACCTACGTAACCCACGTTGTAAGACACCAGAAAAACGAAAAGCAATACAAAGCAAAGGCTCGACACGGGCCTTTAGCCATCAAATCCATCGATCAGTTTTATTCGTGTCGCTAGTTACGCAAGTTCCGTCAAGTAGCCGACCGAAGCAAGAATCGCGTAGGCACGCCTGTACAGCTGCATACGCACGTTCAAAAGCTAACAAGAGCGCGTCTGAGACCTCCTCGCCGTCGACCATGCTGAGCACGAGGCGGTCGGCGTCGCGGGCGCCCTCGGCACGGAGGTGGCGCGCGCTGCGGGAGGTCGACGCAGCGAGGTACGCCTTGACCTCCTCGTAGGCCTCGGCGAGGCGCACCCTCCCGCCGTCGTACTCGGCGATGGTGACGGAGAGGTAGGGGTCGACGAGGGCGGCGAGGCGGCGCGCGTGACGGCCGAGGTGGCGCTTGAAGACGAAGACGGCGAGCGGGCGCCGTTAACGGGCGTCTGCGCGGGGGCGTCAAAGGTGGCCATGCTGGCACCTGACATGTGGGCCAGCCTTGCCAGAAAAACGGTTAAAAGAGCTAAATTGAGCAGTTAAAAAGTTTGGTAGTTTTTTGCCACATATTAGGAAGATTTTGGTAGTTTTCCGCACAAAATCGTATTGTGGTAGCTACTGGACACGGTTGGGCGAAATGTGGTAGTTTTTGGCAATTTACTCACAGAATGCTGATATTACCACATTTGGGACCAGTTATGTGTTCAAAATTACACAAGATAATTCTCTACAGAATGCTGATATTACCACATTTCGGACCAGTTATGTGTTCAGAATTACACAAGATAGTTCTCTACAGAATGCTGATATTACCACATCTCGGACCAGTTATGTGTTCAAAATTACACAAGATAGTTCTCTACAGAATGCTCATATTACCACATCTCGGACCAGTTATGTGTTCAGAATTACACAAAATAGTTTTCTACAGAATGCTCGTATTACCACATTTTAGACCAACGATGGATTCAAAATTACAGCGAGATAGTTGGAAATATTACGCTAAAAAGTATAGTTGGACATATTTCGCAGGTTATATCCTGCCCCGTGTGTTGTATTGGGAATTTCTTGCATAATATTTCGCAGGTTAATGTGACCATCTAGTATTTTGCTATGCCCTCTCAGATCACACATGAACAAATGTATTCAGGTAGCCAAGATTCAGATGCGCCCAAATCATTACAAACTCTGACACTAAAAACCAAGCAGCTAGCTTGGTAAGCTACCAACAAAAACTTAGAATCAATAAAAAAAAAGAAGCTCTGACACTAAAAAAAAAAGCTAGCTTGGTAAGCTTGGTAAACAGATTCTCTGCTTGGGGGAAGAATGAAGAAAAGAAGCAGAACAACAAATGACGATTTATGTTACTCTCCACGTTATATAATGTACTGGTTTTCTCCAACTACAATTATTTAGTTACAGAGGGAATAGTGCGTATAGAATTTTCTAAGTCAAAGTTGGACCAAATTTATAGAACTGAGGGAAGGCGGAGGTATTATTTGTAAGGAAGGTCGTCTTGGGTGCACATCGACGACGCTTCTGAAGGCAGACTCGACATCACAGAGATTGACGCCGCATCTAGCAAATACAGAGATGTGATCGAGGGCCAATAGGTGCTCCATACCTCGAGGCACAGCACCACCCCAGCCATTATTTATTTCTAGAGTGAGCTTTCGTAGGCTGGGCATTAGCCCTATCTGAAACTCCATGTGTGCAACATCACGAGAGAATAGAGCAAGGACTTTGAGGACTTGGAATAAGCCCGTGCAGATTACGGCCCCACCTTCAGCGAACACCCATATATACAGATGGACAAGGCAGGGCAGCTTTCCCACAAAATGAACCTCGTTGTTGGATAAGTTGTCGACCCACAAATCCAGGACCCGAAGGAAATGGAGGTCACCAATCCATGTGGGAACTCTCTTCAGTGTCCACCCGAACAGATCAAGTTCCTCGATATGGAGAGGAGGGCTGGATAGTGAGTACATCGGGCCGCAATGATGTTTAGAAGACTCAGCACGGACCGCGAGGTATTTTAGGTCATGGAGCTTCCCAATTAGGGATACCAAAGCATCAATTTCACCCGCCACCACTTTAGTAGAAATCCTCAACTCCCTCAGACTGGTCAGCTCCCCAAGGTCATTGATATCCTCTAGCGAGATATTCTCCATACAGTGCAGTGCACGCAATGATTTCATGTTGGCAATCCCTCGAGGAAGACATGTATTATGCGGAAGGATCAGCCGAGACAACCGTGGCAAGCAAACAATATCTGACGGGATGCTTCCTGAACTACCCAATATTTCCAGCGTCTCCAAATGAACAAGCCCGCGAATTTCACTAGGAAGATCTATGAAGCATGCAAGCCCGCGAATTTCACTAGGAAGATCTATGAAGAATGCCAGTGAAGCAGAAACCTTCAGATATCTTAGCTGAAACAGTTGACCGATTGCAGTGAGGTCAACTATCGTACTGCTCTTATATGAGAACATAAACGCCAGCACCCGAAGGTACTTAAATAGCGAAAGAGGAGGTGTGTACTTGCACTCTCCAAATCGTGCAAATGATCGAACTTGTGACATGCTAGTATCAATGATCCTCAATGTTGCATCATTGGTGCTTGATTTCAAGGACAACCTACGGACCTTGTACTCGCAGGAATGCATTCTTGCCACGTCTTCACAATTATATGCCACATTGATAAAATTTTCGTCCGCACACTTGCTGACGATCAGATCAAGCATTATATCATGTACTCTGCAATACTCCACCTCTCCAGACTTCGAGGTTCCAGCAGGCTGAATCAGGCTTCTATTGATAAGCTCATTAAAATAACTCTTCCCAATATCCTCCAAATCTGACCCATGAGAACAATTGATAAGGCCTTCAGCTATCCATTGTAGAATCAGATCATGCCTCCCGACCGTCTTGTCTTCTGGATACATGCCAAGATACAGGAGACATGGACGAAGATGAAGAGGAAGATGCATGTAGCTAAGGTTCAGTATACTCCTCATCTCTTCCAAGGTGGGATTTGTGGTAAGCTTGGCGCCCAAAGAATTTCTTATGCTCTCCCACTCCTCTGTTCTTGTTTGACGGCTAGCTAACATACTAGCTATAGTGATGATTGCAAGTGGCAACCCTCCACACTTCTTCAATATTTCAGCCGAAACTTCTTTTAAATGCCCTGGACAGGCATATCCGGAACCAAATACTCTATTACAGAACAACATTCTTGAGTCTTGTTCTTTGAGGGGTTCCATTCTATAAACACACTCATGGTTACTGCGACACGCCCAAATAGCCACATCCTCTACTCGTGTAGTTACTATTACTCTACTTCCATTCCCGACTTCTGGAAAGATACAACTCATGATATTCCATGTTGACTGATCCCACAAGTCATCAACAACAATAAGGTACCTGTTCAATTTTTTTGTACATATTAGATAATATGTTTAATTATGATATGATAGTAAGTTGAAGATGAAAGCACTGAAACCCAGTAATAAACACAAACAAACAATGAACTAAACAAGAATTCAAACAAGAAGATGATATTCCTTACGTTATTTAGCATGTTCACATAACTTTCTGGCATAGACTAAGTTAATTAATATGTGACGTGTTAAAACACTAATTTTTTAACTAATCTTAGAAACGTCTGAACAAAAAGACGTCATGCTTTTATTATACAATAAAATAAAGTACCAATTTATGTACTCATACAAGTACCAATTTTCTAGGATCCAACTAATCTTAGCCATCGATCAATCTCTAATATCTGATGGCCATAATTTTTGTTGTAACTCTTTAATTCAACTTCAGTTACATACTCAATAGAGAAATAAGAGCAAATTAAGCGCCACACTTCTCCCTTTCATACCCCCATCTAAAGTTTGCATATCTTCTCGGCCTGGTAGTATTACTTATCTCAAATGAAGATCATGCCATTCTTTCTTCTAGCGGCGCCTTTTTTATTCAATGGATTTTGTATTTTTACTCCCTTTGTACCTAAATAACTGTAGTTGGGGACTAGTTCTTCCCAACTACAATTATTATGGTACAGAGGAAGTACTTTCTAGTGATCTCTAATTCTACATCAATCAATTTTTCTTGGAAAAAAAATCCTCTTTCTTTCCCATCTTTGGTTCAGACAAGCCAGAGCAGGAGCCCATGACAACACGGAGGGCGTCAAGCATGGGTGGAACGGGATTCAAGACAATGAGAGTGTCAAAATTATGTGTGCCTGTCGTCCATTCAAGAAACACTCCTCTAAACGTCTATAACTACTCAAGTGCACATGTGTCAATTTAGACAAAATAGGTACCTCTTATGTGTGAGATATTCTCTAAGACGGCCAACAATGTCTTGCACCTCGTGAGCGTGAGTTAACTCCTCTTTCATCTTAAACTTCGATTGAAGACGACCAAGAAGGCTTGACATATCAGGTCTTTGAGAAACTGATAAAAATGTTTTACACCTAAATTGCCTTTTAATCATATCATATACTTGTTTGGCAAGTGTAGTTTTACCGACACCTCCAAATCCAACAATAGCCACCACCTTGAGGTTTTCCTGAGTATCTGTCAACCAACTTACAAGCTCGTTCTTTGGGCCATCAATACCTACAAGACTTGCTGCCTGCTTGTAGATCGCCAACATCCGAGTATCGACGGGAACGACACGAGCGGTAGAATTGGTACAATCGTCAATCTTGTACCTTTGCATGGGAACAAGAAAAATTGGATATTTATGGGTTTCATGTGCATAAATTGCGAATTTGCGAGCAAGGAGATCCTATATTAAAAAAAGGCAGTTGTGTACCTCATGCGTCGTTCATTTGCTTGCAAAGCAAGGACCTTGAGCTCTTCCATCCGATCAGCAATACGATGGCGCTTCCGTAGCGTCTTGAGACGTTTAGCCGTCTTCTTTATAAAGCCCATCTTCGCATCGGCACCTCCAAGGTCTCGCATGAAGTCATCGATGCAATTCTCCAAGTCGTAGGACATCTCCCTGACATGATCCCTCCAGTTCTTGGCCAAGGGATCCAGTTCATCCATGAGCTCAAGCTTCTCAAGGAGAGCTTTCATGGCGCTAAGCTCATCCTTGAGGAACGAGGCCTGCTTTCTGACGGACGTGAGCTTCTTGTACTCGTCACCCATCAGTGCGGCGAGCTTGCCGATGAGGGTGTTCATCGCCCCCATGGTGGCGCTGATGATTGGTGCAGACATCTCAATGGCGAGGCTCCTTCTGCTGTTAGCTCAACTCAATAGCCTGCTCGCGTGCTGCAAGTGAGAGTGAGTCAGTGAGTGCGTGACAGCGATTCGAAGGGAGGAGCTGCGGTGGTGCCGGAGAAGTCCAACAGGCAAGCCGGAGTGCCGGAGGTGGAATAGGTGATGGACTGGTGGTGCAGGGGGATATGAGGATGCGGTTGTCGGTCAGCCGGATATGAGGAGCCCGGGCAAATAGCAGTGTGGGGAGTCGTCGAGCCAACGACGCGTTTTGAAAATTCAGTGTGGAAAAACATGTACCCGGAGATTGCAAGGCTGTGAATCCATTATGCTGTTTCAACGAAGCTGATGCCTGGCCACTCTCAGAAAGGATCCAAGAAGACGATTCCCGGAAGCTACTCAAGGAGGAGGTTGATCTTATGGTTAATATTGCCACTTTCATTTTCCGCCTTCAATTCCCGGACAACGATAGCCGGAGAAGAATCATGCAAGGAGGTCGTCGCCCGCAATTCCAGGAAGCTTCCCTCAAAGACTCAAACAAAGGGGAGTCGTTGATCTTATAGGTTAACATCACCATTATTGTCACAGAGACAAACCGGTTGAGTGAGGTCGCCGTCACGGACGGCCAATTCCTAGCTGCTCTCGTTCTCCAATGCTTCAATGCTTCAATCAAATGGTCCATGCTCCCTGCTGTCCCATGATTGCAAGCATTTGAGTGGTTTGAACAAAGCTTTTGTGCTACTGAATACTGATGTCGTACTTCGGATTTTAGAATGGTGCATATATATATTCTACACCCTGACTGATGAATAGAGTTTATTCTACACCCTCATAGATTCTTCACCTATTCCAAAATTCATGCATATATGAAAGTTCAAGGTTTCCCTTAAGATAAATTTTTTCATGTGGTTTGTTCACAAAGGAGTCGTTTTAACTAAGGATAACTTGGCCAAGCGAAATTGGAAAGGAAATCAAAGATGCAGTTTTTGTCAGAATAAAGAAAATATTAAGCACCTCTTTTTAGATTGTCCTATGGCTAAACTTTTATGACGCTCGATACATATTGCTTTTAACATTTCTCCTCCTACTAGCATTAACATGTCATTTGGGACGTGGCTGGAGGGGGTTAATGTTGATTACACTAAACTTATTCGGGTTGGAACCTGTGCACTTTTGTGGGCTGTATGGAACTGCAGAAATGATCTAATATTTAACAGACAAAGATATGTTCACTTTTTGCAGGTCATCTTCAGGGCTACTGCCTTGATCCGCACGTGATCCTTACTCACTCCCGTGGAAGCCAGGGTATCTTCAATCGATTTGAATGGCGACATATTAATAGGATAGGTGGATAGTCATCTAGGCCTATTGTTATCATCGGCTGTGGCGCGATGGACGCCTTGTATCTCTTTATTTCTTTTTTAAGACCACTTTGTACTTGATTTAGACTGGTTTCATGTTAAATAAAAGGCTGCATGCATCACTCGATGCAGAGGCCGGGACGATGCCTTCTTTTCAAAAAAAAAAAAAAAACACTCACACATAAGGTTGGTCATATTTCAAGGATTATGTTTTATTTTCTAAGGATCGGCTGTAGGTTTGCATATGTTGTACTCCCACATTGGAAATGAAACAGCTAGCGCACCCTGATTATAATGGCTCAGAAGATAAATCAAATAAGGATGCCGAGGATGATTACTCAAACACCAATGATTAGGAATGAACATCAATATTAGAGTTCACAGACAAGAATTATTCGGATGTACAAGACGCAGCCACTACATTACAGGTTTTAACCAAGTGATTACTTGAATTCACAAGATACTATTGATATCATATTATGCATTCAGATCATGCACGAACTGTACTCAGGCAGTAAATTTTCAGTTATGCAGCAAAATATACAGCTCTGACATGATAAATTACATGGTATCATGAGCAATTAACCTGCATTGCTCGTACACAGAAAATACAATGAATAATTAATGCAACAAGTAAACCGGAGAACCGCTGATTTAAGTTGCAGAGAAGGCCAATCAAAATACTAGCTAGCTAGTAGATTGTAACAGGAGGGCATCTTGGGTGCACCTGTGCGGCGTTCCTGAAGGCAGACTCGACATCACGGTTGTCATGGATAACTTGGCCAAGCGTAATTGGAAAGGAAATCGGAGATGTATCTTTTGTCAGACGTATGAAACTATCAAGCACCTCTTTCTGGACTGCCCTATGGCTAAAGTATTATGGCGCTCAATCCATATAGCCTTTAACATAACCCCGCCGACTAGCATTAACATGTTATTTGGGACATGGCTTGACGGGGTTAATATCCGGTTCGCTAAATTAATCCGAGTAGGAACTTCGGCACTTTTATGGGCTATATGAAATTGCAGGAATGACCTAGTTTTTAACAGACAACAATCCATTAACTTTTTGCAGGTCATCTTCAGGGCTACCGCATTGATCCGCATGTGGTCCTTACTCACTCCTGTGGAAACCAGGGAGCCTTTGGTTACTGAGTGTGCCCGATGGAAGATGGTAGCTCAGGCTATCTTCAGCCGATATGGATGGCGACATGCTGATAGAGTAGGGAATTAGTCAACTACTCCTATCCACATATTCGCCTTGGGCGTTCATCGCCTTGTAATTTATTTTACCTTCACTTTTCGACTTTGTACCCACTTCGGATCTTTTCAATTTTTTTAATAAAATGGCTGTATGCATCACTCGATGCAGAGGCCGGGGCATGGCCTCCTTTTTAAAAAAAAAATGGACGGATGACATGTTATCTACATGGATTTGCTCGAGGGATAAGAGGCGCACCATGCCCACTGGCATAGCACTGCCACCACCCCACCTATCATGTACTCCTAGAACAAGCCTTCGAAGCTTGGGCATAGCCCCTGCCTCAAACTCCATGCATGCCGTTGCATCATCATCGCGAGACATGAGAGCAAGACACTCCAGAACTGGGAATGATCCTGTACAGATGATGGTAGCACTGTCTTGAGGAATAGACAACACCTTGAGACTGAGATACACGAGGGACGGCAGCTGCCCAAGAACATGAACATCATCAGTCCGCAACCGCTCAACACACAGAGACAGTCTATGGAGGCAATCAAGATCACCGATCCATTTTGGAACCTTGTAGAATGGCCATCCTCCCAAACGCAGATTCTCCATACAGAGGGGAGGATCAGATATCGAGTCCAGCAGGTCGACATAACGTTCAAGATTGCAGGCAAGGTAGAGAAATCTGAGGTCACACAGCTTTCCAATGGAGTCGACCAAGGCATCAACCCCTGCCTTCACCATATCAAACTTGTAGGTCTTAGTGAGTGTCAGTTCCCTCAGATTAGTGAGCTCGCCGAGGCCCACAATATCATGCAATGAGGTCTTTCCCATACAATAACAACGTAGAGTACGCAGCGATTTCATGTTCCCAATCCCATTTGGCAGTCCTGTATCACGCGGAAAAATCAGATGGGACAAGCGGCGCAACATGACTATATCTGAGGGGATGTTTTGTGCCGTTCGGCAATCTATATCAAGCGTCTCCAAATGAACAAGCCCACGGATTTCAGTAGGAAGCTCTATGCTGCCTGATGCTGCTGAAACCTTTAAATACCTAAGTTGAAACAACTGTCCAATAGCAGTGAGGTCGGCTACCATCTCCAGGTAATCTGGAAATTCAAAGAGAAGCACACGGAGATACTTAAACTCCGAAATAGGAGGTGTGTACTTGGACTTGCCAAACCATGCAAATGATCAAATTTGTGTCAAGCTAGTATAGCAATGGTCCCCGATGTTGTGCTACTAGCGCTTAATTTCAGAGATAGTCAACGGACCCTGTAGTTGCAGCCATCCTGTTGTGCCATGTCTTTATGGTCATATGCCACACAGATAAAATTATCTTCCCTGCACTTGCTTAAGACCAAATCAAGCATCATGTCATGAACACTGCATGACAACACCTCCCCACATACGGTATCTTCAGGCTGAATCATGCCCCTATTGATAAGCTCATGGAAGTAACTCTTTGCAGCATCCTCCAAATTTGATCCGTGTAAATTACTGACAAACCCTTCAGCCACCTATTGTCGGACCAGATCAACCTTGCTAATCTTACGGTCCTCTGGATACATGCCAAGGTACAGAAAACATGCACTGAGATACAGAGGAAGATGCATGTAGCTCAGGTTTAGTATACTCCTCATCTCTTCCAAGGTGGGATTTGTGGCAAACTTGGCGCTCAGTGAATTCCTTATGCTCTCCCACTCACTCCTTGATCTTCCTCGACAGCTAGCTAATAAGCTAGCTATAGTGATGATTGCAAGTGGCAGTCCACCACACTTCTTCAAAATTTCAGCTGAAACTTCTTTAAATTGTGGTGGACAGCCGTCTTCAGACCCAAATACTCTATTATCGAATAAACTTCTTGACTCCTGCTCTTGGAGGGGATTCATTTGGTAAATGCACTCACGGTCATGGAGACACGCACGGAAGGCCACATCACCCAGTCGTGTGCTTATGATTACTCTGCTTCCATTACTATCTTCAGGAAAGGCACAACTAATAATATTCCATGCTGCCTGATCCCACAAGTCATCAACTACAATAAGGTACCTGTTGAAATTTTGTAGAGATCTGATTATAAGTTGCCTCGAAAAGTGTATGTTTAACATAAACTGCGTTATTAACTATTTATGAGCTCAACTTTTCATGGCCCATATGTCTCACAAGACTTGGCATTGGCCTAAAAGAAACCTCAGCGTCATTAAAACAACCATTTAAATTCATGCTAAATGGTTTCAAATTTAAAAACTAGCTAGCCCATAAAAATGCAACGATGACAACTAAAATTAAAGAAGTACCTCTTATGCGTGAGATGTTCTCTAAGATGGTCGATGATTGTGAGAAGACTCCTCCATTCCAAGCTTTAATTGTAGGCCACAGAGAAGGCTTGTCATGTCAGGCCTTTGAGAAACTGAAACAAATGCCTTACGCTCAAATTGCCCACCAATCTTATTGTACACTTGCTTGGCAAGTGTAGTTTTACCCAGGCCGCCGAATCCGACAATAGATACTACCTTGAGCTTTTTCTCAGTATCAATCAACCAGCTGACAAGCTCTTCTCTGGGCCCATCAATACCCACAAGGCCTGCAGCCTCCTTGTAGATTGCAGATATTCTGGGATCGACGGGCACAACAACGGAACTATAATCAACACAATCGTCATGTTAAACATTGTATAGTTAGGATACGGTGATGTATAAACCGTGTCCAGCCCTTTGTAAACCGGTAGGTCTAGAGATAAGATCCCATGGTTGTTAGATTACTTGGAGATCAATCCTAGACCTAACCAACTTGTGTAATCTCGGCATTGTGCCCCTATATAACACGAACGCGTCCCTGCAGCCGATGCATACGCTTAACCTATCGTTTTTCACATGGTATACAGAGCTAGTCTCTTCCAATACATCTAGCCGCCACCATGTCCACCTCCTCCTCCGCGATCACCATGGCCTCTCCCTCCATTGCTTCCCTCGGCCACACCATCACAGAGAAGCTAACAAGAGAGAACTTTCTTGTATGGAGAGCCCAAGTCCTGCCGCAAGTCCGTGCCGCCGGTATGATGGGGTTCCTTGATGGATCAAACAAGGAACCCAGCGCCGAGCTTCTTCTGGAAAAAGAAGCTGCTGGCAAGAAGGAGATCGTCGCCACTCCCAACCCCGAACATGCCGTTTGGGTGACCCAGGACCAGCAGGTACTGACTTTTCTGCTGCCTCCCCTCTCTCGCGACGTACTGATGCAGGTCAGTAACTGCGAGACTGCTGCCGAGGCGTGGAAGGAGCTTCTTCAGAGCTTCTCATCGCAGTCGAGGGCGCGCATCATCCAACTCCGCTCACAGATCGCCTCCACTCGCAAAGGTGATCTCTCCGCCGCTGCTTACTTCACCAAGATGAAGGGGCTCGCTGATGAACTTGCTGCTGCTGGAAAACCCCTTGATGAGGACGACGTGGTGTCGCACATCCTCCAAGGGCTGATGCATGAATCCGAGTACAACGGGTTCGTTTCTGCTATCTCAACCCGCACCATCACTGATCAACCGATCGGTCTTGGAGAGCTGTACTCCGTGCTGCTTGCTGCAGAGGGACGGATCACCACCCAGACTGCCTCCTACACGGCTAATATGGCTGCAAAGGGAGGTGGTCGGGGTGGCTACGGTCGTTCTGGGAACGGCAATGGTGGTCCCCGTGGCTTCAACAACAACAACACGGGTGGCCGCTTCTTCGACAACTCAGGCAATGGTGGCGGGCGTGGCGACCGTGGTGGTAACCGCGGCAACAACAACCGGGAGAATTGCCAGATCCGCAAAGAAAGCGGGCACGGTGCGTGGCGCTGCAACAAGCGCTTCGATCGCAGTTTCAACAACAACGTGCGTCACCCGGCTGGCAGTGGAGGTGGGGGTGGAAAAAAATCTGCCAATGCTGCCCAAACCTCGGGATCCTATGGAGTGGATACCAACTGGTATCTAGATACTGGCGCAACAGACCATGTCACCGGTGAGCTTGAGAAGCTAGCTGTTCGGGATCGCTACACCGGAACGGATCAAATCTACACTGCAAGTGGTCAAGGTATGGACATTGCTCATATTGGTCACTCTGTTTTGTCTACTCCCCATGGATCTCTACACTTAAACAATATCCTCCATGCACCCCTAGCTGACAAAAGTCTTCTCTCTGCTCACAAACTTATCAATGATAATTATGCCTTTCTTGAAGTTTACCCTGAAATTGTTTTTGTCAAGGATCGGGACACTCGGAGAACAATCCTTCAAAGCAAGAGTAAAAAACGCCTGTTTCCAATTTCTGGTCGCCATGATCCTCCACATCGACAAGCACTTGGTGTGACCAAACCCTCCACTTCAAGATGGCATAAGCGTCTAGGGCATCTGGCTTTGCCTGTTGTCCAGAAAATTCTTAGAGATTTTTGTCTTCCTGTGTCTAATAAAAAGGATCACCTGTTAGTTTGTGATTCATGTCAAATGGCCAAGAGCCATCAACTCCCTTATGCTCGTTCCACTAGTGAGTCCAAAGCTCCTTTAGAGCTTGTTTTTTCTGATGTGTGGGGGCCTGGACCCCTCTCTGTAGGAAAGCAAAAGTACTATGTTAGCTTCATTGATGATTTCAGCAAGTTTACCTGGATTTATTTACTCAAGCATAAATCTGATGTGTTTGCAAAGTTTCATCTTTTTCAGCAACACGTTGAGCGTCTCTTTGATAGAAAGATCCTTGCTATGCAAACAGATTGGGGTGGTGAATACCAAAAACTCAATGTGTTCTTTGAAAATATTGGCATCACCCACCATGTCTCCTGCCCCCATGCTCATCAGCAGAATGGCTCTGCTGAAAGAAAACATCGCCACATTGTCGAGGTTGGGTTATCCCTCCTTGCCCATGCTTTTATGCCCCTCAAGTTTTGGGATGAAGCTTTTCTTACCGCCGTCTACCTTATTAATCGCACACCTAGTAGGGTCATCCACAATCAATCCCCTCTTGAGCGTCTGTTTCATACAAAACCCAACTACACATTTTTACGCATTTTTGGGTGTGCTGTCTGGCCCAACTTACGTCCCTTCAACAAACACAAGCTTGAGTTTCGCTCCAAACAATGTGTCTTTCTAGGGTACATCACCATGCACAAAGGGTATAAGTGCCTTGATGTTACTTCTGGTCGAGTTTACATCTCTCGTGACGTAGTATTTGATGAGCAAGTTTTTCCTTTTGCTACACTCCATCCTAATGCCGGTGCACAACTTCGTAAAGAGCTTGTTTTACTTCCCTCCGACCTCCTCCCATCGCCACAATTCCTTGCTAGGGGGGTAGATACTACTGATGACCACACGACAATGTCTCATACTACTAACCATGATGATCCAGCCGATTCTAGTGTGCCAGATGATTTTGCAGGAAACAGTGCAACGGGGCATGATTTTATGCGCTCAGCAGATCCCGGTGCTCCCGCAGAAGATCCCGCCTCGGATTCAGTTCCCGATCCGGGCCAGCCTGCGCCTGATCTCGTTCCAGCCTCGGGGGTCGCAACTCCTGGCGCTGACGAGGCCAGCAGATCCTCCCACGGTCGGGGGACTCCCCACGAGGCAGGGCCAGGCGGGCCCCCTCTCGGTCGGCCGAACGTGGCGCCTGCTTCGGCGGTTCCCGCATCGGTTTCCGCGTCGCCCCCGCCTCCGCGTGGCTCGGGCGCTCCTGCACCGGTTTCCGCGTCGGCTACGCCCCCACGTGGCTCGGCCGCTCCCTCGTCACCAACCGTCTCTGCATGTGCGCCTCGGGATCGCCTCCTGTCTGCTGCACCCCCCGCCACGCCTGTCGGGTCGTCCGATACGCATGCAGCCGATGATCCTGCCGGCTCGGATGCGTCACGCTCGCTCCAGGACTCCTTCGATGAATCCCCTGTCTCGACTACCGTACCGCGTCTTCCGCTACAGATTGCTCGTCCTACACCTCCTCCACCTGCTCGAGCGCACACCCGTGCCCAGGGAGGTATTCTCAAACCTAAGGTATATACTGATGGCTGTGTACGTTGGGGCTCGTTCTGTTCCACAGGTGAACCACAAAGCCTTGCTGAAGCTCTTGGTGACACCCGATGGAAAGCTGCTATGGATGAGGAATTTGCTGCTCTCATCAAAAACCAGACATGGCGTCTTGTTCCTCCTGCTGCAGGCCGGAATATCATTGACTGTAAGTGGGTCTATAAGGTTAAACGCAAATCTGATGGCACCATAGACAGGTATAAGGCACGTCTTGTTGCTAAGGGTTTTAAGCAACGCTATGGCTTGGATTACGAGGATACATTTAGCCCTGTTGTTAAGGCTGCCACTATCAGGTTAATTCTGTCTATAGCTGTATCTCGTAATTGGTGCATGCGACAGCTAGATGTGAAGAATGCGTTCTTACATGGTGTTCTGGAAGAGGAAGTATTTATGCGGCAACCTCCTGGGTATGAGCATCCTCACTCACCTCGCTATGTTTGCAAACTTGATAAAGCATTGTATGGTCTAAAACAAGCACCTAGAGCCTGGTATTCTCGTTTGTTCCTCAAATTGCAATCTCTAGGGTTTGTTCCATCCAAGGGGGATACATCACCCTTCTTTTATCATAAGCATGGAGTAACTATTTTTATGCTGATCTATGTTGATGATATAGTTGTAACTAGCTCATCAAGTCAAGCAGTTGAAGCTCTTCTTAAGGACTTGAGAAAAGATTTTGCTCTTAAAGACCTAGGTGATCTACACTTCTTCCTTGGCATTGAGGTTAAAAAGGTACCCAGTGGGATCATGCTGTCACAAGGAAAGTATGTGCAGGAAATACTCCAGAGAATAGGTATGACAGGGTGCAAACCTTCTTCTACACCTTTATCTACATCTGAAAAATTGTCTGTCCATGATGGGGAAGTACTTGGAGCAGAAGACTCCACCAAATATAGAAGTATTGTAGGAGCATTGCAGTATTTGACGTTAACTAGACCAGATATCTCTTATTCGGTAAATAAGGTATGTCAGTTCTTGCATGCTCCTAGCACTACACACTGGACAACAGTAAAGAGGATACTGAGGTATTTACAAGGGACAAGGAGTCATGGACTCAAGATCAGTAGGTCAGATTCAATGCTTGTAAGTGCTTTTTCTGATGCAGATTGGGCAGGATGCCCAGATGATAGAAGGTCTACAGGAGGCTTTGCAATATTTCTTGGAGGAAATCTAGTATCATGGAGTGCTCGTAAACAACCCACGGTCTCTAGATCAAGCACCGAAGCAGAATATAAAACTCTAGCCAATGCTACTGCCGAAGTTATTTGGGTCCAGAACATGTTGAATGAACTTGGGATACGTCATCCAAAGGCAGCCTCCCTTTGGTGTGATAATCTTGGTGCTACATACTTAGCTGCTAATTCAGTTTTTCATGCCAGGACTAAGCACATTGAAATTGACTATCACTTTGTTCGAGAACGTGTTGCTGACAAGCTGCTGAATATTAGGTTTATACCTACAGGTGATCAGATTGCTGATGGTTTTACTAAACCACTTACCCTTAGGCAGCTAGAAGCATTTCGACACAATCTCAATCTAGATAGTTGTGATTGAGGGGGAGTGTTAAACATTGTATAGTTAGGATACGGTGATGTATAAACCGTGTCCAACCCTTTGTAAACCGGTAGGTCTAGAGATAAGATCCATGGTTGTTAAATTACTTGAAGATCAATCCTAGACCTAACCAACTTGTGTAATCTCGGCATTGTGCCCCTATACCTGCAGCCGATGCATACGCTTAACCTATCGTTTTTCACACGTCAATCTTGTACCTCATGCGTCGTTCATTTGCCTCTAGAGCAAGAAGCTTGAGCTGCTCCATCTGCTCAGCAATGCGATGACGCTCCCGCAACGTCTTGAGACGTTGAGCTGTTTTCTTGATGAGGCCGGCCTTAGCATCAGATGCTCCAAACTGGCGCATGAAGTCATCGATGCAATTCTCCATGTCGTAGGACATCTCTCTGACATGATCCCTCCAGTTCTTGGCCAGCGGATCTAGAACGTCCATGAGCTCCAGCTTCTCGAGGGCAGCTGTCATGGCGCCGAGCTCACGGATGAGGAACGACGCCTGCTTCCTCACCCCCTTGAGCTTCCTGTACTCGTCCGCCATCAGCGTGGCGAGCTTGCCGAGCAGCGGGTTCATTACCCCATCGTCGCGCTCACGGCTGGCGATGACGTCATCTCGACCCGAGCCTCCTGTCCGTGTTGGCTGGCTGAGCAGCTACGCGTGCTGCAAGTGAGCGGGGCGGCGACTCGGAACTGGGCGGTGTAGGGAACGGCTATTCGCCGGAGCAGCCGGCGGTGAAGTCGAGCGGGCAGTCGAGGCGGAGCTCAGGAGGTGGACAATGGAGACGGTGGCTGGCCGTGATGCCGGTAGCGGGAGGCCGGGCGCCGTGGTTGGAAACAGGGAGGTGGATGGCTGCACCGGAGCGATCTGAGGCCGGGGGTTGGGCTACAGGGAGGTGCGGCCGGAGGGGAGGCGGCGGATGCCGTCGGTCATGGCGGGGGGAGAGTAGCACTGGAGCAGCAGCAGAGGGATGCGATTTGGGAGAGGAGGACCAAGTCAGAGACGCGTCTGGATATGCAGAGTGGGAAAAATGACAGGCTGTGATTTGCGGACTCAAGGAACGAAATGCTCCGTGACTGATCATCCCAACTCCAACAGCGCGATACGAACTGATATGCGTTTGGGCAGTGCTCTCCACGGCGCGCCCCTCAAAACTTTGGGCCGTCCGCGCGTGGATCGTTCGATCCGTCAGCTGCATACGGGCCACATCGTTAGATCTTTATGCAGTAAAATTTCTTGATGTAACAAATTTCGTTTACGATGTAGCAATTTTCGTCTACGGTTGCAACAAAAATATAATTATAGCAAAAATATATATCAACGTGATCATAATAAAAAACGAAGCTGATAATGCGTGGTAGCAAAACAAAATAAGTGTTGTAGCAAAACAATCCGGTGAACTCGGGTTGCAACTCTAACGAACATGTATGCAAATTTTTTTAGTAAACGGTTGCAGCAAAAAATGATACCGGTTGTAACAAAAAAAAACTGGTTGTAACGAAAAATCCGACAAACTGAGGTTGCAACCAAACGTATATGCAACTTTTTTAGTGGACAAATGTAACAAATTTAATCACCACAGGAGAAAATGTTGCATGGCCATACGCCGGGTCGCGCGCCTCGCGAGGCGCGTGGGTTGCGAGCGACCGGCACGTTGCTTCCGCCGGCGCGTTGAAAGAAAACGTTTCCCTGTGCATTTTGTTTAAGTCTTGTTCGTTTGGGTCAGCTCCCTTTTTTTTTTGCAAATGGATCATCATGCCTTCAATGAGACGGCACATTTTTCGTCTCTGCACAGACATTTTTAACGCTAAAATGACCTGCGGTCATAGATCATGTGAGCTATCATGTGAGTGTCAAGAGTTCACATCGGCTATATGCCAGCAGCCGGTATATATATATGCCAGCCTACAAAATAATATACAATTTTTAAAATAAGAATGTAGTTCGACCACGCCAGCACACAAAATGAGAATATAGCACAGCATTCCGACATGGATCAATTGTCTTCGTGGCTGAACATGTCGGCCTGCATCTTCTCGAATCAAGATCGCTTCTTCGGAGAGACCATGCTCAAGCCCACCTTCATGATCTCGATCCCCTTCATCATGCAAGCTAGCCGGACTTCTCTTGCTTTGGTGGCTGCTTTGATGACATCGATCTCTAGCATCTTCGCTTGCTTCTCCGCCTCTAATGTAAGCTTCTTGTTTTGTACCTGGATGAAGGCCCTAATTTGCTCCTCCTTGTCTTGATCGCGCTTCTCCTTCGAGTCTTTGTTGGCGATCATGCCTTGCAAAGTAACTTGCAAGGCAAGGGACGCCACCTCGCGCTTGTCCTCTTTCCTGGAGTTCGTCTTTCCACGCGACCATGGCTTCTCCCCGTCACCGTGCTCTTGAACAACCTTTTTCCCTCCACATGCCTTGATGGCAGCGTATTGTGCTTTGAACTTATCTTCTCCATTGATGATCATTCAACAATGAACGAGGTTGAAAGACTTGCCCTTATAGTGGAACTTGAATGCTTCCAAAGCTTGGAAGACCTACAAATGAGCAAGCATGCCAACATACCCAAATAGGCAAGATACAGGACAATCAATATAAGCAAGCATGTCGGCATACCATGTCTTTCATGTTGATGCCGCTCACGGGGTGGGCCTCAATGCTCTCTAGAGTGGAACAAAACTTGTTGCACTCTTGTTGTATCATCCTTCAACGCTTGTCGAGAGAGACCCACCCACGCTTGCTCTCTATTTGGTATGGTTTAAACTTCTTGCGCTCGTGGAACTCATGATGCACTCTTTGCCAAAATCTCGAAGCCTTTTGCTCGCAGCCTGTCTTGGGGTCTTGGCCAATTCCCCAACATTCACAAAGAAGTTTATCCTCATTTTGTGTGTATGCTCTGGTCCACTTGCTCTTCCACTTGTTATTCTTGACATTGGCTTGGGCGGGGAGCTCATCGAACAATGGCTCACCATCGATGACCACTTCAGCATCCTCTTCATCAAGCCCATAGTCTTTCGGGAACTCGTGATCTAGCGGAAAAGAGTTGCCCAAGCCGAGTTGGTCCTCCATGAGGGGTAGGGCATGCCTTCACCAAACGAGTACCCCATGCCATCTTGGCTCTGCATCTCGTCGCGATCGAAAGGGATGCCACGACCACGAGCTTCGAAGATGAGGCCCTCCATGAACACGCGGTTGGCCTCGTCTTTCGCAGCCGACTTCCATCGAACAGGCCGCGGGCGTTCTTCATGGCGTCGGCTGCGAGATCGCGAGGCCGTTTACGTGCACCCCCGGAGGATGATCCACCGCCCACATGCATAGTGTTATGGTCGATGCCTGCGGGGGCTGGAGTGCGAGGTGAGACCATGCTCACCTCTGGTGAACCGGAACCCGTAGAGTAGGACAACCATTAAGGTATGCGGGTGGTACCGCTGAAAGCCATGCGTCGCCGGCGTGGAGGACGTGCACGACGAGTCTGGAAGTTGGTGACAAAGGAGCGACAAGTTGGTGCTCGACACGACCGCAGCGGCAGCGACGAGCCCGTGCTGCACACGTTTTAACCCTAGCATTAGTTAGGTCTGCCTCGTGGCCTCGCGAACGGGCAGACTGTTCTTCACGATGTTGGCCTCTTTTTCTAAGGCGGCGGCGAGGGAGGACGCGGTCACGGCCTCCTCCCCGGCTTCTTGTTGATGTCGGCGGTTCTTCCTCCTCAACGATTGTATGGCGCGCTCTGCGAGCGTCTGCATCTTCTTCGTCTTGGCCGACATCGGCCCTTTTCGCCCGCTGCGACTCCTGGCGGAGGCGAGGGAGGCAAGGCCGACGGCGGCATCGAAGGGCGGCGCGTCGCCGTCCATGGTGCGCGCGGGGAGGGGTGGTCGGGAATTTTTTGGTGGAAATGGTGGTTGTGTGCCACCAACGAGCGGGCCAGGGGGAGGAGAAGGGCGGGCGTCTCGCGGGCGTCGCGGTCGTCCGTCCCATGTCTCCACATACGCAAATCCTGCGGAAATTTAAGGTTGGAATGGGTCGTAGACGGACAAAAAGGAGACGGGTGTTCGTTTGGGTCGACGTGTTGGCTGTGTTCTGTTTCCGCGGTGACCCGAACGGACACGGACGGACGAAATGAGTCGCCGGTTGAAGTTGCTCTAATTTCAAAACATCAAGATTCACAACCTTCGCTTGTCTTTTGTAGTTAGATTAGGAGAAAAAACTACTATTTGAATGATTTGGACAAAGTTGTCGCCTGTGCGGGCTTAGGGCGATCACACAGATTGGCTCAGACCATACGCCTCTGCTCTTCTCGTCGGGGGAAGGTTCCCCCCCTAGATCACGTCGCTTTCGCTTTGAGACTTTTTGGCTGGATCAGCCTGGTTTCCGCGAGTTGGTCCGCGACCGTTGGCATCGGGCTGTCGCTTCCCCGCCGCGTGTCTACTGTGCGGTGGACATTTGGCATCACTGTGCTAAGATGGCGTGCCAGGCCATGAAGGGCCGGGGTGCTGATCTCCGGGCCCGTAAAGGGGCCCTGCTAGGCCAGATTAAGACCCTAGATGACTTGGCAGACGGAACGGGTCTGTCCCTGGATGACTGGACCCGGAGGTACTCCCTCGATGCCGAGCTCATGGGCATTTTCAGATCCGAGGAACTGTTCTGGCAACGTCAAGGTGGCCAGAACTGGCTCCTCAAGGGGGACGCAAACACCGCGTACTTTCAGGCCATCGCCAACGGCCGTAGGCGGAAATGTGTCATCCCTTTCCTCCGGGATGGGGTTGCTCTTCTGGAAAACCCAGAGGACATCTCATCCCATATTTACTCCTTCTATAAGGAGTTATTCTCGGCTGATCTGCGGGGAGGCTCCTCTCTTTGTGAGGACTTCTGGCCGCTAGCTGATCGGGTGTCCGACGTGGAGAATGCGGAACTCACTCTCCCATTTTCCTCGGAGGAAGTTGGCCAGGCAATCGCTTCTATGAAGGCGTGCTCGGCCCCGGGGCCAGACGGCCTCCCGGTGGTTTTTTTCCAGCGATTCTGGGAGACCGTGCGCCCGGTTATCATGCCCATGTTCGATGAATTTTATATAGGCACACTGGACATGGGCATGATTAACTATGGAGTCATTGCTCTCATCCCCAAACTAGTTGGGGCCGCAGAGATTTGGCAATTCCGGCCTATTACGGTGATTAACGTGTTGGCGCGTATTTTTGCTAAAGTCTGCGCACTCGCCTCTCCCCTGTGGCCGAACGGATTGCTCACCCCCTTCAGTCCGCATTCCTGAAGGGCAGGAAGATTCATGACGGGATTCTTGCCCTTCATGAGATTGTCCATGAGGTGGCGTCCAAGGGACTGAAGGGGGTCTTTCTCAAATTGGACTTTCGGAAGGCGTATGACCATCTTGATTGGTCCTTCTTGAGGTTAGTGATGCAGCGGCGCGGATTTGACGAGAGGTGGTGCTCCTGGATCATGCAGCTGGTTCGATCTGGTAGCACCGCCATCAATATCAATGGTGAAGTAGGCCCCTTTTTTCGGGCATCCAGGGGGTAAAGCAAGGAGACCCTATCTCCCCCCTGCTTTTTAATCTCGCCGTGGACGCCCTTGCTGGCATCCTAGATAAGGCGAGATTAGCCGGGCATATCCAGGGGGTGATTGGTCACCTCATCCCGGGGGGTGGGGTTTCCCACCTCCAGTATGCAGACGACACCATGATCATGGTCTCAGGCTCGGACTCGGACATTGCTAATCTTATGTTCCTTTTGCTCTGCTTCGAGGAAATGTCTGGACTTAAGATTAACTTTGATAAGAGTGAGGTGGTGGTCCTGGGCTACTCTGAGACTGAGCAGCATAGGATTGCGGACAACCTTAACTGCAAGCTGGCTACTTTCCCTATCTCGTATTTGGGAATGCCCCTGGCGGAGTCCAGGATTCTGGTTAGCGGGTTTGATCCACTTGTGGGACGAGTAGCGTCCCATGCGGAACCCTAGTGCGGCAGGTTCACGTCTAAAGGTAGCAAATCCATTCTCATTAGCTCTAACCTCGCAAGCCTCCCCATGTATATGATGGGGATGTATATCCTGCCTGAAGGTGTGCACATCGCCTTCGACAAGGAACTGGCTAGATTCTTTTGGCAGGCAGGGGATGGTAGGCCCAAGTATCACATGGTGAAATGGGCTGACATCTGCGTGCCAAAAGACCGAGGGGGCCTAGGCATTCCTACGTCCCGCCGCATGAACGTGGCCCTGATGCTCCGATGGGTTTGACGGATTCTGCAGGGAGATGGGGGTTTGTGGCTTCAATTGATTGAGGCCAAGTACCTTCGAGGCAGACCCCTCTTGGCATGCTCACTCGCGAATGGTTCGCAGTTCTGGAAGTCTATCCAGAGCATTAAGCACGAGATTAGGTTGGGCTTGCGGATCTCGGTGGGCGACGGGTCTGGGACCCAGTTTTGGTTAGATCCCTAGTTGGAGGGAGATCCTCTACGATTCCGTTTCCCGAGGCTCTTTGCTATCTGCGCCGACCCTGCTGTCCTTGTTTCTGCTTCTCTCTCGAAGACGGATGCATGTTGCATTCCGCCGTCCCCTTGGCCCAGTTGAGGTCCAGGACTGGGAATTACTCTTGACAGTGATTCCCCTCCCGGCCTCGGCGGTTAGTGATAGTGTCTCTTGGAGTCTTTCTCCCTCGGGAGAATTCTCTGTTAGTTCGGCCTACCTAGCGCTGTGCAGGATGCCGGTCCTCCCGTGGTTATCCCCACTCTGGAAGGCCCCGCTGCCCTTGAAGATCAAGATTTTTGTTTGGCAGCTTCTCCGAGACCGTTTACCTTCAGGGACCGAGGTGCTGAAACGCATGGTCCGGGTAACGGCATATGTCCCCTGTGCCATGTCCCGGAGACTGGTTCTCACATTCTGTTCTCATTTTTTTAGAAAAGGAGGATGAGGCCCGGCCTCTGCATCAGGGAGATGCATGCGGCTATTTTATTGATTATTCTCGAGGACCTTACAAAGTATTACAATAATATGCCCGAATCCGCCATCTTCGCAACATCTGTCGCTACTCCTATCCATATGATGAAGGGGTGTTAGCTGGGCCACATACCCAGATCACTTACCTAAGCCTAACATCAAAAGTCGGAAGCCCCAGCAGATCCGGTCAAGCCATCTGCCACATACCGGGTCTAGGGCACAAAACCGATCTGACGCACTCGTGTGCTATCGCCGCCATCTTCCACCGGTCCGTCTTCAGAGCAAATATTGAGGCTTCTAGCTTGTTTAGCCACTCTGCCATTCACGTCACCATGACGCCAGATAGCTACCTCCTCCTGCGCGAGTCCATCTCCACGCATCGGACGCCGAGTCCCCACAGCGCCATGCCGCCGATATCCGCCTCATCAATGTGTGAGATGAAGCACCGCTCCACCATTCCTCCAGCCAGCACTTGCTCCAAAACGATGCCCCCAGGAGGGAGGGCGATAAAACGCCATCGTCGTCCGATCCAAGAAGACCCAGATCTAGGGTTTCCCCCGGAGCATCCAGAGCCTGATGACGCAAACATCAATGCCGTTGCTCCACCAGACGAGCGCCGCCGACGTCACGGCCTCCAACATGTAGCAGGCCAAAATGCGCCGACATCGAACCGCCGCCACCTCCACCACCGCTTGAGAAGCCCCCGAGCAACGCCTTCAGGAAGGAACACGCCACCGCGGTGTCGTCGTCGCTTGGACCAAGGGGATCTGAGGTTTTCACCTGAGCTACTGGGAGGGGTGGAAGGAAGGGGATCCTCTCCAAAGCCTCCAACAAGGGGAACAACACCCAAAGGCGCTGCCTTCGGAGTGGCCGCCGCACCGGCCAAGGAACTCCCCCGGAACCCTTCCAACCACCGGATTTGCAGGGCCAACACCCAAGAACAGCGAGAAGCCATCTGGGTCCGGATCCGCTGCAGATCAGAGTAGATCGGGGTCGACGAGAAGCAACACCATGGCCACCAGCATCCAGCGAGGACCGCCGCCGCAGCCGCCGCCACCCCCCGCGCCGTCCGGGTCAAAGAGGGATCCACCGACCGCGTACAGGGGCCACCACCGCCTGCACCCGCCGGAGCACCGCCGCTAGCCCAGCGACCGCCACCGCCTGCCGCGGGCCGCCGCCGTGCGCCCCACTCCCCGCCACCGCTCGCCGAGGCCTGCCCCCTCGCGCCCGATCGCGATCGCCACAAGCCACCGCCGTCAACCACCTAGATCCGCCGCCCGCGGAGGAAGGGGAGCCGGGAGAAGGAGTCCCCCGCCGCCGCCGTCTGCCACATCTGTTTTACCGGCGGCGTCACCCGGCGGCGGCGAGGAGGGGAGGATGAGAGAGCGGCGCCGGCGCCTAGGGCTTGGGAGCCCCCGAGTCGCCCAGGGCGGGGGCGGCACGAGGGGTCTCTGAGATTTGCTCTAAACTCTAAACTCGGACTCCAGAATCTGATGCCTCACGCGTTCACATTCTGTTCTCATGCGTTGCGGCACATGCACTATGGTGCTTTGTACGCGAGGCTCTCGGACCGGAGTGGGAGGCCTCTGACCTTGCAGATTTTCTGCAGGTGCGGGCCACCGAGGTCGGCCATAAACGCCGACTGTTTTGGATGGTCTTCGCGGCTATGATGTGGACCCTCTGGACTACTCGCAATAAAATGGTGATTGAGAAGGTGTTTCAGCGGCGTGCATCTGACTCGTTCTTCAAATTCCTTGCCTTCTTGCAGCATTGGCATCCGCTCGTTAGGACCCGGGACCGGGACCGGCTCCAGCACTACCTGGACGCGTTGATGGCGGCCGTCCGACGGCTCTCCTCTTCCTTGCTTGCTGCCTAGCTTGTCCCCGTAAGGGCATTTTTTGTTTCTTCTCTTTTATTGGGCTGGACTGTGCTGTTGCCTCAACGGTCTCTCTTTTTTATTTCTTTGTTCGGACGTGTTGGTTGGATTCTGATCGTTGTGCTTTATCTATAAAGCGGGGCAAAAGCCTGTTTCAAGAGAGTTGCCGTGCTCCTCTTTTTTTTTTGGGAGTAAAGGTGCCGTGCTACTGAATGTACTCCCGAAGTCCCGATGTCGATACTCGATACTTTGGGTTCTAGCATGGTGAATCTATCATAAGCGTTTCTGTAAATAAACCAGTCAAAACCACTTGTTTATCTCTCTTCAGAGTATTCCTATTAAAACATTTGGAACTGATTATGAAATCTAATTACACCTGGACAGCAAGTTACATTTGGAACAATGTTTAATAAAAGAGTAAACAAACAAGGGATAATCTATAGAGAGTGCCCATCAAGCGAACATTGTAATGGAAGGGCGTTTTGGGTGCACATCAGCGGCAGTCCTGAAAGCAGTCTCGACATCATGTCGCTTGTGGACGGAGGATCTTACACCTATACGAATGTGCTCGAGTGCCAGCAGGTGTTCCATGCCCAGTGGCATAGCACCATCCCACTTGTCACATATTTCTAGACCGAGTAGTCGTAGGTTGGACATCGCCCCTGCCTCGAACTCCACGCATATTGTAGTATCATCATTATCTTCAGAGAAGAGTCTAAGGTCCTCCAGGATGGGGAATAATCCTGTGCGGACTATTGCAACACCAATATCTTTAGTTATATTTGTCACCCAAAGATATAGCTGGACGAGGGAGGGAAGCTTTCCAACAACATAAACCTCATCAGTCGATAGAAGCTCAATTGTCAAAGACAGGCTACCAAGGCAATGGAGGTCGCCAATCCAATTGGGAATTCTCTTCAACAACCACGCTCGTAGATAAATTTTCTCGATATGGAGAGGAGAGTTGGGCAGTGAGTATATCACATCGCAATAATGTTTAGAAGACTCCCCATGGACAATAAGTACTCTGAGGTTAGAGAGCTTTCCAATTGAGGATAGCAAAGCATCAAATACCTCCACCTCTACTTTGCCATGGAACATCAAGATCCTGAGATTGGTCAGCTCACCAAGGCCATCAATATCCTCTAGCAAGCTCTTACCAATATCAAAGCAGTCCAGAGCACGCAATGATTTAATGCTTTTGATCCCTTGGGGCAGCCCTATACCTTTCGGAAGGGTCAGTTGAGACAATCGTGGCAAGAAAATTGTATCTGAAGGAAAGTTTTGCGTCGGTCGGCTAGCTATTTGCATCGTCTCCAAATGAACAAGCTCTTGAATTTTGGTAGGGAGATGTACAATGCATTGGAATGCAACAACTTTCAGATACCTTAGTTGAAACAATTGACAAATACAGGTGAGGTCAAGTGTTGTACCCCTTTTGTATGAGAATTCATACACCAGCACCCGAAGGTACTTAAATAGCGAGAGAGGAGGTTGGCACTTGGACTCCCCGAACTGTGAAAATGATCGAACTTGTGACATGCTAGTATGAAAGATCCCTGATGTTGCATCCTTAGCGCTTGGATTCAAGGACAATCTACGAACCTTGTGCTTGAAGGCATGCATTCTTGCAACATCTTCACAATTATATGCCACACTAATAAAATTTTCTTCTGCACACTTCATAATGATCAAATCAAGCATCATATCATGCACTTTGCAAGACTCCACCACCTCATTGCCTATCCTCTTTTCAGGCTGAATCAGGCTTCTATTGATAAGCTCATTAAAATAACTCTTCGCAACACCCTCCATATCTGATCCATGAGAATTACTTACAAATCCTTCGGCTACCCATTGTAGAACCAGATCACGCATCATAATCTCGTGGTCTTCTGGATACATGCCAAGGTATAGCAGGCATGGGCGGAGATGAAGAGGAAGATGCATGTAGCTAAGGTTCAATATACTCCTCACCTCTATCATTGTCGGAGTTGAGGCAAACTTGGCACGAAGAGAATTTCTTATGCTCTGCCACTCGTCCTTTGACCTTGACTGACAACTAGCTAATAGGCTAGCTATAGTGATGATTGCAAGTGGCAACCCTCCACACTTCTTCAAAAATTCAGCTGAAACCTCTTTTAACTGCGGTGGACATGCATATCCGGAACCAAATACTCTATTACAGAACAACATTCTTGAGTCTTGTTCTTTGAGGGGTCTCATTCTGTAAACACATTCACGGTCATTGTGGCATGCCCAAATAGCCACATCATTAACTCGAGTAGTTAATATTACTCTACTTGCATTAGCAACGTCTGGAAAGATACAACTCATAATATTCCATGTTGATTGATCCCATAAGTCATCAATTACAACTAGGTACCTGTTGATGATTTGTACATATTATATATGTTACATTATGATATGATTACATTGTTGCAGATGAAAGCACACCAACCTGATAATGCACAAATAATAATATCAATAATAAAATTAAAAGGATGCAAGCAAGAATATAATATTCCTTACGTTAATTAGCATGTCCACATAATATTCAATCCTAAACAAAATTAATTCATGTACGACGTGTCAAAACTCTGTAACGAATCTTAAAAATGCTCAAAAACAAAAGGACCACAACCTTATACTCCCTCCATCCAAAAATAAGTGATGGTGATTTAGTATGACTGTACTAATTTTACACAAAATTAGAAACACTTATTTTGGGATGAAAGGAGTATTATATAATATCAAAGCTAGTGACATGAGCCAGTACATTTATGTATGCATGTAAGTAATACCCTTTTTTACTAATCTTTGCCATTGATATAACTCTAATGTGATGACTAACAATTTCAGTTTGTGCCTATGCTAATTATACTTTAGTTACATAATCAATAAAGAATTAAGATTGAGTGATCCTCCAAAAATTCTCCCTTTCATACGTCCATCTAGAGTTTTCTTATCTTCTCATCTTGGTCATTTTTAGTAGGCTCATGTGATGATGACAAAATTCTACTCTACTTATTTTAGTGGCCCTTATTTCATTTGATGAGTTTGCTATTTTAATCTTTACTTTTTTGAATTCCATAACAATATAACTCTCTTGCACAAAATTCCCATCTTCAATGCTGCCAAGCTCAAGCCGGTGGCGCGTCAACATGGAGGGTGCCATTTGGAGGTTGGATT
The DNA here is from genome assembly GCF_904849725.1 of Hordeum vulgare subsp. vulgare. NCBI lineage: Eukaryota > Viridiplantae > Streptophyta > Magnoliopsida > Poales > Poaceae > Hordeum > Hordeum vulgare. The sequence continues at coordinate 65,594,936 of NC_058523.1, forward strand.
GGGATTTGAGGCGTTTGAAGTGTCAGCATATGTGAGCACACACGCGTGTGTGGCTCTAGCTATTATCTATGACACCATTTAATTAATACTCTTTCCGTTCGGAAATACTTATCGCTGAAATGGATGTATCTAACACTGAAATACTTCTAGATACATCCGTCTGAGCGACAAGTATTTTCGGATGGAGGTAGTAATCAGTGGACTATAGTGAACAACTAATCATGCATCTTAAAACATGCTCGATTAGTTACTCAACTTATATTAGGTGATTGTTTGACTTTAAGAGTCATCCTACACATGCAATTGTCTAGTGTTTTATTAGCTACATAGACGTTCAATGATAATAATACTAACATGTAGTCAATGTGTGAGAGCATATAGTAGGACCATGAAGACACGAACACACTCGTGTCAATTTTGTATAACAAAAGTTGAAGTATTAAAAAAGTAAGATGTGTGAAAAGTGGTTCATGGTTAATTTACACTTTGTGTTGCCTTGTTAATTAACCCCTTTGTTCTGAAACAAATGATGCTTGCTTACTCTGATCGTAAGCAATAGATTATAGTTATAGTTTGAAAGGACTATTTTATAATGAATGATATCATTTGGACCTGATCAACCATAACCATTTCTTACAAACTAGACATAAATCTATGGTTTTGCAATTCTTGCAAGCACGATATTCACGATATTCTTGCAAGTAGGTGATTGATCAATAAATAACTATTTCCAATATGCACCATCTAATGTAAGCACGATATTCTTGCAAGTAGATGTGATGTGAAGATCTTAATCAGTCAACTATCAATATCAACTATGAAAGTTGAGTGAGCTATAGATAAACCATCATGCATTTTGAAAAGAAGGTAAGATACTTCTTGTAACTTCATCCTTTCATCGGTTAAGCAGAAAAGCCCAACAAGATCTGGCGGCAGGCTAAATCATATCTCTCACATTGGTAAAGATACTTAAAAGTCACTAAAGCTTGCCAAATAATTTGGAGTTGTATCACATTATCATAAGTAATTAACTATCCAAGCGCACAGCAAGTGACAGTTAGATCAAAATAAGTAGTACCTCTTATGTGTGAGATGTTCTCTAAGACAACCAATGATATCTTGCACCTCGTGAGCATGAGATGACTCTTCCTTCATCCCAAGCTTCAATTGTAGACCACTAAGGAGGCTTGCCATATCAGGTCTTTGGGAAATGGATATAAATGCCTTGCAACCGAATTGTCCTCCGATCTCATCATACACTTGCTTGGCAAGTGTAGTTTTACCAAGACCACCAAAGCCAACAATAGCCACCACCTTGAGGTTATCCTGGGTTTCTGTCAAGCAACTTACAAGCTCTTTCTTTGGGCCATCAATACCGACAAGGCCTGCTGCTTGCTTGTAGATCGCCGATATCCGAGGATCGACTGAAACGATCCGAGAAGTAGAATTGATACAATCATCAATCTTGTACCTTTGTATCAGAACAAGAGAGCTAGATATTTACTGGTTTCATATGAATGATATTGAAAGCTAGGAGCTCCTATATTGAAAGAAAAACAATATTGTACCGCATGCGTCGTTCATTTGCCTGTAGAACAAGGACCTTGAGCTCCTCCATCCGATGAGCAATGCGATGACGCTTGCGCAACGTCTTGAGACGTCTAGCGGTCTTCTTGATAAATCCCGTTTTGACATCAGTGCCTCCAAGGTCACGCATGAAGTCATCTATGCAATTCTCCATGTCATAGGACATCTCCCTGACATGATCTCTCCAGTTTTTGGCCAAGGGATCAAGCTCGTCCATGAGCTCAAGCTTCTCAAGCAGGGCTTTCATGGTGCTTAGCTCATCCTTGAGGAATGAGGCCTGTCTCCTCACCCCTGTGAGCTTAGTGTACTTGTCACCCATCAGTGTGGCAAGCTTGCTGATGAGGGGGTTCATCACCCCTATGGCGGCGCTGACGATTTGTGCAGACATCTTGATGTGAGTTGTCTTATCCTACGCGCTCAATAGCCATGCCCGTGTGTTGCTCTTACCGATGAAGCAGGCGAAAACTTGTCTATTTCCTCTTGTGAGAGAAGATAGGGGCACAACAGCAAAATCCAACAGGTGAGGCGGAGCTCGAGAGGTGGACGGCGGCTGCACGTAGTTGTATAACATATTATGGGCATAAATCAATAGCTCAGCCTGAAGATGCTTCTTCAACTAAATGACACAATGCATGTGTGATATCATCATTCGCTTCAGCTAGTGGATGGACGATCGCTGTCATTGTTTTAAAAACAGTTTTAAGTAACTTGGCTGGACTTGTACTTTTTATATTTGCTTAGTAATTAACTAATTATAATATGTCATATTTTAATTTATGTTTGATGTGATCAAGTATGCTTATAGCCTTATAGGTCAGGCGGCCTGGGCTGCAATCTAGCGCAACACAATAAATGTTTGTGACAAGCCAATTCTATTTCACAGAAATCTACCTAGACTTCATTGTTTTTCTGCAATTTATGGTGCAGTAAAATTGCCTCGTTGATGGATGCGACAAGTATTTAGATGGAGCATAAAAGAATTTGAAGCAAACAAAACCTGAAGGGCAACCATTTTTTGGATAAATAAATGAATGCACTATGCTTCTATGGAAAACTGGCTTGGTCTGAATATCATCCTCAGGTTGTTACAATATGATCCAAGGAATACTTCTAACGTATAGCTTCTGTGTCATTCTTCAGCTCACCGAGTCCCTTGATATCCTCCAAGGAGCTCCACCCCAGTTCAATTCAAAGTTCAAACCCATCTAGAGTGCACAAGCCGTTGTGTTTCAGTAGAGAGATTCACGTATTGGTCGGCTGAAACCAATAAATACGTCAATCGAAACAATTGGTTAATAGCTGTCAGATCGATTTCGTAGTGGCATAGTTCGTTCGATACTTATTTTTTTTTACTCTGGGATGCTTACAATGCAAAAGAGGACGTATGTGCTTGGATTCCCCGAACCGTGCAAGTGATCGAACTTGTGATAGGCTAGATGCATTGGTCCCTGATGCTGTCCCATCTGCTGCGCCTCCACCACTTAAATTCAGGAATATAGAGATAGTCCGTATTTTCGCTACCAACAAGGTGGTCCGAGGTTAAATAAAAAGGTAATCCGACTGTCACAGCCGTATATACGAACTGACGCCTCACTCGACAGTTCATTTGGTCCAATCTGGACAGTAGAATCTGGGCACCTTTGCACGCTCGATGATATTCTTCTTGCTGCTCTCTTCATCCGTGTAGCATTCTTCAGAGATCTCATCTCAGGTGCCAAGTCCATAAATATCACGCAGGTTTCAGCGTCGCCGGCAAAGAAATCAAAAGGAACGCGGTTGGTCGCGCGCAATCTTTGCAGGCATCGCACATCCTGCATCGAGAATTCGAGATCAATCTTTGCAGGCATTGCTTTTCCCGATTAAGTAGAGTCTGGCTGCCGGCGCGTTCATTTGCCGGCTAACCCTGGCTGGCCAGTTGCAGATTCTTCAGAAACTGCGGCCGCGCGTCCAGGAATTTTCCAGTGGCCGGTTACGTGGTGTCAAATAATCAACCAAATATTCCCCGCAAAAAAGAAGAAGGAAAAAAGATCAACCAAATATGTGGTGTCAAAAGCGGGATATCGCAATTAACATCCCTGAAAGTCAAGTAGTCAACCAGCCCCCTTTTTTTCCTCCTGAAAAATCTATATTCTTGCACTTCTCATGTCATATCGTGGTTGGCTATTCCAGCTAATTTCCTGAAACCACGGATGAGTGATAAGGCAGCAAAATTCTTAACTGACAACAACGTCTAATAATGCTTGCACAAGTAACAACAGCGAGACTACTTATTAATTACATGTTTGACAATCTATGCTAATCCTTAAAAAGAGAAAAGACAATCTATGCTGCAAACTTAGCTTCGGAAGCCTAAAGGTAGGAGAGATAGACACCCGCTAGCCATCTTTATGCACGGTGTGCATGTGTGACGGTGGAACCAGTCTCACGTAAGCGTACGTGTAAAGTCGGTCCGGGACGCTTCATCCCACAATACCGCCGGAAAAGAATAAGATTAGTAGCGTCAAAAAAATTGACAAATCATCGCCCATAACTTTTGTGTTCTACTCGTGCATAGAATCTACGCATAGAAAACCTGGCTCGGATGCCACTGTTGGGTAACGTAGCATAAATTCAAAATTTTCCTACGCCATATTCAGATCTTCCTATGGAGAGACCAGTAACGAGAGAGGGGTAAGAGCATCTTCATACCTTTGAAGATCGCTAAGCGGAAGCGTTGCTAGAACGCGGTTGATGGAGTCGTACTCGCGGCGATTCAGATCGCGGTGTGATTCCGATTGAGTGCCGAACTACGGCACCTCCGCGTTCAACACACGTGCAGCCCTGTGACGTCTCCCGCACCTTGATCCAGCAAGGAGGAGGGAGAGGTAGGAGAAGTTCTCCGGCAGCATGACGGCGTGGTGTCGATGGAGAGACGAGGTCTCCCGGCAGGGCTTCGCTAAGCACCGGCAGAGAGGAGGAGGAAGAAGGGCAGGGCTGCGCCGAGGGAGAGGGAGAAGTCTGTCTCCCAAGGGCCAAAACCCCTCTCTATTTATAGGAGGAGGGGGAGGGGGTGCGCCACCCCTAGGGTTCCCCCCTAGGTGGTGTGGCAGCCACCAAATGGGAGGGGGGTGGCGGCCAGGGCAGGGAAAGGGGGGGGCGCCCTAGGTGGGCCTTGGGCCTCCCTGCGCCTAGGGTTCCCCCCTTCTCTGGTGCGCATGGGCTGGGTGGGGGCACACCAGCCCACCTAGGGGCTGGTTCCCTTCCCCACTTAGCCCATCTAGCCTCCCGAGGTCGTTGCCCCCTTCGGTGGACCCCCGGGGCCACCTCCGGTGGTCCTGGTACGTTACCGGTGATGCCCGAAACACTTCCGGTGTCCGAAACCATCCGTCCTATATATCAATCTTTACCTCCGGACCATTCCGGAGCTCCTCGTGACGTCCGGGATCTCATCCGGGACTCCGAACAACTTTCGATAACCTCGTATAACAATTCCCTATAACCCTAGCATCATCGAACCTTAAGTGTCTAGACCCTACGGGTTCGGGAGACAGGCACACATGACCGAGACACCTCTCCGGCCAATAACCATCAGCGGGGTCTGGATACCCATGGTGGCTCCCACTTGCTCCACGATGATCTCATCGGATGAACCACGATGTCAAGGATTCAATCAGTCCCGTATACAATTCCCTTTGTCTGTCGGTATAGAACTTGCCCGAGATTCGATCGTCGGTATACCTATACCTTGTTCAATCTCGTTACCGGTAAGTCTCTTTACTCGTTCCGTAGCACGTCATCGTGTGACTAACTCCTTAGTCACATTGAGCTCATGATGATGTTCTACCGAGTGGGCCCAGAGATACCTCTCCGTCATACGGAGTGACAAATCCCGATCTCGATTCGTACCAACCCAACAGACACTTTCGGAGTTACCCGTAGTGCACCTTTATAGTCACCCAGTTACGTTGTGACGTTTGATACACCCAAAGCACTCCTACGGTATCCGGGAGTTGCACAATCTCACGGTCGAAGGAAAAGACACTTGACGCTAGAAAAGCTTTAGCATACGAACAACACGATCTAATGCTATGCTTAGGATTGGGTCTTGTCCATCACATCATTCTCCCAATGATGTGATCCCGTTATCAATGACATTTAATGCCCATGATCAGGAAACCATGATCATCTATTGACTAACGAGCTAGCCAACTAGAGGCTTGCTAGGGACATATTGTGATCTATTTATTCACACATGTATTACTGTTTCCTGTTAATACAATTATAGCATGAACAATAGAGGATTATCATGAACAAGGAAATATGATAATAACCATTTTATTATTGCCTCTAGGGCATATTTCCAACAGTCTCCCACTTGCACTAGAGTCAATAATCTAGTTACATTGTGATGTATCGAACACCCATAGCATTATGGTGTTGATCATGTTTTGCTCGTGGAAGAGGTTTAGTCAACGGGTCTGCAATATTCAGATCCGTGTGTACTATACAAATATCTATTACTCCACTCTGGACATGGTCCTGGATGGAGTTGTAGCGGCGTTTGATGTGCTTCGTCTTCCGGTGAAACCTGGGCTCCTTGGCTATGGCAATGGCCCCAGTGTTATCACAGAAGAGTGTCATTGGACCCGACGCGCTTGGAACCACTCCAAGGTCGGTGATGAGCTCCTTCATTCAAATTCCTTCATGAGCCGCTTCTGAAGCAGCTATGTACTCCGCTTCACATGTAGATGCTGCCACGACTTCTTGCTTGCTGCTGCACCAGCTCACTGCCCCACCATTCAACACATATACGTATCCGGTCTGTGACTTAGAGTCATACGGATCTGTGTCGAAGCTAGCGTCGACGTAACCCTTTACGACGAGCTCTTCGTCACCTCCATAAATGAGAAACATTTCCTTAGTCCTTTTCAGGTACTTAAGGATATTCTTGACCGTTGTCCAGTGTTCCATACCGGGATCACTTTGGTACCTCCCTACCAAACTTATGGCAAGGTTTATATCAGGTCTGATACACAACATGACATACATTAGAGAGCCCACGACTGAAGCGTAGGGGACATAACTCATCTTCTCTCTATCTGCTGCCGTGGTCGGCGACTGAGTCTTACTCAATCTCATACCTTGCAAAACTGGCAAGAACCCTTTCTTTGAGTTTTCCATATTGAACTTCTTCAATATCTTGTCAAGGTATGTACTTTGCGAAAGACCTATGAGGCGTCTTGATCTATCTCTATAGATCTTGATGCCTAATATGTATGCAGCTTCTCCAAGGTCCTTCATTGAAAAACTCTTGTTCAAATAGGCCTTTATGCTCTCCAACATTTCCGTATTGTTCCCCATCAATAATATGTCATCCACATACAATATGAGGAAAGCTACAGAGCTCTCACTCACTTTCTTGTACAGACAGGCTTCTCCGTAAACCTGTATGAACCCAAACGCTTTAATCACCTCATTAAAGCGAAAGTTCCAACTCCGAGATGCTTGCACCAACCCATAGATGGAGCGCTGGAGCTTGCACACTTTGTTAGCACCCTTAGGGTCGACAAAACCTTCTGGTTGCATCATATACAACTCTTCCTTAAGGTTCCCGTTAAGGAACGCTGTTTTGACGTCCATTTGCCAAATTTCATAATCATAAAAGGCGGCAATTGCTAACATGATTCGGACTGATTTCAGCTTCGCTATGGGAGAGAAAGTCTCTTCGTAGTCAACTCCTTGAATTTGTCGAAAACCCTTTGCGACAAGTCGAGCTTTATAAATGGTTACATTACCGTTTGCATCAGTCTTCTTCTTGAAGATCCATTTATTTTCTATGGCTAGCCGGTCATCGGGCAAGTCCACCAAAGTCCATACTTTGTTCTCATGCATGGAGCCTATCTCGGATTTCACAGCTTCAAGCCATTTGTTGGAATCCGGGCCCGCCATCGCTTCTTCATACTTCGAAGGTTCACCGTTGTCTAACAACATGATTTCCATCACACGGTTGCCGTACCACTCTGGTGTGGAGCGTGCCCTTGTGGACCTTCGCGGTTCAATAGTAACTTGATCCGAAGCTTCATGATCATCATCATTAACTTCCTCTTCAGTTGGTGTAGGCGCCAGAGGAACAACTTCCCGCGCTGCGCTACTATCCTGTTCGAGAGGGGGTGTAATTACCTCATCAAGTTCTACCACTACAAGGATTCTGGTCTACTACAACAAAATTTATTGCGACAACTATCTTTCGTTGTAATAAGATCCTATATTGCCACAAAATTCTAGTTCGTGGCAACAGGATCTATAGATTGCCACAGGTTTGTTTTGTCGCGCCAAGTACTCATTTTGTTGCAATAGAAGCCATGTATTGCCACAAGTTGCATCAACGTTGTAATATGGTAGTGATATTGCGACAGTTGTGTACCGTTGCATGAATTGTTCATTTTGTTGCAAAAAGGACTAGGTATTGCAACAAAGTATACCTTTATGGTAATATTTAGACATATATTGAAACAATTCTAACATGTGGCGCTAGACATAGATATTGTTGCAATAACTTGTCTTTGTATTGCAACAAAAACATGTATTGTTGTAATAGGGCGACTTTTTGCCTCACCTACGTTGTGTTGCAATAACTAGTACATATTGCGACAATTGTGCATCCATGGTAATACATACAACATATTGCAATAATCCTCTAGTTTTGCGAAAAAGGAGCAACATATTGCAACGATATTCTCTACGATGCTCTTGATTTTGTTTCTTTATTTAGTATACTATTTCTCAGGATGTGATTCAAGGGACGCACTAGTTTATAAGATATTATATGACGAAGTACTTTTAAATACACATTAAACATATCGTTGAATTATTTTTGAATACGCATTGAATATTTTAGTAATATACGTTGAAGAATTCACAATACATAATTAACATTTATAGTTTTTTTTGAAAAAAATCTTAATACATAATGACGGTGCAGCCCACCAGGGCGGCTACATGTATGAGGTCAGTGTTCACTACAAGCTAGCTTAATATTCCATCGTGTTTGACAAAATTTATCCGGTTTAATTCGAGTTTGTTTGGAATGGATGCAAGGACGGTTGTTCGGTGGACTACCAGATCACCATCCAAGATCGAGTTTTGAAGCCACAGGAACTGGGAGAGATCGAGAGGGGAGAAGAGATTAAAGGGAAGAAGGAAGCCATGACATCAAGAAGAGATTGATACGCAACAAAGGAAGAAGAGAAAAACGGACGACAATCATGACAGGCAACCACCAAAGGATAAATTTTGTATTTTGACCCTTTTCTGAAAGTTGATCGAGATCTGATCCCAGATTGGAAAACTTTTGAGATCTGACTCTTTTCGTATTGCAGGGGTCCATAAGGGTATGGTATAACAACATACCGCCGAGGACCTTGATGGTAGGATGCATATCCTACCATAATATTTTTCTAAGTATCGAATACAATGCGTGTTCGCACCTACGTCGGACATCTTGGCGGTAGAGTTGTATAGGCTATCGTCAACATATTTGACGATAAGGATGCGTCATGCTGACGTGGATAAGTTTCCTACCGTCAGGGACCTCGACGATAGGCTGTTATACCCTAACACCATGAGCCCCGACTATAGGAAAAAGATTAGATTCCAATTTTTTATAAATTAATGTCAAATCTTGATAACTTTCATAAAAGATCGAAATACGAAATTTTACCACCACTAGACGGGCGCCCCATCAAAACCCCACCGGCCGCGTCTCCTCCTCTGCACGAGCTCTTCATCATGTGGCGCGCTTCATCAGACACCCGGACTGTCGTGTCTGGTCCTTCAAATATCTGGAATCTGTTTTAAATTGTTACAGACACTGCATATGGATGTTTTGCTTATGTCTGAATATCCTGAATGTAAATTATCATTTTAAGTAGTTCGCTGTGTTATCCATATAGCATTTTTTTAATAAGAAATCACCATGTGTATTGTACTTGTTTCTTAAATTTGCCATGCCAAACGTGTTGTACGTTCCACGACATTTTTATATAACTTGCCATGGAAAATTTATTTTTTGTTTCTATGATGCCAATTTTTGCTTATTAAAGATGATGGCAATTTTTCGTAGCACAACACAAACTGGATTTTACTTGTCAAAGCGATAGAAAAGAAAAGAAACTGAGCTTTTCTTCTGATTTGCACGGGGCGATGGACAATGTTCAGGCCATGGGTTTCCCATCGAACGATGTTGTTCGTTGAGGTCGATCCTCTTACCCAAGGACTCGTTCGGTCTAGCGGGGTCTTGAGATTTCCCGTCGGTGTGTACTTTTTAACCTCCCGCTAAAAGATCCTGAATTAGTGTCTTTGTTTCCACCAAAAAAATAGTCTATATCTAACCTTCCCGCTAAATACCTTCCTAACAACCCACAATTATTGTTCTATCTATAAACCAAACCACGGCGTCTTCATGGGCGATTGGATCTGAGCTCTCGTCCCTGGTTCCTCTCTGCTGCCCCCCGTCATGACGGCGTCAACGCAGCAAACCACACTTGAGTCAGCTGCACGGGGTCAGGTTATTCTTCCTCGGTTCCTCCCGATCTCCTCCCATCCTAGAACCTCCAGATTTCCTTGATCTCGCCCTCCTCCCTCTCCTCTACGCTCGCTGGCGTGGGCCGCCTCTCTGTGTCCTCGGCCATGCTGCCCAGGAGCGATGCGGTCTGGCGTCGGCACCGACGGAGTTCCCATCTTTTCCCCATGCATCGCGACCGCAGTGTCATCAATCCCGTGTCTGGACCAAGCACGACACCATGTCGGTGTTGCTCGCCACATGGACGACCCGGAGGAGGAGACATTGCGACCAGGTTTATCACAAAGCCGCATCCCTGAACCTCCATATCAAGCGCGGTAGATCAGTATTTTTTTGGTATTCCCTACTCCATTGCAAGCCGCATCCTTAAACCTTCATAGAATGATGTATCGCTGAACCTGCAATTAGCCAGTGCTGTACACCTGTCTCTTATTTTTGACTGAACATGCATGTCAAGTTTAATTGGCTGAACCTGCAAGTCACTTCAATTGGCTGAACCTATAAAGTGTATTTAATTACAGTTTGATGTTCAGAGTAACATCAAGCTCTTGTTTTTATATTAAATTCGCTGCCGTCTTAGATTGTCAATATTTTTGGGCGTCTCCTGCTCTCCCTCTTTTAGATTTAGTTTTTGGTCTCATACTGAAGCTGCTAGATGTAATGTAGACTCAGGGCCAGAACAGAGAAGAAGCAGAGCAGGTTCATCACCCATGAACCTCCATAGCTAGCCCTGTAGATCAGTCTTCTTTTTTTGGTATTCGGCAGCCAATTAGGCTGCAACTTGTCTTCCTTCCAAGTGCGTGGCACCTAGATCGGCATCTCTCTGCAGTTTTTGTTAGATTGCATAGGCTGAATTGAAGTCAGTGTCGTGAGGATTCAGATAAAATTCCATCTACATGTGTTTTTTGTTAATATGTGTTTGTATGATCATCAGAGCTATAATTACATTCAGAGAGCCACAACTCTTGTACATCATCAGGAATATCACCGATCATGTTTGGGTGCTAGCTCTCTGTTTCACTATACAGGCCAACATGTGTCGGGAGCATGACATTTCTTGATCTCGATTCACTTTGTTATATTTCTTGTTCACCTATAATTTCAAGATGGTTTAGCTGACAGCTCGCATGTAATTTCAAGGTGGTTATAAATCTGCACTTTTACCTCTCTACAATTATTAATCCCTTAAAAAGTTATTTTGAGTGTGGCTAGACTGGATGGTTGAAATCATATATTTACATTTGTTCTCTCCCAGATCATGTAGCAGTGTGATTATTTTTTGCAGTTTTCCTAAGTATCCTGTTTTCTTATTCTAGCTTTTGTATTGTTGCATTGACAACACTGGGGAGATTTTACACTCAAGGAAGATTGAGCAATCAGAGTATATATATTGACGTATGATGATAAATGAACAATGTCGAATTATCTTCTAAATTTGTGTGGTGTATTTTCTGCTCAAAAAAATTTGTATGATTAAGCATGTGTATTGGTAAGCCCTCTCCGGTTTTAGATTTGTGGTCAGATCATTCTATATAGGCTGACTAAACTGAGTTTATGATAATTGAAATAAACTGACTAAACTTACTGTATGAATGAAACTGAGAGTGAAGTAGTATTTCTTTGTACTATTGCATAGCTTGACATGAAAAAGTAAGCTCTATGGGATGAGATCATTGATTCATTTTAATTGTATAATTTGTTCTCTGCATTATTGGGATACGGAGGATTCAAGCTGAAAAATATATTCAATGGAATAGTGGACTCAAGGTCATGCAAAATATTATCGCAATCTAGCATCTAGGATCAAAAGAAGACAATCATAGATAATTTTCCTGTCACTTTTTTATTCCTACTTTAAATATTGTGATTCTTTTGATATTTTTTCAAATTATGATATTGCCTACAGAATGGCACAATGATGAATTCAACACAAGATCCTGATGGTAGGAGACCGAGTACAATACAGAGACAACTTGGTAATAACACCTATGTTCACTTGAATTTATGCCACATCAGAGTAGGTAATTAACATTTTGGGTTAACATGCAGTTTGGGGTGCGTCAGGTAATGTCCACCCTTGAGAGGAAAGAAATGACACACATGACTCCTGCTCTCTTGTTTGATTGTATGGTCCAGATACATTTTTTCTATTTTTGCACCACAACTATAGATTCTATACTAGTTGCTCCCAGAACTACACTATATTTTTTATACAAATTTCTTTCGGGACAAATTTATGGAGTTAGATTTACCTATCATTCGAAATTTTTGATACATCAAACATATAATGTAGGTGCTTCTGTGGTTACAGTATAGACTCATAGTAAGCATAGCTTTGCAATTCTAACGATATATTGTGATAGGTTTTCTTCATAGACCATAGTAGTCGAGTTAGTCTGACGACATTTATTTTTAACAATGTTGCTGGAATAATGGTATGTTATATGTTATGCTGGTGTCCTTAACTATAACTTTTTTGATTTCTTGATAGCAGGATCCAAAGAAGTAGCTAGACTGGACTCGAGATCACAGAAGACCCAAAAAATTAGCTGGACTGGAATCAAGATCACAGACAGTTTAGTAATTATTATGGCTTTCTATCAAAAAGAACTTAATTAGGATGGATGGGTTACATTTGAGTTTCATTTGATGGTTTGCTATGACAATTATAAACTCTATGAATCTATATATTACTTCCTCTCTAAATTAATATAAGAGCGTTTAGATCACTTTTAGTGATCTAAACGCTCTTATATTAGTTTACGGAGGGAGTATATGTATGTTTTTAATATTGTAATTGAATGCCTGTAAAATTTTACCACAACCCACTCTTGGTTGCCACATGTTAGCACCACGGAAAATAGTGCTGCATTAAATCTCAGTTGCCATACCTACCTGTTCTATTGCACTAGGATGTTGTAACAGAGCACTTTATATTGTCAGAATAGATTTGGCGCCACAATTGTTTTGCATGGTGTGACCAACGTAGGTTTTGTTGTAATAGAGTATCGCCACGAAAACTTTACATTGTCGTAGTATCTTCTCGCTACAAACATGGTGCTCGTTGTGATAACTATTTGCTGCCGTCAAGCTATGTTTTGTTGAAATAGAGCATCGCCATGAAAAGTTTAAATTGTCGCAACAGTTTCTCGCTACAAATTTTTTACCTGTTGTGATACCTATTTATCACCACCAAAACAAGTTTGTTGCAATTTCCGGTTACAACGAATGGAATATTTGTTGCCATAAGTTAATGCCACAAGTGTTGCAGTTCGTGGCAAAACTCCTAATGCCACGAAAACAAGGATTTTCGCCATAGTTTGTTGCCACGATTGACTATTGCCACAAAAGAGCATGTGCCACAAAACGAGCGTCGTTGTCATAGGTTATTGCCACAAATGTCCTCCGCCATGAAGTATCGAGCACCACAATTTGTTGCATGTTGCATTAAAGCTATCTCCACAAATCAAATTGTGGAAGCAGGTGAGTGTTGCCACGGGAAAACATGTGGCCACTTCCCACATGGATGTTGCAATAACACCGCTTTATTGCCCCGATTGCTTTTTCGTGGCAATAACCTATTACCATGTGTCCAGTCGCAACGGCTGCCAACGAATGTCATTTCGTGGCAATAGGTACTTATCACCACAAATCGGCATGTAATGCGACGAACAATTTTGTTGTAATAGACCCAAATCCTTGTAGTGTACCTTCCTCCCACTTACTTCTTTCGAGAGAAACTCTTTCTCTAGAAAGGATCCGTTCTTGGCAACAAAGGTTTTACCTTCGGATCTAAGATAGAAGGTATACCCAATAGTTTCCTTAGGGTATCCTATGAATAAGCATTTCTCCGCTTTGGGTTCGAGCTTTTCTGGTTGAAGTTTCTTCACATAAGCATCGCAGCCCCAAACTTTAAGAAACGACAACTTAGGTTTCTTGCCATACCATAGTTCATATGGTGTCGTCTCAACGGATTTAGACGGTGCCCTATTTAAAGTGAATGCTGCAGTTTCTAATGCGTATCCCCAAAATGATAGCGGTAAGTCGGTAAGAGACATCATAGATCGTACCATATCTAATAAAGTGCGATTACGACGTTCAGACACTCTGTTGCGTTGCGGTGTGCTAGGCGGCGTCAGTTGTGAAACGATTCCACACTTCCTTAGGTGTGTGCCAAACTTGTGACTCAAATATTCTCCTCCACGATCAGATCGTAGACACTTAATTTTTCTGTCACGTTGATTCTCAACCTCACTCTGAAATTCCTTGAACTTTTCAAACGTCTCAGATTTGTGCTTCATCAAGTAGATATACCCATACCTACTCAAATCATCGGTGAGAGTGAGAACATAACGATAGCCACCGTGAGCTTCAATGTTCATTGGACCACACACATCAGTATGTATTATTTCCAATAAGTCGGTTGCTCTCTCCATTATTCCTGAGAATGGAGTCTTAGTCATCTTTCCCATGAGGCACGGGTCACATGTGTCAAATGATTCAAAGTCAAGAGACTCTAATAGTCCATTAGTATGGAGCTTCTTCATGCGCTTAACGCCGATATGACCAAGGCGGCGGTGCCACAAGTATGTGGGACTATCATTATCAACTTTACATCTTTTGGTACTCACACTATGAATATGCGTAACATCACGATCGAGATTCATCAAGAATAAACCATTCACCAGCGGAGCATGACCATAAAACATATCACTCATATAAATAGAACAACCATTATTCTCTGACTTAAATGAGTAGCCGTCTCGCATCAAGCAAGACCCTGATACAATGTTCATGCTTAAAGCTGGTACTAAATAACAATTATTAAGGTTTAAAACTAATCCTGACGGTAGATGTAGAGGTAACGCGCCGACGACGATCACATCGACCTTGGAGCCATTCCCGACGCGCATCGTCACCTCGTCCTTGGCCAATCTCCGCTTATTCCGCAGTTCCTGCTTTGAGTTGCAAATGTGAGCAACAACACCGGTATCAAATACCCAGGAGCTACTACGAGCGTTGGTAAGGTACACATCAATAACATGTATATCACATATACCTTTAACGTTGCCGGCCTTCTTGTCCGCTAAGTATTTGGGGCAGTTCCGCTTCCAGAGACCCTTTCCCTTGTAATAGAAGCACTCAGTCTCAGGCTTGGGTCCATTCTTTTTCTTCTTCCCGGTATCTGGCTTACCGGGCGCGGCAACGTCTTTGCCGTCTTTCTTGAAGTTCTTCTTACCCTTGCCCTTCTTGAAACTAGTGGTCTTGTTGACCATCAACACTTGATGCTCTTTCTTGATTTCTACTTCTGCAGACTTGAGCATCGAGTACAACTTGGGAATGGTCTTCTCCATCCCTTGCATGTTGTAGTTAAGCACAAAGCCTTTGTAGCTTGGTGGGAGAGACTGGAGGATTCTGTCAATTATAGCATCATCCGGAAGTTCGACTCGTAGTGAAGTCAGACGACCGTGTAACCCAGACATTTTGAGTATGTGCTCACTGACAGAACTGTTTTCCTCCATCTTACAGCTAAAGAACTTGTCGGAGACTTCATATCTCTTGACACGGGCATGAGCTTGAAAAACTTGCTTCAGCTCTTGGAACATCTCATATGCTCCGTGTTGCTCAAAACGCCTTTGGAGCCCCGTTTCTAAACTGTATAACATGCCACACCTAACCAGAGAGTACTCATCACTCCGTGTTTGCCAGACGTTCAGAATGTCCTGGGCTGTTGCGGGAGCGGGAGGGTCACCTAGCGGCGCACCAAGGACATAAGCCTTTTTAGCTGCTTCAAGGATGAGCTTCAGGTTGCGAACCCAGTCCGCATAGTTGCTACCATCATCTTTTAGCTTGTTTTTCTCTAGGAATGCGTTGAAATTGAGGTTGACGTTGGCCATCTACAATATTTATAAAGACAACTTTTAGACTAAGTTCTTGACAATTAAGTTCATTTAATCAAATTAAGTATGAACTCCCACTTAAATCGACATCCCTCTAGTCATCTAAGTGATACATGATCCATGTTGACTAACCCATGTCCGATCATCACGTGAGACGGACTAGTCACCATGGTGAGCAACTTCATGCTGATCGTATTCAACCATACGACTCATGTTCGACCTTTCGGTCTCTTGTATTCGAGGTCATGTCTGTACATGCTAAGCTCGTTGAGTCAACCTAGGTGTTTCGCGTGTGTAAATCTGGCTTACACCCGTTGTATGCGAACGTTAGAATCTATCACACCCGATCATCACGTGGTGCTTCGAGACAACGATCCTTCGCAACGGTGCACACTTAGGGGAATACGTTCTCGAAATTTTAACAGGGATCATCTTATTATGCTACCTTCGTTCTAAGCAATAAGATGAAAAACATGATAAACATCACAATGCAATCATATAGTGACATGATATGGCCATTATCATCTTTGCCCTTTCGATCTCCATCTTCAGGCATCGCATGATCATCATCGTCACCGGCGTGACACCATGATCTCCATCATTATGATCTCCATCATCGTGTCTCCGTGAAGTCATCACGCCAACTACTACTATCACTACTACTATAGCTAACCGTTAGCAATGAAGTAAAAGTAGTAAGCACATGGCGTTGCATCTCATACAATAAATTAAGACAACTCCTATGGCTCCTGCCGGTTGTCATACTCATAGACATGCAAGTCGTGAAACCTATTACAATAACATGATCATCTCATACATCATACATGCAACATCACAATTTGGCCATATCACATCACATGTCAAACCCTACAAAAACAAGTTAGACGTCCTCTAATTGTTGTTGCAAGTTTTACGTGGCTGATTTGGTTTCTAGCAAGAACGCCTTCTTACCTATGTGACAGCCACAACGATGATATGCCAAAGCTATTTACCGTTCATAAGGACCCTTTTCATCAAATCCAATCCGACTAGAGTAGGAGAGACAAACACCCGCTAGCCACCTTTATGCACGGTGTGCATGTCTGTCGGTGGAACCAGTCTCACGTAAGCGTACGTGTAAAGTCGGTCCGGGACGCTTCATCCCACAATACCGCCGGAAAATAATAAGACTAGTAGCGGCAAGCAAATTGACAAATCATCGCCCACAACTTTTGTGTTCTACTCGTGCATAGAATCTACGCATAGAAAACCTGGCTCGGATGCCACTGTTGGGTAACGTAGCATAAATTCAAAATTTTCCTATGCCATATTCAGATCTTCCTATGGAGAGACCAGCAACGAGAGAGGGGTAAGAGCATCTTCATACCTTTGAAGATCGCTAAGCGGAAGCGTTGCTAGAACGCGGTTGATGGAGTCGTACTCGCGGCAATTCAGATCGCGGTGTGATTCCGATCGAGTGCCGAACTACGGCACCTCCGCGCTCAACACACGTGCAGCCCGGTGACGTCTCCCGCACCTTGATCTAGCAAGGAGGAGGGAGAGGTAGGTAAAGTTCTCCGGCAGCACGACGGCGTGGTGTCGATGGAGAGACAAGGTCTCCCGGCAGGGCTTCGCCAAGCACCGGTAGAGAGGAGGAGGAAGAACGGCAGGGCTGCGCCGAGGGAGATGGAGAAGTCTGTCTCCCAAGGGCCAAAACCCCTCTCTATTTATAGGAGGAGGGGGAGGGGGTGCGCCACCCCTAGGGTTCCCCCCTAGGTGGTGCGGCAGCCACCAGATGGGAGGGGGGCGGTGGCCAGGGCAGGGAAAGGGGGGGGCACCCTAGGTGGGCCTTGGGCCTCCCCTG
Organism: Hordeum vulgare subsp. vulgare; assembly: GCF_904849725.1. Taxonomy (NCBI): domain Eukaryota; kingdom Viridiplantae; phylum Streptophyta; class Magnoliopsida; order Poales; family Poaceae; genus Hordeum; species Hordeum vulgare. Next base: position 65,612,826 of record NC_058523.1, read on the forward strand.
CGCCTAGGGTTCCCCCCTTCCCCCTTCTCTGGTGCGCATGGGCTGGGTGGGGGGCGCACCAGCCACCTAGGGGCTGGTTCCCTTCCCCACTTAGCCCATCTAGCCTCCCGGGGTCGTTGCCCCCCTTCGGTGAACCCCCAGGGCCACCTCCGGTGGTCCCGGTGGTCCCAGTGGTCCCAGTACGTTACCGGTGATGCCCAAAACACTTCCGGTGTCCGAAACCATCCGTCCTATATATCAATCTTTACCTCCGGACCATTCCGGAGCTCCTTGTTACGTCCGGGATCTCATCCGGGACTCCGAACAACTTTTGATAACCTCGTATAAGAATTCCCTATAACCCTAGCGTCATCGAACCATAAGTGTGTAGACCCTACGGGTTCGGGAGACAGGCAGACATGACCGAGAGACCTCTCCGGCCAATAACCATCAACGGGGTCTGGATACTCATGGTGGCTCCCACTTGCTCCACGATGTTCTCATCGGATGAACCACGATGTCAAGGATTCAATCAATCCCGTATACAATTCCCTTTGTCTGTCGGTATAGAACTTGCCCGAGATTCGATCGTCGGTATACCTATACCTTTTTTCAATCTCGTTACCGGTAAGTCTCTTTACTCGTTCCGTAGCACGTCATCGTGTAACTAACTCCTTAGTCACATTGAGCTCATGATGATGTTCTACCGAGTGGGTCCAAAGATACCTCTCCATCATACGGAGTGACAAATCCCGATCTCGATTCGTACCAACCCAACAGACACTTTCGGAGGTACCCGTAGTGCACCTTTATAGTCACCCAGTTACGTTGTGACGTTTGATACACCCAAAGCACTCCTACGGTATCCGGGAGTTGCACAATCTCACGATCGAAGGAAAAGACACTTGACATTAGAAAAGCTTTAGCATACGAACAACACGATCTAGTGCTATGCTTAGGATTGGGTCTTGTCCATCACATCATTCTCCCAATGATGTGATCCCGTTATCAATGACATCTAATGCCCATGATCAGGAAACCATGATCATCTATTGACTAACGAGCTAGCCAACTAGAGGCTTGCTAGGGACATATTGTGATCTATTTATTCACACATGTATTACTGTTTCCTGTTAATACAATTATATCATGAACAATAGACGATTATCATGAACAAGGAAATATGATAATAACCATTTTATTATTGCCTCTAGGGCATATTTCCAACACCCTTCCCTAGACCTTAATTGGGGTAGGGTGCGTCCACACAAACATTCACCACAATAATTGAACAACCACGATTTGGTAGAGAGGAGGAACCCTTTGGTGGCAACTCCACATTATTGTGCCATTGTCGCCGGCATCCACCGAACCCTATCGAAAACAAAGGTTTTACACAGACCCCTACGTCCCTCCTCCTAACCGAGCCTCATAGAGGGGGCCAACCACTAGCAGGTGAGAGCAAGCCGTCAACCTCACCGCACTAAGAACCCCACATCAAAGCCGCACCAACACCAGAGACACAAGACAAGGATGATGCATAACAACACCACACACGGGAACGATCCCTGATAACGTCACATCCAATGAGAAGCTGACCAACGACTAACCAAAGGCTCACAACGTACTAACCACCGCTAGACGATAAACAACAATAGGAAGATGGTCGACCAGTAGATGCAGCAGCACCACAACAATTCCACTACCACGTGTAGGAAAGGCCTCGGCCGCACCACCAATGATGAGGTAATGTATATACTTCTCGCCCCTCGTTGGACCCCAAGTGGAAGGTGGAGATGTAGTCAGCAGCAAATTTCCCTTACACGGAAACTGTAAGGTTTATCGAACCAGGAGGACGCCTAGGCTCAACAAGTAGGTGTATTCCATCCTGGTACTAGCAGAAGACGTGGACCTGCACACACAACAAATAACTTTGCTCCCAATGAGTACAGAGAGGTTGTCAATCTCTTCGGCCTTGTAGTTTGCAAAGGATCAAAACACAAGCGGGAAGGTAATAGTGATTGCAACGGAAAAGTAAATAAAGCGGTAAATGATGGAGGTGTAAACAATGATGGTGATATGGATCGGAGTCACATGACGTTCCCTAGTGATGTCTCTCTCCCAAAAAACGATAAACAACTATGCTTGGGTAAACAAATCACAGTTGGGCAATTGACAGAATTATGATCGCACCGCAATGCTAATTATGCTCCTTGATAGTTAGAGGTTCAATAGTAATGGGAAGTACGCCAAGACAAGTAGACCGTTTATTCATCAGCATCTACTTACTAATCATACACCTTGAGATATCTATCCAGAACATCTCTCCGGTATTAAGTTGCGAGCCCCACCCAAAGTGTAAACTCAAAGAAACGGACAACCGCATTAACAAACTATGCGTAAGGTAAACAATCCTTGCAACCGTGGTCACAAGCACCATTGTTGTCTCCCTGGTGGCAACAAGCACATCCCCTAGTCCCATGTTTCTGTCACTCAAGCTAGACATCGAGGGGCCCGAACCCACAATCATGCATAACACTCCCTCTTGGATTTACAATCTACTACTTGGCCAAAGCAATAAAAAGCAACAGAGAACATGCATGAATCACTAAGGAACATAATATAAAAGGATAATCAAATATATAACTCATAACAGTCTAAACATAATCTCATAATTCATCGGATCCCAACAAACCGAGCATAGCAATAGAAAGAGAATTACATAGATGCCTTGATCATGTAGGGAAGCTCACAAGGACTAACCATTGAAGCACAAGATTGGAGAGAAGACATCACATAGCTACTGGTCATGGACTAATGGTCCAAGGAGAACTACTCACGGCACATCCAGGAGGCGTCCATGGTGGTGGAGAAGCTCTCGGAGGTCAATCCTCCCTCCAGCAGGGTGCCGGGCAGAGGTCTCCTGACGCTCCCATTCTCGGAAGCGCTGCGGCGGCGGAACGATGGAGAAATTCGCAATTCCAGATAGTCTATGAGGGTTTACTCTTGGGACTCTAAATATAGGCCAAAGGAGGGCACTGGAGGAGGTGGAACCCACCTAGGCGACCTCCTAGCGCGGTCTAGGGCCCTACCGCGCCAGCAGGCCGCCTGGGAGGCCCCTGCCCCCCCTTTGGTGATACAGAAGCTTCTGTTTCGCTGATTTTTTTATATTTTTTCTGGATTTTTTCGGGCTTCGGAAAATTGCGTAAAAGCCCCTACAAAATTGACATCAGCAGACATAAACTAGCACTGGGTGCACTGAGTTAGTAGGTTAGTCCAAATATGTGTAAAATGATATAAAAGTGTAGCAAAACATATAACAATGTCACCCAAAAGATCATGGAACAAGCAAAAATTATAGATACGTTTGGGACGTATCAACATCCCCAAGCTTATTTTCTGCTCGTCCTCAAGTAGATAAATGATAACACAATAGTTTCTGTGGTGACATGCTAACACACATATAAGAACTTCAAAGTAAAGCAAGTGAGATATGCAATTCAAGTCAAGACAATAACAAGCAAGAGTCTATATCTAGTATTGAATTTAGCAAAGTAAGAACATAAAGGTGCAAGAGCTATCGGTGTCCGTGACTCGAATGTCTCCAAATGGTGTTTGCGTGCAAGAAGTGGGAGATGGGTTGAGATCATAAAATATTTATTTATTTTAGTTGAGAACTCACTCTACTAAACCTCACACTTAGTCTCCTTCGGAATCTTATTTTGACTCATCCCTAGATCACTTGCCAGGCACAAGTCAAAATGATCCTCTCCCTTTCGATTTTGAACACTCATGCAATGGATGAGCGTAAACAAGATATGTTGGCACTTAGTATGGAAAATAGAATAATGATGGGGAAGGAAGACAAAAAGGTGTGAAAGGCTCACATCAATGAGGACAACCATAGGCGAGAGAAAGCCAAATGATAGATATGATGTGAGGAGTAGGGATTGCCATGTAACGAATGCACATACGAGCTAAGGTAAGCTCTCCAATGGAACTAGTCGGGGTGCATCCAACTTGTTTGCTCATGAAGACCTAGAGCTCATTTGAGGAGGCTCATCATTGGAATATGCAAACCAAGTTCTATAGTGTAAGGAACCCCACATATTTATGCATGAATGATAATCTCTATATAGTACCAATATAGTAATGGAGTACAAGTGCGGATATTTCAAAAGGAATAGTAGTCTTGCCCCCTTCTCTCTTTTTATTTCCCTTTTTTATTTTTGTTTTTTCATTTTCTCTTTTTTGTGGCCTCTTTGGCTCTTTCTTTTTATCTCTTATTTGTCCTCTTTGTCCTCTTTGGGATCTTTCCTCTCTTAAGGGCAACACTCTATGTTTTACATGAATAAAAAGAAAAATCATCACACTTTATAAGAAGGGATTTTTATTTTTGTGCCCCTGGTTCGTTAGTTCTACTCATTCACCCCCATGCTCTTAACTTTTGCTCACATTTCCCCACTCCCTTGCCCGAAACCCTCAGAACTGGTTACGGCGGACGTTGCTGTCGGGTCAATGGCTTGATCGTCAACTCTGACTAGTGGGGCCGCATAGGATGGAGTCCACATTTTTACCATTACATGGTAACCAGTGGGCCGCGAAACTGACACTCACCATAACCTGAATCAGATCCAGTCGCTTCCATGCCGCCCCCTCCGCCGTTGTAGTGCCGTCTCTACCGCCTCCGCCGCACTCTTGCCGCCTCCGCCATACTCGTGCCGCCTCCGCCGCATCTACCCTCTATCCCATCTAGGATTAGGAAGCGATTTCGGGGGGGGGGGGCACCCCGTCCGGCCCATCGACTGTGAAGATGATTGGGTCGAATAAGAGGCTAATAATTCATGGATTCCACCTGGGTAAGCATCGTTTTCCTCTAAATTGATTAGGAGATCCGTAAATTAGGCTGTATTTGACCACCGTTTGCGTGAATTAGCGCAATTTATCTGAAAATTTTAGGCCTAATTGCGCCCTTTAACTTATTTCAATCGAATAGGGTTGATCCTGCACTTGCTTTTCGGCTAGCGGTTAGAATGGAAACTAGCGAGCTGCGTGGAACTAAACCGTGTGTGATTTCTGGATTTTTCTATCCTAAATTGGTAGAAACCACCGTTTTGTTCGGAGATTTCCGCGAGGCACTCTGTTGTGAGTATCCGTGGAGCCCTACCGATGCTGTTGAACTGAGATATTTTGACAGTACTGAGCAGAGATTTCTCCCATTAACTTGTGATGAGTATCTGGAATTGCTATTTAGTTTGAATGCTGATAGCCGTTTCGGTAAAATCCATATCGGTGTGCTTCAGGCACGCAAACAACGTATCCTGAAGGGTGTTCAGACATCATCTGTCTCTGCTAATAGCGAGTGTCCTCGCAGTCTTTGTAGGTCGAGACCAAGTAAACCTAGTGGTTCTGAAAGCCACAACATGTCGGCTGCCGCTAATTCTGCCACTTCTCCTCTCCCTTCTGCACCTGATGTAGAAGTAGATGCAGAACCTGACGAGGAAGTGCCTTTACATGATGATGAGGATGAGATTCTATTCCCTGAACTGGTAGATAGAGTCAGTCAACAGGCAGTGGAAGATAAATATGCAGAGGAGCCTAGCAGCCGTGCTAGATTTGATGACACTGATGATGAAGAGAGGGAGGAGAACATCGTCTCCTTAGTTTTACAAGAATATGATGGTGAGGACATGCCAACAACTGAGTGGAACAGCGAGAATCCTGACCTTACTCCAGGAACCGTATTCGAATCGATGGTGGACTATCGTAATGCAGTGACTACATATTGCATTCTCACTGAAAACTCTTATGAGGTTGATAGGAGTGAGCCAGGAAGATTCACTGTTAATTGCCCTTATGATAGGTGTAGGTGGAGGTTGCATGCATCCACTATGCGAAAGAGCAAATTGTTCCAGTTATTACAACTGAATATTGTTATCATATTATTTATCCATTCAGATCATGTGTACTATTTCTTAATTGTATTTGACATCATTTTTCATTTTGTTTCAGATAAAAAGCAACCCACACGGGCACACTTGCCCACCTGGAGGGGAGGGGGAAAGGAAAAATATAAGCTTGCAAAGACTAGGTGGGTGGCAGATGCAATCTTGGATTGGGTGAGCGAAACACCAACAATTGGTCCAACAACACTCCATGGGAAGCTATTTGAGAAGTACAAGATTAATGTACAATACATGAAGATTTTCTATGCTAAGGGAAGGGTGATACGTCTCCATCGTATCTACTTTTCCAAACTATTTTGCCCTTGTTTTGGACTCTAATTTGCATGATTTGAATGGAACTAACCCGGACTAACGCTGTTTTGTGCAGAATTGCCATGGTGTTGTTTTTGCGCAGAAATAAAAGTTCTCGGAATGACCTGGAAATTTACGAGGATTTTTTGTGGAATATATAAAAAATGCTGACGCAAGAATTACCTGGACACGCGGAGCCAGGAGCCCACAAGCCCAGGAGGCGCGGGCCCCCCTGGCCGCGCCTGGCAGGTTTGTGAGGCCCTCGTGGCTCCGCAGCCTCCAACTCCAGCTCTATATATTCTCTCTTGCCCAGAAAAAATTAAGAGAGAAGAGTTCATCGCGTTTCACGACATGGAGCCGCCGCCACCACCTGTTCTTCCTCGGGAGGGCAGATCTGGAGTCCGTTGTGGGCTCCGGAGAGGGGAAATCGACGTCGTCGTCATCACCAACCATCCTTCATCGCCAATTCCATGATGCTCTTCACCGTTCGTGAGTAATCTCATCGTAGGCTTGCTCGACGGTGATGGGTTGGATGAGATCTATCATGTAATCGAGTTAGTTTTGGTGGGGTTTGATCCCTAGTATCCACTATGTTCTAAGATTGATGTTGCTACTACTTTGTTATGCTTAATGCTTGTCACTAGGGCCCAAGTGCCATGATCTCAGATCTGAACCTATTATGTTTCCATCAATATATGTGTGTTCTTGATCCTATCTTGCAAGTTGTAGTCACCTACTATGTGTTATGACCTGGCAACCCCGGAGTGACAATAGCCGTAACCACTCCCGAAGATGACCATAGTATGAGGAGTTCATGTATTCACTATGTGCTAATGCTTTGTTCCGGTTCTCTATTAAAAGGAGACCTTAATATCCCTTAGTTTCCATTAGGACCCCACTGCCACGGGAGGGATGGACAATAGATATCATGCAAGTTCTTTTGCATAAGCACGTATGACTAAATACGGAATACATGCCTACATTACATTGACGAACTGGCGCTAGTTACATATCACCCTATGTTATAACTGTTACATGATGAATGTCATCCGACATAATTATCCATCACTGCTCCAATGCCTACGAGCTTTTCCTATACTGGTTCTTGCTAAGTTACTTTATCGCTACTGCTATCACTACTGCTACTGTTACCGCTGCTACCGTTACTATCACACTACTTTGCTACTTAAACTTTACTTCACATACTAAGTCTTTCAGGTGTGGTTGAATTTACAACTCAACTGCTAATACTCGAGTATATTCTTTGGCTTCCCCTTGTGTCGAACCAACAAATTTGGGTTGAATACTCTACCCTCGAAAACTGTTGCGATCCCCTATACTTGTGGGTTATCAAGACCTTTTTCTAGCGCCGTTGCCGGGGAAGCATAACTCTATTCTCTGAGTCACTTGGGATTTATGTCTGTTGATCACTATGAGGAATCGAAGAGATCCAAAAACTAAAGTGTTGCCCTCAACTACGAGGACACGTAAGGAACTGCCATCTAGCTCTGCACTTGATCTACCTTCAGTTATGAGTAAATTTGCGACGCCACCACCTATTGGTAATTCTGATATGTCGCCTGTGCTTGATGATGCTACTTCTGCTATCCATGATGCTTATAATGATGCTTTGCTTGACACTGCTTTGCCACTGGGTGCATTTCTTGATGCACAAATTGCTAGAGTTACTGCTGAATGTGATGATACTTCTGAAACTGATGAAATTATTGAAGTGGAAAGTGCTGTTTCACCTATTAGACCTAGCTCTCCTAGATATGAATTGCCTAATATACCTGAGGGCTATGTTATGGAGGGAGAGGTAGCTGAGGACTTTCTTGCTTGTAAGGATAGCTATGATCTCGAGAATTTATTGCGCAAGTGGAAAGAAAAATCTCTGAATGCTAGAATGAAATACGATCCTAAGGTTGCTACTTCACCCATCTTTGTCACTGATAAGGATTATGAATTCTCTGTCGATCCTGAGTTAATCACTTTGGTTGAATCTGATCCTTTTCATGGTTATGAATCTGAAATGGTTGTAGCACATCTTACTAAGCTGAATGATTAGCCACCCTATTCACGAGTGAGGAAAAAGTTCGCCATTACTATATCCTTAAGTTATTTCTTTTCTCGCTAAAGGGTGATGCTAAGACTTGGTTTATTTCTCTTGCTCCTGGTTGTGTGCGTAGTCCCCAGGATATGATATACTACTTCTGTGAGAAATATTTTCCTGCCCATAAGAAACAAGCTTCCTTGTAGGATATATATAACTTTGTACAAGTTGAAGAAGAGAGTCTCCCACAAGCTTGGGGGAGGCTTATCCAGTTACTGAATGCTTTGCCTGATCACCCTCTTGAGAAAAATGAAATACCTGATATCTTTTATAATGGACTAACCGATGCTTCTAGGGACCACCTAGATAGTTGTGATGGTTGTGTTTTCAGGGAAAGAACTGTGGAAAAAGCTGAAATTCTATTGAATAATATCTTGAGCAATGATAATGCTTGGACTATTCCCGAACCACCTCCGAAGCCAACTCCAAATAAAAGAGGTATTCTATTCCTCAGTCCTGAAGATATGCAAGAAGCCAAGAAATCTATGCAAGAGAAAGGTATTAAATCTGAAGATGTTAAGAATGTACCACCTATCGAAGAAATACATGGTCTTGATAACCCGACACAGGTAGTAGAGGTAAATTCTCTTCGTAGATTCAATGAGAGTGATATTCCTTATGATAAACCTGCTAGCTTATGCTTAGATGAATTTGATAACTTTGTTGCCAAACAACAAAGTTTCAATGATTATGTTAGCAGACAATTGAGACAAAATGCTCGTATGATTGATCATATAAGTGCTTGTGTGGATAGAAATGTCAATGATCTTAAGCTTTTGAGTAAACATGCCTCTATGGTCACTACTCAAGTAGAACAAGTACTTATGGCTCAAAATGACTTGCTCAATGAGTTGAATGGAAATTCTATTAGAGTTGTCACTAGAGGTGGTAGAATGACTCAGGAACTTTTGTATCCCGAGGGCCATCCTAAGAGAATTGAACAAGATTCTCAAGGAGTTAACACTGCTGCACCTAGTCATCCTGGTATTAGGAAGAAAAAGAAAGATGATAGGAACTTGCATGCTAGCAAACCTGTTGCTATTACACCCGAGAATCCAAATGATGTCTCTGTTTCTGATGCCGAAACACAATCTGGTGATGAACCTGAGCCTAGTGATAATATTGATAGTGGTGTTCATGTTGATTCTCAACCTAGTAATGATAAGAATGTGGAGATTGAACCTGTTGTTGATCTTGATAACACACAACCTAAGAACAAGAGATACGATAAGAACGACTTTATTGCTAGGAACATGGTAAAGAAAGAGAACCATGGGTTCAGAAACCAATGCCCTTTCCTCCCAAACCATCCAAGAAAAAGGATGATGAGGATTTTGAGCGCTTTGTTGAAATGATTAGACCTGTCTTTCTGCAAATGCGTTTGACAGATATGCTCAAAATGTCTCCTTATGCTAAGTACATGAAAGATATTGTGACTAATAAAAGGAAGATACCTGAGGTTGAGATTTTGCTACCTTTTGAGCTTGTGTTGGGTTTTTCCCTTGAAGAGGAAAGGGTGATGCGGCACAGTAGCAGTAAGTATTTCCCTTAGTTTTGAGAACCAAGGTATCAATCCAGTAGAAGTATCAAGCCAAGTTTTTGAAGTACCTGCGCAAAAACAGCAAACTTGCACCCAACGCTACAAAGGGGTGGTCAATCCCTTCACAATTGATTGCAAGGTGAGATATGAAGGTGGAAAGTGCAACAAAGTAAATGTGTGGAGCTTAAAATATGATGCGAAGTAGACCCGGGGGCCATAGTGTTCACTAGAGGCTTCTCTCAAAATAGCAAATATTACGGTGGGTGAACGAATTACTATCGAGCAATTGATAGAACCGCGCAAAGTCAGGACGATATCTAAGGCAATGATCATACATATAGGCATCACGTCCGAGACAAGGTTCCACTCGAGGCAGAGTCCAAGATAGTTCTAGAAGCAAAATTGAAGCCAGCGTAGAAGATTTGTATAATCATCCAAAGACTCAAGCCATGAGCGGGACAATTTCTAATCATCGATTTCATTCTCTCCCAAGATTGTGCAACATGTTCATGATCAAGTTGCTTAAAATTCATTATATCATTACGGAGAGATATAATCTTAGCAGGCGGAAAAATACTTGGATATATAAGCATCTTTGCACTTGTTCCAAGAATCAATACTATTTTTGGGGAAAGATGAAAACCAAGTTTTTGCTCGATCTCACAATGAGAATGGAAATAGCTTCAATTTAATCACATCATTATCCACATCTTTCTTCTTTTGCATATCACAAAGCTCAATGAATGTATTAAGATGTGATGCGACGTCTTCACTAGGAAGGCCGGAGAATTGCTCTTTCATAACAAGATTCAACAAAGCAGCATTGATTTCATATGATTCCACACTAGTGGTGGGAGCAAACGGAGTACTAATAAAATCATTATTATTAGTATTCGAGAAGTCACAAAGTTTGGTGTTTTCAGTCATGGTGACTTCAGCAAGCAGACAAGCGCACAAGCAAACAGAAAGCAAGCGTAAGAAAAGGCCGAACGAAAAAGGCAAATATTTTTGTAAATTTTTGTTTTTCAGAAGTGGGAGAGAGGAAAACGAGAGGAAAAAAAAGTAAATACAAGAGATGAGTTTGCGACACTTACTTGGATAAGCTTCACTTAGAATTACCCCCGGTGCCAGAAATTGACACGTTGACGGGAGACTATTCTTGACTTGATCCTCCCCGGCAACGGCGCCAGAAATTCTTCTTGCTACCTCTTGAGCTTGCATTGGTTTTTTCCCTTGAAGAGGAAAGGGTGATGCAGCATAGTAGCAGTAAGTATTTCCCTTAGTTTTCAGAACCAAGGTATCAATCCAGTAGGAGTATCAAGCCAAGTTTCCAAAGTACATGCGCAAAAATAGCAAACTTGCACCCAACGGTACAAAGGGTTTATCAATCCCTTCACGATTGATTGCAAGGTGAGATCTGAAGGTGGAAAGTGCAACAAAGTAAAAGTGTGGAGCTGAAAATATGATGTGAAGTAGACCCGGGGGCCATAGTGTTCACTAGAGGCTTCTCTCAAAATAGCAAATATTACAGTGGTTGAACGAATTACTGTCGAGCAACTGATAGAACCGCGCAAAGTCATGACGACATCTAAGGCAATGATCATACATATAGGCATCACGTCCGAGACAAGTAGACCGATACTTTCTGCATCTACTACTATTACTCCACACATCGACCGCTATCCAGCATGCATCTAGTGTATTGAGTTCATGACAAACAGAGTAACGCCTTAAGCAAGATGACATGATGTAGAGGGATAAATTCATGCAATAGATATAACCCCCATATTTTTACCCTTGATGGCAACAACACGATGCATGCCTCGCTACCCCTTTTGTCACTGGATGAGGTCACCGCACGGTATGAACCCAAAACCAAGAACTTCTCCAATTGCAAGAATCATAGATCAAGTTGGCCAAACAAAACCCACAACTCGAAGAGAATTACAAGGATATGAAATCATGCATATAAGAGATCGGAAGAAACTCAAATAATATTCATAGATAATCTGATCATAAATCCCCAATTCATCGGATCTCGACAAACACACCGCAAAAGAAGATTACATCGGATAGATCTCCATGAAGATCATGGAGAACTTTGTATTGAATATCCAAGAGAGAGAAGAAGCCATCTAGCTACTAGCTATGGACTCGAAGGTCTATGGTGAACTACTCACGCATCATCAGAGAGGCAATGGTGTTGATGAAGAAGCCCTCCGTGTCCGAATCCCCCCTCCGGCAGGGCACCAGAACGTGCCCCAGATGGGATCTTGCGGAGACAAAATCTTGCGGTGGCGGAAAAGTATTTTCGTGGATCTCTCCCGTGGTTTTGGATTTTTCGGGGATTTATAGGCGGAAGAAGTAGGGTAGACGAGCCACACGGGGCCCACAAGCCTGCTAGGCAGGCCCCCCTAGCCGCGCCTAGGGGGCTTGTGGCCTCCCCTGGTGGCCTCTGCCTTGGTTCTCACGCCCCGTGCGTATCTTCTGTTCCGGAAAAAAATCTTTTCGGAGGTTTCATTCCGTTTGGACTCTGTTTAATATTCTCCTCTGAAAAGGGTCAAAAACACGGAAAAAACAGGAACTGGCACTTGGTACTGAGTTAATAAGTTAGTCCCAAAAAAGATATAAAAGGCATACAAAACATCCAAAGTTTCACAAGATAATAGCATGGAACCATAAAAAATTATAGATACGTTGGAGACGTATCAAGCATCCCCAAGCTTAACTCCTGCTCGTCCTCAAGTAGGGAAGTGATAAAGACTGAATTTTTGATGTGGAATGCTACCTAGCATAGTTGTCCTTCGCAACTTCTTGCATGTGACATGAATGTTCAGATCCGTAAGATTCAAAACAATAGTTTGCTATTGACATGAAAACAATAATACTTCAAGCAAACTAGCAAGGTAATCATGAACTTTTGAAATAACAAGGCCAAAGAAAATTGTCCCTACAAAATCATATAGTCTGCCCATGTTCCATCATGCCCACGCAACTAATTTAAATCATGCACAACCCCGGTATTGGTCAAGTAATTGTTTTTGCACTCTTACTTTCTCAAACCTTTTTCAACTCTCACGCAATACATGAGCGTGAGCCATGGATATAACACTATAGGTGGGATAGAGTGTGGTGGAGGTTGTGAGACAAAAAGGAGGAGATGGTCACATCGACTCGGCTTATCAAAGGGCTATGGAGATGCCCATTAATAGATATCAATGTGAAAGAGTAGGGATTACCATGCAATGTATGCACTTACAGCTATAAGTATGTGAAAGCTCAAAAGTAGAACTAGTGGGTGTGCATCCAACTTGCTTGCTCACGAAGACCTAGGGCAATTTTGAGGAATCCCATCATTGGAATATACAAGACAAGTTATATAATGAAGATTCCCACTAGCATATGGTGGTGACAAAACAAGAGACTCTCAATCATGAAGAACATGGTGCTATTATGAAGCACAAGTGTGGAAAAGATAGTAGCATTGTCCCTTCCCTCTTTTTCTCTCATTTTTTTATATTTTTTTGGGCTCTTTGGCCTCTTTCCATGTTTCTCTTTTTTTTGGTGGGCAACTTTGGCCTCTTTTTTTTATTTCGACAATGCTCTAATAATGATGATCATCACACTTTAATTTACTCACAACTCAATGCTTAGAACGATGATGACTCTATAGGAAATGCCTCCGGCAGTGTACCGGGATGTGCAACGATCTAGCTTGGCGTATGACGTTGAAAACATCTCGCTAGCTATCTTACGATCATGCAACGGCAGTATGAAAGTGAAGGCACAAGTCAGGAGACGGAACGGTGGGAGTTGCATGGCAATATATCTCGGAATGGCTATGAAAATGCCATAGTAGGCAGGTATGGTGGCTGTTTTGAGGAAGGCATATGGTGGGATTGTGCACCGATGAAAGTTGTGCGACACTAGAGAGGCTAGCAGTGGTGGAAGGTGAAAGTGCATCGATACCATGGACTCACATTAGTCATGAAGAACTCACATACTTATTGCGGAAGTTTTTATTAGTAATCGAAACAAAGTGCTAAACGCATACTCTTAGGGGAAGGGTTGGTAGGTGTTAACCATCGCGCGATCCCGACCACAACACAAATGATGACAATCAATAGATCAATTATGTTCCGACTTCCTAACATAGCGGTTCACCATACGTGCATGTTACAGGAATCACTAACTTCAACACAAGTATTTCTAGATCCACAACACCCTACTAACATAACTCTTAATATTACCAAATTCATGTATCAAAACTATTGAGAGGAATCAAACTTCTCTTTCTAATCAATGCACATGAAGATGGAAGTTTTATTGTATCCTCTTTGGGTGCCTATCACCTTTGGGACTACTTTCATAGCACAAGCCAACTACCAAGTTACTCAGAGAGATCACTCTCAAAAAGATATAACTGAAGATCGAGAGTTCTTATTTCTTCAAAATATAACACCGCCGTGCCCTAAAAGATCTAAGTGAAGCACTTAGAGCAAAGTTATCTAGCTCAAAACATATAAGCGAAGATCAAAGCGTATTCTAGCAAATTCACGATGAGTGCATGTCTCTCTCAAAAGGTGTGCAGCAAGGATGATTGTGACACAAAAAAAAGACTCCTACGATACAAGACACTCCAAGCAAAACACATATCATGTGGTGAATAAAAATATAGCTCCAAGTAATGTTACCGATGGATTGAAGACGAAAGAGGGGATACCTTCCCGGGGCATCCCCAAGCTTAGGCTTTTTGGTGTCCTTGATTTTTTCTTGGGATGCCTTGGGCATCCCCAAGCTTGAGCTCTTTCCACTCTTTATTCCTTTGTCCATGAGAACATCACCCAAAACATGAAAACTTCACAACACAAAATTTAAACAGAAACTCATGACATCATTAGCACAAGAAAACAAACTACCACCTCTTGAGGTACTGTAGCAAACTTGATTTCTATTTATATTGGTGTTAGATTACTGTATTCTCACTTTTCCATGGCTAGTACCCCCTGATACTATCCATAGTTTCATCAAAATAAGCAACCAACACAACAAAAACATAATTTTTCAAAAACAGACCAGTCTGTAGCAATTTGTATACTTCGTATACTTATGCTATCTCAATTGAAATCTAATATTCCCTTCCTTCATATCGATGACAACACCAATAGTCCTTAGGAAAGGTCTACCAAGAATGATAGGACATGTAGGATTGCAATCAATATCAAGCACAATGAAATCCATGGGTACATAGTTCCTATTTGAAATAATAAGAGCATCATTGATCCGTCATAGTTTTTAATCTTGATTTTGATAGTAGGTTCCCACTCATCATGAAGTTTTCTAGGAATAGAAACTTCCAATTCAAGTTTCTCTTCAAGATATTTTATCATAGCATCGACGATATGATCGGTAAAGGCCTTGTTTTGGCTATAAGCGTGTGGAGAGTTTAGCATGGATTGCATCCAGGAAATACATTCAATCAAAGAGCAACTATCATAATTGAATTCCATGAAATCCAAAGTAGTAATTTCATTACTACTCAAAGTTTTCATATCCTCTACTCCATTTTCAATGCTTTTAGCATCAAGATAGATAGACTCCGAATCATTGTTTTTTTTCAACCAAGGTGGATTCATATCCAGCCCCATCATCATTAGGTTTGACACTAGAAAACAAGGATTCAATGGGAGTCACACCAAGCACTTTAAGATCTTCGTGATTCTCATCACGAGAACACGCCTTTTTAAGCCATTCATGTCTAGCACGAATTTGGGCGGTTCTTTCTTTACTCTCATTCATGGAAACACGCATAGCTTTCAAAGTTTCATCCATATTGATCTTGGGAGGAGCACATCTAACTTTCAAAGCATCAATATCAATAGACATTCTATCAACGCTCCTAGCCAAATCTTCAATTTTGAGTAGTTTTTCTTCTATGGACGCGTTGAAAATCTTTTGCGAGTTGATAAACTCTTTAATAGTACTCTCTAGATTAGAGGGTAATTTATTGTAATTTCCATGAGCATTGTTGTAGGAGTTGCCAAATTATTAGAGGGATTACTAGGAAAAGGCCTAGGAATATAGTTTCCTCTAAAAGCATTGTTGTTGCCAAAATTATTCCTACCAACAAAATTAACGTCAAAGCTCTCATTGCTACTCCCAATCAAGGAAGACAAGGGCATATCATTTGGATCTAAAGGAGCACCTTTACTAGCAAACAATTTCATTAACTCATCCATCTTAGCACTCAACGAGTTAATTTCTTCTATAGCTTGTACCTTTTTACTAGTAGGTGACCTTTGAGTGTGCCACCGAGAATAGTTCGTCGTGATATTGTCTAGGAGTTTTGTGGCTTATCCTAATGTGATTTGCATGAAGGTTCCACTCGAGGCAGAGTCCAAGATAGTTCTAGAAGCAAAATTGAAGCCAACGTAGAAGATTTGTATAATCATCCAAAGACTCAAGCCATGAGCGGGACAATTTCTAATCATCGATTTCATTCTCTCCCAAGATTGTGCAACATGTTCATGATCAAGTTGCTTAAAATTCATGATATCATTACGGAGAGATATAATCTTAGCAGGCGGAAAAATACTTGGATATATAAGCATCTTTGCACTTGTTCCAAGAATCAATACTATTTTTGGGGAAAGATGAAAACCAAGTTTTTGCTCGATCTCGCAATGAGAATGGAAATAGCTTCAAATTAATCACATCATTATCCACATCTTTCTTCTTTTGCATATCACAAAGCTCAATGAACGTATTAAGATGTGATGCGACGTCTTCACTAGGAAGGCCGGAGAATTGCTCTTTCATAACAAGATTCAACAAAGCAGCATTGATTTCATATGATTCCACACTAGTGGTGGGAGCAAACGGAGTACTAATAAAATCATTATTATTAGTGTTCGAGAAGTCACAAAGTTTGGTGTTTTCAGTCATGGTGACTTCAGCAAGCAGACAAGCGCACAAGCAAACAGAAAGCAAGCGAAAGAAAAGGGCGAACGAAAAAGGCAAATATTTTTGTAAATTTTTGTTTTTCAGAAGTGGGAGAGAGGAAAACGAGAGGAAAAAAAAGTAAATACAAGAGATGAGTTTGCGACACTTACTTGGATAAGCTTCACTTAGAATTACCCCCGGTGCCAGAAATTGACACGTTGACGGGAGACTATTCTTGACTTGATCCTCCCCGGCAACGGCGCCAGAAATTCTTCTTGCTACCTCTTGAGCTTGCATTGGTTTTTTCCCTTGAAGAGGAAAGGGTGATGCAGCATAGTAGCAGTAAGTATTTCCCTTAGTTTTCAGAACCAAGGTATCAATCCAGTAGGAGTATCAAGCCAAGTTTCCAAAGTACATGCGCAAAAATAGCAAACTTGCACCCAACGTTACAAAGGGGTTATCAATCCCTTCACGATTGATTGCAAGGTGAGATCTGAAGGTGGAAAGTGCAACAAAGTAAAAGTGTGGAGCTGAAAATATGATGTGAAGTAGACCCGGGGGCCATAGTGTTCACTAGAGGCTTCTCTCAAAATAGCAAATATTACAGTGGTTGAACGAATTACTGTCGAGCAACTGATAGAACCGCGCAAAGTCATGACGACATCTAAGGCAATGATCATACATATAGGCATCACGTCCGAGACAAGTAGACCGATACTTTCTGCATCTACTACTATTACTCCACACATCGACCGCTATCCAGCATGCATCTAGTGTATTGAGTTCATGACAAACAGAGTAACGCCTTAAGCAAGATGACATGATGTAGAGGGATAAATTCATGCAATAGATATAACCCCCATATTTTTACCCTTGATGGCAACGACACGATGCGTGCCTCGCTACCCCTTTTGTCACTGGATGAGGTCACTGCACGGTATGAACCCAAAACCAAGAACTTCTCCCATTGCAAGAATCATAGATCAAGTTGGCCAAACAAAACCCACAACTCAAAGAGAATTACAAGGATATGAAATCATGCATATAAGATATTGTTGCGGAAACAAAAGTCCTTCCCTGGCGCTTAGGAATTCTTCTTGTTACTTCTCTGGTTTGTGTCGGTTTTTCCCTTGAAGAGGAAAGGGTGATGCAGCACAGGAGCAATAAGTATTTCCCTCAGTTTGAGAACCAAGGTATCGATCCAGAAGGAGGGCCTTGTCAAGTCCAAAGTACCTACGCAAACACAAACAAGCTTGCACCCAACGCTTCAAAGGGGTTGTCAATCCCTTCAAGATTGTTTGCAAAGTGAGATCTGAAGGCGAAAAGTGCAATGAAGTAAAAAGTGTAAGGCTGAAAATATGGTGTGGAGTAGACCCTGGGGGCCATAGTGTTCACTAGAGGCTTCTCTCAGAATAGCAAATATCACGGTGGGTGAAAAAATTACTGTCGACCAATTGATAGAACCGCGCAAAGTCATGACGATATCTAAGGCAATGATCATGCATATAGGCATCACGTCCAAGACAAGTATACCAATACTTTCTGCATCTACTACTATTACTCCACACATCGACCGCTATCCAGCATGCATCTAGTGTATTGAGTTCATGACGAACAAAGTAACGCTTTAAGCAAGATGACACGATGTAGAGGGATAATCTCAAACCAATGATGAAAACCCCATCTTTTTACCCTTGATGGCAACAACATGATGCGTGCCTCGCTACCCCTTCTGTCACTGGGTGAGGTTACCGCACGGTATGAACCCAAAACCAAGACTTCTCCCATTGCAAGAATCATAGATCTAGTTGGCCAGACAAAACCCACAACTCCAAGAGAATTACAAGGATATGAAATCATGCATAAGAGAGATCAGAAGAAACTCAAATAAGATTCATAGATAATCTAATCATAAATCCACAATTCATCGGATCTCGACAAACACACCGCAAAAGAGGATTACATCAGATAGATCTCCATGAAGATCATGGAGAACTTTGTATTGAAGATCCAAGAGAGAGAAGAAGCCATCTAGTTACTAGCTATGGACCCGTAGGTCTATGGTGAACTACTCACGCATCATCGGAGAGGTCATGGTGTTGATGGAGAAGCCCTCCATGTCCAAATCCCCCCACCGGCAGGGCACCAGGACGTGCCCTAGATGGGATCTTGCGGAGACAGAAGTTTGCGGCGGCGGAAAAGCGATTGCGATGATCTCTTGATTTTTTCTTGGAATTTATGGGATTATATAGGCGAAAGATCTAGGTCAGGGGACCTCCAGGGGGCCCACAAGCCTGGATGGCGCGCCCCCTGGCCGCGGGGTGGGGGCTTGTGGGGCCCCTGGAGCTCCTGTGGCTTGTCTCACAAGTTCTCCGATCTTCTTCCGTTCCAAAAAAAATCTTTTCGGGGATTTTCTTCTGTTTGGACTCTGTTTCAAAATCTCCTCTGAAAGGGGTAAAAAACATGGAAAAAACAGGAACTGGCACTTGGCACTGAGTTAATAAGTTAGTCCCAGAAAATAAATAAAAAGCATGCAAAACATCCAAAGTTTGACAAGATAATAGCATGGAACCATCAAAAATTATAGATACGTTGGAGACGTATCAGAGATCAGAAGAAACTCAAATAAGATTCATAGATAATCTGATCATAAATCCACAATTCATCGGATCTCGACAAACACACCGCAAAAGAAGATTACATAGGATAGATCTCCATGAAGATCATGGAGAACTTTGTATTGAAGATCCAAGAGAGAGAAGAAGCCATCTAGCTACTAGCTGTGGACTCGAAGGTCTATGGTGAACTACTCACGCATCATCGGAGAAGCAATGGTGTTGATGAAGAAGCCCTCCGTATCCGAATCCCCCCTCCGGCTGGGCACCAGAACATGCCCCAGATGGGATCTTGCGGAGACAGAAGCTTGCGGCGACGGAAAAGTATTTTCGTGGATCTCTCCCGTGGTTTTGGATTTTTCGGGGATTTATAGGTGGAAGAAGTAGGGCAGCCGAGCCACAGGGGGCCCACAAGCCTGCTAGGCGCAGGCCCCCCTGGCCGCGCCTAGGGGGCTTGTGGCCTCCCCTGGTGGCCTCTGCCTTGGTTCTCACGCCCCCTGCATATCTTCTGTTCCGGAAAAAAATCTTTTTGGAGGTTTTATTCCCTTTGGACTCCGTTTAATATTCTCCTTTGAAAAGGGCCAAAAACACGGAAAAAACATGAACTGGCACTTGACACTGAGTTAATAAGTTAGTCCCAAAAAAGATATAGAAGGCATACAAAACATCCGAAGTTTGACAAGATAATAGCGTGGAACCATAAAAAATTATAGATACGTTGGAGACATATCAGATTTCCACCATGCTTGCTAATTACACCTTCAAGGGTGGAACTCCTAAGAAACTAGGTGATCCCGGAGTGCCCACTATACCTTGCTCCATTAAAGGAAATTATGTTAGAACTGCTTTATGCGATCTTGGAGCCGGTGTTAGTGTCACTACAAGAAATATGCTCATACATGACGTTCTTTAAGATGTCGTTGATGAATTCGTCATAAATCTATGACGATTTCATCCGAGATTGTTGTAAGCCATTTGAGGAGATCAAATCTACATATAAATTACGACGATGTGAGTCAACAACGTCGTAACCGCATAAGATGAGATTGTCATAACTTTTATGACGATTATAAAAATGTCGTAACATGTTCTAACTATGTTGACATGTCACTCGTGGGTCCATTCTAGCCCACCTCATCGTAGTTTGTGAAGCAACCTGCTATTCTGTCATTCCAAAAATTCTCGAAAAAATCTCATAAATACTTTGGATCATATATTCCTCAAATATGTGAATACCCTTCCTTCCATAGTTCAAAAATAATTCAGCAATATTTATTTTCCTATTATGTTCAGAATAGAACTTTGTGAAGAAAGTGCTATTTCTATTTCTTTGATTACCCTCATATTTTTTGGGCACGTTTTTCTATCCAAATAATTATCTCATGAAATTCTTATAGTGCCTTAATGTGCCCAAAACTCATTTTGGGCATTCGGAAAATGAAAAACGAAATTTTCATGCAAAGAAAATGAAAGCTCCCTTTAAAAACATTGTTTGTCATTCTAATATGCACCCATGTATATAATAAGACATCATTTCTTTGAAATTTTCACGTGAAATTATAGAATAAAAACAAAAGAAAAAATACAATTCATACGTTTTATTCTCATTGATGGATTTAGTTGTCACACGGATCGATGACATGGCATCCATCCACCCACCCACCCATCCATCTCACATCCATCCATCCATCTATCTATAGAAAATAAGGAAAAAAGAAAAGGGAAACCCCCACCGACAGCCCAACTACCCAAACCCTAAGTCAGACCTCATCGAACCCTCCTCCTCCCCATCCCCCTCCTCTCGCCGCCACCAACTACTCCCCATCCCCTCCTCTCGCCGCCACCACCTCCTCCCCATCCCCCTCTGCCGCCCGCATCTTCCACCGTGTCCGCGTGGCCGCCTGTGCCCTCCGCGCCTCCGCACCCTCTAGGGTCAAGGCGCCACCACCCGCCGCCGAGGCCGACCACCGCGTCCTGCTCTACTACACCTCCCTCGACGTCATCCAGGGCACCTACGAGGACTGCCGCGCCGCGCACGCCATCCCGCAGGGGCTCCGCGCCTCCATCGACGAGCGCGACCTTGCGATGGACGCTTGCTACCTCGAGGAGCTCACGACGCTCCTCCCACGTGCCCGCCGGATCACGCTCCCGTAGGTCTTCGTAGGGGCCGCCACCTCAGCAGCGCCGAGGAGCTCCATCACTTGCATGAGTTGGGCGAGCTCCGACGCGTCGTGGCCGGTGCCACGTCCCTCACTACCTGCGGCCGGTGCGGCGGCGAGCGGTGCGTCCTGTGCGGCAGCTGCGATAGGCGCCACAAGCGATACAGCCTCAAGGGCGGCGGTGGGTTCTGCACCTACACAGGCTGCAACGAGAACGGCCTCGTCCAGTCCACATCAACGGGTAGTACCAGTACCAGTTACTTACTCTTTGCAAGCTATGCTCACGACAATTAAATCTAAATCTGAGTTTGTTCGGTTACGTGACCCAAGTAAATGGTTCATACCAGGCTTTTTTTGTCTCTTTATCATCTTGTAAATAAGTAAAAGATTATTGTAGGCATCTAAATGTTCCACTTGAAAAAAAATGGAAGAGAAATTTCAGTTGATATAAATTAATTAGCATATGCATTGCACCATGAATGTGATGAGAGACCCAAAGCTGTAGGTGCAAGAAGGATGCATTTTCCACGCTCTCCTAAAAATGCCTTGTGCTTCCTTGAAGTTTCCTCCAGATGCAAAATAAATAGTAGTACAATGATATGGATGAAGATATCATCTGCACGTACAGTGTACACACGGTGTGTCCTACTCGTGCATCAGCCGTAGATCGGTAGATGAGAGTACATATTGTTACTGGTCATCATGTCATGTGTGCAAGTGCAACCAATCTGGAACTCTATGGATGGAGACACACCCTAGCTTTATCATCTTGTAAATAAATAGATTGACTGAAACTGTCATTTTCCGTAACAGTATGTTATCAACAAGAAGTATGGGCAGGATGCCACCAATGTTGGAGATGAAGGTGGTTTTGCTCCTAACATTCAGGTATTCCCCTGTTCTTATAGGTTTGGGATGAGATTCTTATGTCTTTGTGTTTTGATGTACTCCCCCCGTCCCAAAATAATTACAATTTTATATTAGAGCTAGTATAAAGTTGAGAGTGAACATGCCACAGATATGTGAAATAGTTTTATGCCGTGTCTTTGTCTGTTTTGACATATTGAGTGTTTCTCTTCATCTATGGCAGAACCAAAAATAAGGAGCCGCCTTCAGTGGACCTTTCACGGAGTAAATCACAGCATCAAGAGGCTTCTGAAGGCACATATTCTGATGATGAGACCATAGGATCTCTGCTTAGGTAAGCTCATTCAGCTTCATATACATAAAAAACTGATCACTGAATGTTCATGATGTTAGTTGTTAAAACTCATTGATTTATATGCTATGATTTTCTTCCCTCAACACATTTTACTAGGACTAACTACTTTTGTTTTCTCCTATATTGTTTCTATACTAGCACATGTGCCCGTACATTGCAACGGGAAAAATAAGTCCTCGCACGTTCCAGACGATCTATCTATGCTACCACTCTCTTTGCCATCATGGTCATGTTGTCCATCTACTCACAACGAATACGATCGATCTTAGATGATGAGCTTCACTATCACACTCGGGTATGCTGCTTTCACAATCCCGTCATGTGCCTCACAATGAATTTTATTATCCCCACACTCTTTTAACAGAACAGAACAAATCTAAAATATCTACCTACAAAATTGTTATACTAAGCAAGCCAAATTTGAGTAATTATAGTAGAGTCGACCTCTGAGTATTTAATTTTTTGTTATTTGTTTAATCCTATTGTAACGCGTGGACGGGATTTGAGTAATCAGGCAAACACAAAACCATGCATTGTGAGCTGATAAAATAAAGCAGGATGTCCATATGCCCACAAGTGAATTGTAGACCACCAATCCTTTTGAATTGTGAGCTGATCTTTCATATGGGTTGTTTGCTATCGCTTGCTAATGATTATGTTGATGTTCTTGACTGGAATGGATGTAAATAGAGTGCCATCTAGGATATCTGTTAAGCCACTGGCCCAGTTAGTTTTTTTCTAGTACATGCACCATGAAGGCAAGTTTGATGCTTGACTAGACGTCTCTGATGTGCATGTTTACTGCCATGTCTCTTTATACTTGTATGTTGAATCTAGGAGTAACATGGGAATTTTTTTTGCACTGGTGTATGTGTTTACATATAAGGAGTTAAGTACATGTTTGCTACAGCAGAGCAGAGTAGATGTATCACCATTGATTTCATTATGGATTTACTGATACACTACCATCCAATCGTCCGACAACATGTTTGTGTTGTTGTGGTGTTTGTTTGACTCACTGTCATCTTACATTCTGTTCTTTTTGTATACAGCCCACCAGAAGAAGGCTGTGAAGATCTTCCCCTGCCCTACCTCTGGACCTCTTCACCCCATCGTGCAATGCCAGACCCGCAAGTACAATATGAAGGCGAGGGCTGGCAGAGGCTTCACCCTCGAGGAGCTCAAGGTGATTATCGTTCTTTTGCTATGTTTCCTTCCATCTCTGAATAGCCTATGAATGATGCAACATCATCAGTTCACACAATTGGTCTATACCTGAACATGGAATTTTAAATGTTTGCTCTGTAAGAAGATTAAAATTCCATTGTGTTGTACATTGCATCAATTGCTGACTTACTTTTGTTCTCCACTTTCGGAGAAGTTTTTATCCATTATGTTTACTTGTGTTCTGTCTGTGTGGCTTTGAATTGCTCGCCCCCTCTTACAATTGATGCATGCTGCTTGAGTTTAGATTCACAAACTATCTTCTGCACCGAGGGCTGGTTGTAACCATATTGAAACAAAACTGATGATTCACTGAGCAACACTGCACCAAAAGAAGAAATATTTGAAAATATACGGTTTTGCTCACCGTTCACATAGTTTGTTGTCTCCTACTAATGCCATGTCCTTCATGGATTACATCATATAGATTGATAGCCAAGATTCATTTATCGGAGTCCATTAGGTGGATGGATGCCAAGGGGAAAATAAATTATCAAGGAGACAAATTAATGGAAAGCATTCTCAGTAGAGAAGTGTTAGTAAATAAATTGAATTTATGTGTGGGTCTGTTTTTGTAAATAGCATTGAACAACAGCAAAACTGAACTATGTATGTTGTGTCTTCTTAAGCATTCACATGCATGGGCTGAAAATGCAATGATACATATTTGATTCAGAAATAGGACAGAAAGTACAGACATTTCCTTTATATATTCCAAGCAGATCAGACATGAAAGTTATATGGATAGCTTATCTTGTAGCGTAATTCAGCGCTGTACGTTGCCTAGAGATACTTTGGGTTAAGATTCTAGCACGAACCATTCCTTGAGACGGTTTTGGCATTCAACTTCTCATACATATCTTAGCACTGAACTGAATTTTGTTTGGATAGTGGTATTTGGGATGCCATGAGGTATCTGATGCTTGGTCTGCTTTCATGGCCTTGTTTCTCGTTCGATTGGCAGTAGATTGTTCTTATACAAGGAGCTTCCTGTTACTATACCCCCGTTTACAAATATCAACTATATTGTTCTTTCTGCAGTAGATTCATCAGTGATGATCAACACTTATTAGGTGTCTCATGATACAGTATATTATTAAACTGTGCATATTCGACATCTGAAGTCATGTTTTTGTATCTCTACCCACTCTTAATTTTTTAGCTGGTTCTCTCTATGATGATGAAAATAGATGACGAGTCTGATGTAATCCATTCTATTAAACCATGTTGACAATCGAGGCATTTGTATGAGAGAGCATTAATTCATTTATTTGTGATTTTTCTGTTTTCAAATATAACTATTTTTGACATTAAGACAACAGTTTGTGATCTATTTGATGATAATTTCCTCCAACTTATTCTGAATGTCTAGTAAGCAGCACATTCTGTCATGGATGCTCTATAGTTGTCTTGTCTTAAGTAAATAGAAACTCCTATACCATTTTTTGTTTGCTGTGAGAAGTGAAGATATCATATCCATACCACGTTTCTGCACTTACTGTGATGATCAATTGCTATTTTCCTTGGATTATATGGACCTGAGGATACTTTCCCCAAATTATCGACTATGACTATACAATGCACAAATATAATCCCATCAGGATTCCAAGCCAGAAATCTGATCCATTTTTTATGTCTTACTATTGTCTTCTGGTTAATATTTTGAGTGCTAGTCAGGTTTCCTTTCTCCAATCTGGCTAAAGAATTACCCCAGTTGACACCAGAAATCAACTCAGCATCAAGCTCTATCTAAATCAATAATGCTCTTTGGTAGTCCCTTTTTCATGTTTTCATTTGATTCGATCTAAAACTTCTGAAGGTAATAAATTAGAGTCTCTGGTGCACTTATTGATAGTGTAATTTAGTGATGTATGTTGCCGAAAGGATTTTTTGGGCTAATATTCTTACACCCTGGTATGCACTTGGTTATCACAGTAATGTGGAGTAGCTTGTTTTGTATTATCTTACATGTCTACTAATTATTGTGTCATTGACTCCTACTTGTGTTAGTGCTTAAATTCCTCTAGTAAAGCGAAAATACCATAAAGATATTGAGTTTGCTTGTCTGCATTTCCTTTGTCCAGAATTTCCTGGAACAATCTTAGATAGTTTGAAGTTTAATTGTCAGTTTCTGTGACCTGTTTAGGTTGGACTAATTATACTCCAGAATTTATATATCAGGATTCTTAACATCATCTTGAGGATGACACAAATCTTTTTATTTCTAATATTTCTAATATTTGTTTCCTTTTGATTGATTCCTGTGGAGTGTATTGTTCTTGTAGGTTGACAAGCTGTGGAATCTCGAGCATGCCTCATAGGAGAGCGGAATGAAGTCCACTGTACTGTTGGGACAGTAGCAGATGTGCCATTATTCTATTGTGCAATTTTGTTCATTCTTGCTATATTCCTGTGTAAGGAAATGTATTCATGAGATGATTTATTGTGTTATGTAAACCTGGGAGATGTATTTTGTGATGTTATATGATGGATGATTTTAATTCGACTTGGAGTTTTTTTGATTTGAATATGAAATAATGTTGGATTTAATACTGGACAAATAATTGGATTGAAAAGGCCCAACAAATAGAAATGAATCCAAATTTTGGAACAAAAAGTTGCTGAATTCCAAAATGAAAAGGGCAAAAACTGAAACTGGACCAAATGTATTTGGGCACTAAAAGGCTAGGGCCCAAATAATAATGCTATACAAAAATTCGAAAAAAATACTAGAAGTGGCTGTAAATAGGCTAAGGCCCAAAAAGAAGCCCAATAAGAAAAAACCCCAAAAACTAAAACCAGCCCGTGTGATCAGTTGAAATGGGTTGGGCTGATTTCAACCATGACGTTTTGATTTCGTCGTAATTTTGCCACGTAGGACTGCCACGTAGGATTGGGTTTGATTGTCAACGATGATTTAGTATCGTTGTAAAGGTTACGACAATACAGGAATCGTCGTAAAAGTTACGACGATTTTAATCAAAACGTCGCTGCTGTTCATTTGTGACGCTCCGTTTTTGACGCTTGGTTTTTCGTCATGAGATAGTCGTAAATTAAAAACCGTGACGATGTAGCGACGAAAAAATAGCGTCGTGTATTAGCTTATTCCTTGTAGTGTGTTATGCCTCTCTCTTTATATTGTAGACTTGAATTGGATAAGTTGACACCTACTAAAATGTCTTTGCAAATGGCCGACAAATCAACTGCTTTTCCTATCGGCATTTGCGAGGATGTGCCTGTTGTGGTTGCAAACGTTACTATCTTAACGAACTTTGTTATTTTGGATATTCCTGAGGATGATGCCATGGCGGTCATCCTTGGAAGATCCTTTTTAAACACTGCAGGGGCTGTTATTGAATGCAACAAAGGCAATGCCAGTTTCCATGTTAATGGTAAGGAGCACACGGTGCACTTTCCAAAGAAACAATATCGAGTTCATTGCATCAATGCTATTGAAAAAACTTCATCAATTCTTATTGGAAGCTTTGAATGCCCTATACCTACTGTCAGGATGAAGTATGATATACTTGTTGGGGATATGCACATCCCCCTTGAGGTAACCTAGTGATTATTCGAAAATTCTCCGGTTTTATGTGATTCGAAAAAAGTTTGTCAAGGAGACTTGATCAACCTCATTGACATATTTCTTTTGATGACCATGAGATGGATGAATCTATAAGTCACAACCTTTTGTTCCCAACTTTTACTTTCTGTTGTTTAGAAAAGTGACCTGAAAATAAAAGTTCTCCAAATGCCCTGAAATTCAAGTATGATTTTTTCTGGAATATTTGAAAATTTCTGAGAGAGAAAGCTAGTGAGGGCGATGCACCAGTGGGACACAAGCCCAGGAAGTGTGGCCACCCCCTGGGCGCGCCTGGCAGGCTTGTGGGCCCCACGTTCCCCCCTCCACTTATTCCAGCTCCCATCTCCTTCTTCTACCTCCAGAAAAAATCATTCCAGAGCTCAAACCCGTGTTCTTGCTCTTTGTGCTGCATTTTTCGATCTCCTTGAGCAAAGCCCCATTCACCAAACTGTTTTCGGGAATTGTTCCTTGGTATGTGACTCCTCCATTGATCCAATTAGTTTTTGTTCTAGTGCTTTATTCGTTGCATATTTTTGCTGCCTTGGTGACCCTATTCTTGAGCTTTGCATGTTAATTTTAGTTAGTCCCAAGTAGTTTTGATGCATGATATGGCCTCTAGGCACTTGTAGGAGTAGTTGCTATGAGTTTTGTTGAGGCTTGTTCACTTTTCTTTTGAGACACTAGAAATTTCAGAACAAGAAGATGTTCAGGAGAAACTATCATGGTGATTCCTCAAGCAAAAGGGGTCCCCGTCTCTCGATTCGGTAGCCCGATCCTTATCAGCCGAGAAACGCACAGGTACAACCATGTGAATGGCCTTCCAATGAATTCATGATTGATGCAGGTTTCAAGGACGAGTTTGGTACATTTGTTCACAACGCCGGGCTCGAAGAATTCATCTCCAACAAATGCGAACAGTATACTACACTCACTGCCTCTTTTTTTGTAGATTCAAATTTCTAGTTGGCCGTGACTCATCCATATTGTTTGATCTTTATGACAAATTGTATACCATGGATTTAGAGGATTTTAATAGAATTTTCAAGATACCTGATTGGGGTAGTCCCAATGATCCTCCTAAGTCTTCGGTTAGAGATTTTATTTCTAGTAAAACTGTTGGAGAAACTAGAGATATTACGCAGGCTACCATGGGGAGCATTTATTTACATGCCTTACATTATTTTGCCCTCTTCATAGGCAGATGCATTAACGGGAAGATTGAGCATTGTCACCTCTGCGCACCCGACCTTAGTATTCTTAAGAGCGTAGTAACGGGTGATAGAAGTTTCAACATGGGAGCTATAATCACGAGGAGGCTAAATAATAATGCTAATGAAGGGGATTTCTTTGGTGGGATCTATGCCACTCGCATAGCAAATTTTCTTGGAATACCCATCCACGAAGGAGATCCCCCGCTCCATACAGCTTTCCTTGATCGCGCCGCTATGACACGTTATCAGTTCCTTGTGAGGGATAATGAATCCCTCCTATACCGGTTAATATTTAACCGACAACGTGTTTTCCATATTACCCTTCCTGCTCCTGCCTTCTTTGACTTTCAGGGAAAACGGAGATATTACATAACCAGAGGATAGGCAGATGAGTATGAGAGGGAGGCGAAGGCTGCTCGCCTCCGTGAGGTAGCTATTCAAGCGGTAGCTGCCGCGTTCCCGTACAACACGCATTATGATTTTGGATATCGCCCGGACCAGCCGTGGGAGTAGAACAACATAGGCCAAAAGCCTAAGCTTGGGGGAGTACATGTTTCTCACCGACTTTATATTCATGCTCACACTTTCACCTTGTTAGTCGGTGTTCACACTTTGCCATTGTATCATCCATGCTAGTTTATTTCTTTTTCTCTCTTTCTTCTCGTGTGTTTGTTTAAGTTGAGAAAAACAAAAAAAATTAGTTGTAAGTTTACTTTCCAGCTTGCTTAGTGGTAATTTAAAAAGAAAACCCAAAAAGATTTCCCGTTCTTGTTTTGCTTGTTGGGAGCTTTCCCGTGTAAATAGTTTTATTTTTCTTTGGGTCAAGGTAGAAGACCATGGTTAAAATGTTTAGTGGCTGTCATGTGCACTAATTGTTTATCCTTCAAAGAGCCATATTACCTTGTCTTCTCCTCTGAGTTTGCTTGCAGATTCTAGCTTAGTCCAATGCACGAACACTCTTACTACTATTCACTTCATTCGGTCGTGCAAGTGAAAGGCAATAATGACGATATATGATGAAGTGACTGAGCCTGGAAAAGCTGGTATGAGCTTGACCTATTTTGTTTTTGTAAATATTACTAGCTCATCGTTCCTAATTCATCATTGTTATGAGAGAAACATTTTTATAATGGCAACTTAGAGATCATAGTTTCTCATGCCATGCTTAATTAGCTAGGAGCTTATAATGGTTTTTCTTGGATGCCAACATGAATTTCAAGATGATTATGATGTAGTATGATAGGATGGTATCCTCCTTTGAATGATTCAAGTGGCTTGACTTGGCACATGTTCACACATGTAGTTGAAACAAAATCAACATAGCCTCTATGATATTCATGTTTATGGTGATTTATATCGTACTGGTGCTTGCACTCAACATTGGTTAATTTCAAAGCATATTGATGATTGTTGTCGCTCTCTAGTTGGTCGCTTCCGAGTCTTTTGCTAGCCTTCACTTGTACTAAGCAGGAATACTGCTTGTGCATCCACTTCCATAAACCCAATGTTGTTCCATATGAGTCCACCATACCTACCTATATGCGGTTTCTACCTGCCGTTCCAAGTAAATTTGCATGTGTCACTCTCTAAATCTTCAAATAATAATCTGTTTTGTATGCCCGAACTGCTCATGTGGTGACAAGGGGCGGTCAGTATCTTCCATGCTAGGCGTGTTATCCTCGATACATGTTTATTCACTATCACTCACAAGAAAGGGGCCGGTAATCGGAATGCCCAGTTCCATGCTCAAATCGAAAGTATAAATGCAAACAAGACTCGCCCTGGATTGTTGTTGGTATGGACGACACCCGAGGATTCGGCTAGTCGTGGAGTGTGATTGATCAGTGGTAGGGGAGTCAAAACTTTACTTTTCTGTTTGGGAACCGCCTATAATATGTGTAGCATGGAAGATGGGGAAAACTCTTGGTCATCGCGTTAATAATGAAAACATGCCACCCAAAATTATTTATCTGTGTTTTAAAAGCTTGAGCTCTAGCACCTCTGCAAATCAATACTTCCCTGTGTGAAGGGCCTATCTATTTATATTTCTGTTGAGTCATCCTCTTCTTTTAAAAGCACCAGTTAGAGAGCACCTCCGTCATTTTTATGCTTTGCTATTAATTGATATTGAGTATGACTGACTCGATCTTCTTTGTCATGAATTACAATGTTCAGTCAGCCCTTGGTCTTTGAAGATGCTCTGCGTTTATGTTTTGTGGTCTCAGAAAGGGCTAGCGAGATACTGTCAGTTCGTAAAAGTAAGGCTTTTCAGTTTGTCTCTTTCAACAAGATCAAGCGGAGTTCGTAAAAGTTTTTCTTTTGTCTTTTTCAGTTTGTCAACTGAATTGCTTGAGGACAAGTAAGGCTTTAAGCTTGAGGGAGTTGATACGTCTCCATCGTATCTACTTTTCCAAACTCTTTTGCCCTTGTTTTGGACTCTAATTTGCATGATTTGAATGGAACTAACCCGTACTGATGCTGTTTTCAGCAGAATTGCCATGGTGTTGTTTTTGCGCAGAAATAAAAGTTCTCGGAATGACCTGGAAATTTACGAGGATTTTTTGTGGAATATATAAAAAATACTGGCGCAAGAATTACCTGGAGACGCGGAGGCGGGAGCCCACAAGCCCAAGAGGCGCGGGCCCCCCTGGCCGCGCCTAGCAGGCTTGTGAGGCCCTCGTGGCTCCACAACCTCCAACTCCAGCTCTATATATTCTATCTTGCCTAGAAAAAATTAAGAGAGAAGAGTTCATCGCGTTTCCCAACACGGAGCCGCCGCCACCACCTGTTCTTCCTCGGGAGGGCATATCTGGAGTCCGTTCTGGGCTCCAGAGAGGGGAAATCGACGTCGTCGTCATCACCAACCATCCTTCATCGCCAATTCCATGACGCTCTTCACCGTTCGTGAGTAATCTCATCGTAGGCTTGCTGGGCAGTGATGGGTTGGATGAGATCTATCATGTAATCGAGTTAGTTTTGATGGGGTTTGATCCCTAGTATCCACTATGTTCTAAGATTGATGTTGCTACTACTTTGCTATGCTTAATGCTTGTCACTAGGGCCCGAGTGCCATGATCTCAGATCTGAACCTATTATGTTTTCATCAATATATGTGTGTTCTTGATTCTATCTTGCAAGTTGTAGTCACCTACTATGTGTTATGACCCGGCAACCCTGGAGTGACAATAGCCGGAACCATTCCTGGAGATGATCATAGTATGAGGAGTTCATGTATTCCCTATGTGCTAATGCTTTGTTCCGGTTCTCTATTAAAAGGAGACCTTAATATCCCGTAGTTTCCATTAGGACCCCGCTGCCACGGGAGGGATGGACAATAGATGTCATGCAAGTTCTTTTCCATAAGCACGCATGACTAAATACGGAATACATGCCTACATTACATTGACGAACTGGAGCTAGTTACATATCACCCCATGTTATAACTGTTACATGATGAATCTCATCCGACATAATTATCCATCACCGATCCAATGCCTATGAGCTTTTCCTATACTGGTTCTTGCTAAGTTACTTTACCGCTACTGCTCTCACTACTGCTACTATTACCGCTGCTACCGTTACTATCGCACTACTTTGCTACTGAAACTTTACTACAGATACTAAGTCTTTCAGGTGTGGTTGAATTGACAACTCAACTGCTAATACTCGAGAATATTCTTTGGCTTCCCCTTGTGTCGAACCAACAAATTTGGGTTGAATACCCTACCCTCAAAAACTGATGCGACCCCCTATACTTGTGGGTTATCAAAGGGCTCTTGATAGGATTAACGGTCCATGGAATGAGAGTTGTAAGTTTCTTTACACCTTCAAAGCTGAAGTGGAGACGGCTAGTTCATGGAGTGTTGTAGAGATTGATAACATACAGTTAAGTACAAATTAAAAGGGAAGACAATGGAGAAGGAGTGCTTCAGGAGGGCTTTTGTTTGTTCCAAGGCTTGCTGGCAGGGGTTTCTGAATGGTTGTAGGCCCTATTTGGCTGTCGATGCGACTGCTTTGAATGGAAGATGGAGAGGCCAGCTAGCAGCAGCTTTTGCAGTTGATGGACACAACTGGCTATTCCTAGTTGCATTTGGTGTGTTGGAGGTAGAGAGTGAGGAGAGTTGGGTCTGGTTTCTGCACCAGTTGCGCAACATTATAGGTAGACCCTCAGGTTTAGTTATACACACACATGATTAAAAGGGTTTAGAAACTGCAGTAGAAATTGCATTCCTTGGAGTGGAACATAGGAAATGTATGCGACACCTAGCGCAAAATTTTAAAAAGAAATTCAAAGGCAAAGTTTATGATGAGAATCTATGGCCAGCATCATACACATGCAGCTTGAGGAAGCATGAGCACCATTTGAGAGTGTTGTATGCTCATAATAATTTAGTGAAGGAGTACATTGATGAACATCATGGAAAGTTGTGGTCAAGAAGCAAATTCAATGCAATCTGCAAAGTAGACTATGTGACCAATAACCTCGCTGAGTGTTCCAATGCAAAGTTCAAGTCAGTGAAAGGGCTTTTGTTGTGGAAGCATTTGATAAGATCAGGCAGATGATCATGGTAAATATGGCTCTTCGTAAAAGAATTATGGAAACACAATATGTTGGCCATCTTATGCTCCCATCTCTGATTAAGGCATTGCATGCCTAGGCAAGAGGACTAAGAATGAAATGCATTCGACCGTCGACATACGAGGCTGAGGTGACATGCACTGACAATAAAAATAGGGAAAGGAGATATCTAGTGAACCTTACATCCAATGAATGCAGCTGTAGGCAATGGCAGATCCGCGGGAAGTCGTGCATACATGCCCTACATCTCATGACTGTTATTGGAGGTGAAGATGGTGAAGTTGATCAGTATTGCTCTGAATATTTCTCTGTTGCCAAATTTAGGGCTGCTTATGCTGAAAATGTTCCCGCACTCTTGGGAAAATACCAATGGAACATAGTAGACCCAGGGTTCAAACTCCATTCTCCTGTACTGACTAGACCACCAGGAAGATCAAGGAAAAACAGGATAAGAGCTGGTGAAGAGGGCCGTGTAAAAAACAACGTAAGTGCAAAAGATGTGGTATCTTAGGGCATATTGCTAGGCTTGTAACAATCCAGTTGATGCATCATTTGGAGAAGAGGAACAATGGGCAGCAGCAAATGCAGAGGAGCATGCAGCAGCAGAGGAGAATGCAACAAGTTTAGAGGATAATGCAGTAGCAGAGGAGAATGCATCAAGTTTAGAGAATGAAGCAACTGAAGTAGCAACTTGGTATGTGTGCTTTTTTGCATTTGTTCTCTTTTTTATCGATGGATAAGCTTATTTCTGTTTGACCCAGATCTAGGATAATTAGAGGCACAAGACGGAAAAGACCTAGAGAGGAAGAAACTTCGGTTGAACCATCATCTGATGTGGAATTTGAAACCATGGCTTATGAAGATTTTGAAGCTATAAGAGAGGAGGAAGTTATTTTGTCTGAAGTTCCTTTAAAGATTAGTGAGCCCACAGATGACCATCAACTGGTCATCACTTGCTCGACCAGTCAAATCTCAACAAAACCGCCACCACCAGAAGTGAAGATCAGAAGCAACAAGACAAAGCTTTCAAAAGCACAAAATATCCCAGCCGGGGAAACCAGAAGCAAGACAGTTAACCCATCCCGGAACACAAGCAGCAAGGCAAAGATTTGAATTTGAACTTGAATACAAGTCATAAACTTTGAACTTTAAAGATTTGTAATAAGGATTCTGTCATCAATTTAAAGTACTGTGAAAACTTGTAAGGTGTAATAATTCTATATGTAAACTTTGAATTTGAACTAGTGAGGCAAACTTTGAATTTTAGGCAAACTTTCAATTTGAACCAACACTTCAGTCCATTCCCCTATGGTGTGAGATGCACAGTTTGCTGAACTATTATAAACGTTAGGTGATCAATCCGATCTCTTTTGCGTCTACAAAACTTGTAGTCATGAGAAATGTGCTCCAAATGAGCTCCCAAGCTAGGGTAAACAGCCTCATTTGTAATCAAGTTTTTTTGGACCTACTCCAAATGAGCCAAATATTTTTTATTAACACCAAATCAATCTATATAGTGTAGATTCGAAAAATCACTATTTATTGAATTAATCTTTCTATTTGTACATTGTTTTTCAAAAAATATACTTCAATAGAAAAACCATTAAAAACACGTTTACAATATGAAAATGGAAAACTAAGTTCACATCCTTCTTATTCACTTTGAAATCTAGCTTTGGTGATTTTTTGATTTTTTTTAAATTTTCAAAAACCGAAGGGAAACCCTACCTCCTCTCCTTGGTCTCTATGAAACGTTGTACATGATAGCTCATATGTGTCCATCAACGTCCGGTTCTTCCTTTCCGCCACACCATTTTGTTGAGGGGTATATGGTGCTGAATATTGATGTTTTTTTTACCTCATCACCTAGAAACTCATCCAAGGTGTAGTTCTTGAACTTGGTGCTGTTGTCACTTCTAATCATCAAAATCTTTGCTTCATGTTGATGTTGAGCTTCATTAGCAAAGTTGATGACAGTTTGTTGAGTCTCACTCTTCCTCTTGAAGAAATATACCCAGTTGTATCTTGAGTAGTCGTCAACAATCACCAAGGAGTACTTTCTGCCCCCAAGACTATCAAATGATGGAGGACCGTAGAGATCCATATGAAGGAGCTCCAACAGCCTCTTAGTGTAAATGAGAGTCGTTGGACGATGAGCAGTTTCATGAATCTTTCCTTCAATGCACGCACTTCAAGCACGATCTCTAGCAAAAATACACATGCGTTAGTCCACGAATATGGTCCCCTTTGAGGAGACTTTGCAAAGATCTCATATTGACATGAGCTAGTCGGCGATGCCAATGCCAGCCCACATCAACTTTAGCCATTAGACAAGTCACAGTCTTAGTGGGTCGCTTTGAAAAGTTCACCACATAGAGACCATTTTCGACATATCCAACATAGGCTACTTTAAGAGTCTTT
Organism: Hordeum vulgare subsp. vulgare; assembly: GCF_904849725.1. Classification (NCBI taxonomy): domain Eukaryota; kingdom Viridiplantae; phylum Streptophyta; class Magnoliopsida; order Poales; family Poaceae; genus Hordeum; species Hordeum vulgare. Next base: position 65,648,671 of record NC_058523.1, read on the forward strand.
CTCCACAAAAGGACCACAGTATCAAGATTAAAGAATGTGGAAAAGCCCATAATTGCAAGTTGACGAACCGAAAGTAAATTGTAAGCAAGGGACTCAACAAGCATGACCTTCTCAATAGATAACTCTTGAGAGATGACCACCTTACCAAATCCCAATACCTTTGACGATGATGCATCGGCGAGTTGGACATGGGTGGGCATAGATGGGGAAGGATGCACATCCACCACTAAGTCCTTCCTTCCGGTCATATGATTTGTTGCTCCAGTATCAAGCAAACATGACACCCCATCGGAAGCGAACTCCTGCAATAGATCAAGGCTTGGTTTTAGGTACCCATTTTTGGATGGGTCCTTTAATGTTAGAGACAAGGGTCTTAGGAACCCAAATACCCCATTCAATGGACTCATAGTAAGAACCAACGAATCTGGCATACACATGCCCATCACCAGCACGACATAAAACATAGGAAGGATTGAGTTTGCCGACTGTGTTGGTAGGAATAGTTTTGCCCTTCTTGACACTACCATTCTCCACCTTGTTCCTGTTCACCTCCTGAGTCCCTTCGCCCTCTTTGACAAAGATGTCCATGAGGGTAAGGGATCGTTTGTTCCTGTTCTTCCTTTTTCCTTTTGACTTGGATGTAAGTCCAAGTCCCTCCTTTCCTACCACACCCTTTTGATTGCTTAAGAGGTCGTTCAGGTTCTGCTCTCCTTGGATGCATGACACAAGGCCCTTCTCAAGTTTATCCTTCAACTTGGCATTTTCCTCCACAAGATGTACATGCTCACAACAAGGGTTAGTTGTACAAGCATTATCAATTAAAACGAAAGGAGGACAAGTAGAGATTTCCTTGGTAAGCTTTGCTTGGAGTTGATCATCAGACTCTTTCAAGGAGAAATGAGCACCTTTCAAGACCTTGTGAGCCTTGTCAAGTGTGTCGAACTCCACTTTGAGTCTGTCATGGCCAACCCCAAGAGCATCCTTTTCAGACTTAAGCATACGAGTAAGAATAGTAGCATGATCTCGTTCCTTTTGCAATTTAGCGCAATCACCGTTGTATGACTCCTCAAGAGCCAAACGAAGAGTGCACTCCTTTTCTAGTGCAATAGATAGTTCAGCAATCTCATCGGCATAGTCACGACTATGTCCTTGCGGCTCGAAGATGGTCTCCTCATGAGACTCGATGAGATCATTAGCCTCACCCAGTTGTTCCAAAAGAGCAACAAAGTGCTTCTTGGGTTCTCCTTTGATCGTGCACAGAAATTTGTCAAGATCATGCTCATTAAGTTCCACAACATCACTATCATCAACACAATTCAACAATGAAGGAGCAGTAGTGATGTTGGTCTTAATGCTGGGTGTTACCTGATCGATACCTTTGGCCATGAGGCACTTGGCGATGTGGTTATCATTGGGGGCGTTGAAGAGAGACACATTCTTGGGAGATGGAGTGGTAATGGCGACAGTCGCAGTTGCCACCATATCGTCAACGTCATCATCATCGGAGGTGTACTTTTCAAGTGCCACCATAACCTTTGGGTGGGGTTTCTTGACAAAGTTGTTCTTGTTTGGGAATGACTTGCTTTTGTCTTTGCGAATGATCTTGCCCCATTGTCTTCCCTCTTCTCATAGGGACATTCTGCCACGAAATGACTCACATTACCACAGTTATGGCATGTCCTCACTCGTTGCTTGGATTTGACAACTTGAGTTGTTCTTGGTGAAGTTGGGTCTTGAGTTCCTCTTGTTGCCCCAGAATTGCCTTGACGCAAGAGCCATGTGCTCGTGATAAGCATACTTAGTGTCTTCAGGGCAGCTCTCCTCTTCCTCATCCTCTTCTTCTTCTTCAGAAGCAGCCTTTGCCTTTAGAGCAAGGTTGGGTGAAGCTGTCTTTGACCGAAATCGAGCAAGTGCATTGTCAGCAGTCTCGTTCATGATTGACATTGCAATGAATTCATCCAACACCTCACTGGAAGACAAGGAGTGGAAATCTGGTCGTTGGCAAATAACTGATGACATGGCTTTGTTGAAAGACATGATGGCCTTGAGAAACTTGCGCTTGATCCATGTGTCATCCACATCCTTGCTCCCATGATCCTTGAGAGCAACAGCAATAGCAGTCACCCTTCGATAGAGATCACGAGGGTCATCATCTTCCTTCATCACAAACTAATCGGCGTTATCAAGTACCACTTCATAGTTGGACTGTTGAATGCTTGAGCTTCCCTTGTACAGCACTATAATGTGCTCCCAACAATCCTTAGCCAGAGTGAAGGGGCGCAAGTGAGGAAGATCTTTAGGAGGTACTGCGGACTGAAGAATAAACAATGCAGCGTGATTATATTAATTGTCCGCTTCTTCTCTTGGAGTGAGGTTGCTTGGGTCATGAGGATAGTAGCCTTGCTCGATGATTCTCCATAAATTTGATGAACTGTGATTCAAATGAGACTTAACAGAAAACACCCAGTTAGCAAAATCACCCTTTACAAGCTTAGGAAGAGGACCAACAGGGTTAAGACGCGGTGTGGGAACAGGTCCTCCATAGACCATGGGAGGCGGAACTGAGGCATAGGTTCTAGTCCCATTATTTTCGAGAGGGGAAGAAGGTCGCATACCTTTAGCCGCTTCCTTAGAGGAATTGGCCTCTGAATCTGTGTTGGCGGGTTTAACCACCAACGCCGGTTCGGGTGAACCTTTAATTCCCTCTATTAACTCTTTAAGCATGGTCTTGACTTCGTTCGTCAAGGACGTCTTGAGGGCGTCCATTGCCGTATTCAAGTCGTCCCTTGTGACCGAAGTCAAGGCCATGGCCTCGGGTTGCCCATGGGGAACTCCCTCATCATCTTCCATACTCTTCGGGTGGTGAAACCCTTAATAAAGAGACGTGGCTCTGATACCAATTGAAAGGATCGATATGGTTGACTAGAGGGGGGGGGGGTGAATAGGCAATGACCACTTTTTTAATTTATCTTAACAAGTTAGGGTTAGCAACATAAAGGTTCTCTAAAATGACAACAAGGAGGTTAACCTATGTGATGCTACCAACTATAAGCACTAAGGCAAGTAAGAGATAGTCAACAACAAAAGCATACACAATGTAAAGATTAGAGATAACCGCAAGTGGAACCAATGAAGACGAGGATGTGTTACCGAAGTTCCTTCCCTTTGACAGGAAGTACGTCTCCGTTGGAGTGGTGTGGAGGCACAATGCTCCCCAATACGCCACTAGGGCTACCGTATTCTCCTCACGCCCTCACACAATGCAAGGTACCGTGATTCCACTATAGGTGCCCTTGAAGGCCGCGACCAAACCTTTACAAATAAGGTTGGGGCAAACTCCACACAAAGCTTGGAGGCTCCCAACAAGACCACGGAGCTTCACCACAATGGAATGTGGCTCCGAGGTGACCTCAACCGTCTAGGGTGCTCAAACACCCAAGAGTAACAAGATCCGCAAGGGATTAGTGGAGGGAATCAATTTTCTCTTGGTGGAAATGTACATCTAGGCGTTCTCAACCAATCCCTAGGAAATCAACAAATTTGATTGGCTAGGGAGAGAGATCGGACACTTTTGAGCTTAGGGAGCAACAATGGAGATTGGGAGGGTCAAAGGTAGGGTTCTTGAGCAAGAAGAACCCTTTATGTAGTGGGGGAAAAATCCAACCGTTTTCCCAATCACAGCACGAGTCCAACGGTACTACCGCTGGCTGCAGCGGTACTACCGCTGCCACTCCAGCGGTACTACCGTTGGCTGCAGTGGTACTACCGCTAGCACTCCACTGGTACTACCGCTGCACCCATGGTAGTGCAAAGACACTACCGGGCCTACCACTGCCAAGAAAGTCTTCGCAAAAAGTCCGACGAAATACATCCATAAGGAAGGTGGTACTAAAGTCCCGGAGCGGTACTACCGCTGACCACGGGCGGTACTACCGCCAGCTCTAGCAGTACTACCGCTGGGCTAGTGGTACTACCGCTAGGCCCAGCGGTACTACCTCTAGGAGACCTTTTTTCAAGATGAGATAAACCAGAGATGGGAACAGCTCCAAAGTTGTAGGGAAAGGGGATGGAGATAAAGTGTGTGCGTGCAAAATTGAATCCACCCAAACCTTTCCACTACGGATCCCCTCTTAATAGTACGGCGTTCCTACGACTCAAAGACCACCAAAGAGAATCGTAGAGGACACCGTGCTTCTGTTCCACGGAGGGTGCCGAATCGTCTTGTGCCGTTGATATGTATTATTTGAAATCTTAATGCACACGATTAGTCCTTTAAGGTACTATCATCAATCACCAAAATTACTTAGGCATAAATATGCCCTAACAAAAACAAATACGGACATGCAGGCATCATGATCATAACCACAACAACAATATCACCATATAATCTCTCATGCTAAAGTGATAATTCTTTCACAAAGTAAAGTATGGATCAAGAACCTTATTGAGAATTAACAACCAATAGCCTATAGTCATTGAAGCAATTGCAATTTATCATAACATCGGAAAGAGCCAAATAAGAGCTTGTAAAGCAAATCCACATACTCAATCATCCTTTCGTCTTCTACAATTGCTACAACTCACGTGGTACTCATGAGATCAAAGTTTCAGTCGGACATAGAGAAAGATAGGGGCTTATAGTTTCGCCTCCCAACTATTTACCTCAAGGGTAATGTCAACAATAATAATTCATGAATACTTACTTCCGAGTTGACATATGAATATAGATCTTTCCCTAGCATATGACGTTAGCCAAGATAAAGGCGAAATAAGGAATTCGTGTAGATCACCATGATTCTTTCAAGGACAAAAAGTAAAGGTACAAGATAGGCCCTTCGCAGAGGGATGCAGAGGTTGTCATGCGCTTTTGAGGTTTGGATGTGCGACCTCTTAGTGTGAAGGAACGTCACTTTGTATTGCCTCCTGTGATAAAGAACTTTATTATGTAGTTTGTCGCTTTTATGTCTTCGTCATCACAGGTTCGTACAAAGCTTATTTTCCACACACTAATAGATCATACATATTTAGGGAGCAATTTTTATTTCTTGCACCGATGACAACTTACTTGAGGGATCTTATTCAATCCATAGGTAGGTATGGTGGATTCTCATGGCAAAACTGGGTTCAAGGTTTACGGATGCACAAGTAGTATCTCTACTTAGTGCGGGAGTTTTTGCTGATATGAGGTGGAAGCAATCGCCACATGCTAACGCATCTCTAGACATATAATCATTGTTCAGAACCAAGAGAACATAATTTATTATGTTGTCTTCCTTGTCCAACATCTACTTCTAAGCATGCAATAGTTTAGTGAGTGTTCACTAACATAGATGGTGTCCAAGATGATATATTTATATGTGAACCTCTCCTTATTTATCACTTCCTATTAATTGCAACAATGACCAAGGTCTACGTTTGTCCACCCTCAACAAGTTTCAATCATCATTCTTTTTATATGTGAAGCCATCACTTCCCATAAGATCATTACATGATCTTTCATGCTTTTGTTCTATTATCATTCTTTTGATCATGGCATGAAGCAAGGCCCTTAACTAAAACGCTGTTTATTATATGACTCACGAACTCAAATACATCAGGGGTGACACAAAGCAAAACTCAAGCCTAAAACACTAAGAACTTTATTCCACTAGAGAAAGATAAAACCAAAAAGGATCGAACTATGAAAAGGTAAAGGCAAAAGATGTGATGGTCATACGATACCGGGGCAACTCCCCAAGCTTGGCACAAGCCAAGGGGATTGCCCATACCCATGCTTAGTTGTCTTCCTTTGGAGGTGATGGTGGTGGAGTTGTTGCAACATGGGTTTGATCTTCCGTCTTCCAAGGCATAGGTGCTCCATCATGGAAACATGACCGAGTCTCCGGAATCCTCAAATCTATAGCCAACCGTATTGATTTAAATCTATACTCATACTCACAGTTTTGGTTCTGCAGGTCATAGATCTGGGCTTGGAGGTGATCAATTCTGTCATAGAGCCTGGAGAGGTGCTTCCCGATGTCATTGGCATCTATCTTGTGCTTGTTGGTGAACTCCGTGATCATCATGTGGTTGGCGTTGAGTCCACGCTCCACCATCCCTTGGCACTTGAAGACTTGTTGCTCCATTGCTTCGAGCCTCGCCTCCATGCTTCCGGTCTTCTTGGGCCCCTCAACATGACGGATGTGCAGCATCCCCTCATGCATCTCGATAGATTGAGGGTGTTGCAGCAGTCCCTTGAGGTAGGGATTGATGACCTTCTCGAAGATCTTGTCCTTTGGAGCTTTTGGGGACGCCATAGCGATCTAGATCTGCAGCAGAAACAAGCTCGAAACGAAAACAGAAGAAAATTGCGTGATACGAGGGTCAGACCTTTTGGGAAAATATATAATCATTTTTTCTCGACCAGATGGAGCACTCCACAAGAAAACGGAGTCTAGGAGGCACACGAGGTGGTCACAAGCCCCCCCAGGCGCAGCTAGGGGGGTGGCCCGTGTCTGGCAGGCTTGTCGCCTCCTCGTGCGCTTTCTGGACTACTTTAAATTTTTCTAATTTTCTAAAAATTCCAAAACAGAGAAAAATTCCTACTGGATAAGTTTTGGAGTCTGTTTACTTACCGAATCACATACCTCTTTGTTTTCGGAGTCTGAAATAGGCTGATAAATATCCCTTATGTACTCCTCCGGAGTTATGGTGTTGATAATATTGCTTTCAACATTTATGGGAGTACCTGAGATATAATGCTTGATTCTCTGCCCATTTACCACTCTCGGAAAATTACCTTCCGTGTTGTTGATCTTGATGGCACCGGAACGATATACTTGCTCAACAATGTAAGGACCTTCCCATTTAGAGAGAAGCTTGCCTGCAAAAAAACTTAAACGATAATTATATAGCAAGACATAATCACCTACATTGAACTCACGTTTTTGTATCCTTTTATCATGCCACCTCTTAACCTTTTCTTTCAACAACTTGGCATTTTCATATGCCTGAGCTCTCCATTCATCAAGCGAGCTAATATCAAATAACCTCTTCTCACGAGCAAGTTTCAAATCAAAGTTGAGCTCTTTGATTGCCCAATAAGCCTTATGCTCTAGCTCATGAGGTAAATGACATGCTTTACCGTAAACCATTTTGTACGGAGACATGCCCATGGGATTCTTATAAGCAGTTCTATAAGCCCATCGTGCATCATCGAGCTTCTTAGACCAATTCTTTCTAGACCTATTGACAGTCTTTTGCAGAATTAGTTTAATCTCCCTGTTGCTTAGCTCTACTTGACCACTGGACTGAGGGTGATAGGGAGATGCAATTCTATGATTGACATCGTACTTAGCGAGCGTCTTGCGGAAAGCACCATGAATGAAATGTGAACCACCATCAGTCATTAGATATCTAGGGACTCCAAATCTAGGGAAAATAACTTCTTTAAGCATCCTGATAGAGGTGTTGTGATCAGCACTACTAGCTGGGATAGCTTCTACCCACTTAGTAACGTAATCAACAGCAACTAGGACATGAGTATACCCGTTGGATTTTGGAAAAGGTCCCATATAATCAAAGCCCCAAACATCAAATGGTTCAATGACAAGTGAATAATTCATAGGCATTTCCCGACGTTTACCGATATTACCTATTCTTTGACATTCGTCATAAGACAAGACAAACTTACGGGCATCCTTGAAGAGAGTGGGCCATTAGAAACCTGATTGCAATACCTTGTGTGCAGTTCTATCTCCCGCATGGTGCCCTCCGTAGGCCTCGGAGTGACACTTCTGTAGGATCTGTCCCTGTTCATGTTCAGGTACACAATGTCTAATAACACCATCAACTCCTTCCTTATAAAGGTGAGGATCATCCCAAAAGTAATGTCTCAAATCAAAGAAGAATTTCTTCTTTTGCTGGTATGTGAAACTAGGTGGTATATATTTGGCAATGATATAATTTGCATAATTAACATACCATGGTGCACTACGTGAAGTATTGATGAGATTCAATTGCTCATCAGGAAAGCTATCATCAATAGGTTGTGGGTCATCAAGAACGTTCTCCAACCTAGACAAGTTATCTTCTACTGGGTTCTGAGGACCCTTCTTATCGACAACATGCAAATCAAATTCTTGTAGCAAGAGAACCCATCTGATAAGTCTAGGTTTAGCGTCTTTCTTTTCCATGAGGTACTTAATAGCAGCGTGATCAGTGTGAATAGTGACTTTGGAATCAACAATGTAAAACCTGAACTTTTCACATTTAAACACGACTGCTAAAAATTCCTTTTCAGTAGTAGCATAGTTTCTTTGGGCACTGTCTAGAGTTTTACTAGCATAGTGAATAACATTCAACTTCTTATCAACTCTTTGTCGTAGGACAACACCAACAGGATAATCACTAGCATCACACATGATTTCAAAAGGCAAGTTCCAATCAGGTGGTTGAACAATAGGTGCAGTTATCAAAGTCTTCTTAAGTATTTCGAAGGCTTCCTCACAATCATCGTCAAAAACAAAAGGAATATCCTTTTGCAATAGATTGGTAAGAGGCCTAGAAATCTTAGAGAGTCTTTAATGAACCTTCTATAGAAACCAACATGACCAAGGAAACTTCTTATACCTTTGATATCTGTGGGGCATGGCATTTTCATGATTGCATCAACCTTAGCCTTATCGACTTCAATACATCTTTCAGAAATTTTATGTCCTAAGACGATGGCTTCATTAACCATGAAGTGGCACTTCTCCCAATTCAAGACAAGGTTGGTGTCTTTACATCTCTGCAAGACTCGATCAAGGTTGCTGAGGCAATCATCAAAAGAAGACCCGTAAACAGAGAAGTCATCCATGAAAACCTCAACAATCTTTTCACAAAAGTCAGAGAATATAGCCATCATACATCTTTGAAAAGTGGCAGGTGCATTACATAAGCCAAAAGGCATACGTCTGTAAGCAAAGGTACCGAAAGAGCAGGTGAAAGTGGTTTTCTCCTGATCAGATTGTGCAACAGGTATTTGGGAGAAACCAGAATAACCATCTAGAAAGCAGAAGTGTGTGTGTTTAGACAGTATTTCTAGCATTTGGTCGATAAAAGGCAAAGGGTAATGATCTTTCCTAGTGGCTTTATTCAATTTCCTAAAATCGATCACCATCCTATAGCCAGTAATAATCCTCTGTGGGATCAATTCATCCTTATCATTAGGGACAACGGTAATACCTCCCTTCTTAGGGACACAATGCATCGGACTCACCCAATCACAATGAGCAACAGGATAGATAATACCTGCTTCCAGGAGCTTTAGTATTTCTTTTCTTACTACCTCTTTCATCTTAGGATTTAATCTTCGTTGATGATCGGCAACTGGTTTGGAATCAGGATCGGTTTTAATCTTGTGCGGGCATAGAGTGGCACTAATGCCCTTAAGATCATCAAGAGTATATCCAATAGCAGCATGGTGCTTCCTCAGAGTTATTAGTAACTTCTTTTCTTCATGCTTTGAGAGGCTAGCACTAATTATAATAAGATATATCTCTTTTTCATCAAGATAAGCATACTTAAGAGTATCTGGCAACTGTTTAAACTCAAGCACAGGTTCACCCTTTGGTGCGGGTGGATCTCCAAGCAGTTCAACAGGCAAATTATTCTTAAGGATAGGATATTGTTCAAAGACAACTCTATCTATCTCATCCCTTTCATCCATATGCATATCATTTTCATGCTCAAGAAAGTATTGCTCTAAAGGATCAGTAGGAGGCACAACAATAGAAGCTAGGGCAATCATTTCATCCTTACTAATCAACTCTTTTTCATGAGGTTGTCTACCGAACTTGGAGAAATTGAACTGATGTGACACACCTTCAAACACAACAGTGACAGTTTGCTTCTCACAATCAATATGAGCATTGACGGTATTGAGGAAGGGTCTGCCAAATATGATGGGACAAAAGCTATGTTGCGTGGTAGCAAGAACGAGGAAATTAGTAGGATACTTTGTTTTACCACACAAGACTTCAACATCTCTAACAATTCCCACAAGGCAGATATTATCTCTATTGGCAAGCTGAATAGTAACATCAATGGGTTCTATCTCGACAGGTGCAATCTCGTCTATGATTTCATCATATAAGGATCGAGGTATTGCACTAAAACTAGCACCCATGTCACATAAACCATGATAACAATGATCTCCTATCTTGACAGAAACAACAGGCGTGCCAACAACAGGCCTATGTTTGTCTCTAGCATGAGGTTTAGCAATTCTAGCAGCATCTTCACAGAAGTGAACATCATGGCCCTCGACATTGTCGGACAGAAGATCTTTGATAATAGCAATGCTAGGTACAACTCTAATTTGCTCAAGGGGTGTAGGTGTTCTAATGTAACCCCTGCGTATCACAGTTGAATCTTTAGAATGATCCTTAATCCTAACAGGGAAAGGTGGTTTCCCAATGTAAGCACTAGGGACAATAGGATCATTATAGGCGATGACTTTCTCTTCAACTGGATTGGGATTAACTACATTGACTTCTAAGGGAGGATGATATTTAAACCACTTCTCTTTAGGGAGATCAATATGAGCAGCAAATGATTCACACAATGAAGCTACTATCTCAGAGTCAAGTCCATACTTAGCGCTAGAATCACAAAAAGTATTTGTTTCAACAAAGGATTTAACGCAATCAAACTTGAAATTCATACCTGACTCCTTACCTTCATCATGCTACCAATCTTCAGAGTTGCATTTAATTCTTTCCAATAAATTCCATTTGAAGTCAATATCGCTCTTCATAAAAGAACTGGTACAAGAAGTATCAAGCATGGTGCGATCATCATGAGAAAGCCGAGCGTAGAAGTTCTGAATGATAATTTCTCTCGAGAGCTCATGGTTGGGGCATGAATTAACATTGATTTAAGCCTCCCCAAGCTTGAGCGATGCTTTCTCTGTCACGAGGCCAAAAATTATAAATATAATTCCGATCACGATGTAGTAGATGCATAGGATAAAACTTTTGTTGAAATTCCAATTTCAACTGGTTGTAGTTCCATGATCCAGTATCATCACATAGCCTATACCATGTCAATGCTTTATCCCTCAAAGATAAGGGAAAGACCTTCTTCGTGACCTCATCCTCGGGCAAACTTGCAAGCTTAAATAAACCAAAAACTTCATCTACATAGATTAGATGCAAGTCTGGATGTGATGTTCCATCTCCTGTAAAAGTATTAGCCAGCAGTTTTTCAAGCATACCCGAAGGAAATTCGTAGCAAATATTTTCAGTAGGTGCAGCAGGTTGAGGAGCAACTCCTTGTTCTTCTGTTCGAGGTAAAGATACCCCGAACAAGCTCCTCAAAGGATTAGTTTCCATAGTTACAAGTGACAATAAATTTCAGCACACTATATAAATGTTTCCTTACAAAATTCCACTTACCAAAGGCGCTTCACTCCCCGGCAACGGCGCCAGAAAAGAGTCTTGATGACCCACAAGTATAGGGGATCTATCGTAGTCCTTTCGATAAGTAAGACTGTCGAACCCAACGAGGACCAGAAGGATCTGACAAGTGGTTTTCAGCAAGGTAATATCTGCAAGCACTGAAATTATCGGTAACAAGTAGTTGTGTGATAAGATGATTCGTAGCAAGTAGCAACTAACAATAGTAACAACGGTGCACCAAAGTGGCCCAATCCCTTTTGTAGCAAGGGACAAGCCTGAACAAACTCTTATAGGAGGTAAAGCTCTCCCGAGGACCCATGGGAATTTCTGTCAAGCTAGTTTTCATCATGTTCATATGATTCGCGTTCGCTACTTTGATAGTTTGATATGTGGGTGGACCGGTGCTTGGGTGCTGCCCTTACTTGGAAAAACCTCCCACTTATGATTAACCCCTTGCGCAAGCATCCACAACTACGAAAGAAGAATTAAGACAATGTCTAACCATAGCATTATACTAGTGGATCCAAATCAGCCCCTTACGAAGCAACACATAAACTAGGGTTTAAGCTCCTGTCACTCTAGCAACCCATCATCTACTTACCTGGACAAGACCCAATCCTAAGCATGGCACTAGATCGTATTGTTTGTATGCTAAAGATTTTCTAATGTCAAGTGTCTTTTCCTTCGACCGTGAGATTGTGCAACTCCCGGATACCGTAGGAGTGTTTTGGGTGTATCAAATGTCACAACGTAACTGGGTGACTATAAAGGTGCACTATGGGTACCTCTGATAGTGTGTGTTGGGTTGGTACGAATCGAGATCGGGATTTGTCACTCCGCGTGACGGAGAGGTATCTCTGGGACCACTCGGTAGAACATCATCATGAGCTCAATGTGACTAAGGAGTTAGTCACACGATGACGTGCTACGGAACGAGTAAAGAGACTTACCGGTAACGAGATTGAACAAGGTATAGGTATACCGACGATCGAATCTCGGGCAAGTTCTATACCGATAAACAAAGGGAATTGTATACGGGATAGATTGAATCCTTGACATCGTGATTCATCCGATGAGATCTTCTTGGAGCAAGTGGGAGCCACCATGGGTATCCAGACCCCGCTGATGGTTATTGGCGGGAGAGGTGTCTCGGTCATGTCTGCCTGTCTCCCGAACCCGTAGGGTCTACACACTTAAGGTTCGATCACGCTAGGGTTATAGGGAATTGTTATACGATGTTACCGAAAGTTGTTCGGAGTCTCGGAAGAGATCCCGGACGTCACGAGGAGCTCCGGAATGGTCCATAGGTAAAGATTGATATATAAGATGGATGGTTTTGGACACCGGAAATGTTTCGGGCGTCACCGATAGTGTACCAGGACCACCGGGACCACCAGAAATGGTCCCGGGGGTCCACCGGGAGGGGCCACCAGCCCCAAGTGGTAGCATGGGACAAAATAGGGTGGGCAACCAGCCCAAAGTGGGCTGGTGCGCCTCCCACAAAGAGGCCCAAGGTGCAAGAGGTGGAGAGGGGGGGAACCCTAGGCGCTGGTGGGCCTAAGGCCCACCTAGCGGTGTGCCACCCCCTCCCCTGCCCTAGCCTCCGCACCTCCCATCTGGGGGGCTGCTGCACCACCTAGGGTGGGAACCCTAGGGGTGGCACACCCTCCCCTCCTCCTATATATAGTGGGGGTTTTGGGGATGTTTTGCATACGGTTTTCCCTCTCCCTCGGCGCAGCCCTGCCCCCCTCCTTCCTCCTCTCCCACGGTGCTTGGCGAAGCCCTACCGGGAGACCTTGTCTCTCCATCGACACCACGCCGTTGTGCTGCCGGAGATATTCCCCAACCTCTCCCTCCTCCTTGCTGGATCAAGGTGCGGGAGACCTAACCGGGCTGCACGTGTGTTGAACGCGGAGGTGCCGTGGTTCGGCACTAGATCGGAATCACACCGCAATCTGAATCGCCGCGAGTATGACTCCATCAACCGCGTGCTAGCAACACTTCCGCTTAGCGATCTTCAAAGGTATGAAGATGCACTCACCCCTCTCTCGTTGCTGGTCTCTCCATAGGAAGATCTGAAGATGGCGTAGGAAAATTTTGAATTTATGCTACGTTACCCAACAGTGGCATCCGAGCCAGGTTTTCTATGCGTAGATTCTATGCACGAGTAGAACACAAAAGGTTGTGGGCGATGATTTGTCAATTGCTTGCCACTACTAGTCTTATTATTTTCCGGTGGTATTGTGGGATGAAGCGGCCCGGACCGACCTTACACGTACGCTTACATGAGACTGGTTCCACCGACAGACATGCACACCGTGCATAAAGGTGGCTAGCGGGTGTATGTCTCTCCTACTCTAGTCAGATTGGATTTGATGAAAAGGGTCCTTATGAAGGGTAAATAGCTTTGGCATATCATCGTTGTGGCTTTCACGTAGGTAAGAAAGCGTTCTTGTTATAAACCCAAATTAGCCACATAAAACTTGCAACAACAATTAGAGGACGTCTAACTTGTTTTTGCAGGGTTTGACATGTGATGTGATATGGCCAAAGTTGTGATGTTGCATGTATGATGTATGAGATGATCATGTTATTGTAATAGGTTTCACGACTTGCATGTCGATGAGTATGACAACCCGCAAGAGCCATAGGAGTTGTCTTAATTTATTGTATGAGATGCAACGCCATGTGCTTACTACTTTTACTTCATTACTAACGGTTAGCTATAGTAGTAGTGATAGTAGTAGTTGGCGTGACGACTTCACGGAGACACGATGATGGAGATCATGATGATGGAGATCATGGTGTCACGCCGGTGACAATGATGATCATGCGATGCCTGAAGATGGAGATCGAAAGAGCAAAGATGATAATGGCCATATCATGTCACTATATGATTGCATTGTGATGTTTATCATGTTTTTCATCTTATTGCTTAGAACGACGGTAGCATAATAAGATGACCCCTCTTAAAAATTTGAGAACGTATTCCCCTAAGTGTGCACCGTTGCGAAGGATCGTTGTCTCGAAGCACCACATGATGATCGGGTGTGATAGATTCTAACGTTCGCATACAACGGGTGTAAGCCAGATTTACACACGCAAAACACCTAGGTTGACTCGACGAGCCTAGCATGTACATACATGACATCGAATACAAGAGACCGGAAGGTCGAACATGAGTCGTATGGTTGAATACGATCAGCATGAAGTTGCTCACCATGATGACTAGTCCGTCTCACGTGATGATCGGACACGGGTTAGTCAACATGGATCATGTATCACTTAGATGACTGGAGGGATGTTGATTTAAGTGGGAGTTCATACTTAATTTGATTAAATGAACTTAATTGTTATGAACTTAGTCTAAAAGTTGTCTTTATAAATATTGTAGATGGCCAACGTCAACCTCAATTTCAACGCATTCCTAGAGAAAAACAAGCTGAAAGATGATGGTAGCAACTATGCGGACTGGGTTCGCAACTTGAAGCTCATCCTTGAAGCAGCTAAAAAGGCTTATGTCCTTGATGCGCCGCTAGGTGACCCTCCCGCTCCCGCAGCATCCCAGGACATTCTGAACATCTGGCAAACATGGAGTGATGACTACTCTCTGGTTAGGTGTGGCATGTTATACAGTTTGGAAACGGGGTCCAAAGGCGTTTTGAGCAACACGGTGCATATGAGATGTTCCAAGAGCTGAAACTAGTTTTTCAAGCTCATGCCCGTGTCGGGAGATATTAAGTCTCCGACAAGTTCTTTAGCTGTAAGATGGAGGAGAACAGTTCTGTCAGTGATCACATACTCAAAATGTCTGTGTTACACGGTCGTCTGAGTTCACTTGGAGTCGAACTTCCGGATGATGCTATAATTGACAGAATCCTCCAATCTCTCCCACCAAGCTACAAAGGTTTTGTGCTGAACTACAACATGAAAGGGATGGAGAAGACCATTCCCGAGTTGTACTCGATGCTCAAGTCTACAGAAGTAGAAATCAAGAAAGAGCATCAAGTGTTGATGGTCAACAAGACCACCAGTTTCAAGAAGGGCAAGGGTAAGAAGAACTTGAAGAAAGACGGCAAAGCCGTTGCCGAGCCCGGTAAGCCAGATGTCGGGAAGAAGAAAAAGAATGGACCCAAGCGTGAGACTGACTGCTTCTATTGCAAGGGAAAAGGTCACTCGAAGCGGAACTGCCCCAAATACTTAGCGGACAAGAAGGCCGGCAACGTTAAAGGTATATGTGATATACATGTTATTGATGTTACCTTACCAGCACTCGTAGTAGCTCGTGGGTATTTGATACCGGTGATGTTGCTCACATTTGCAACTCAAAGCAGGAACTGTGGAATAAGCGGACACTGGCCAAGGACGAGGCGACGATGCGCGTCGGGAATGGCTCAAGGTCGATGTGATCGCCGTCGGCACGCTACCTCTACATCTATCGTCGGGATTAGTTTTAAACCTTAATAATTGTTATTTAGTACCAGCTTTGAGCATGGATATTGTATCAGGGTCTTGCTTAATGCGAGACGACTACTCATTTAAGTCAGAGAATAATGGTTGTTCTATTTATATGAGTGATATGTTTTATGGTCATGCTCCGCTGGTGAATGGTTTATTCTTGATGAATCTCGATCGTGATGTTACACATATTCATAGTGTGAATACCAAAAGATGTAAAGTTGATAATGATAGTCCCACATACTTGTGGCACTGCCGGCTTGGTCGTATCGGTGTTAAGCGCATGAAGAAGCTCCATACTGATGGACTATTAGAGTCTCTTGACTTTGAATCATTTGACACATGCGAACCATGCCTCATGGGCAAGATGACTAAGACTCCATTCTCAGGAATAATGGAGAGAGCGACCAACTTATTGGAAATAATACATACTGATGTGTGTAGTCCAATGAACGTTGAAGCTCGCGGTGGCTATCGTTTTGTTCTCACTCTCACCGATGATTTGAGTAGGTATGGGTATATCTACTTGATGAAGCAGAAATCCGAGACATTTGAAAAGTTCAAGGAATTTCAGAGTGAGGTCAAGAATCAATGTGACAGGAAAATTAAGTGTCTACGATCTGATCGTGGAGGAGAATATTTGAGTCACGAGTTTAGCAACGCAACAGAGTGTCCGAACGTCGTAATCGCACTTTATTAGATATGGTACGATCTATGATGTCTCTTACCGACTTACCGCTATCATTTTGGGGATACACATTAGAAACTGCAGCATTCACTTTAAATAGGGCACCGTCTAATTCCGTTGAGACGACACCGTATGAACTATGGTTTGGCAAGAAATCTAAGTTGTCGTTTCTTAAAGTTTGGGGCTGCGATGCTTATGTGAAGAAACTTCAACCAGAAAAGCTCGATCCCAAAGCGGAGAAATGCGTATTCATAGGATACCCTAAGGAAACTATTGGGTAGACCTTCTATCTTAGATCCGAAGGTAAAACCTTTGTTGCCAAGAACGGATCCTTTCTAGAGAAAGAGTTTCTCTCGAAAGAAATAAGTGGGAGGAATGTAGAACTTGATGAGGTAATTACACCCCCTCTCGAACAGGAAAGTAGCGCGGCGCGGGAAATTGTCCCTATGGCGCCTGCACCAACTGAAGAGGAAGTTAATGATAATGATCATGAAGCTTCGGATCAAGTAACTACTGAACCGCGAAGGTCCACAAGGGCATGCTCCACACCAGAGTGGTACGACAACCGTGTGATGGAAATCATGTTGTTAGACAACGGTGAAGCTTCAAACTATGAAGAAGCAATGGCGGGCCCGGATTCCAACAAATGGCTTGAATCTACGAAAACCGAGATAGGATCCATGTATGAGAACAAAGTATGGACTTTGGTGGACTTGCCCGATGACCGACGAGCCATAAAAAATAAATGGATCTTCAAGAAGAAGACTGATGCAAACGGTAAAGTAACCGTTTATAAATCTCGACTTGTCGCAAAGGGTTTTTGACAAATTCAAGGAATTGACTACGAAGAGACTTTCTCTCCCGTAGCGAAGCTGAAATCAGTCCGAATCATGTTAGCAATTGCCGCCTTTGTGATTATGAAATTTGGCAAATGGACGTCAAAACAGCGTTCCTTAATGGGAACCTTAAGGAAGAGTTTTATATGATGTAACCAGAAGGATTTGTCGACCCTAAGGGTGCTAACAAAGTGTGCAAGCTCCAGCGCTCCATCTATGGGCTCGTGCAGGCATCTCGGAGTTGGAACATTCGCTTTAATGAGGTGATTAAAGTGTTTGGGTTCATATAGGTTTATGGAGAAGCCTGTCTGTACAAGAAAGTGAGTGGGAGCTCTGTAGCTTTCCTCATATTGTATGTGGATGACATATTATTGATGGGGAATAATATAGAGATGTTGGAGAGCATAAAAGCCTATTTGAACAAGAGTTTTTCAATGAAGGACCTTGGAGAAGCTGCATACATATTAGGCATCAAGATCTATAGAGATAGATCGAGACACCTCATAGGTCTTTCGCAAAGTACATACCTTGACAAGATATTGAAGAAGTTCAATATGGAAAAGGGTTCTTGCCAGTTTTGCAAGGTATGAGATTGAGTAAGACTCAGTCACCGACCATGGCAACAGATAGAGAGAAGATGAGTACTGTCCCCTATGCTTCAGCCATAGGCTCTCTAATGTATGCCATGCTGTGTACCAGACCTGATATGAACCTTGCCATAAGTTTGGTAGGGAGGTACCAAAGTGATCCCGGTATGGAACACTGGACAATGGTCAAGAATGTCCTTAAGTACCTGAAAAGGACTAAGGAGATGTTTCTCGTTTATGGAGGTGACGAAGAGCTCGTCGTAAAGGGTTACGTCGACGCTAGCTTCGACACAGATCCGGATGACTCTAAGTCACAGACCGAATACATATATGTTTTGAATGGTGGGGCAGTGAGCTGGTGCAGCAACAAGCAAGAAGTCGTGGCAGCGTCTACATGTGAAGCGGGTACATAGCTGCTTCAGAAGCGGCTCATGAAGGAATTTGGATGAAGGAGCTCATCACCGACCTTGGAGTGGTTCCATGCACGTCGGGTCCAATGACACTCTTCTGTGATAACACTGGGGCCATTGCCATTGTCAAGGAGCCCAGGTTTCACCGGAAGAC
Organism: Hordeum vulgare subsp. vulgare; assembly: GCF_904849725.1. Lineage (NCBI taxonomy): Eukaryota > Viridiplantae > Streptophyta > Magnoliopsida > Poales > Poaceae > Hordeum > Hordeum vulgare. Next base: position 65,667,227 of record NC_058523.1, read on the forward strand.
CAAGCACATCAAACGCCGCTACAACACCATCCAGGACCATGTCCAGAGTGGAGTAATAGATATTTGTAAAGTACACACGGATCTGAATATTGCAGACCCGTTGACTAAACCTCTTCCACGAGCAAAACATGATCAACACCATAATGCTATGGGTGTTCGATACATCACAATGTAACTGGATTATTGACTCTAGTGCAAGTGGGAGACTGTTGGAAATATGCCCTAGAGGCAATAATAAAATGGTTATTATCATATTTCCTTGTTCATGATAATTGTCTATTGTTCATGCTATAATTTTATTAACAGGAAATAGTAATACATGTGTGAATAAATAGTTCACAATGTGTCCCTATCAAACCTCTAGTTGGCTAGCTCGTTAGTCAATAGATGATCATGGTTTCCTGGTCATGGGCATTAGATGTCATTGATAACGGGATCACATCATTGGGAGAATGATGTGATGGACAAGACCCAATCCTAAGCATAGCACTAGATCGTATTGTTCGTATGCTAAAGCTTTTCTAATCTCAAGTGTCTTTTCCTTCGACCGTGAGATTGTGCAACTCCCGGATACCGTAGGAGTGCTTTGGGCCCACTCAGTGACTATAAAGGTGCACTACGGGTACCTCTGATAGTGTGTGTTGGGTTGGTATGAATCGAGATCGGGATTTGTCACTCCGCATGACGGAGAGGTATCTCTGGGCCCACTCGATAGAACATCATCATGATCTCAATGTGACTCAGGAGTTAGTCACACGATGACGTGCTACGGAACGAGTAAGGAGACTTACCGGTAATGAGATTGAACAAGGTATAGGTATACCAACGATCGAATCTCGGGCAAGTTCTATACCGACAGACAAAGGGAATTGTATACGGGATTGATTGAATCCTTGACATCATGGTTCACCGATGAGATCATCGTGGAGCAAGTGGGAGCTGATGGTTGCTGTGTATCCCTTGCAATGGCGCCAGAAATAGTTGTGTCGACGGCACCAGGAATCCTTCAGCTGCGGCTACGCCTTAAGGGACTTCCTAGGCAAGTATGCAAAGGATTTCCCCCGTGGCCTTGGAGCCTTGCGTTGGTGTTCCCTCGAAGCGGAAAGGGTGATGTAGCACAGCGACGGTAAGTAGTTCCCTCAGTTTGAGAACCAAGGTATCAATCCGGCGGAAGAGTATCTCAAGATCCTGCACAAACACAAAAGCTTGCACCCAACGCTATGAAGGGGTTGTCAATCCCTTATAGATTGTTTGCCAAGTGAGAACTGAAAGCAACAAAGTAACAAAGAAAAGTAAAAGCGGATATGTAAACGACGGATGTGAATAGACCCGGGGCCCGTAGTGTTTACTAGTGGCTTCTCTCATGAAAGCAAGTAGACGGTGGGTGAACAAATTACTGTCGAGCAATTGATAGAACTGTGCAGAGTCGTGACGATATCTATGCAATGATTATTTCTATAGGCATCACGTCCGAAACAAGTAGACCGATACTTTCGGCATCTACTACTATTACTCCACACGTCAACCGCTATCCAGCATGCATCTAGTGTATTAAGTCCATAAGAACAGAGTAACGCCTTAAGCAAGATGACATGATGTAGAGGGATAATCTCAAACCAATGATAAAAACCCCATCTTTTTACCCTTGATGGCAACTGCTTGATGTGTGCCTTGCTGCCCCTACTGTCAATGGGAGAGGTCACCACCTGGCAGAACCCAAAACCAAGCACTTCTCCCATTGCAAGAATCATATATCTAGTTGGACAAACAAAAACCAAGACTCAGAGAGACTTACAAGGATATCAAATCATGCATATAAGAAATCAGCAAAGACTCAAATATATATCATAGATAATCTGATCACAAGTCCACAATTCATCGGATATCGACAAACACACCGCCAAAGAAGATTACATCAGATAGATCTCCATGAAGATCATGGAGAACTTTGTATTGAAGATCCAAGAGAGAGAAGAAGCCATCTAGCTACTAACTACGGACCCGTAGGTCTGAAGTGAACTACTGACGAGTCATTGGAGGGGCGATGATGATGATGAAGAAGCCCTCCAACTCCAATGTCCCCTCCGGCAGGGTGCCGGGAAGGGTCTCCAGATGAGATCTCGCGGAAACGGAAGCTTGGGGTGGCGGAAAAGTATTTTCGAGGCTCCCCTGATGTTTTGCGGAATATTTGGGAATATATAGGCGCAAGACCTAGGTCAAGGGGTGGCCAGGGAGGCCACAAGCCTGCCCACCGCCGCCTCCCCCTGGTGGCGGAGTGGGGGCTTGTGGGCTCCCTGGAGCCCACCTGGCTTGGCCCAAAAGCCCCCTGGACTTCTTCCGTTCGAGAAAAAAATCATTTCAGGGTTTTTTTCCGTTTGGATTCCGTTCCAAAATCAGATCTGAAAAGAGTCAAAAACACGAAAAAAACAGGAACTGACACTTGGCACTGAATTAATAAGTTAGTCCCAAAAAAGATATAAAAAGGTACATAAAACATACAAAGAAGACAAGATAACAGCATGAAACCATCAAAAATTATAGATACGTTTGAGACGTATCAAGCATCCCCAAGCTTAACTCCTGCTCGTCCTCGAGTAGGGAAGTGATAAGAATGAATTTTTGATGCTTTCATGCTACCTAGCATAGGTGTCCGTTGTAATTCCTCTTATGTGACGTGAATGTTCAGATCCATTAGATTCAAAACAATAGTTTGCTATTGACATGGAGACAATAATAATTCAAGCAAACTAGCAAAGTAATCATGAACTTTCAAAATAACCAGGACAAAAGAAAGTTATCCCTACAAAAGCATATAGTCTGGCTATGCTCTATCATCATTGTACAACGAATTTAAATCATGCACAACCCCGGTAATGGCCAAGTGATTGGTTCACACCTTTACTTTCTCAAATATTTTCGACTCTCATGCAATACATGAGCGTGAGCCATGGTTATAGCACTATAGATGGTGTGGAATGTGGTGGGGGTTGCAAGACAAAAAGGAGAAGATATTCACATTAACCAGGCATATCAATGAGCTGTGGAGATGCTCATCAATAGATATCAATGTGAATGAGTAGGGATTGCCATACAAATGATGCACTAGAGCTACAAGTATGTGAAAGCTCTTAAAGAAAACTAGTGGGTGTGCATCCAACTTGCTTGCTCACGAAGACCTATCATTGGAATATACAAGCAAAGTTATGTAATGAGAATTTCCCACTAGCTATATGGTGGTGAAAAAATGAGAGACTCTCAATCATGAAGATCATGGTGCTCAAAATGCACAAGTGTGGAAAAAGTGGTAACATTGTCCCTAGTCTCTTTTTCTCTCATTTTTTTATTATTTTATTTTGGTGGGCTCTTTGGCCTCTTTTTTTATGGGCTTCTTTGGCCTCTTTTATTTCCTCACATGGGACAATGCTCCAATAATGATGATCATCACACTTTCAACTCAAAACTTAGAGCAATTATGACTCTATATGGAATGCCTTCGGTAGTGTACCATGGCAACGATCTAGCATGGCATAGACATCAATGGAAACATCATGCTAGCTATCTTATGATCATGCAATGGCAATGTAGACGTTGTGGCACATGTCATGGTGGTAGTTGCATGGCAATATATCTCGGAATGACTTCGCAAAAGCCATAATAGGTAGGTATGGTGGCTGTTTTGAGGGACCCAACATTAGTCATGAAGAACTCATATACTTGTTGCAAAAGTGTCACATCCCTGAAATCTCTTGTAGAGCCTAGCAAGTTTGAGCTCATGTTTTCATTCTTTGCATCCTAATAAAATGAATTGAACTCAAGAAAGAAGTGAAATCAAAGCAAAACTCCAACAACTCTATAATCAAAAACAATTCAAACTTGTGACAAATCAATGAACCCAAAATGGCCTTCATAAAAGTCCATCATTTTTGATAAATCTTGGAAAACACAATTCAGGGTTAGTTTTCTTTTAAAAATACTTTTGGCGTTTTATTTTTAAACTCAAAAGCCACTGAAATTTAATTGATTTCAAATACTTCCTAGTTTTATAAAATGTTGAATGCTTTATATGGGGTTGGAAATATTCCAAACAAAACCCTAAAAAGAATTTCAATATTTTTACTTATGCCTGAAGCCAAATATAAAATAAAACAAATGTTAGTAATATAAAACAAAACAGAATAAGAAATAAAACACACAGGAAAAGAGAGAGAGCAAACCTGTTACCTGTCGCCCACCCCCTCGCCCAGAACTTGGTGCCCATCTGGCCCAAGTGCTAGTCGTCCTCTTCCTCTCGCCAGGAGGAGAGGCGTGGCATGCGCTCCACTTCCTGCTTCGCGCTGGAGGCACCTCCTCCGTCCCTATCCGCGTATGAAGACGATATGGATGAGCCCCTGGACCATTCCCCCTCTCTCTCTTCTTCTCTCACGCACCATCGTCTCCCCCTCGCCATGGCCGAGCTTGGCTCGAGCAGGCCGCCGCTGTCCACGCAGCCCCGACCTCCCCTTGCCTCTCCGAGAAGCTCAAGAGACCAGCCGCGACGTTCTGGTCCTCCCCACCTCAGGAATCGAAGCCGGAGCCCCCTAGCGCTGCCACCGTCGTCGTCTTCACCTCCGGTCACCGAGACCCGCCGTCGTCGATCTGCTGCCACCGGGCCTCTCCGACCTCCCCGATGCCAAAAATGGAGCCCCCGTGAGCCGGTGACTCTTTCCCCTCTCCTCCCATGCTCTACCGTGCCCCGTAGCCCGCTCCCCGCATCGGCCGAACCCCACCACCGCTAGAGCTCGTCGCCGGCACCTTCTCCGGCGACTCCACTCTCTCCTGTCACCCCTGGCAGATCGGCCACTACCCCAGCAACCCGTAGACACAAACCGCGCGTCAAATGGCCCTCTGTAGCGCCGCTTAGGTCATCTCCGGCGACTCTCCGCCGCGGTTTTGGTCGCCGCCGGCCACATTCCGGTGAGTGTCGACGTGGCCTGGTGATTAGCGCCTAATTAGCCCCCCAGTCACTTCCAGAGGGCCCCACGCGTGGGTCAAACCCCAGTTAGGGGCTGGTCAACTCGGGGATTAGCCCCTGGTCACTGACTAGTGGACCCCACTGGTCAGGTTTGACCTGGCCCAGGCGCTGTTGACTGCTGACGCAGTGATGACATCACAGTGACACAGTAATAGCTTTTCTGATTTAATTGAAATCCAGGAAATGGCTAAAACTTGTAAAAATCATAGAAATTAAAATATAAATCGAATGGAAATAATTTATATATGAAAAAGGATCAGAAAAATCCAAAGAATCTGATTATGGCATTTCATGCTGGTTTGAGAAAGTTAACAAAACCAAATAGGCAAAATGATGAATAGGGTAAAGTTAATAAATAGTTTGGAGTTGGAATTTGATTGCTATTTGAATTCCACTTCAGTTACTATGATCAAACATTGAACTAGCAAAATCAGTACCTCAAATTGCCATCTTCATGCATGTTAAAAACAAGTTATACGTGAGCATCAGGTCGAATCAATTAAAAGGGTATCCGAAAAATACCTTGTTGAAGTGATGTTTGAATCCTGATTCAAATCTAGCTTCAACCTAAGAAATGGTAGCTATATTGGCCCTGTCACATTTCATCTCCATTTCTTGATCATGCATCATAGTGTTGCATTTCCGTGAAGTAATTGTTGTTCCTTTCTTGTTTGCAGGTGTTGTTCCCTCCCGGTAGATGATGGTTCCGATGATGTGATCGTTGTCATTGAGGAAGACTCATTGCTATCTTCAGACGTGTCAGGCAAGCAAACCCCCCACCCCCTTGAGCATATTGATATGAACCCACTCTCTCGCTCCTTCTCTCTTTTACTGCATTAGGACAAGCATGATTCAACTATACATGTTATCGGTAGTTGAACCCATTCCTCTGCATGACCTGATTTTGTCACAGTAAATAGTTGAAACCACTTAGCATGAGTAGCAACTGCTTGAGCCTTGTTGTGCTTACTCATCCATGTTTGTTTGCAATGCCTTCTATGCTTAGAGTCGTGTCGGGTCTGATCCATCTGGTTGATGAATCGGAATGGTTGTGTTCATGTCCTACAGTGTGAGGGTAAAAGTGTGAGTCCAATTTGGCAAAGGTAGCGATGAGAGGCCATGTAGGAGTACATGGTGGGTTGTCTCATTGGGAACATACTTAAGAACTGAGTTATTTGTATGTTATCCAAGACAAGATACTACCACACATTGGCATACTTAATTGACCCTCTTGGCTTATTAATCGCCTAGATCTCTGTCCAGGAGTTGCAACTAGTTTTTGGTGTTTCTACGAAAAGTGTTGGCGGCCGTGTTTAGCTCTGCCCGACGGGGTAGGCTTCTCTACGGTAGATACACAGTGGCACGGTGTACCAAGTGGCACCCAGATGGTGGGCTTGGGAACCCTGGGCACATCGTTTGGGGTCGTAGAGGAAACCTCGGCCGGACTTCCTTGCGGGTTCAGTATCAAATAGGCAATAAACCTAGACTAGGGTCTTGTGTGGTTAACGGTAGTGGCCGACACCCGCGCCAGTGCTTCCGCTTGCAGGTTGCCGAGATGCATAACGTGCACATGGTGATAAGTGGTGGGAGCATGTGTGAAGAAGTATAACCCTGCAGGGTGATTTAATCTATTCGAATAGCCGCATCCTCGGATATGGACTACTTGGAAACATTATGTGGTACATAGACAACTTAAATGGATACTCTAAAACATGCAAGATAAGTGTGAGTGCAATGGAAGGCTTTCTCGTAGGGAGAAGAGAGTGGATCCATAGTGGTGTATTGCATTGGTGAATGTGTGGACTCGTCTGTGCTATCCCACCTCAAAGAAAGAACTTGTAGTCGTAGTACAGGTTAGCCAAGAGTGAAAGCTGGCTTCATGCAATCAAACCCCACAATCCTTTCATTGAAACATGATGCATATGTAGATAGTTTTGATGTAAGACTTTCCGAGTACCTTTGTACTCACAGTTGCTTTATTTATGTTTTTGCAGAGAAGACTTAGACTCATTAAAAGGTTCTACGCGATGTGTTTGATGTTGACCGGAATAGCTTGGGAATCCCAGACAGAGGTCTGGCTCCTTTGGTAGGGTCATAGTAGCTTTTCAGGCTCTTCCAACCACTTTTAGTAGATGTCTGTACCCAAACATGTTTTTCTTCCGCTTGTTGTTTGTATGACTTGAGTGTCGGGTCACGGGACCCCTGTTTGTAATAACACACTATGTTGATTCTTATGAGTCCTTAATAAAAGTTGAGTCATAGAGTTATGTTGTGATGCCATGTTGTATCTACACATATCGTGCATATTGTGTGTATGTTATGAAATGCATTATATGTGTGGGATTCGACACCTAGTTGTGCGCCTTTAGCAGTACTCTTTACACGGAAATGCCTCTTTGTGCTTCTATCGAGCCTTGGTAGCTTGCTACTGCTCTAGACACATTGATTGACCGGCGTGTATCCTTCTTTGCTGTTGTGTCTGTCCCCTAGGGGAAATGTCACGCGGTGTAATGGAGTCCTTGTAGCTTGCTACGAACCGTCTACACACGTTGTTGATCGACACCTGCTTTGCTGGTTATGTATGCCTGTCCCTGTACGGATGTACCGCTTGGGTTTATAACTAGACATGTCGACTCGGGTTCTTTGTCGTTTGAACACTAGCAACATATTCATATACGTGAGCCAAAAGACGCAAACGTTCCCGGCCAAGGTAAGGTGGCAGCCGTGGAGTTTACCGTGCGTGAGGCCGCAACGTGATGTGATGTGTTACAGGCTGGGTTCTTATGACTTAGGATCGGGGCCCCGACAGCTTTGGTATCAGAGCTTGACTGCCTGTAGGATAACCAAGCCAAACTGGTCGATATTGAGTCTAGAAACTCTTTAGTTATATAAGGGAATTGTTTGTGGAAGGGAACGTAAGGCTCTTTTTACTCTTTTCCTTGTGTCATTCTTATTCTGAGTCACCCTCTTCTTTATTCCACGGGGTTTAAGAATTAGGCTTTCTCATCTATTCACTAGGATGATGAGTTACTAGGTTGGAGACCTATAAGAAAGTTGTTATCTTCAAGGATCAGTGTCTCCATAAGCATTCAATTGTTATGTTGTTAGTTTTCTTGCAGGTTGCCTCATATTTCATGCCCGTACAACCATTATGTTGTCCGAGTTTTCCAAAGTTCCCAAATAGCCTGTTGCGATTACAAATTCCTTCCTCTTTTCCCAATGTCTTTTGGCCGGACAAAGCACACTAACAATTGTGTTGATGTACTCTATTACCTCGACGTTTTGTTGATGTATTAGGAAAACGTGTTACTCCGAAAACTACCCAATAGTCTAGATGTGTGCTATGTCTTCCAGTGCGATAATTTTGGCCATCATTTTAGAAAAACATCTCGTGATGTTATTTAGTTTTTAGGTATTCTATTTCTGGGTCTTTGAATCCAAGGATCATTCTGCTCATCTCTCTTGATAGTGTTGCTAGTTCCTTTAGAATGATTAGTAACCTTGTTGTAGTTCCCAAGGTTCATGGTATATCATTCTTCCAACACCATGAATCATCTTTGGCAGAAGTTCTCCGTGAATTAAAGATCATAACAAGAGTGCTCGTGATGAGTTCTCTACTCCATATTGTGATTCTGCCTACCCCGCCCTTCTGCATGGCTTATCTGGAAGAATTATGTTGAACTCATTCGACATTCTAATCCATGCATCCATAACTCAAGAAATCATGTGCTCTTGAGTTGGCCCTATCTAGTTGTATTTTGACCTTCATCATTGAGAGGATAGTCAAGAATAGTTGTGCATTCGTGTCATTAATGTCTTTTATTCTTGTGGTCTGTCAAGTTATTCTATTCTCGAATGACTGGGAGAAGCAAACTCCAGTACCACTTACATTTCTTGGATTGGGTCAAAGTAGTTATATTCCACAGATCGAAATGCCAACCCAGCTTTTGTTTTGTTCTATCTTGGAGTATTACCCTCTTTTTGTCAAGAGTGTTGTGAGAATTGCACCATCTCTTAGGAACTCTTGATGTAGTGATACTTCTCGCTATCATTGTTCATCCCTCGGTTTTCCTGTTGCTTGTAACTGGGATATCGGCAAGTGAACCATGATGTGTGAAATCAATACTCCTAGCAATGCCATTGTTTAGTAGTTAATGGACAACAAATTCACTCTTATGGTGATGATGATTGAATCGTCATCCTAAGCTTGACCGTGCTACCTAGTCCATGTTTCATGGTGCACTTTTCGATCAATGGGTTAGGATTGTGTCAATCCTTCGCTCTTTGATCACATCATCTTGCCCTGAAAAGCAAGATTGTTCCCGAGCTTAATAACATATGGTGGTTTGTGATTTTTCGAATATCTTCTCGGAAGTATTACCAGGTTGTTTTCTGACTATTATGATAGAGCTCGTGATCAAGTTGGTTTCTCTATAAGCCATCTTCTCCAAGAATCCGTGTTGGATACCCCAAGCTAGTTGGTTTAGCTAAACAACAACTTGGAGAGTTGGAAGATAAAAGCTTCGCCTAAACTTAGCTCATTTAAAAAGGATATTTTTCCTGTTGTGTGAGTCTGAAGAAAGATGATATTTTCATCGGTTGATTCGTGTGATCAATTGTTGCATATATTATCTTGTTCAATTTTGATTTGAGTGTGGGGTATTGTCAAATCAAACTCAGAACCAAAGATTTTCGTAACGGTGTCTTACTCAGGGTTTTCCTTGAGCCTACACTATTGTATTCTTTGATCTGACCAATGCTATTATCTTGCTCACATAGTTGTGGAAATCCATTTATATGGGTATCTTGATGAATTGTTGTTGAGCCCATCGGCAACATTCTCATTTGTTCCATGATTTATGTTGGACATTAAGCTAGTGTTGGAAACTTTGTAGACATTGTCTTCATGTCTCGAGCGCGAGGTATATGTTAGGTGTAAGAAGTGACTTCCTGTAATTCATGTGCATCTGATGCAAGTTGCCACTGTGAATTCGAGAAAAGTTAATTTGTTTCTTCGGAATCATCCCAAGTCAATCATGCAAGTGCCAAGTATTCTATGGTTTGATAGACTGATCATCTTCACTCCATATGAATCTCCTAGCACACCAAGCCACTGATTGATTTGTTCAAGGAAAAGAAGTTAGGTTTAATTTCCGAAGGGCCCAGACGGACTTGCACATGGCTTTGTCATCCGCAATGATGGTTCCCATCCAGAACTCGGTAGTGTTTTGTTGTAAGACTTTTCATGTGGTCATGATTGTCTTGGACAGTGTGTTCACATGTGTCTTGCAATCCAGCTCACTTTTTGGAGTTGTCTTCCATAGTTCATTTCCTGAGAATCTCGCAACGTTATCTCGTCAATTTGTGTTGCAAACCTTTTTTTCAGACGTGCTGAGTCTGAAGCATCGTGTCACCAACTGGAGCTGAATCTCAGGCAGTTATAATGGTTGGAACTTTCCCCAAGAATTATAATATTGGTCTCTATGTAACCCGGTAAAGTGATGTAATGGCTAACACACCTAGCCGGAAGACTTGATATTATAATATCTTGCATCTGCAACCTTAGCCATCTCCCCGTGAGGTTTTGTATGACTTATTTTGGAAGTTGTTCCTCATGGACTCTATTTAAGCCCCGAAGTCCGACCTATATTTGATGTGCTAGATATAAAGCATGACCTATAATTGGGTTGTGCTAGTACATCAAGGAGAACATTAGAAGCGGAGTGCTAAATGTCTCTCGGTCGATCAACCAGATTTCGTTCCCTTGGCACAGCTAACGTGAAATTTGAGGAAGTGTTGTCTTCCTTTGCATCTGCATCCTCCACCATTATTCATCAGGGTAGTATGATGTGTCACCAGGATCCTTGGCACGGATGTTGGTAAACCTTGATGAATATGGAAATGCTCAAGTTCTTGAGAGCACGCTCAGACACTAGGTTATATCCTCGGTAATACTTGGAATGTGCCTTCCGTTCGCCGAGTTGTTCTATAACTCTAGTTTCTTTCCAACTGAGTATGCCATTCTTTCAAATTCCTTCAACAATCATTTGTGAATTGCCTTACTTTGGTATGAAGAGTTTCAATCATCTTTGGATCAAAAGTAATTCTCTTTGCCACTTAAAGGAATACCTGTATGGGTCATCTTCTAAGGTGCCCCGTTATGGTATGAAGGGCAATCTAATCCTTGCTACTTTGAAACCTCGTCACCATCTGTCTTAAGCGTGGATTTGTTGCCTACCAATTGAACCTTTGTAATATGTCCCATTTCCTCATCCCTATTATGTGTATAGTGTCTCAGCTCAAGGGACGTTTCCACTTCTCATTCTAAAAATTAATCCTGAGTTGCTCGATCTTGAGGAGATCGAATCTTGTAGAGCCTTCCTGTTCGTTTGTCGTTGAGCTAGATGAAGATCTCGAAGACAAAGCTGTCAAGATCAACATGGTACGATGAATCAATATCCTCGAGAGAACCAGATGGATCGTGAAGATTGTGATAGTTTAGTGTTCCTTGAAATCTCAACTACGCTTCCTCTTCCCGACTACGCTTGAATCTCGGGATGAGATTCTTGTTTAGTGGGGGTGAGTTGTCACATCCTTGAAATCTCTAGTAGAGCCTAGCAAGTTTGAGCTCATGTTTTCTTGCTTTGCATGCTAAGAAAATGAATTGAACTCAAGAAAGAAGTGAAATCAAAGCAAAACTCCAACAACTCTATAATCAAAAACAATTCAAACTTGTGACAAATCAATGAACCCAAAATGGCCTTCATAAAAGTCCATCATTTTTGATAAATCTTGGAAAACACAATTCAGGGTTAGTTTTCTTTTAAAAATACTTTTGGCATTTTATTTTTAAACTCAAAAGCCACTGAAATCAATTAATTAATTGATTTCGAATACTTCCTAGTTTTATAAAATGTTGAAAACTTTATATGGGGTTTGAAATATTCCAAACAAAACCCTAAAAACAATTTGAATATTTTTACTTATGCCTGAAGCCAAATATAAAATAAAACAAATGTGAGTAATATAAAACAAAACAGAATAAGAAATAAAACAGAGGAGGAAAAGAGAGAGAGCAAACCTGTTACATGTCTCCCACCCCCTGGCCTAGCACTTGGAGCCCATCTCGCCCAAGTGCGAGTCGTCCTCTTCCTCTCGCCAGGAGGAGAGGCGTGGCATGCGCTCCACCTCCTGCTTCGCGCTGGAGGCACCTCCTCCGTCCCTATCCGCATATGAAGACGATATGGATGAGCCCCTGGACCATTCCCCCACCCCCTCTCTCTTCTTCCCTCGCGCAGCATCGTCTCCCCCTCGCCATGGCCGAGCTTGGCTCGAGCAGGCCGCCGCTGTCCATGCAGCCTCGACCTCCCCTTGCCTCTCCGAGAAGCTCAGGAGATCAGCCGCGACGTTTCGGTCCTCCCCGCCTCAGGAATCGAAGCCGGAGCCCCTCTGGCGCTGCCACCGTCATCGTCTTCACCTCCGGTCACCGAGATCCGCCGCCGTCGATCTGCTGCCACCGGGCCTCTTCGACGTCCCCGATGCCAAAAATGGAACCCCCGTGAGCCGCTGACTCTTTCCCCTCTCCTCCCATGCTCTATCGTGCCCCGTAGCCTGCTCCCCGCATTTGCCGAACCCCACCGCCGCTAGAGCTCATCGCCGGCACCTTCTCCGGTGACTCTACTCTCTCCTATCAGCCCTGCCAGATCGGCCACTTCCCCAGCAACCCGTAGACGCAAACCGCGCGGCAAATGGCCCTCTGTAGCGACGTTTAGGTCGTCTCCGACGACCCTCCGCCATGGTTTTGGTCGCCACCGGCCACATTCCGGTGAGCATCGACGTTGCCTGGTGATTAGCGCCTAATTAGCCCCCCAGTCACTGCCAGAGGTCAAACCCCAGTTAGGGGCTGGTCAACTCGGGGATTAGCCCCTGCTCACTGACCAGTGGACCCCACTGGTCAGGTTTGACCTGGCCCACGCGCTGTTGACTGCTGACGCAGTGATGACATCACAGTGACGAAGTTATAGCTTTTCTGATTTAATTTAAATCCAGGAAATTGCTAAAACTTGTAAAAATCATAGAAATTAAAATATAACTCGGATGGAAATAATTTATATATGAAAAAGGATCAGAAAAATCCAAAGAATCTGATTATCGCATTTTCATGTTGGTTTGAGAAAGGTAACAACACCAAATAGGCAAAATGATGAATAGGGTAAATTTAATAAATAGTTTGGAGTTGGAATTTGATTCCTATTTGAATTCCAGTTCAATTACTATGATCAAACATTGAACTAGCAAAATCAGTACCTCAAATTGCCATCTTCATGCATGTTAAAAACAAGTTATACGTGAGCATCGGGTCAAATCAATTAAAAGGGTATCCGGAAAATACCTTGTTGAAGTGATGTTTGAATCCTGATTCAAATCCAGCTTCAACCTAAGAAATGGTAGCTATATTGGCCCTGTCACATTTCATCTCCATTTCTTGATCATGCATCATAGTGTTGCATTTCCGTGAAGTAATTGTTGTTCCTTTCGTGTTTGCCGGTGTTGTTCCCTCCCGGTAAACGATGGTTCCGGCGATGTGATCGTTGACATTAATGATACTCATTGCTATCTTCAGACGTGTCAGGCAAGCAAACCCCCCTTGATCATATTGATATAAACCCACTCTCTCGCTCCTATTCTCTTTTACTGCATTATGACAAACACGATTCAACTGTACATGTTATCAGTAGTTGAACCCATTCCTCTACATGACCTGATTTTGTCACAGTAAATAGTTGAAACCACTTAGCATGAGTAGCAACTGCTTGAGCCTTGTTGTGCTTACTCATGCATGTTTGTTTACAATGCCTGCTATGCTTAGAGTCGTGTCGGGTCTAATCCATCTGGATGATGAATTGGAATGGTTGTGTTCATGTCCTAAAGTGTGAGGGTAAAAGTGTGAATCCGATTTGGTAAAGGTAGCGATGAGAGGCCATGTAGGAGTACATGGTGGGTTGTCTCATTGGGACCGTCCTTAAGAACTGAGTTCTGTGTATGTTATCCAAGACAAGATACTACCACACATTGGGATACTTAATTGACCCTCTTGGCTTATTAATCGCCTAGATCTCTGTCCAGGAGTTGCAACTAGTTTCTGGTGTTTGTAGGAAAAGTGTTGGCGGCCGTGTTTAGCTCTGTCCGACGGGGTAGGATTCTCTACGGTAGATACATAGTGGCACGGTGTACCAAGTGGCACCCGGATGGTGGGCTTGGGAACCCTGCGCACATCGTATGGGGTCGTAGAGGAAACCTCGGCCGGACTTCCTTGCGGGTTCAGTCTCAAATAGGCGATACACCTGGACTAGGGTCTTGTGTGGTTAACGGTCGTGGTCGACACCCGCGCCAGTGCTTCCGCTTGAAGGTTGCCGAGATGCATGACATGCACATGGTGATTGTTGGGGAACGTCGCATGGGAAACAAAAATTTTCCTACGCGCACGACGACCTATCATGGTGATGTCCATCTACGAGAGGGGATTTCCGATCTACGTACCCTTGTAGATCGCACAATTGAAGCGTTAAGAAACGCGGTTGACATAGTGGAACATCCTCACGTCCCTCGATCAGCCCCGTGAACCGTCCCGCGATCAGTCCCACGATCTAGTGCCGAACAGACGGCACCTCAGCGTTCAGCACACGTACAGCTCGACCATGATCTCGGCCTTCTTGATCCAACAAGAGAGACGGAGAGGTAGATGAGTTCTTCGGCAGCGTGACGGCGCTCCGGAGGTTGGTGGTGATCTAATCTCAGCAGGGCTCCGCCCGAGCTCCGGAGAAACGCGATCTAGAGTTAAAACCGTGGAGATATGTGGTCGGGCTGCCGTGGCAAAGTCGTCTCAAATCAGCCCTAAAACCTCCGTATATATAGGGGGAAGAGGGGGAGCCTTGCCTTGGGGTCCAAGGACCCCCAAGGGGGTCGGCCGAGCCAAGGGGGGAGTCCTCCCCTTCCAAACGGAATCCAACTAGGTTTGGAAGGAGGAGTCCTTCCCCTTTTTCCCACCTCCTCTTTTTTTCTTTTTCTCTTTGATTTTCTTCCTATGGCGCATAGGGCCTTCTTGGGCTGTCCCACCAGCCCACTAAGGGCTGGTGCGCCACCCCCAAGGCCTATGGGCTTCCCCGGGGTGGGTTGCCCCCCCTCGGTGAACACCTGGAACCCATTCGTCATTTCCGGTACATTCCCGGTAACTCCGAAAACCTTCCGGTAATCAAATGAGGTCATCCTATATATCAATCTTCGTTTCTGGACCATTCCGGAAACCCTCGTGACGTCCGTGATCTCAACCGGGACTCCGAACATCATTCGGTAACCAACCATATCACTCAAATACGCATACAACAACGTCGAACCTTAAGTGTGCAGACCCTGCGGGTTCGAGAACTATGTAGACATGACCCGAGTGACTCCTCGGTCAATATCCAATAGCGGGACCTGGATGCCCATATTGGATCCCACATATTCTACGAAGATCTTATCGTTTGAACCTCAGTGCCAAGGATTCATCTAATCCCGTATGGCATTCCCTTTGTCCTTCGGTATGTTACTTGCCCGAGATTCGATCATCAGTATTCGCATACCTATTTCAATCTCGTTTACCGGCAAGTCTCTTTACTCGTTTCGTAATACAAGATCCCGCAACTTACACTAAGTTACATTGCTTGCAAGGCTTGTGTGTGATGTTGTATTACCGAGTGGGCCCCAAGATACCTCTCCGTCATACGGAGTGACAAATCCCAGTCTTGATCCATACTAACTCAACGAACACCTTCGGAGATACCTGTAGAGCATCTTTATAGTCACCCAGTTACTTTGCAACGTTTGATACACACAAAGCATTCCTCCGGTGTCAGTGAGTTATATGATCTCATGGTCATAGGAACAAATACTTGACACGCAGAAAACAGTAGCAACAAAATGACACGATCAACATGCTACGTCTATTAGTTTGGGTCTAGTCCATCACATGATTCTCCTAATGATGTGATCCCGTTATCAAGTGACAACACTTGCCTATGGTCAGGAAACCTTGACCATCTTTGATCAACGAGCTAGTCAACTAGAGGCTTACTAGGGACAGTGTTTTGTCTATGTATCCACACATGCACTGTGTTTCCAATCAATACAATTATAGCATGGATAATAAACGATTATCATGAACAAATAAATATAATAATAACTAATTTATTATTGCCTCTAGGGCATATTTCCAACAGTCTCCCACTTGCACTAGAGTCAATAATCTAGTTCACATCACCATGTGATTTCAACGAATCCAACACCCATATAGTTCTGGGGTCTGATCACGTCTTGCTCGTGAGAGAGGTTTTAGTCAACGGTTCTGAATCTTTCAGATCCGTGCGTTCTTTACAAATCTTTATGTCATCTTATAGATGCTGCTACCACGTGCTATTCAAAAATGCTCCAAATATCCACTCTACTATACGAATCCGTTTCACTACTCATAGTTATTCGGATTAGTGTCAAAGCTTGCATCGACGTAACCCTTTACGACGAACTCATTAACCACCTCCATAATCGAGAAAAATTCCTTAGTCTATTTAGTTGCTAAGGATAACTTTGACCGTTGATCAGTGATTCAATCCTGGATCACTTTGTGTACCTCTTAATAGACTTGCTACAAGGCACACATCAGGTGCGGTACTCAACATGGCATACTTTCGAGTCTACGGCTAAGGCATAGAAGACGACCTTCGTCTATTCTCTTTATTCTGCCGTGGTCGGGTTTTGAGTCTTACTCAAATTCACACCTCACAGCGCAACCAAGAACTCCTTCTTTGCTGATCTATTTTGAACTCCTTCAAAAACTTGTCAAGGCATGCATCTTGTTGAAACTTCTATTAAGCGCTTTCGATCTATCTCCAGAGATCTTTGATGCTCAATGTTGAAGTAGCGCAATCCAGGTATTCCTTTGAAAACTCCTTTCAAACAACCTTGTATGCTTTACAGAAATTCTACATTACTTCCGATCCACAATATGTCAACCACATATACTTATCAGAAATTCTATAGTGCTCCCACTCACTTCTTTGGAAATACAAGTTTCTCATAAACCTTGTACAAACCCAAAATCTTTGATCATCTCATCAAAGTGTATATTCCAACTCCGAGATGCTTGCACCAGTGCATTGAAGGATCGCTGGAGCTTGCATACTTGTTAGTATCTTTAGGATCGACAAAACCTCCTTGTTGTATCACATACAATGTTTGCTCAAGGAAACCGTCGAGGAAACAATGTTTTGACATCCTATGTGCAATATTTCAAAAATAATGCAACAACTACTAACATAATTCTAACAGACTTTTAGCATCTCTACGAGTGAGAAAGTCTCACCATAGTCAACTGTTTGATCATGTCGGAAACATCTTTGCGACAAGTCAAGCTTTTCTTAATAGTGACTTATCACCATCGTCGTATGTCTTCCTTTTAAAGATCCATATTTACTGAATAGTCCTACGACCATCAAGTAGTTCTTCCAAAGTCTACACTTTGTTTTCATACATGGATCCTCTCTCGGATTTCATGGCCTCCAGCCATTTGTCGGAATCCGGGCCCACCATCGCTTCTCCACAGCTCGTAGGTTCATTATTGTTCAAGAACATGACCTCCAAGACAAGCTTACCATACCACTCTGTAGTAGTACGCGACCTTGTCGACCTACGAGGTTTGTAGTAACTTGATCCGAAGCTCAATGATCACCATTATCAGCTTCCACTTCAATTGGTGTAGGCGCCACAGGAACAACTTCCCGTGCCCTGCTACATAGTAGTCGAAGTGATGGTTCAGTAACCTCATCAAGTTCTACCACCCTCCCACTCAATTCTTTCGAGAGAAACCTTTCCTCGAGAAAGGATCCGTTTCTAGAAACAAACACTTTGCTTTCGGATCTGAGATAGGAGATGTACCCAACTGTTTTGGATATCCTATGAAGATGCATTTATCCTCTTTGGGTTCGAGCTTATCAGACTGAAACTTTTTCACATAAGTGTTGAAGCCCCAAACTTTCAAGAAACGACAGTTTAAATTTCTCTAAACCTCAGTCTATACTGTGTCATCTCGACGGAAATACGTGGTGCCCTATTTAAAGTGAATGCGGTTGTCTCTAATGCATAACCCATAAACAATAGTGGTAATTCGACACGAGACATCATAGCATGCACCATACCAAATAGTGCGCGGCTATGACGTTCAGACACATCATCACACTATGATGTTGCAGGTGGCATGAACTGCGAAACAATTTCCACATTGTCTTAACTGCGTACCAAAACTCGTAACTCAGATATTCATTTCTATGATCATATCGTAGACAGTTTATCCTCTTGTTACGACGAACTTCACTCCTGAAATATAATTGAACTTTTCAATATTTCAGACTTTGTGATTCATTAAGTAAATACTCTTGTATCTACTCAAATCGTCATTGAAGTAAGAACATAATGATATCCACTGCGTGCCTCAGCACCCATTGGACTGCATACATCAAAATGTATCACTTCCAACAAGTTACTATCTTGTTTCTTCTCAATGAAAACAAGGCCTTGCTCATGTGGTATGAATTGCATCTCACTAGTGATTCAAAATCAACTGAGTATAAAGATCCATCAGCATGGAGCCTCTTCATGCAATTTATACCAACATGACTCAAGCGGCAGTGCCACAAGTAAGTGGTACTATCATCATTACCTCGTATCTTTTGGCACCAATATCATGAACATGTGTAACACTACGATCGAGATTCAATAAACCATTGAAGGTGATTATTCAAGCAAATAGAGTAACCATTATTCTCTTTAGATGAACAATCGTATTGCAATAAACACGATCCAATCATGTTCATGCTTAACGCAAGCACCAAATAACAATTATTTCGGTTTAACACCAATCCCGATGGTAGAGGGAGTGTGCCAGGTTTGATCATATCAACCTTGGAAACACTTCCAACACGTATCGTCACCTCGCCTTTAGCTAGTCTCCGTTTACGTCGTAGCTTTCATTTCGTGTTACTAATCACTTAGCAACCGAACCGGTATCCAATACCCTCACGCTACTAGGAGTACTAGTAAAGTACACATCAACATTATGTATATCAAATATACTTCTTTCAACTTTTGCCAGCCTTCTTATCTACCAAGTATCTAGAGTTGCTCCACCTAAGTGACCGTTCCCCTCATAACAGAAGCACTTAGTCCCGGGCTTGGGTTTAATCTGGGGTCTCTTCATTAATGCAACAACTGCTTTGTCGTTTCACGAAGTATCCCTTCTAGCCCTTGCCTTTCTCAAAACTTAGTGGTTTTACTAACCATCAACTATTGATGCTCCTTCTTGATTTCTACTCTCGCAGTGTCAAACATCGCGAATCGCTCAAGGATCATTTTATCTATCCTTGATATGTTATAGTTCATCACGAATCTCTCACGGCTTGGTGGCAGTGACTTTGGAGAACCATCACTATCTTATCTGGAAGATCAACTCCCACTTGATTCAAGCGATTGTCGTAATCAGATAATCTGAGCACACGCTCAACGATTGAGATTTTTCTCCTTTACTTCGTGGACAAAGAATCTTGTCGGAAGTCTCATACCTCTTAACAAGGGCACAAGAATGAAATCACAATTTCATCTCTTTAGAACATCACTTATGTTCCGTGACGTTTCAAAACGTCTTCGGCGCCTTGCTTCTAAGCCATTAAGTATTTTGTACTGAACTATCGTGTAGTCATCAGAAATGTGTATGTCGAATGTTCACAACATCTACAG
This sequence comes from Hordeum vulgare subsp. vulgare, assembly GCF_904849725.1. NCBI lineage: Eukaryota > Viridiplantae > Streptophyta > Magnoliopsida > Poales > Poaceae > Hordeum > Hordeum vulgare. The sequence continues at coordinate 65,687,061 of NC_058523.1, forward strand.
ACGACGCTCGAGGTGCAACACACCGAGTGGTGCATTAAGGACATAAGCCTTCTGCGCAGCAACGAGGACAATCCTCGGTTTTACAGACTCAGTCTGCAAAGTTTGCTACTATGAACTTTCAACTAAATTTTCTCTAGGAACATATAAAAAATAGTAGAGCTATAGAGCAAGCTACATCGTAATTCGCAAAGACCATTACACTATGTTCATGAGAATTAGTTCAACTAATCATATTACTTAAGAACTCCCACTCAAAAAGTACATCTCTCTAGTCATTTGAGTGGTACATGATCCAAATCCACTATCTCAAGTCCGATGATCACGTGAGTCGAGAATAGTTTCAGTGGTAAGCATCTCTATGCTAATCATATCAACTATACGATTCATGCTCGACCTTTCGGTCTCATGTGTTCCGAGGCCATGTCTGCACATGCTAGGCTCGTCAAGCTTAACCCGAGTGTTCCGCGTGTGCAACTGTTTTGCACCCGTTGTATGTGAACGTTGAGTCTATCACACCCGATCATCACGTGGTGTCTCGAAACGAAGAACTGTCGCAACGGTGCACAGACGGGGAGAACACAATTTCGTCTTGAAATTTTAGTGAGAGATCACCTCATAATGCTACCGTCGTTCTAAGAAAGATAAGGTGCATAAAGGATTAACATCACATGCAATTCATAAGTGACATGATATGGCCATCATCATGTGCTTCTTGATCTCCATCACCAAAGCACCGGCACGATCTTCTTGTCACCGGCGTCACACCATGATATCCATCATCATGATCTCCATCAACGTGTCGCCATCGGGGTTGTCGTGCTACTCATGCTATTACTACTAAAGCTACGTCCTAGCAATATAGTAAACACATCTGCAAGCACAAACGTTAGTTTAAAGACAACCCTATGGCTCCTGCCGGTTGCCGTACCATCGACGTGCAAGTCGATATAAACTATTACAACATGATCATCTCATACATCCAATATATCACATCACATCGTTGGCCATATCACATCACAAGCATACCCTGCAAAAACAAGTTAGACGTCCTCTAATTGTTGTTGCATGTTTTACGTGGTGACCATGGGTATCTAGTAGGATCGCATCTTACTTACGCAAACACCACGACGGAGATATATGAATTGCTATTTAACCTCATCCAAGGACCTCCTCGGTCAAATCTGATTCCACTAAAGTTGGAGAAACCAACACTCGCCGGTCATCTTTGAGCAACGGAGTTACTCGTAGCGATGAAACCAGTCTCTCGTAAGCGTACGAGTAATGTCGGTCCGAGCCGCTTCGATCCAACAATACCCGGAATCAAGAAAAGACTAAGGAGGGCAGCAAAACGCACATCACCGCCCACAAAAACTTTTGTGTTCTACTCGAGAAGACATCTACGCATGAACCTGGCTCATGATGCCACTGTTGGGGAACGTCGCATGGGAAACAAAAAATTTCCTACGCGCACGACGACCTATCATGGTGATGTCCATCTACGAGAGGGGATTTCCGATGTACGTACCCTTGTAGATCGCACAGTAGAAGCGTTAAGAAACGCGGTTGATGTAGTGGAACGTCCTCACGTCCCTCGATCCGCCCCGCGAACCGTCCCGCGATCAGTCCCACGATCTAGTGCTGAACGGACGGCACCTCCGCGTTCAGCACACGTACAACTCGACGATGATCTCGGCCTTCTTGATCCAGCAAGAGAGACGGAGAGGTAGATGAGTTCTCCGGCAGCGTGACGGCGCTCCGAAGGTTGGTGGTGATCTAATCTCAGCAGGGCTCCGCCCAAGCTCCGGAGAAACGTGATCTAGAGGTAAAACCGTGGAGATATGTGGTCGGGCTGCCGTGGCAAAGTCGTCTCAAATCAGCCCTAAAACCTCCGTATATATAGGGGGAAGAGGGGGAGCCCCAAGGGGGGAGTCATCCCCTTCCAAACGGAATCCAACTAGGTTTGGAAGGAGGAGTCCTTCCCCTTTTTCCCACCTCCTCTTTTTTTTCTTTTTCTCTTTGATTTTCTTCCTATGGCGCATAGGGCCTTCTTGGGCTGTCCCACCAGCCCACTAAGGGCTGGTGCGCCACCCCCAAGGCCTATGGGTTTCCCCGGGGTGGGTTGCCCCCCTCGGTGAACACCCGGAACCCATTCATCATTTCCGGTACATTCCCGGTAACTCCGAAAACCTTCCGGTAATCAAATGAGGTCATCCTATATATCAATCTTCGTTTCCGGACCATTCCGGAAACCCTCGGGACGTTCGTGATCTCATCCGGGATTCCGAACATCATTCGGTAACCAACCATATAACTCAAATACACATAAAACAACGTCGAACCTTAAGTGTGCAGATCCTGCGGGTTCGAGAACTATGTAGACATGACCCGAGTGACTCCTCGGTCAATATCCAATAGTGGGACCTGGATGCCCATATTGGATCCCACATATTCTACGAAGATCTTATCGTTTGAACCTCAGTGCCAAGGATTCATCTAATCCCGTATGTCATTCCCTTTGTCCTTCGGTATGTTACTTGCCCGAGATTCAATCGTCACTATTCGCATACCTATTTCAATCTCGTTTACCGGCAAGTCTCTTTACTCGTTCCGTAATACAAGATCCCGCAAGTTACACTAAGTTACATTGCTTGCAAGGCTTGTGTGTGATGTTGTATTATCGAGTGGGCCCCAAATACCTCTCCATCATACGGAGTGACAAATCCCAGTCTTGATCCATACTAACTCAACAAACACCTTCGGAGATACCTGTAGAGCATCTTCATAGTCACCAAGTTACGTTGCAACGTTTGATACACACAAAGCATTCCTCCAGTGTCAGTGAGTTATATGATCTCATGGTCATAGGAACAAATACTTGACACGCAGAAAACAGTAGCAACAAAATGACACGATCAACTTGCTACGTCTATTAGTTTGGGCCTAGTCCATCACATGATTCTGCTAATGATGTGATCCCGTTATCAAGTGACAACACTTGCATATGGTCAGGAAACCTTGACCATCTTTGATCAACGAGCTAGTCAACTAGAGGCTTACTAGGGACAGTGTTCTGTCTATGTATCCATACATGCACTGTGTTTCTAATCAATACAATTATAGCATGGATAATAAACGATTATCATGAACAAAGAAATATAATAATAACTAATTTATTATTGCCTCTAGGGCATATTTCCAACAGTGATAAGTGGTGGGAGCGTGTGTGAAGAAGTATACCCCTACAGGGTGATTTAATCTGTTCGAATAGCCGCGTCCTCGAATATGGACTACTTGGAAACGTTACGTGGTACATAGACAACTTAAATGGATACTCTAAAACATGCAAGATAAGTGTGAGTGCTATGGAAGGCTTTCTCGTAGGGAGACGAGAGTGGATCCATAGTGGTGTATTGCATTGGTGAATATGTGGACTCGTGTGCGCTATCCCACCTCAAAGAAAGAACTTGTAGTCGTAGTACAGGTTAGCCAAGAGTCAAAGCTGGCTTCATGCAATCAAACCCCACAATCCTTTCATTGAAACATGATGCATATGTAGATAGTTCTGATGTAAGGCTTGCTGAGTACCTTTGTACTCACGGTTGCTTTATTTATGTTTTTGCAGAGAGGACTTAGACTCATTAAAAGGTTCTACGCGATGTGTTCGATGTTGACCGGAATAGCTTGGGAATCCCAGACAAGAGGTCTGGCTCACTTGGTAGGTTGTAGTAGCTTTTCAGGCTCTTCCAGCCACTTTTAGTAGATGTGTGTACCCAGACATGTTTTGCTTCCGCTTGTTGTTTGTATGACTTGATTGTCGGGTCACGGGACCCCTGTTTGTAATAACACACTATGTTGATTCTTATGAGTCCTTAATAAAGGCTTGAGTCATAGAGTTATGTTGTGATGCCATGTTGTATCTACATATATCGTGCATATTGTGTGTATGTTATGAAATGCATTATATGTGTGGGATTCGACACCTAGTTGTGCGCCTTTAGCAGTACTCTTTACAGGGAAATGCATCTTCGTGCTTCTATCGAGCCTTGGTAGCTTGCTACTACTCTAGACACATTGATTGACCGGCGTGTATCCTTCTTTACTGCTGTGTCTATCCCCTCGGGGAAATGTCACGCGGTGTAATGGAGTCCTTGTAGCTTGCTACGACTCGGATACACACGTTGTTGATCGACACCTGCTTTGCTGGGTTATGTATGCCTGTCCCTGTACGGATGTACCGCTTGGGTTTATAACTAGTCATGTCGACCCGGGTTCTTTGTTGTTTGAACACTAGCAACATATTCATATACGTGAGCCAAAAGACGCAAACGGTCCCGGCCAAGGTAAGGTGGCAGCCGTGGAGTTTACCGTGCGTGAGGACGCAAAGTGATGTGATGTGTTACAGGCTGGGTTATTCTGACTAGGATCGGGGTCCCGAGAAAAAGTTTTATTAGTAATCGAAACAAAGCATTCAACGCATACTCCTAGGGGAAGGGTCGGTAGGTATAAACCATCGCGCGATCCCGCCGCCACGCAAAGGATGATAATCAATAGACTAATCATGTTCAGATTTCATCACATAGCGGTTCACCATACGTGCATGCTACGGGAATCACTAACTTCAACACAAGTATTACTAGATCCACAACACCTTACTAGCATGACTTCAATATTACCATAACCACAACTCAAAACTAATTGAGATGAATCAAACTTCTCTAACTATTCAATGCACATGAAGGTGGAAGTTTTCGTATCCCTTTGGATAACTACCTCTTTTGAGACTACTTTCAAAGCATAGATCAACTACCAAGCTGTGACAGCCCGATGCCGACGTTCCAGAAGATTTTCCCTTCTATTCTGTTTCCTTCGTGTGATTAGATTTATTCGTTCCATCGCCATGTAGTTTGCATCATCGCATCATGCATGGCATCATGTCAATTTTGTTTTGTCGGTGTTGCTTGTTGCCGTGTTGTTGGGTGTTAGTGCCTTGTGAGTGGCGTTGTTTTATTGGAGCGTTGAGAGAGGGTGCGCGAGAGCCACCGCTAAACCCTCTTGCACCGAGGACCTAAAACCTTCTCTCCCCTCTTGTCCCCTCTTATTTCGTTTTTTGTGGTTTCGTTGAAGTCTTCGTTTAAACCCCTAGTTAAAAAGGTCCGCCTTCTTTTAAAGAAAATCATTTTATTAAATGTGGGGGCAACCCCTTGTATTTCCTTCAATTCTCCTTTTGTCTATTTTCAAAATAGAATCTCATTTTTATTTATAAAAGGAGTTTTATTTTATTCTTTAAATAAAAGGGGTGTGATTTTATTCTTTTGTAAAAAAGGGTTTTAATTTTAATTCTTCAAAAGGGTTTTATTTTATTATTTAAAAAAAAGGTTTCATTTTATTTCTGTTAATAAAGGGCCAATCTACTTCTTATAATTGGGGTTTATTTTTCAAGGAGCCCAAAAGCTTTTATTTTATTTCCTTTTTCTTTAAACCTTTTTCTTTTTACGGTGTGTTCTGTTTAAAAAAAACAAAGACCAGAGGAAATTAGAGAGAGGGGGAGAGCAAGCCGGCCACTTGGGCCTCTAGCCGGCCCAACTTTCCCCGTGCCCTAGCGAGAGGAGCCCGTGCCCCCTCGTCCCCTCTCGTTCTCCTCCCGCAGCGCCGTCCCCTCGTCCCTCCCGAGCTGCTCGCCCCGCCATGCCCGCCGCCGGCGCCACCCTGGCCTCGCCTCCCTCTGCCCCGCTGTGCCGCGGCCTCCGTGTTCCCGGTGCCCTACCCGCGCCGTCTGCCGTGGCTGTCCCCAGCTCGGGATCGAACCGGCCTCGCCTCGCTCCAGCTGCCCCGCGCCGTGCTCTCCCCACCGGTGCTCGCCGCGCCGCCAGGAGCTGCTCCACCCCGCCATCGAGCAGCTCCCGCCCCTGCGCGCCAACCCCGTCGACCTCGCCTTCCCTCGCCCCCGCCGAAGGAGCTCGTCCCGAGCACGCCGCCATGGCCGGCCTCCCCTGCCAGCACCGAGACCCTCTGCTGCCACTGCCCACCTCCAGGCCGCCGGTGCCGCCCCGCGCCCCTCGCCTCCCGAGGCCCCTGTGTTGCTGCGCTGGTGCCGGGCCGTTGCCGCTTGCCTGGCTGCTGCTTGCTGTTCGCTGTAGCTGCTGTCGCGTTTGCTGTTGCTGCGCGCGTTGCTGCTGCCCTGCTTGCCTGCAGTCGCTGGTGCTTCTTGTTGTTGCTGCTGTGTGCTGTAGCTAGCTGCTGGAGCCGTGGCGCTTTCCTGCTACTGCTATGCAAGTTGTCATGCTTGCCTGCTGCCGAGCTTGTGCTCCTACGTGCCTTGCTGATATTGTTGCTAGGTTGATGTTGCCCGATTTGCTAGCTGCTGCTGTTGCATTTTGCTGCCGTTAGCTGCTGCTGGTAGTCATTGCGTGCGTGTGCTTTGCTGCTGCCATAGGTGTTGCCGGCTGAAGTTGATAGTGCTTGCTGCTGCCTGTAGCTATTGTTAGGCTGCTATAGATGTTTGTTGTAGCTAGCTATTGTTGATAGGTTGATGGATGTAGATGCCAGTTTGATGTAGTTGCTTAGCCGCCGTATTGCTTTGCTGCTCTTGCCGTTTGCTGCTAGGCAAGTAGCTGCTGCCGCTGCCGTTATGTTGCTGTCGTGGCTTGCCGAGGTGTTGCTGCCAGCTTGCGTGCTTGCCGAAGTGTGCCGATGATAGTTGCTGTCGCCGGTGTTGCTGTGGTGTCGCTGCTTTCCGTCGCCGAATTTCGTAAGCACCCTCCCCGCCGCCGTGGGTCGTCGACAAGATCGCGAGTACCACGACGTCCTCGACGACCCCGGAAATGAGTTCGTCTTCCTCGACGTCGCCGAAGACCCGTGTTCGACTACTTAGGTGAAGATCGTAACCGTCGCGGAAAACCGTGTACCACTACTTCAACTACCGGCGAGTGTACGACAACTTCCACGACGACCACGACGACCATGACGATCGTTGATCTCCTTTAACGACCCGATCCGCTCTGATATGCACGCGTCGAAGGTATACCGATGGGACATGTCGTGTACCGTGTACTAGTGATGTACGAATGTATGTGTTGTATAAGTTGAATGCATGTATATACCGTATGTATGCACCGTTTGTTTGCCCGTGCACGTTGTCTTCCTTTTCGGCGTGCCCTCGACACATGGGAACCCAGTAACCGGCATCCCCCATCTTTATTTAGCGTTCCCGCACACGCTTCCTATACGTTGGCACGATACCCCGTTGAGCTATCGGGATAGGAACGTTGCCGTGGCATCGTTTCCGATTTGCCGCCATGGTTTCCTCACGCTCGCCGTGGCGATACATGCTTTTTCCCTCCTTGTCATGATGTGTTGAACTTGCATGCATGAGGCATTCATGTCATATAAATATTGTGTTGCGGGTCTCTTGTGCCGTAGCTCCATACTAAGTCCCGTGTGTTAGCCGTCTAGGATGCCACGTGGAATCGTCATTTCACCCCTTGCCATGTTAAAAACATTTAATATTGTCATGTAAATAATCAGGAGTGAATTAAATAATTAATCGTGGAGTTTCGTCGATATGCAACCCGTTGCATATCGAGCTTCATTTAATGTGTAGTGTTTGCGTGAGGTGTTTTGCCATGCCATCCCTTGCATCATTGAGTTGATCATGCATCATAGTAGGTTATGCATCATGTTGTGCATCGTGTGGTGAATATTTGTATTGATGTTTGTTTCCGGTTGCCCGTCTCGATAGAGTTCCGCAAGCGTGTCGGAATGTGAGGATCCGTTCGACTACGATGGTTTGCCGACTCCACCGAGTTGTTCTTCTTCCAAGCGGGAACTCAGGCAAATGATCATTTCCCTAGATAGCATTACTATCATTGCCATGCTAGTTTACTGCTTCTATCGTTTATGTCTCGTTGCCTACCACATGTTAAATTTCAGCCTCTCAACAATGCCATGAAAACCTTCAACCTGTTGGACCTAGCAAACCACTGATTGGCTATGTTACCGCTTGCTTAACCCTGTGCTAGCGTTGCTAGTTGCAGGTGCAGTTGCTTCCATGTGAAAGCATGGGTTCCTTGATATATCACCATATTAAATGCTATTTAAGTTAATGCACCTATATACTTGGTAAAAGGTGGAAGGCTCGGCCTTTCTAGCCTGGTGTTTTGTTCCACCTTCGCCCCCTTAGTTTCCGGCTACCGGTGTTATGTTCCACAAATGAGCGCTCCTAACACGATCGGGGTTGTTATGGGGACCCCCATGATAATTTGTTTTAGATTAAAGCTGGTCTGGCAAGGCCCAACTTTGGTACTACGTTTGCCTAAACACCTAATAAAATTGCATAGGGACTTTGCGGACCCTGAGGATAATTTAATCAACCCCTGGGCCAGTGCTCCTCATGAGTGTTGGCCCCACCTAGGGATGTCCGGCGCCCCTCTGGTCACCCGGAGGTTTAGCGATCCCGACGTCTAGCTCATCCGCCATGTCCTGAGAACGAGGTACGCGACTCCTATCGGGGTCGTCGACACGTCGGGCGGCCTTGCTGGATTAGTTTTACCTTTGACGAGATATCTTGTGCATCGGGATTCCGGTGATGCTTTGGGTAATCTCAGAGTTGAGGTTTTCCACTAGGGAATCCGACGAGATCGCGAGCTTCGCGATTGAGGATTTCTATGCGGCTTGTGGTAATTTGTGATGGACTAGTTGGAGCACCCCTGCAGGGTTAAATCTTTCGGAAAGCCGTGCCCGCGGTTATGTGCAACGTGGAAGCTTTGTTTAACACTGGTTCTAGATAACTTGAAGTTATCTTAATTAAAACTTGCCAACTGTGTGCGTAACCGTGACTGTCTCTTTCGTGAGTTCCTTCTCCGATCAAGGACACGGTGGGGTTATGTCTAACGTAGGTAGGTGTTCAGGATCATTCATTTGATCCTGAGTAGTTCACGTCCGTTATGCGTAGATCTTCCCCCCTCTTATTTCTTGTACTCGTAAGTTAGCCACCAAATATATGCTTAGCCGCTGCTGCAACCTCACCACTTAACCATGCCTCACCCATTAAGCTTTGCTAGTCTTGATACCTTTGCAAATGAGATTAGTGAGTCCCCTGTGGCTCACAGATTACGACAACACCAGTTGCAGGTACATGTAAAGGTTACTTGACGCGAGCGCGTTGATTGTACATTTGGAGTTGCTTCTTCTTCTTCTTCATCGATCTAGGATGGGTTCCAGGTCGGCAGCCTGGGATAGCAAGGATGGACGTCATTCTTATTTTTCTCGTTTGTTTTCGTCTGTAATTGGACCCTGCTCTTATCTTGATGATTATGTAATGTACTGAAGTGACTCTGATGTAACTTGGGGCGAGTGTAAGTGAACTCTATATATATCTCTTCTTTTCAGTACATGTACTTGTGACGATATCCATTCTTGCGACACGACGAGATGCGCTTCTATCCCTGACGAGGCCCTCGTGCCAAATTGAGGATAGGGTCGCATCTTGGGCGTGACACAAGCCATGCACCACTGTGCTCTAAAAGATATAAGTGAAGCACACAGAGCAAAAGTATCTAGCTCCAAAGATATAAGTGAAGCACATGTGAGCTGAATTGTCTACCAAAAGATATAAGTGAAGCTCGACAAAATCACAGTGTGTGCATGTCTCTCTCTCTAGGTGTGCAGCAATGATGATTATGACACAACAAAAATAAAAGACTCCTACGATACAAGACGCTCCAAGCGAAAACACATAACATGTGGTGAATAAAAATATAGCCCCAAGTAATGTTACCGATGGATTGAAGACGAGAGAGGGGATGCCTTCCCGGGGCATCCCAAGCTTAGGCTTTTACGGCATCCTTGAATCTCTTGGGGTGCCTTGGGCATCCCCAAGCTTGAGCTCTTGCCACTCTTTATCCTTTTGTCCATAAGAACTTCACCCAAAACTTGAAAACTTCACAACACGAAACTTAAACAGAAACTCGTGATAACATTAGTAAAAGAAAGCAAACCACCACTTCCTTAGTTACTGTAGCAAAATTAAATTCTACTTGTGCTGATGTTGGGTTACTGTAGTTCCAATCTTCCTTGGCTAATACCCCCGATACTATCCATAGTTTCATCAAAATAAGCAACCAACACAACAAAAACAGAATCTGTTAACAGCAGACCACTCTGTAGCAATCTGTATGTTTCCTATACCTCTGGTACTTCAAAAATTCTGAAAACTTACGAAAGTCTGAATAATTTGTGTAGAAATCAGCAGAAAAAATAATCAATTCAAAATCTCTTACAGGAAAAAAATGAAAATTCGTTTCGTGAGCAGAAAGTTTCTGTCTTTTCCAGCATGACCAAATGATCATCCCCAAGACTAATCATAACGGTTTTGCTTGGCACAAACGCAAAAAGAAACACAAAAAACAGAATCATAACATAATTATGAAAGTGTGAAAAATAAAAAACAGAAATAAAAAGGATAGATTCGTTGGGTTGCCTCCCAACAAGCGCTTTTGTTTAACGCCCTTAGCTAGGCGAAAGTGATGGAATCACGTATAGTCATCTTTGGTGCAGAAACCATACGTAGCATGATCATTTATCATCTTAAGATTTTCATATTTATTAGATGACTCACCACTAACTCTAGGAACAAAAACAGGCTTGACAGTCTTTTTGAGAGTAAGGTTTGGAGTATTTTGCACAGCGGCAAAAGCGGAACCCAAGTTGGTTATGACATCTTCTAATTTGCCAATTCTAGAAGAATCATTAACTATAAGTTCCTTCTCCTTGAAATTTTTCAAAAAGTTTCCCACTTTGGATCCGTACTGAGTAATTTGATTGTGGATCTTTCTATCCAAACCCTCAATAAGTTCAACTGTGGCAATTTTGTTTTCAATAGCATCAAGCCTTTGCATCACGTGTTCCAAGGTCAAGATAGTTCCATTAACCATGAGCGGGGGTGAGCCTACCAAATTAATGATAGCTCTATAGGAGTCAACAGTATGGCTCCCTAAAAAGTTCTTGCCTACAATGGTATCAAGGATATACCTATTCCAAGGAGAAATTCCAACATAGAAACAACGAAGGAGGACGGTAGTGGATTGCTTACGAGTAGATCTACTTTGAGCATTGCAAATCCTGTACCAAGCGTCCTCAAATTTTCTTCCTCATTCTGCCTGAAATTGAGAACTTCATTTTCAGGGGAGTCGTTTGGAGTGGTGGTTCTAGCCATTGATGGACTATCTCACACACAAACGAGAAGGAAGAGAGAGTGAAACGGGCCAAAGAATACAGCAAAAAGGCAAAAGAAAACGGCGAAGGCGAAAGGCAAATGTGATGTGGGGGAGAGGAAAACGAGAGGCAACTAGCAACAAAAGTAAATGCAAGAGAAGAGTTTGTTAGACCTACTTGGATAGATCTTGATTTCTCCTCCCCGGCAACAGCGCCAGAAATACTTCTGATGGCTACTGTGTATCCCTTGCAACGGCGCCAGAAATAGTTGTGTCGACGGCACCAGGAATCCTTCAGCTGCGGCTACGCCTTAAGGGACTTCCTAGGCAAGTATGCAAAGGATTTCCCCCGTGGCCTTGGAGCCTTGCGTTGGTGTTCCCTCGAAGCAGAAAGGGTGATGTAGCACAACGACGGTAAGTATTTCCCTCAGTTTGAGAACCAAGGTATCAATCCGGCGGAAGAGTATCTCAAGATCCTGCACAAACACAAAAGCTTGCACCCAATGCTATGAAGGGGTTGTCAATCCCTTATGGATTGTTTGCCAAGTGAGAACTCAAAGCAACAAAGTAACAAAGCAAAGTAAAAGCGGAGATGTAAACGATGGATGTGAATAGACCGGGGGGGGCATAGTGTTTACTAGTGGCTTCTCTCATGAAATCAAGTAGACGGTGGGTGAACAAATTGCTGTCCAGCAATTGATAGAACTGTGCAGAGTCGTGACGATATATATGCAATGATTATTTCTATAGGCATCACGTCCGAAACAAGTAGACCGATACTTTCAGCATCTACTACTATTACTCCACACATCGACCGCTATCCAGCATGCATCTAGTGTATTAAGTCCATAAGAACAGAGTAACGCCTTAAGCAAGATGACATGATGTAGAGGGATAATCTCAAACCAATGATAAAAACCCCATCTTTTTACCCTTGATGGCAACTGCTTGATGTGTGCCTTGCTGCCACTACTGTCACTGGGAAAGGTCACCACATGGCAGAACCCAAAACCAAGCACTTCTCCCATTGCAAATATCATAGATCTAGTTGGCCAAACAAAACCCAGGACTCGGGGAGACTTACAAGGATATCAAATCATGCATATATGAAATCAGCAAAGACTCAAATATATAGCATAGATAATCTGATCACAAGTCCACAATTCATCGGATCTCGACAAACACACCGCCAAAGAAGATTACATCGGATAGATCTCCATGAAGGTCATGGAGAACTTTGTATTGAAGATCCAAGAGAGAGACGAAGCCATCTAGCTACTAACTACGGACTTGTAGGTCTGAAGTGAACTACTCACGAGTCATTGGAGGGGCGATGATGATGATGAAGAAGCCCTCCAACTCGAAAGTCCCCTCCGGCAGTGTGCCGGGAAGGGTCTCTAGATGAGATCTCGCGGAAACGGAAGCTTGCGGCGGCGGAAAAGTATTTTCGAGGCTCCCCTGATTTTTTGTGGAATATTTGGGAATATATAGGCGCAAGACCTAGGTCAGGGGGCAGCCAAGGAGGCCACAAGCCTGCCCATGGCTGCCTCCCCCTGGTGGTGGAGTAGGGGCTTGTGGGCTCCCCGGAACCCACTTGACTTGGCCCAAAAGCCCCCTGGACTTCTTCCGTTCAGGAAAAAAAATCATTTCGGGGGTTTTCTTCCGTTTGGACTCCGTTCCAAAATCAGATCTGAAAAGAGTCAAAAACACGGAAAAAACAGGAACTGGCACTTGGCACTGAAGCAATAAGTTGGTCCCAAAAAATATATAAAAAGGTACATAAAACATACGTAGAAGATAAGATAACAGCGTGAAACCATCAAAAATTATAGATACGTTTGAGACGTATCAGGAGCCACCATGGGTATCCTGACCCCGCTGATGGTTATTGGCCGGAGAAGTGTCTCGGTCATGTCTGCGTGTCTCCCGAACCCGTAGGGTCTACACACTTAAGGTTCGATGACGCTAGTGTTATAGGGAATTGTTATACGAGGTTACCGACAGTTATTTGGAGTCTCGGATGAGATTCCCGACGTCACGAGGAGCTCCGGAATGGTCCGGAGGTAAAGATTGATATATAGGATGGATGGTTGTGGACACCGGAAATGTTTCGGGCGTCACCGGTAGTGTACCGGGACCACTGGGACCACCGGAAATGGTCCCGGGGGTCCACCGGGAGGGGCCACCAGCCCCAAGAGGTAGCATGGGCCAAAAGAGGGAGGGCAACCAGCCCAAAGTGGGCTGGTGCGCCTCCCACAAAGAGGCCCAAGGCGCAGGAGGTGGAGAGGGGGGAACCCTAGGCGCTGGTGGGCCTAAGGCCCACCTAGGGGTGTGCCACCCCCTCCCCCTGCCCTGGCCGCCGCACCTCCCATCTGGGGGGGCTGCCGCACAACCTAGGGTGGGAACCCTAGGGGTGGCACCCCCTCTCCCCTCCTCCTATATATAGTGGGGGTTTTGGGGCTGTTTTGCACACGGTTTTCCCTCTCCCTCGGCGCAGCCCCCCCCCCTCCTTCCTCCTCTCCCACGGTGCTTGGCGAAGCCCTGCCGGGAGACCTCGTCTCTCCATCGACACCATGCCGTCGTGCTGCCAGAGATCTTCCCCAACCTCTCCCTCCTCCTTACTGGATCAAGGTGCGGGAGACGTTAGCGGGCTGCACGTGTGTTGAATGCGGAGGTGCCGTGGTTCGGCACTAGATCGGAATCACACCATGATCTGAATCGCCGCGAGTATGACTCCATCAACCCCGTTCTAGCAACGGTTCCGCTTAGCGATCTTCAAAGGTATGCTACGTTAACCAACACAGAGGGCCACCATGGTGCCCACAAGCCCCCTAGGCGCGGCCAGAGGGGCGTGCCTAGCAGGCTTGTGGCCTCCTGCTGGCTCCACTCTCGTACTTCTTCGGCCCAGTATTTTTTATAAAATGCAAAATAAATCCTCGTTGATTTTCACGGATTTTGGAGTTGCGCAGAATAGGTATCTCAAACTTGCTCCTTTCTCATACCAGAATTCCAGCTGCCGGCATTCTCCCTCTTCATGTAAACCTTGCAAAATAAGAGAGAAAAATGCATAAGTATTGTACCATGAAGTGTAATAACAGCCCATAAAGCGATAAATATCAACATGAAAGCAGGATGCAAAATGGACGTATAATCACCGTCCGTGGCGGCTCGCGTGAAGAAGAGGCCGGTGACCGCATCATGGCGGCGGGCAGCGGCGCATGCAGGTAGTCCACTTACGTGCATGAATGCAGGCTAGCTGGACATGTCGTGCATGCATAACAGGCTTCTGCCGTTGCGGCGCGCGCATGACCCAATTCTAACCACAGCCCAACGGGCTAACTGCGGCACCGTCCGCCACGACCTCACTCATCAGGTCCAACGGGCGACACAGTCAGCGTGGCCCCACCCATCAGAGTTAACGGTCAAAGCACTGACCCGACGGCATCAACTGTTTGTGACCAGTTCTGAGGGTTTCGGCCAAGGGAGTGGGGAAAAGTGAGCAAAAGTTAAGAGAGTGGGGATGAATGAGTATGGCTAAGGAACCAGGGGCACAGAAATAAAAAACCCTTATAAGAAGTACTCAACATAAAGACAAGTGAAAAACTATCATGATGTATGTAGATGTATGCCTCTGCCAGTGTAGCAGGATATGCAATGATACTAGCACGTCATGTAGCAATAATAAGGGAAACACCCAACTAGCATGCGGCTCTATGATCAAGGAAAAGCATGTATGACATGAAGATCAAGTCATGATATGATGGATGTTACATGGCAATGTATCTCGGAAAGGCTATGGAAATGCCTTAATAGGTAGGTATGGTGGCTGTTTTGAGGAAAGATATAATGAAGCTTATGTATGACAAAGCGTATCATGTCATGGGTTTGGATGCACCGGCGGAGTTTGCACCAACTCTCAATGTGAGAAAGGGCAATGCATGGTACCGAAGAGGCTAGCAAAATATGGATGGTGGAAGTGCCAACAATGGAATACTCACATTAGTCCGAAGAACTCATACACTTATTATCGATAACTCTCCATCTAGTTAGGAAATTCACAAAGAGACAAGTACCCCAAGGAGGAATCTTTGGGGGTTTGGTTATCCTTGCGCATCCTCGACTCATGGTAACGTGAGGGTACTCTATATATTCCAACCCCTCTAAAGGTTAGCAATCAATTTAGTAGCTAGAGTTCTCAATTAATTTTTAGTTTTTAAAAAATACACGGATTTCCCAAAATACGACACCTATCACTAATAGGCTCAAGCTCTTGTCACCAATAGTCCAAATATTACTCAAATCAATACCTCAAAACTATTGCAAGTTACTACTATACTTAAATAGCAACCTCAATTAGCTACTCATGCAAGACACACAACTCAGTGGAACAAGCCAACTCTCTAAACAAGATAAGCACGATAACTCAAGAGAGTTATAGAATCAACCTCAATAAAGGCTCTTAAAAATATAAGCATGAAAGCTAAGATCTAAGCATGACAGTAGCTACGAAAAGACGAAGAACACACAAAAAGAATAAGCATGAGAACCTATGTTGTGTTCTAGAGTGGAATGGAGCGTGTTTATCTTCCAAACAAGGTAGGCGAGGTTCCGACTTGTTATTACCAACAAGAAAAACTAAAAAAACTAAAAATCAAATAGCGGGACGCTCCAAGCATAGCACATATCATATGAAATGATAAAAATATAGCATAGAGATGGACGACCTGATGATTGTTGATAAAGAAAGGGATGCACGGGGGCATCCCCAAGCTTAGACGCTTGAGTCTTCTTGAATATTTCTTGGAATGCATGGGGGCATCCCCAAGCTTGAGCGCTTGACAATCCTTTATCTTCTTTCATCATCTCTCCCATAGCAATACTTGAAAACTCCCTTCATACGAAACTCATCATAAGCTGATTAGAGTGGTTAGTAACCTTAATAAAATAATTCAATACCTGCTGGAAATAAAGATTTTCATGAAAATATACTCCTTCTCATGAATGCCAAAAGGTTTTTGCAAATAAAAAGCAACCTTGGAATTCACAAAACAATGAAAACAAAAAACATGGCAGAATCTGTGAAAATCAGAACAACAGGTAGTAAATAATTTATTCGGGGAACTTCTGCAACTCAAATCAAAAAAGTCAGAACCGAAGCCAGAAAGGAAATTATATAGAGCATGCTGTCAAACAATTTAAGATCAAAAATATGATCTGGTTATTTTTGGCGAATTTTTCCGTCAAGCAGACAGAATCTGTTTCTGGACAGCACTCACAATTTTTGAACTTTCTTGCAATCGGAGGCTATAACTTGGCACAAAGCTTAAAAATAAAGATACAATGATGTTTCTACAGTAGTAACACACATCAAGACCACTAAAACATAAAGTAAAAACATATTGGGTTGCCTCCCAACAAGTTCTTTCTTTTATGCCTTTGAGCTAGGCATAATGCCAGAAGGAGGATCAAAGTTCTCCAAAGTTATCGGAATTATAAAGACCTTCAAACGGATCCTCAACAAGTTCATCCTCATTTTTCCTAAGGAATGGGTACGTACCTTTTGCTTTCCCTCGCAAGCGTATGTGTCCCTTACCTAAATCAATGAAGCCTCTCATGGCTCGGAAGAAGTCCCTTCCAAGCACAATATTCCCTTTGTTGGCCTCCATGATGAAGAAATCAATTGTTGCATTTATTTTAGAGAATGTAACCTGGACATCTTTTACCTTTCCCTGGATTTCAGAAATATCACCATTAGCATGTTCATGATAGGATGAAAAAATTTCCATGTCTAACCAGAGAGAATCATAAACAACTTTTTGCATAGTAGAAACCATGGATCCAATATCACAATAAGCAAGTCTTGGTTAGAGATGCTAATTCTAACAAAAGGCTCCCACTCATCATCTATTTGCAAAATCCGCTCCTTGTCAACCATGGGTTTCTCTCTTTCTATTAAGTCTAGAGCATCTATTTTCCCTTCAATAGTAGCAAGTCTATCTATAATAGTGTCATAACCATGATTATAAACAAGATTATTAGATAGACCATGTATAATATCAAGAGATCTTACCTCATCACACTCTAAGAAATCTCCTTTAGCTATAATATAAAGATAGTGTTCGCACCATATAAAGAGACCATGATAAAAATTTCTAAGCACAATTTTGATAGGTATCCAAGGCATAATTCCTTTGTGTGCTTCAGAAATTCTATCCCAGGCTTCCTTCATATTTTCTTCATTCCTTTGATGGAAGTCTAGGACCTCAGATTCCTTCCAGGAATCAAACCTTAACATGCTTGACAACTAAAAGCAAAGTAACTAATTTTTTGTGGTTTTCGTATAAGACTCTAAAGCAAAAACTAAAAAGCAAACTAACAAGACTAAAAAGCAAAGGCAAAAGATAGTGTGCAACTCCCCTATCTTGAAGACTGGAGTCCCCGGCAATGGCGCCAGAAATTCGCTTGATGACGAGGTGATGTATATACTTCTCGCCCCTCGTTGGACACCAAGTGGCAGGTGGAGATGTAGTCAGCAGAAAATTTCCCTTACATGGAGACTGTAAGGTTTATCGTACCAGGAGGACTCCTAGGCTCAACAAGTAGGTGTCTTCCACCCTGGCGCTAGCAGAAGATGTGGACCTGCACACACAAGAAATAACTTTACTCCCAACGAGTACAGAGAGGTTGTCAATCTCTCCGGCATTGTAGTCTGCAAAGGATGAAAACACAAGCGGGAAGGTAATAGTGATTGCAACGGAAAAGTAAATAAATCGGTAAATGATGGAGGTGTAAACAATCATGGTGATATGGACCGAAGTCACATGACGTTCACTAGTGATGTCTCTCCCAAAAGACGATAAACAAATCATAGTTGGGCAACTGATAGAATTATGATCACACCGCAATGCTAATTATGCTCCTTGATAGTTAGAAGTTCAATAGTAATGGGCAGTACGCCAAGACAAGTAGACCGTTTATTCATCAACATCTACTTACTAATCATACACCTTGAGATATCTATCCAGAACATCTCTCCAGTATTAAGTTGCGAGCCCCACCCAAAGTGTAAACTCATAGCAATGGACAACTGCATTAACGAACTATGCGTAAGGTAAACAATCCTTGCAACCGTGGTCACAAACACCGTTGTTTTCTCCCTAGTGGCAACAAGCACATCCCCTAGTCTCATGTTTCTGTCACTCAATCTAGACATCGAGGGGCCCAAACTCACAATCATGCATAACGCTCCCTCTTGGATTTACGATCTACTACTTGGCCAAAGCAATAAAAAGCAACGGAGAACATGCATGAATCACTAAGGAACATATAAAAAGATAATAAAATATATAACTCATAAAAATATGAACATAATCTCATAATCCATCGGATCCCAACAAATCGAGCATAGAAATAGCAAGAGAATTACATAGATGCCTTGATCTTGTAGCGCAGCTCACAAGGACTAACCATTGAAGCACAAGATTGGAGAGAAGACATCACATAGCTACTGGTCATGGACTCATGGTCCAAGGAGAACTACCCACGGCACATCCGGGAGGCGTCCATGGTGGTGGAGAAGCTCCCGGGGGTCAATCCTCCCTCCGGCAGGGTGCCGGGAAGAGGTCTCCTGACGCTCCCAATCTCGGAAGCGCTGCGGTGGCGGAACGATGGAGAAATTCGCGATTCCAGATAGTCTACGAGAGTTTACTCTCAGGACTCTAAATATATGCCAAAGGAGGGCACCGGAGGAGGTGGAACCCACCCAGGCAAACTCCTGGCGTGGCCTAGGGCCTGGCCGCGCTAGCAGGCCGCCTGAGGGAGGCCCCTGGCCCCCCTCTGGCGCCCCTTCGGTGATCCGGAAGCTTCTGTTTCACTGATTTTTTATATATTTTTTTGGATTTTTTCGGGCTTCAGAAAATTGGGTTAAAGCTCCTGCAAAATTGACATGAGTGATACTCTCAAACGTATCTATAATTTTTGATGGTTTCATGTTGTTATCTGGTCAACTTTGGATGTTTTATATACCTTATATATTTTTTTTGGGACTAACTTCTTAATTTAGTGCCAAGTGCGAGTTCCTGTTTTTTTTGTGTTTTTGACTCTTTTCAGATCTGATTTTGGAACGGAGTCCAGACGGAATAAAATCCCCGAAATAAATTTTTCCAGAACAGAAGAAGATCGGGGGACTTGAGGGCCAAGGCAGGAGGCCCACAGGGAGCCCACAAGCCCTGACGCCGCGGCCACGGGGGCCCGCGGCGACCAGACTTGTGGCCTCCCTGGAGCTCCCCTACCCTAGCTCTTTGGCCTATATATTCCCTAAAATCCCATAAAAATCAGGGCATCCACGAAACCACTTTTGCGCCGCCGCAAGCTTCCGTTTCCGCAAGATCTCATCTGGAGACCCTTCCCGGTGCCCTGCCGGAGAGGACTTTGGAGCTGGAGGGCTTCTACATAAACATCATCGCCTCTCCAATGACTCATGAGTAGTCTACTTCAGACCTATGGGTCCGTAGTTAGTAGCTAGATGGCTTCTTCTCTCTCTTGGATCTTCAATACAAAGTTCTCCATGGTCTTCATGGAGATCTATCCGATGTAATCCTCTTTGGCGGTGTGTTTGTCGAGATCCGATGAATTGTGGATTTGTGATCAAATTATCTATGAATTATATTTGAGTCTTTGTTGATTTCTTATATGCATGATTTGATATCCTTGTAAGTCTCTCCGAGTCTTGGGTTTTGTTTGGCCAACTAGATCTATGATTCTTCCAATGGGATAAGTTCTTGGTTTTGGGTTCATACCGTGCGGTGACCTTTCCCAGTGACAGAAGGGGAAGCAAGGAACGCATCATGTTGTTGCCATCAAGGGTAACAAGATGGGTTTTCATCATAGATTTGAGATTGTCCATCTACATCATGTCATCTTGCTTAAGGCGTTACTCTGTTCTTATGAACTCAATACACTAGATGCATGCTGGATAGCGGTCAACGTGTGGAGTAATAGTAGTAGATGCAGAAAGTATCGGTCTACTTGTTTTGGACGTGATGCCTATATGTATGATCATTGTCATAGATAACGTCATGACTTTGCGCGGTTCTATCAATTGCTCGACAGTAATTCGTTCACACACCGTCTACTTGCGTTCATGAGAGAAGCCACTAGTGAACACTACGGCCCCCGGGTCTATTCACAACTATCATATCCACTTTTACTTGTACTTTGCTTTGTTTCCTTTTTTGCTTTCAGTTCTCACTTTGCAAACATTCTACAAGGGATTGGCAACCCCTTCATAGCGTTGGGTGCAAGCTCTTTGTGTTTGTGCAGGTACTTGTGAGTTGACGTGATCCTTCTACTGGATTGATACCTTGGTTCTCAAACTGAGGGAAATACTTACCGCCGCTGTGCTACATCACCCTTTCCTCTTCAAGGGAACACCAACGCAAGGCTCCAAGGCCGTGGGGGAATCCTTTGCATATTTGCCAAGGAAGTCCCTATAGGCATAGCCATCAACAGAAGGATTTCTAGCACCGTTGCCGGGGAAGGTCAGTTGTTGCCGTAGCAGAAGGATTTTTGGCGCCATTGCCGGGGAAGGTCTGTTGTTGCCGTAGCAATCAGCAGACAAAAACTGGCACTGGGTGCACTGAGTTAGTAGGTTAGTCCAAATATGTGTAAAATATATAAAAATGTAGCAAAACATATAACAATGTAACCCAAGTGATCATGAAACAAGCAGAAATTATAGATACGTTTGGGACGTATCAGCCACCACCACTCGTACTGGCAGCAAATCTACATGAGGCCACTTCCAATGCATTGTGTTAAGATGAGGTGCTAAGCACATTAAATAGTTTAGCAATTAAGGTCCCCAATACATAGTTGCTTCGCTTATTGTAGCTAAGCCTCCTTATTTAATGCTTTTCTAACTGTAGTTATGCATGCATTGGTGCATTTGTTTGATTTAATTCTTTTACCTAGGTTCACGCGCTTAGCATTGTTTCTTCCTAGGGTCATCACACTCATCTCTCTCATATTGATTAGCTTGCCACATCAGATTTTTTGCCTATATGACAACCTTAGCACTTGTACAAGGTGAAGCATTGAGAGTAGCCTGACACAGACCGGGTTATCTAAGAACATGCACCATCACATTGTTGGGTGGCTCCTCGGACCTCCTTGAGAGGATAGATGACTACACTACTACAGAATTACCCACTGGCGAAGGGTGAAGAATTAACCAATACACTAGACACAGGTATGTGCAATGGTGGGCAAAGCAAAGGGTACCCGCCACTGATATGTATCTGACCAGTGATGGGGCAGGAAATGTTAGCCCCAATATATTGTTGGCGTCTCCCTCGTTGCAGCGCCGCTTCGTGTTCCTCGCAACCTCTCCTCTCAAGGTTTTCTCAAGAACATAACACACACATGTGAGAAACTCTACACACACGCACAGAACCGAGGAGAAGACCAGCCATTGCTTTGCCTGAGAGGCACTTCTCCTTGGTGGAACAAGAGACTACATTGTGTTTTTCCCAGCCCTCACGACCTCTTTGTTCTCATTACTCAAAGCAGTACTTATATAAAAGAGACTAGTGAATGCACGCACCCACTAACACACAGCCTAACCATCACATTTGGTCACTAAGACCACGGTCTCCACGTAGTAGCTCAGCCCACCAACAGAATTGACCTTATCTTTCTCCTGGAATCTCACTAGGAGCACCTCAAACTTGACCGGGTGTTACTAACGAACTGATCAACTAACCTACCTTTTAGCTAGCCGACTAACTAATCTATGCATGCAGCTAACGACTGACTCATCCATGCACACATGCACGGACTGGCTAGAACTCACACATCACTAATAACAAGATTAGTTCCAACATTCACCTCCCTAATCTTGTTAATTTACTTCTCTCTTGAAGCCCATGGTCGTCGATGTTGTCGGTGTAAGACGGAGACGGCCGCCAATGCCATCATGTCACGCCGATTGTCGTCGTTGCCGCTTGCTTCAATGAGAGCCACACCTCCTACACCTTCACCACGAGCGTGCCTCCATCACACGCTAGTTGCCGCATGTTTGCCACCGGTGCCGCAACTCGCCGGTGATTCACCCCATGTTCGTCACCGGTAACACAACTCGCCGGTGACTCGTCTTCATCTTTGCCACCGATGTCGCAACTCGCCAGTGACTCACCTCCATGTTCATCACCGGTGCCACAACTTGCCGATGAGTCACCTCCATGTTGTCGACGATGATGCTCCTTGTCGACGACTCGCACATAAAACTCCTTGTGGCAATGGCCTCCGCTCCATGGCCACCACCTCCATGCCGCCGGTGACACAACTTACCGGGCGACATACCTTTCGCCACCACTCGTTACGCGGCTCGACAATGATGAAGACACACACCAGCCGCTAGCAGCATCACGCCGCCAACTGCGTCCACCTTGCGCCGCCGACGTCCCCCTCATATGAAGTCCGCCACGCAGCCACACCGCCGTGCACCTACTGAAAGTGCATGCTATGCCCCAAATCGACTTTTGGTGTTAATGACAACACATACATAGGAAATTAATCCTATTTGTTGAGTGTATCTCAGGATGGCAAGTACTTTAGTAAATTGAGAATTATCTGCCAAAGGTTGTCTGAGAAGATTGGGATTTATATTTCGAGAAGGCTCGGGATTAAGAAAAGATGATGTAGACTAGCCTTTTGAGTTTACTGATATTGAGTATAGGGATCCCGCACTATTAAGAGGGGATCACAGGTTTTGTGATAAACTTGCTCATACCACATCTTCACTGTCATACCCAATGCCACATATTCTCCACTCTGTTCTTATCTCAAAACAGGATTATTGCCTCGGACATCCGGCTCCCTTCGGACGTCCGAGGGCCGGACGACCGGCAGGCTTCGGAAATCCGGAGCCCTTCACCAGAAGTTTGTGAGTCGTATAACACGGAAATCCGGCTTCCTCCGGACGTCCGAGGGTCGGACGACCGGCAGGCTTCGGAAATGCGGAGCCCTTCACCAGAAGTTTGTGGTTCATATAACTCGGAAATCCAGAGCCCTTCACCAGAAGTTTGTGGTTCATGTAGCAGTTGAGTCGAATAACCCAGAATTCCGGTCCTCTCCAGACGTCCGGTCACTGTTCAATACACGGTATTTTCAGCCATATCTACAGGCCTCGTCCGACCCCTCGTGGACGCCCGGACGTCTGGCAACTGTCGGACATCCGGACCCTGTGTGACTTAAAGTGCCCCCAACGGCTGGATTTCACTCCCCACTATATATACTCTTCTCCCACCTCGGGAAAGGGTGTTCAACACATCTAGAATACACCCAAGAACACCTTTCCTCTCACTCACTCTTGTCTACACCAAATCCTAGATCCCAAGAGCATTTGTGAATCCCTTTGAGTGTTGTTCCAATCAAAAGATAGATCGTCTCCCTCTCCTCCTTCACACCAAAGTGATTTGTGATTTGAGCAAGTTTTGAGCAATCCCCGTGATCTTGTTACTCTTGGAGGTTGGAGACTCCTAGGCGGTAGGAGTCTTCGGAGAGGAATCAAACCATTGTGATATCCCCTGGAAATTTTGTGAAGGTTTGGAAGCCACCTCAAGGCTTACTACTAGTGGTTGAGAAACGCCTTCGTGGAGTTATCTCAAAGGGAGAATAGGGTGAGCCTTCGTGGCGTTGGTGTGCCTTCGTAGTAACATCCGCCCCTCTAACGGTGACGTAGCTTCTCTCCAAGGAAGTGAACATCGGGATACATCCTTGTCTCTCCTGGAGTTTCGGTTATTCCTAACCCTAACTCTCTACTTGTGTTAATCCTTATTACGTACTTGTATTTGATTATTGTTTACCGCTTGTCTTACTTCACTCTAAATAGCTTACTCCTTGTCATAGCAATTATTAGGCTTACACTCATATTCCGCACTTTTGCCTAAAATTGCTAAGTAATTATTATAATTTGGATTTGTACCTATTCACCCCGCCTCTAGGTCCATGTCGATCCTTTTCAATTGGTATCAGAGCCTCGTGCTCTATTCGTGTGGCTTAACCGCCCTAGAGCGAGATGGACGGGGAACCGGCTACGGTAGCTCCAGTGCAGAGGGATGGGACTTCCTCGGAAGTCAAGTCTTTCACCTCTGAGGACCTGAAACGGGCCCTTGCCAAGCAAAAACAGGAGAATGATGCTTCTCTTTAGGCCATGGTCCAAATGAGACTAGCATCACTAACCACGGGGACAACCACGTCTCCGAGGGCCTCACGGCCACATGTGCACGGTACTTCATTTGGCCAACAACCTCCAAAAAGGAACCAAACCAGTGTTCCATGGCTTTATGCTAGATCTCAAATTGAGAAACCTAAGTACAATCCTGGAGGAAAACCTCCCTTGCTTGATGACAATTCCGATTTTGCTTTGTGGAGAGTTGGTATGCAGGATCATCTTAGGTACGCCAATGATGAGATGTTGGACATCCTCGAGCATGGGTACAATCCTGTAGATCCAAGGTGCCTCACTCCCAGAGAAACTTATGACAAGCATCTCAATGACACTACGATCATCTGCATAAGAAAAGGAATGAATGACAAGCAACGAAGACTTTACATTCACATCACAAGTGCCAAGGAACTGTGGGATAGCATTATAAGGACCAAGACCGGTACCTCCACTCTTCGGCTTGCTCAATATGAAATTGCCAAGGGGCAATTACGGAATTTCTGTATGGAAAAGGGTGAATCTCCCAAGCAACTACTAGAACGGCTCATGACTCTCGCCGCAGACATTGAGTCATGTGACTGTGACAAGACGCAAGATGGTTTCAATCTGACCAAGAGATTTCTTGTGGACAAGTTACTTCATGCTCTTGCTCCGTATCACCATCAAATGGTATGGGACATGAGGCAGCACCATGAGTTCAAATAAATGACTCTGGATGACATCATATCCACTTTCCAATTATTTGAAGAGTCAAAGGCAAATGCAACAAAGCACCTTGCCATGCATGGCACTTCAACATCAAAGATCAATCTTGCTTTGAAAGCCAAGAATGAATGTGACGAAGAAGAAATTGAAGAACAAGAGGGTGATGATGACTGCGAAGATGGTGATGATGTTGACTCTGATGAAATCCCATCTTTTGAGGACATTGCTCTCTTTGTAAAGAAGTTCAGTGCAGGAAAGTTCAAGGGAAGATTCCCAAAGAAGAAGGTAAGGAAATGCTATAACTGTGAGGAAACCAACCACTTCTCCAATGACTGCCCTTATGAGAAGAGAGAAGACAAATCAAGGTTTCCAAAGACCTTTGTAAAGAAGGAGTTGCCAAACCCTATGACCTCCAAGTTCAAGAGGACAGATGGAAGAGCAATGGTTGCACAAGAAGAATCAGATCCAGAAGATGTTGGTGGAGTTACCGGAGTAGCTCAGGATACACAAAACACCTTGAGGCTAGTCAACAAAAGTGGTGATGTTGTTCACTACAACTATATGAAGGACTACAAGGGCAACGCTCACAAGTGTTTGATGGCAAAGACTGCCATGGGAGATGAGGAAGACCAAAACTCCCATGATAAGGTCAAGGTAACTCCACGGTTAAACTCTTTCAGTCTAGCTTCTACTCCATCTGATGAGTATCTTGATGCGGGAGATCACTATGAGGATAATGACTTAGATCATCCCATGTTTGCTAAAATAAACAAATTTATGTGCTCTCTTAAAGGAAAGAAGCTCACCATGTTTCGCATACTTATGGAAATGGTGAGTAAGCACACCAATACCATCAAGGAACTCGAAACCCTCGTCACTAAGGAGAAGGAAAGAAATGAAATCCTTGAGCAGAAAGTCCTGTATGAGGAAGCACAAAATGATGCACTATGTTCAAAAGTAGGTGAAACCCTTGATAAACATGCTAATGATCTTGCCTCCTTGAAAAAGGCTGAATCTGTGTGCAAAGAATTACTAAATGATAAAGACCAACTTGTGAACTCTCATGCTTCCCTTTCTAAGGACTGTGAGCATCTATCCTTGTCTTTCAAAGACAAGGAAGAGAAACTCTGTTCTTACAAAGAGCTTTGAGGCACTTAAGGTCACTTATCTTGACACTCTAGCTAAGGCCTACTCCTCACCTATTATTAATGTTGATACCTGCACTACTAACTCTAGTAGTGAACTGACATCTATCCTTGAGGAAAACTGTTCGCTAAAGGCACAGCTAGACAGAGGTCTCATGACATGTGCACAAGGACAAAAGACTCTCAATGAGATCTTAAGTCGACACAATGGAGGCTTCGCCAAAGAAGGGCTTGGGTTCAACCCAAACACTACCAAGAAAAGTGCATCTCCTCTCAAGTGTACCACTCCGCTTAAAGAAATATTTGTACGAGAGGGACACACGGAGAAAGGTAAGGTTGTGAGTGGATCGGCCACTAGGGGTTCGTC
Organism: Hordeum vulgare subsp. vulgare; assembly: GCF_904849725.1. Classification (NCBI taxonomy): domain Eukaryota; kingdom Viridiplantae; phylum Streptophyta; class Magnoliopsida; order Poales; family Poaceae; genus Hordeum; species Hordeum vulgare. The sequence goes on from NC_058523.1 coordinate 65,713,716, forward strand.
TACTCACAACAAGACAACCAAATTCATGCCTCCATCCTATGTACTACGCAAATCAAAGGAAGGAGAGGTCTATGCTAAATTCCTTGGTCCTCATAATGCATTCCGATTCTATGCTATTTGGGTCCCTAAGACTCTTGTAACTAATGTGAAAGGCCCCATGACAAAATGGGTACCTCAAACCAAGTCTTAATTCGTTACAGGCTGTTTTCTCCGGAGGAGCCAAATGGGTGATCGACAGTGGATGCACCAATCATATGACTGGAGATAGTAACTTGCTCTATGACTTCATGGAAGCCATTCCACCATACATGAGCATTGTATTTGGTGGAGGGTCGAAAGGGCAGGTAATTGGGTTGGGCAAGGTGGCAATCATAAATGACATGTCTATTGCAAATGTCATGCTTGTCCAATCTCTTCAATATCATTTACATTCAGTTCGCCAATTGGCTTCCGTCGGTTATGACACATTATTTGGACTAACGGATGTGAAAGTCTTTAAGAGAGACACTCTTGAAGTGGCCTTTGTTGGAGAGTTGGATGGCAACCTTTACACGGTTGACTTCTCGAAAGAGAGCACCTTCCATACAACTTGTCTAATGGCCAAGGCCGACATGGGATGGTTGTGGCATCGCCGGCTCGCCCATGTTGGCATGAAAAATCTTCAAAATCTCTTAAACGGCAATCACATTCTTGGACTAACAAATGTATCTTTTAAGAAAGATCGTGTGTGCAGTGCATGCATAGCTGGGAAACAACATCAATCAAGACATCCACCCAAGAACATTGTATCCACTTCAAGGCCGTTAGAGCTCCTTCATGTGGATCTGTTTGGGCCTCCTTCATGGGAAAGTCTTGGAGGGAAAAAGTATGGCCTAGTCATCGTTGATGATTACTCAAGATATACATGGGTGTTCTTTCTCAAGTCCAAGGACGTGACGAAGATCACCTTCATTGACTTTGCGAAACAAGCCCAGCGGAAGTTTGACAAGGACATCAAGGCAGTAAGAAGTGATAATGGCTCTAAGTTCAAGACCTACACCCTAGAAGAATTTCTTAGTGATGAGGGAATTGAACATCAGTACTCCGCACCTTACACCCCTCAACAAAATGGTGTGGCAGAGAGGAAGAACCGGACACTTGTGGAGATGGCAAGGTCCATGTTAGACGAATATAAGTCACCACATTGTTTTTGGCTGAGGCCGTCAACACAACATGTCATGCATCAAACCTGCTCTTCCTTCGATCAATATTGGAGAAGACTCCATATGAGCTCCTAACTGGGAACAAGCCCAATGTTAAGTATTTTCGTGTGTTTGGATGCAAGTGTTTCATCCTCAACAAACGGGAACGGTTAGGAAAATTTCAATCCAAAACAACTGAAGGGATTTTTGTTGGCTATGGGTCAAACTCTCACGCCTACAGAGTCTACAATAAATCCACTGGATGTGTTATAGAAACCTGTGACGTGACGTTTGATGAATTTAACCGCTCCCATGGGGAGCAAGGTGATCTAAATGATGCAGGTGAAGAAGACTCCCCACAAGATATCTTAAACATGGGTGTAGGTGCACTTCTTCCCATGGAACAAAGAACCCATGATGATGATGAAGATGATGAGAGTATTTCTCATCCTCAAGACAGTTCACTGCCCGTACCTCCACAAGATACTAGCACACACATCATACCAATTGTTGAGGATCAAGTGGGAGAACATGTCTCTCACCCTGATCACACTCAAGAACAAGCTGATCTTCAAGAGGTAGACCAAAGTATGGATATGTTTGATGATGAACCTCAACAAGTGCAGCGCGAAGAGGAATATCTTCCTCCGCACATAAATGACCCATATGTTGAGGACGTTGATGATGGAAACGAAGTCGAACCTCGTGAAACCTTGACCTCCATCATGCCATGTGTGGCCGGTCGTGTTGATATTGACCAAATCCTCACCGGCGTGTCGGAAGGTAGAGTGACTCGTAAACAATTAACAAACTTTTGTGCTCACTTTTCGTTTGTCTCTAGTAATGTGCCACACAGGGTTCAGGATGCATTGTGTGACAATGACTGGCTTCTTGCTATGCAAGAGGAGCTAAACAGTTTTACACGCAACGAAGTATGGTCATTGGTAGAACGACCAACTGAGGAACATAATGTCATTGGAACTAAATGGATTTTCAAGAACAAGGAAGATGAAAATGGGACCGTCCTACGCAACAAGGCAAGGTTAGTAGCACAGGGGTACTCCCAAGTTGAAGGTTTGGACTTTGGTGAAACCTTCGCCCCTGTTGCTCGTCTTGAGTCCATTCGCATTTTATTGGCCTATGCTGCTTTCAATGGTTTTACTTTGCATCAAATGGATGTGAAAAGTGCTTTTCTTAACGGTCCTCTACAAGAAGAGGTATATGTATCACAACCACCTGGGTTTGTTGACCCTCACCACAAAGACCATGTATATAAACTTCACAAGGCTCTGTATGGCCTCAAACAAGCACCCCGTGCTTGGTACGACCATCTTAAGAAGTTCCTACTCGATGATGGCTTTGTGGTGGGGGTGATCGATCCCACTCTTTTTACTAAGAGGGAAAATGGTGATTTGATCTTATGCCAAATCTATGTAGATGACATCATTTTTGGTTCTCCTAACATCCATTTATGCAAGAAGTCTGCGGCTTCCATGACCAAGACCTTTGAGATGTCACTCAACACGGACTTGAAGTTCTTTCTTGGTTTTCAAATACAACAATTTCAAGAAGGGATTTTCTTGTCTCAAACTAAGTACCTCAAAGACATTCTTGGAAAATTTGATATGACAAATGCTAAACCAATGAAGACTCCCATGGCCATCGATGTAGTTCTAAATGAAGGCACAAACGGTATTCCTTTTGACCCATCTACTTACCGCTCCATGATTGGTTTGCTACTTTATCTTTGCGCATCTAGACCGGACATCATGTTAAGTGTAGGCATATGTGCTAGATTTCAAGCTTCCCCTAGGGAAAGCCATCACACGGCGGTTAAGCATATTCTTAGATACCTTGTTCACACCCCAATGTTAGGCTTATGGTACCCTAAGGATGCAAAGTTTGATCTTATTGGGTATTCCGATGCGGATTGGGCCGGTGATAAAGTGGGACGGAAATCCACTTCCGGTGCATGTTAGTTTCTTGGACACTCCTTGGTAAGTTGGTCCTCGAAAAAGCATAACTGTGTTTCTCTCTCCACGGCCGAGGCCGAATATATTGCAGCCGCAAGCTGTGCAACTCAACTGCTATGGATGAGGCAAACACTAAAGGATTATGGTATCACGTATCGACACGTTCCTCTTCTTTGTGATAATGAAAGTGCCATAAAGATCTCCGAGAACCCCATTGACTACCCTCGCACAAAACATATTGATATTAGGTATCATTTCTTGAGAGATCATGTGCAAAAGGGTGACATTGATATTACCCATGTGGGTACCGACATGCAGTTAGCCGACATTTTCACCAAGCCACTTAGCGTTGCTAGGTTCTGTCAACTTAGGCGTGAACTTGGTATCTTGGAGCTTGACAACATATCTTGAAACCTTGCACACATACACACACTCACATTATGTTTGTGTCTTGATGTGGGCATGTATTTAGGGGGAGTGAGTCTTAATTTTTCTGTTTTTGAGCTTACAAAGTACGCATAAATCAATTTCTGTCTCCACGTAGTACATGTAATGCTTGTAGGAAACTCTGTTCGTATTTTTTTTCTTTGTGTGCGAAACCATGCAAGTCATCATTTCATCATCAAAACAAAAAATCCAAAACCAGCCTCTGCCTCCTCCTCCTTCTCGGACGTCCGACATGTTTCGGACGTCCGCCGGCAAAACCCCTTCCGGTCGTCCGACGAGTGTCGGTCGTCCGAGGCCTCAATCACTTCCGGACGTCCGACGCCTCAGGCCTATAAATAGCTGGGCGCGGGTCTGGGCTCTTGCCCTAACCCTGAGCGCCCCTTTCCTCCCTAGCGCCGCCGTCGCCAGCTCGAGGAGCCCCCGCCTGCGCCGCCAGACCTAAGATCCGGCCGATCCCCTCCGCGGATCCTCCTCTTCTTCCTCCTATTCCTTCGCGGGATCCATCTGCAGGTTGCTCCTCCCCTCCTTTCGTGTTTGTTTTGGCTCTCTCTCTCTCCCATGAGTCTCCATGTTCGTTTCTTATTTGGGATTTTTCATCCGCGTAGGATATTGTGCTCCATGTGCAAGACCAAGCACGCCGCTCGGAAGACCGTGGGTGGCTCATCATCTCGCGCCCCTACCACGGGGTCGGACTCGGATGAGCCACGTCGTCCCTTCGAACGGACTGTCCGGCATTCTCCGGCCCGGCGTTCTCCGTCTCCACAACTCCCCTCGTCATCTGATGGTGATGACCCCGACTTCGAGGAGGAGCTTGCCGCCGAGGACTTTCCTGACCAGCCCGCCGAACGGAGGTCCAAGCCAAAGCCCGGGACTCGCAGGGCGTCCTACATGCCACCACCTCCTCCTGCCCAGCCCGCAGGTGAAGCTCGTCGCATATCACAAGAACTTCCTGCTACTTTAGGTCGCGCAATCACGAACTTCACCACACTTGGCGCGGCTTCATACCTCACTTTCCGCCGCGACCTTGATCCATACGCTGTCGTACGTGACTCTACGGACTCACGTTTCCGCACAAACGTCCAGGCGGACATCTTTACCACAGTCATAGTACCTAAGGGTTTATCTGTTCATCTCAATATTGATGTTGAGCATATTCGCACGCACCCGGCGAAATATCCGGGTGCCATTGAGCTTATTGAGGCATCGGGGCTTGCCGCCCCATTTGCCTTTCATCGCGACTTTAATGCTGCTGCCATTCACCAGTTCTATGCCACATGCTACTTTGGTCCAAACCACACTGTCAGTTGGATCACCTCTGACGTTCGCTTCACTGCTTCTTATGATACATTTGTTGCCGCACTTGGTTTCCCCAACTCCGATTTCAAAATACATAGGGATGATCCTAACCATGCGCATAAGTCCATTGACGCGTGTGGGTACCTTCTCAAACCACTAAGTGAGCTTGATGCGGATGAACGCCTGAAGGACCTTAACCAGGTATCCATCTGGCGATCACCTTACTTCATCATTTTTCAGTGTCTCATCCACACCATCTATCCCAAGATGCTATGCCTATTGGAAATATGCCCTAGAGGCAATAATAAATTAGTTATTATTATATTTCTTAGTTCATGATAATCGTTTATTATCCATGCTATAATTGTATTGATTGGAAACACAATACTTGTGTGGATACATAGACAAAACATTGTCCCTAGTAAGCCTCTAGTTGACTAGCTCGTTGATCAAAGATGGTCAAGGTTTCCTGGCCATAGGAAAGTGTTGTCACTTGATAACGGGATCACATCATTAGGAGAATCATGTGATGGACTAGACCCAAACTAATAGACGTAGCATGTTGATCGTGTCATTTTGTTGCTACTGTTTTCTGCGTGTCAAGTATTTGTTCCTATGACCATGAGATCATATAACTCACGGACACCGGAGGAATGGTTTGTGTGTATCAAACATCGCAACGTAACTGGGTGACTATAAAGATGCTCTACAGGTATCTCCGAAGGTGTTCGTTGAGTTAGTATAGATCGAGACTGGGATTTGTCACTCCGTGTGACGGAGAGGTATCTCGGGGCCCACTCGGTAATACAACATCACACACAAGCCTTGCAAGCAATGTAACTTAATGTAAGTTGCGGGATCTTGTATTACGGAACGAGTAAAGAGACTTGCCGGTAAACGAGATTGAAATAGGTATGCGGATACTCACGATCGAATCTCGGGCAAGTAACATACCGAAGGACAAAGGGAATGACATACGGGATTAGATGAATCCTTGGCACTGAGGTTCAAACGATAAGATCTTCGTAGAATATGTAGGATCCAATATGGGCATCCAGGTCCCGCTATTGGATATTGATCGAGGAGTCTCTCGGGTCATGTCTACATAGTTCTCGAACCCGCAGGGTCTGCACACTTAAGGTTCGACGTTGTTTTATGCGTATTTGAGTTATATGGTTGGTTACCGAATTTTGTTCGGAGTCCCGGATGAGATCACGGACGTCACGAGGGTTTCCGGAATGGTCCGGAAACGAAGATTGATATATAGGATGACCTCATTTGGTTACCGGAAGGTTTTCGTGCATTACCGGAAAAGTTTCGGGCTCATCGGTAGTGTACCGGGAGTGCCGGGAGGGGTGCCGGGGACCATCGGGAGGGGTGCCACGCCCCAAGGGGTCTCATGGGCTATGGGAAGAGATAAACCAGCCCCTAGTGGGCTGGAATAAGTTCCCACTAAGGCCCATAAGGTTTGAGAAGGAAAAAACACATGGTGGAAAGAGTTTCTAAGTGGGAAGGTGGAATCCTACTCCAAGTAGGATTGGAGTAGGACTCCTCCACCTCCAATTTCGGCCAAACCTTGAGGGTTTGAGGCTGCCTCTTCCCTCCCCCTCCCTCCTATATATACTGAGGTATTAGGGCTGATTTGAGACAACTTTTGCCACGGCAGCCCGACCACATACCTCCACGGTTTTTCCTCTAGATCGCGTTTCTGCGGAGCTCGGGCGGAGCCCTGCCGAGATTAGATCATCACCAACCTCCGGAGCGCCGTCACGCTGCCGGAGAACTCTTCTACCTCTCCGTCTCTCTTGCTGGATCAAGAAGGCCGAGATCATCGTCGAGCTGTACGTGTGCTGAACGCGGAGGTGCTGTCCGTTCAGCACTAGATCGTGGGACGGATCGCGGGACGGTTCGTGGGACGGTTCGCGGGGCGGATCGAGGGACGTGAGGACATTCCACTACATCAACCGCGTTCACTAACACTTCTGCTGTACGATCTACAAGGGTACGTAGATCACTCATCCTCTCTCGTAGATGGACATCACCATGATAGGTCTTCGTGCGCGTAGGAAAATTTTTGTTTCCCATGCGACGTTCCCCAACAGTGGTATCGGAGCTAGGTTCATGCGTAGATGTCTTCTCGAGTAGAACACAAAAAATTTTGTGGGCGGTGATGTGCGTTTTTCTGCCCTCCTTACTCTTTTCTTGATTCCGCGGTATTGTTGGATTGAAGCGGCTTGGACCGACATTACTCGTACGCTTACGAGAGACTGGTTTCATCGCTACGAGTAACCCCGTTGCTCAAAGATGACTGGCAAGTGGCGGTTTCTCCAACTTTAGTTGAATCGGATTTGACCGAGGAGGTCCTTGGATGAGGTTAAATAGCAACTCATATATCTCCGTTGTGGTGTTTGCGTAAGTAAGATGCGATCCTACTAGATACCCATGGTCACCACGTAAAACATGCAACAACAAAATTAGAGGACGTCTAACTTGTTTTTGCAGGGTATGCTTGTGATGTGATATGGCCAACGATGTGATGTGATATATTGGATGTATGAGATGATCATGTTGTAATAGATAATATCGACTTGCACGTCGATGGTACGACAACCGGCAGGAGCCATAGGGTTGTCTTTATAACTAACGTTTGTGCTTGCAGATGCGTTTACTATTTTGCTAGGACGTAGCTTTAGTAGTAATAGCATGAGTAGCACGACAACCCCGATGGCGACACGTTGATGGAGATCATGATGATGGAGATCATGGTGTGACGCCGGTGACAAGAAGATCGTGCCGGTGCTTTGGTGATGGAGATCAAGAAGCACGTGATGATGGCCATATCATGTCACTTATGAATTGCATGTGATGTTAATCCTTTTATGCACCTTATTTTGCTTAGAACGACGGTAGCATTATGAGGTGATCTCTCACTAAAATTTCAAGACGAAATTGTGTTCTCCCCGACTGTGCACCGTTGCGACAGTTCTTCGTTTCGAGACACCACGTGATGATCGGGTGTGATAGACTCAACGTTCACATACAACGGGTGCAAAACAGTTGCACATGCGGAACACTCGGGTTAAGCTTGACGAGCCTAGCATGTGCAGACATGGCCTCGGAACACATGAGACCGAAAGGTCGAGCATGAATCGTATAGTTGATATGATTAGCATAGAGATGCTTACCACTGAAACTATTCTCGACTCACGTGATGATCGGACTTGAGATAGTGGATTTGGATCATGTACCACACAAATGACTAGAGAGATGTACTTTTTGAGTGGGAGTTCTTAAGTAATATGATTAATTGAACTAATTGTCACGAACATAGTCTAATGGTCTTTGCAAATTACGATGTAGCTTGCGCTATAGCTCTACTGTTTTTATATGTTCCTAGATAAAATTTAGTTGAAAGTTGATAGTAGCAAACTTTGCAGACTGAGTCTGTAAAACCGAGGATTGTCCTCGTTGCTGCGCAGAAGGCTTATGTCCTTAATGCACCACTCGGCGTGTTGCACCTCGAGCGTCGTGTGTAGATGCTGTGAACATCCGACATACACGTTTCTGATGACTACACGATAGTTCAGTATAAAAATACTTAATGGCTTAGAAGCAAGGCGCCGAAAACGTTGTAAAACGTCACGGAACATAAGTGATGTTCTAAAAGAGATGAAATTGTGATTTCATGCTTGTGCCCTTGTTAAGAGGTACGAGACCTCCGACAAGATTCTTTGTCCACAAAGTAAAGGAGAAAAGCTCAATCGTTGAGCGTGTGCTCAGATTGTCTGAGTACGACAATCGCTTGAATCAAGTGGGAGTTAATCTTCCAGATGAGATACTGATGGTTCTCCAAAGTCACTGCCACCAAGCTGTGAGAGCTTCGTGATGAACTATAACATATCAAGGATAGATACAATGATCCTTGAGCGATTCGCGATGTTTGACACTGCGAAAGTAGAAATCAAGAAGGAGCATCAATAGTTGATGGTTAGTAAAACCACTAAGTTTCAAGAAAGGCAAGGGCTAGAAGGGATACTTCGTGAAACGGCAAAACAGCTGCTGCACTAATGAAGAGACCCAAGATTAAACCTAAACCCGAGACTAAGTGCTTCTGTAATGAGGGGAACAGTCACTGAGGCGGAATAACTCTAGATACTTGGTAGATAAGAAGGCTGGCAAAAGTCGAAAGAAGTATATTTGATATAAATGATGTTGATGTGTACTTTACTAGTACTCCTAGTAGCACGAGGGTATTGGATACCGGTTCGGTTGCTAAGTGATTAGTAACACGAAATGAAAGCTACGGCATAAACGGAGACTAGCTAAAGGCGAGGTGACGATACGTGTTGGAAGTGTTTCCAAGGTTGATATGATCAAACGTCGCACGCTCCCTCTACCATCGGGATTGGTGTTAAACCTAAATAATTGTTATTTGGTGCTTGCGTTAAGCATGAACATGATTGGATCGTGTTTATTGCAATACGATTATTCATTTAAAGAGAATAATGGTTACTCTATTTTCTTGAATAATCACCTTCAATGGTTTATTTAATCTCGATCGCAGTGTTACACATGTTCATAATATTGGTGCCAAAAGATACGAGGTAATGATGATAGTACCACTTACTTGTGGCACTGCCGCTTGAGTCATGTTGGTATAAATTGCATGAAGAGGCTCCATGCTGATGGATCTTTGTACTCACCTGATTTCGAATCACTAGTGACATGCAAATCATACCACATGAGCAAGGCCTTGTTTTCATTGAGATGAAATAAGATAGTAACTTGTTGGAAGTGATACATTTTGATGTATGCAGTCCAATGGGTGCTGAGGCACGTAGTGGATATCATTATGTTCTTACTTCACTGACAATTTGAGTAGATACAGGAGTATTTACTTAATGAATCACAAGTCTGAAATGTTGAAAAGTTCAATTCCGTTTCAGAGTGAAGTTCTTCGTAACAAGAGGATAAACTGTCTATGATATGATCATGGAAATGAATATCTGAGTTACGAGTTTTGGTACACAGTTGAGACAATGTGGAAATTGTTTCGTAGTTCATGCCACCTGGAACATCATATTGTGATGATGTGTCTGAACGTCATAGCCACGCACTATTTGGTATGGTGCATACTATGATGTCTCTTATCGAATTACCACTATCGTTTATGAGTTATGCATTAGAGACAACCGCACTCACTTTAAATAGGGCACCGCATATTTCCGTTGAGATGACACAGTATAGATTGAGGTTTAGAGAAATCTAAACTGTCGTTTCTTGAAAGTTTGGGGTTTCGACGCTTATGTGAAAAAGTTTCAGTGTGATAAGCTCGAACCCAAAGCGGATAAATGCATCTTCATAGGATATCCAAAACAGTTGGGTACATCTCCTATCTCAGATCCGAAAGCAAAGTGTTTGTTTCTAGAAACGGATCCTTTCTCGAGGAAAGGTTTCTCTCGAAAGAATTGAGTGGGAGGGTAGTAGAACTTGATGAGGTTATTGAACCATCACTTCGACCAGTGTGTAGCAGGGCGCAGGAAGTTGTTCCTGTGGCGCCTACACCAATTGAAGTGAAAGCTGATGATGGTGATCATTGAGCTTCGAATCAAGTTACTACAAACATCGTAGGTCGACAAGGTCGTGTACTGCTGCAGAGTAGTACGGTAACCCTGTCTTGGAGGTCATGTTGTTGAGCAACAGTGAACCTACGAGTTATGGAGAAAGCGACGGTGGGCCCAGATTCTGACAAATGGCTGGAAGCCATGAAATCCGAGAGAGGATCCATGTGTGAAGACAAAGTGTAGACTTTGGTAGAACTACTTGATGGTCATAGGACTATTGAGTAAAAATGGATCTTTAAAAGAAGACAGACGATGATGGTGATAAGTTACTATTAAGAAAAGCTCGATTGTCGCAAAGATGTTTTCGATAAGATCAAACAGTTGACTATGATGAGACTTTCTCACTCGTAGCGATGCTAAAAGTCTGTTAGAATTATGTTAGTTGTTGATGCATTATTTATGAAATATTGCACGTAGGATGTCAAAACATTGTTTTCTCGACGGTTTCCTTGAGCAAACATTGTATGTGATACAACCAGAAGGTTTTGTCGATCCTAAAGATACTAGCAAGTATGCAAGCTCCAGTGATCCTTCAATGGACTGGTGCAAGCATCTCGGAGTTGGAATATACACTTTGATGAGATGATCAAAGATTTTGGGTTTGTACAAGGTTTATGAGAAACTTGTATTTCCAAAGAAGTGAGTGGGAGCTCTATAAAATTTCTGATAGGTATATGTGGTTGACATATTGTGGATCAGAAGTAATGTAGAATTTCTGTAAAGCATACAAGGATGTTTGAAAGAAGTTTTCAAAGGAGTACCTGGATTACGCTACTTGAACGTTGAGCATCAAAGATCTATGGAGATAGAACGAAAGCGCTTAATAGAAGTTTCAACAAGATGCATGCCTTGACAAGTTTTTGAAAGAGTTCAAAATAGACCAGCAAAGAAGGAGTTCTTGGTTGCGTTGTGAGGTGTGAATTTGAGTAAGACTCAAAACCCGACCACGGCAGAATAAAGAGAATAGACGAAGGTCGTCTTCTATGCCTTAGCCGTAGAATCTAAAGTATGCCATGCTGTGTACCGCACCTGAAGTGTGCCTTGACTCAAAGTATGTTGAGAGGTACAGAGAGTGATCCATGATTGAATCACTAGCAGCGGTCGAAATTTATCCTTAGTAACTAATGGACTAAGGAACTTTTCTTGATTATGGAGGTGGTTAAAGAGTTTGTCGTAAAGGGTTACGTCAATGCAAGCTTTGACACTAATCCGGATAACTATGAGTAGTGAAATGGATTCGTGTAGTAGAGTAGATATTTGGAGCATTTCCGAATAGCATGTAGTAGCAGCATCTATAAGATGACATAAAGATTTGTAAAGAACGCACGAATCTGGAAGTTTCAGAACCGTTGACTAAAACATCTCTCACGAGCAAGACGTGATCAGACCCCATAACTATATGGGTGTTGGATTCGTTGGAATCACATGGTGATGTGAACTAGATTATTGACTCTAGTGCAAGTGGGAGACTATTGGAAATATGCCCTAGAGGCAATAATAAATTAGTTATTATTATATTTCTTAGTTCATGATAATCGTTTATTATCCATGCTATAATTGTATTGATTGGAAACACAATACTTGTGTGGATACATAGACAAAACATTGTCCCTAGTAAGCCTCTAGTTGACTAGCTCGTTGATCAAAGATGGTCAAGGTTTCCTGGCCATAGGCAAGTGTTGTCACTTGATAACGGGATCACATCATTAGGAGAATCATGTGATGGACTAGACCCAAACTAATAGACGTAGCATGTTGATCGTGTCATTTTGTTGCTACTGTTTTCTGCGTGTCAAGTATTTGTTCCTATGACCATGAGATCATATAACTCACGGACACCGGAGGAATGCTTTGTGTGTATCAAACGTCGCAACGTAACTGGGTGACTATAAAGATGCTCTACAGGTATCTCCGAAGGTGTTCGTTGAGTTAGTATAGATCGAGACTGGGATTTGTCACTCCGTGTGACGGAGAGGTATCTCGGGGCCCACTCGGTAATACAACATCACACACAAGCCTTGCAAGCAATGTAACTTAATGTAAGTTGCGGGATCTTGTATTACGGAACGAGTAAAGAGACTTGCCGGTAAACGAGATTGAAATAGGTATGCGGATACTCACGATCGAATCTCGGGCAAGTAACATACCGAAGGACAAAGGGAATGACATACGGGATTATATGAATCCTTGGCACTGAGGTTCAAACGATAAGATCTTCGTAGAATATGTAGGATCCAATATGGGCATCCAGGTCCCGCTATTGGATATTGATCGAGGAGTCTCTCGGGTCATGTCTACATAGTTCTCGAACCCGCAGGGTCTGCACACTTAAGGTTCGACGTTGTTTTATGCGTATTTGAGTTATATGGTTGGTTACCGAATTTTGTTCGGAGTCCCGGATGAGATCACGGACGTCACGAGGGTTTCCGGAATGGTCCGGAAACGACGATTGATATATAGGATGACCTCATTTGGTTACCGGAAGGTTTTCGTGCATTACCGGAAAAGTTTCGGGCTCATCGGTAGTGTACCGGGAGTGCCGGGAGGGGTGCCGGGGACCATCGGGAGGGGTGTCACGCCCCAAGGGGTCTCATGGGCTATGGGAAGAGATAAACCAGCCCCTAGTGGGCTGGAATAAGTTCCCACTAAGGCCCATAAGGTTTGAGAAGGAAAAAACACAAGGTGGAAAGAGTTTCCAAGTGGGAAGGTGGAATCCTACTCCAAGTAGGATTGGAGTAGGACTCCTCCACCTCCAATTTCGGCCAAACCTTGAGGGTTTGAGGCTGCCTCTTCCCTCCCCCTCCCTCCTATATATACTGAGGTATTAGGGCTGATTTGAGACAACTTTTGCCACGGCAGCCCGACCACATACCTCCACGGTTTTTCCTCTAGATCGCGTTTCTGCGGAGCTCCGGCGGAGCCCTGCCGAGATTAGATCATCACCAACCTCCGGAGCGCCGTCACGCTGCTGGAGAACTCTTCTACCTCTCCGTCTCTCTTGCTGGATCAAGAAGGCCGAGATCATCGTCGAGCTGTACGTGTGCTGAACGCGGAGGTGCTGTCCGTTCAGCACTAGATCGTGGGACGGATCGCGGGACGGTTCGTGGGACGGTTCGCGGGGCGGATCGAGGGACGTGAGGACATTCCACTACATCAACCACGTTCACTAACGCTTCTGCTGTACGATCTACAAGGGTACGTAGATCACTCATCCCCTCTCGTAGATGGACATCACCATGATAGGTCTTCGTGCGCGTAGGAAAATTTTTGTTTCCCATGCGACGTTCCCCAACAATGCCCCTAATCGACTTTTGGTGTTAATGACAACACATACATAGGAAACTAATCCTATTTGTTGAGTGTATCTCAGGATGGCAAGTACTTTAGTAAATTGAAAATTATGTGCCAAAGGTTGTCTCAGAAGATTGGGGTTTATATTTCGAGAAGGCTCGGGATTAAGAAAAGATGATGTAGACTAGCCTTTTGAGTTTACTGATATTGAGTATAGGGATCCCGCACTATTAAGAGGGGATCACAGGTTTTGCGATAAACTTGCTCATACCACATCTTCACTGTCATACCCAATGCCACATATTCCCCACTCTGTTCTTATCTCAAAACAGGTTTATTGCCTCGCACATCCGGCTCCCTTCGGACGTCCGAGGGCCGGACGACCGGCAGGCTTCGGAAATTCGGAGCCCTTCACCAGAAGTTTGTGAGTCGTATAACTCGGAAATCCGGCTTCCTCCGGACGTCCGAGGGCCGGACGACCGACAGGCTTCGGAAATCCGGAGCCCTTCACCAGAAGTTTGGGGTTCATATAACTCAGAAATCCGGCTCCCTCCGGACATCCGAGGTCCGGACGTCCGACCAGCCCCGGAAATCCGGAGCTCTTCACCAGTAGAACATGAGCTCTATAACTCAGATTTCCGGCTCCCTCCGAACGTCCGAGGGCCGGACGTCCGTTCCTCTTCGGAAATCCGGAACCACCCACCAGTAGCAGTTGAGTCGAATAACCCGGAATTCCGGTCCTCTCCGGACGTCCGGTCACTGTTCAATACACGGTATTTTCAGCCCTATCTACAGGCCTCGGACGACCGACCCCTGTCGGACGTCCGACCCCTCGCGGACGCCCGGACGTGTGGCAACTGTCGGACACCCGGACCCTGTGTGACTTAAAGTGCCCCCAACGGCTGGATTTCACTCCCCACTATATATACTCTTCTCCCACCTCGGGAAAGGGTGTTCAACACAGCTAGAATACACCCAAGAACACCTTTCCACTCACTCACTCTTGTCTACACCAAATCCTAGATCCCAAGAGCATTTATGAGTCCCTTTGAGTGTTGTTCCAATCAAAAGATAGATCGTTTCCCTCTCCTCCTTCCCACCAAGGTGATTTGTGATTTGAGCAAGTTTTGAGCAATCCCCGTGATCTTGTTACTCTTGGAGGTTGGAGACTCCTAGGCGGTAGGAGTCTTCGGAGAGGAATCAAACCATTGTGATATCCCCCGGAAAGTTTGTGAAGGTTTGGAAGCCACCTCAAGGCTTACAACTAGTGGTTGAGAAACGCCTTCGTGGAGTTATCTCAAAGGGAGAATAGGGTGAGCCTTCGTGGCGTTGGTGTGCCTTCGTGGTAACATCCGCCCCTCTAACGGTGACGTAGCTTCCCTCCAAGGAAGTGAACATCGGGATACATCCTTGTCTCTCTTGGAATTTCGGTTATTCCTAACCCTAACTCTCTACTTGTGTTAATCCTTATTACGTACTTGTATTTGATTAATGTTTACCGCTTGTCTTACTTCATTCTAAATAGCTTACTCCTTGTCATAGCAATTATTAGGCTTACACTCATATTCCGCACTTTTGCCTAAAATTGCTAAGTAATTATTAAAAATTGGATTTGTACCTATTCACCCTCCCTCTAGGTCCATCTCGATCCTTTTCACCTACATAGGCCGACACATGGCCCGGAGCTTCGCGCGGCGACCGACGAACGCTGCCATCGCCGACACGCCACCAGCACGGCGAACCATGCCAAAAACAACGAAGCTCATGATACCAATTGTTGGGTAAAAACCCACCGACGCCACAAACGTCGAACGAAGGTAGACAAAGGAGACACCATGATTTTTCCGGCAACGAACGCCGCGGCGCACCAACGCCTGTATCTTGGCTTTATTTCTCTCTACGACTCAAACACATAAATGAGGCACAACCCGAAAAAACTCTCACGTCGACCGGACACACATCACGGTCCCGATAGAGACTACATCTTCTAGGCCCCTCACACTTGGCTCGACACACCCCATCACTCGGCAACACACCGGAGCACGGCTACACACCGGCTCAAAGCTTCGCACGACCACCAATTTTTGGCGCCGCCCTCGTTGCAGCGCCGCTTCGTGTTCCTCGCAACCTCTCCTCTCAAGGTTTTCTCAAGAACATAACACACACACATGTGAGAAACTCTACACACACACACAACCAAGGAGAAGACCAGCCATTGCTTTGCACGAGAGGCACTTCTCCTTGATGGAACAAGAGACTATATTGTGTTTTTCCCAGCTCTCACGGCCTCTTTGTTCTCATTACTCAAAGCAGTACTTATATACAAGAGACTAGTGAATGCACGCACCCACTAACACACAGCCTAACCGTCACATTTGGCCACTAAGACCACGATCTCCACGTAGTAGCTCAGCCCACCAACATAATTGACCTTATCTTTGTCCTGGAATCTCTCTAGGAGCACCTCAAACTTGACCGGGTGTTACTAACCAACAGATCAACTA
Organism: Hordeum vulgare subsp. vulgare; assembly: GCF_904849725.1. Lineage (NCBI taxonomy): Eukaryota > Viridiplantae > Streptophyta > Magnoliopsida > Poales > Poaceae > Hordeum > Hordeum vulgare. Next base: position 65,730,032 of record NC_058523.1, read on the forward strand.
ACCTACCTTTTAGCTAGCCGACTAACTAATCTATGCATGCAGCTAACGACTGACTCATCCATGCACACATGCACGGACTGGCTAGAACTCACACAATACTAATAACAAGATTAGTTTCAACATATATTAGACCAGAGGCGATTCCATGCCTGCCAGTGGTAATCTCTCCGGGTCCAAAAAACATGTTGTCATGGTGGCGAAAATTGCTGTTGTAGCAGCTTTTTGATGACGTGGTGGTATTTTCGGATAATTTTAGTCTATTCTCAATACATAACATCACATAATTGATAAGTAACTGAGACTAGGCAAGCTAGTAACATTTAACAAGTCACCCGCAAAAAAAAATAGTAACATTAAACAAGTGGCAGACAATACATAGTTGAGAAAGTGTGGAGCTAAATGTATCAAGGGCCGCTTGTCTTGCGAGTTGCACTCTTGTATATGGGGGCTAGTGGCGGAGATAGATTCCTACAAGGTTGGCATAGCGTCCTTAATTGCGTTCAAGCAGGCTTCACGTTCATTTGACTCATCTTCACCGACTTCGGCATGAAAGAACCTGATTGATGAGCGGACCTCCTTATTCATGACATACATATACTTATTATTGGATGCGTTCATACTGTTTTCCCGAGTTGAATGGCGCACATTGTAGGTCTCTAATTCAGTTGAGAATAATGTTTGGACGCTTGAATGTTGTGTTCAAATGTATGTACTCTTTGATGAGGAGGCGAACGTCTATAGAAGGCACATGTCACACTGTACCATTCGGTTGCTGTCTGCAAATGAGTTGAGCGTGCGCTACAAGAGTTCTTTTTACCATTTCTATAGTGCCTTCTCACGATGTGTCCTTTGGTATCTTTTATTTTTAAATAGCTAGAATCCACTACCCAATTTTCTTCTTCATGCAACAATGCCACATCATCAAGTCATGCATATAGTTTGGAATCCTCTATTATTCAATAGCTAGAATCCAGTGTTACGTAATTCCGGGTCCGCTAACAATTGCGTTTCCGATCCACATGCATCAATAGGCCCAACCGGAAAGCAACACCGACTTATGACAGGCCTTGGGCCCTCTTTCCCAAAAGACTAGCCTGTTAGGAGGGGACACCCTCACCCTTATAAGTCGTGTTATGTCTCGTCTCACAATCGATGTGCGACTAAACCCAACATGGAGTATCCAATTTTTCTTTCCATGCAACAATGTCACATCATCAAGTCATGCATGTAGTTTATAATCTTCTGTTCTTAAATAGCTAGAATCCATCACCCAATCTTCCTCTGCATGCAATAATGCCACATCATCAAGTTATGCATGTAGTCATAAATTACTTTTTTTATTAATCTCTTCATGCAAAACATACACTCATGCATGATTTTTTTTCTAGGTAATTAAGCAAGATATTTTTATAATGATTTTTGCAACAACATTAGTTTTCTAACATTTATTCATATATTTTTAACAATTTTTCCGCAGCAACGCATGAGGCATCATCTAATTACTCCAGTCGACGAGACATTAATTCAGAAGAGCGTCCAGTCTTTGTCTGATATTTTCGCGGAATCCATGAATCCAATGGTTTTTTGTGTGAATAGATAAACATAATGCGAATATGAACAAGTTAAAAACATTGATACGTCAAAGATTCATGATTAGAAAATATGACCAAGTTTAGAACATATCGCAATATTATTTTTCGTATATGTAGTTTTGTTGCGAAAGTCGTCTTGTGCTCGCGAGCTCATCTCATGATACGTCTCTGGGGATTGCGAGTCCCGAGAGGGAGAGAGTGCGGAGCAGAGGCCATATTTGCTACTCTCTGTGTCGCTTCCGCTGCTGCCGACCGTCGCTTTGGCTGCTCCCAGCGAGGAAATCCTGCCGTCATGGGCTGTTGTGTGTAACACGGCTGCTGTGGGAACACGACGATGTCCCAGTCCCTCCCAGGCACCTCAGGCTCCTCCATTGAGTAGCCTACCTCCTCTGTTTACTCATTTTTCTCCTAAACTTTGATTTGTTTTCAGTGTTGTTACTTTCATGAATGTATGAAGGATGCCATTTCCGAGCGAAAGACATGGTGAGTAGTTGCTATATGTGAATGGAATATATGTCTATGACATATACATGCTATATAGTCCCTCCGTCTCAAAATAAGTGACTAAACTTTGCATTAACTTTGTACTAAAACTAGTACAAAGTTCAGTCACTTATTTTGGGACGGATGGAATATTATATCACTAGTAGAAAAGAGGGATTTGGTTTACTTGATAAATCCCATTAGTCCCGGTTCACTCCCGAACCGGGACCCATGTGGACATAGGTCCCAGTTCATGAGGTCGGGGCGCCGGCCGGGCCTCGTGGGTCATTTGTCCCGGTTCGTTTGTCATCTTCGGTCCCGGTTCCAGACACGAACCGGGACCAATGTGCCTCGCTCCTGGTCCACAACCAGTAGTCCCGGTTTGTGGCTGCAACCGGGACCTCAGGTTGTCCTTTGGTCTCGGGTCCAACCGCAAACCGGGACCAACGGTTGGCCTACATATATCCCCGAGAGCAGAGCAGTGCACTGCTCTATTTTTTCGGCCGCTCGTGGGAGAGCTTTGTGGTGCTCTAGCTCACCTCCTATGCACATGAGGTGTTCGATGAAATGCCCGAGCCACACTTAAGCTTTCTCCTTTAGAAGCTCCTTTTCCAAGCTCCATTTTCATCAAGATTTGTGTAGTTTTTAATACACTTTATTATATAACGCACGCGGATGAACCATCAATGGACGTACGGTGACCGACGCACCTCCGAGTATATTAATGGCCTGCATAATTTTCTCGAAGCGGCTAAGGCAAACAAGCGGAATGGTTTAATGCGTTGTCCATGTACTGTCTGTGGGAATACGAAGGAATTCTCCGACTATAAAACCCTTCACTTCCACCTGCTTCAGAAGGTTTTTATGCCACACTATAATGTTTGGACCAAGCACGGAGAAAGAGGGGTTATGATGGAAGACAACGTAGAAAAAGAGGATGATGACAACTACCCGCCCCGTGAATACGGTGATGCTGCAATGGGGGAAGCTGAAGATCCAGAGGAACCATACGATGTGCCTGATGATGATCTTCGTCGGGTCATTGTTGATGCACATAGAGAATGCGAAAGTGAAAGGGAGAAGTTGAAGTTCGATTGCATGTTAGAGGATCACAAAAAAGGGGTTGTATCCAAATTGCGAAGATGACGACACAAAGCTCGGTACAACACTGGAATTGCTGCAATGGAAGGCAGACAATGGTGTATCTGAAAAGGCATTTAGTTCGCTACTGAAATTATTGAAGAAGAAGCTTCCAAAGGATAACGAATTGCCCGGCAGTACGTACGAAGCGAAGAAGGTTCTATGCCCTCTAGGATTGGAGGTGCAGAAGATACATGCATGCCCTAATGACTGCATCCTCTACCGTGGTGCGTACGAGGATTTGAACGCATGCCCGGTATGCGGCGCATTGCGGTATAAGATTAGAAGAGATGACCCTGGTGATGTCGAGGGCCAGCGCACCGGGAAGATGGTTCCTGCCAAGGTGATGTGGTATACTCCTATAATACCACGGTTGAAACGTCTGTTCATAAACAAAAAGCATGTCGAGTTGATGCAATGGCACATAAAAGACCGTAAGAAACACGGGAAGTTGAAAGCACCCGCTGACGGGTCGCAGTGGAGAAAGATCAAGATAAAGTGGAGCGACTTTACACGTGACCCAAGGAACGTATGGTTTGGTTTAAGTGCATATGGCGTTAACCCTTTTGGGGAGCAGAGCAGCAAGCATAGCACATGGCATGTGACTTTATGTATGTATAACGTTCCTCCTTGGTTGTGCATGAAGCGAAAGTTCATTATGATGGAGATAATTGCAGGGCAGTACCACACTTGGGCACGATGTGATGGATAGGTACCAATAGTCATTTTTTTGCATGTCAGTACCATTTCAGACACTAATTGTTGCAATATAGTCTGACAGGCGTATAAACTCGTATTGACGCAGTATCTGACGTACCGGGCCTGCATGTCAGTTGGCACGGTGGCGTACACGTACCGTGTAGCGTACCCGAACCGGCTCGGTCACTTGGTCTCATACGAACCGGGTCGAACCAGACCAACCCGAGAACCCTAGCCTTGCTCTCCCCTATCCCTCTCTGTGCGGCTCTCCAACGATGGCGGCGGCGGCTCCCAGCAGCGGTGACGTTGCGGGCGGCTACGGAGACCTCCCCGACCTCGGGCTAGATGACCACGTGGGTCTGGCTTTGGACGATGGCGGCTCCAGTTCGTACCACTCCTCCGGCGCTGGTTTGGAGGATGAGGATTTGGAGGAGGAGACGACGCTGTCCATGGATGACAGGGTGAAGATGGCATAGATCTGGGTCACCAACCCTACCAGTAGCCATCACTGGACAATTGGTGCTGGTGGCGGCTTGATGTAAGTGCCTGTAGTTTTTTTGCCTAATTAAAATCTGAATATGTATGGTTATTTGCTTATCTGAATTTATATGTGTGAACTGTAGTTTGAATGATGATATTTGGGAACTTTGGATTCACTTTGATTCCCAGCCAAATATTGATATGAAGCTATGTAGCTTAGATGTTACATTTCTAAACGTGTATGCAGTGTTGCAAACACAAGGTTTTTATTTCTTTGATGAGCTATACCACATGAGAAATTTAGGAATAGGAGAGGAGAGAGAGCATGGCTTAGAATTGATTGACACAAACATCAAACTGCAGCAACGGAAGAAGGAATATAATCACAGTTTAGTTCTCAATTTGCTAGAGAATGCAACACCAACTAAAAAATTAGTAGCAATAGTGTATCAACCACCTGTTCTCTATGATCTTAGTGAGCCTGCCGTTCTTGCTGTTGATCTAGAAGGTGTTGTTTTTTATAGCAGCCCTAGTCAACCTACTGCTTTTTGCACCCAAGAGAGCATAAACTTAAGAAAGGACAATCTCAAAGTTATAATGGAGGAAGAGTCAGTGTTTGAGCAGGCACATAATAGTAGTGATGAAACTGAGGATGCACATGACAATGATAACAATTCAGATAACAGCTCACAATTCGCAGAGGAAGAAGAGGTAGATCAATCTGGAGATTCAAATGAAAATTCAGATGAGGAACAATTACATTATGAGGGTGACACCGAGGTTGAGGATTTGTTTGAGCACGAAGAGGAGGATGTTAATGTTTTTTCAAGAGAAGAGCCTCCAATGCAAAAACCTGCCAAAAGGAGGAAGAAACTTGAAGTTAGGAAAGGCCCCACTACTAGGTCACATTCAAGTGTGTTAGAGGAGGTGATACATGATTTCACTCCTTCAGCAGATGAAGAAGATTATTGGTTGTTGTTTGAGGATGAAGATGATGGACATGAGCCACCCTCATTTGTGCTACCTAAAGGGAGGAAGATTAGGGCCAAGAAAAGGAAACCAAGGATCTGGTACAATGACAAACTTGAGCAACCACATCAGCAGTTATGTTTGTACATGTGCTTGAAGGATCAACATCAATTCAGAGAATCTTTGTGGAGCTTGCACATCACACAGGCCAGAGACTTCAGGTATCACAGAAACTCAGACCAAAGGATCATTGCTTGTTGTAAGCAAGAGCACTGCCAGCTTTGCATAGTTGCTGGAATAATCAAAGGGGAGAAGACTTTTGCTATTAAGAAAATGAAGATGGAGCACACTTTCCCTACCAACAGAGAGAAATCAAGGATTAGTGCAAAGTGGTTTGCAAAGACCTATGAGTCATTGTTCAGGTCTAATCCCACCACTAGCATACAAACTTTGATGGACAACTCCAGGGAGAAGTATGGTGTTGATGTGCGAAGGCACATGGCCTATAGGGCCAAAAACCTTGGTGTAGAATCTGTGCTAGGAGAGCACAAGAAGTAGTGTCCCAGACTTAGGGATTATGCTCAGACCATCATGGATACAAACCCTGGTAGTAGAGTTGTAGTCACAGCAGTTATTTCAAAACCTACTACAAACACACCACATCTAGGACCAAGGTTTCATGCTATGTTCTTCTGCATAAATGGAGCAAGGGAGCAAGGGAGCATTCCATTCACATCGAGGACAAACAGATGGTGAGGTGGCATAGGAATAGATAGAAAGGAAAGGCAGCTATGTGGGAGATTACACCACATTATGCTAAGAAGCTAGAGGTGGAAAAGGAAAGGGCTAGATTCGGCAAACCTATCGAAGCTGGTGTAAATCTATGGCAAGTGACTAGTGGGCAGCTGATACGTCTCAAACGTATCTATAATTTTTTATGGTTTCACACTGTTATCTTGTCTTCTTTGTATGTTTTATGTACCTTTTTATATCTTTTTGGGGACTAACTTATTGATTCAGTGCCATGTGCTAGTTCCTGTTTTTCCGTGTTTTTGACTCTTTTCAGATCTGATTTTGGAATGGAGTCCAAATGGATGAAAATCCCCGAAATGATTTTTTCCGAACGAAAGAAGACCAGGGAGCCTTTGGGCCAAGCCAGGTGGGCCTGAGGGAGCCCACAAGCTTGCACCACACCACCAGGGGGGAGGCGGCGGTGGGCAAGCTTGTGGCTTCCTTGGCCGCCTCCTGACCTAGGTTTTGCGCCTATATATTCCAAAATATTCCGCAAAAAATCAGGGGAGCCTCAAAAATACTTCTCCGCTGCCGCAAGCTTCCGTTTCCGCGATATCTCATCTGGAGACCCTTCCCGGCGCCCTGCCGTAGGGGGCTTTGGAGGTGGAGGGCTTCTTCATCATCATCATTGCCCCTCCAATGACTCGTGAGTAGTTCACTTCAGACCTACGGGTCCGTAGTTAGTAGCTAGATGGATTCTTCTCTCTCTTGGATCTTCAATACAAAGTTCTCCATGATCTTCAAGGAGATCTATCCGATGTAATCTTCTTTGGCGGTGTGTTTGTCGAGATCCGATGAATTGTGGACTTGTGATCAGATTATCTATGATATATATTTGAGTCTTTGTTGATTTCTTATATGCATAATTTGATATCCTTGTAAGTATCTCCGACTCTTGGGTTTTGTTTGGCCAACTAGATCTATGATTCTTGCAATGGGAGAAGTGCTTGGTTTTGGGTTCTGCCATGTGGTGACCTTTCCCAGTGATAGTAGGGGCAGCAAGGCACACATCAAGCAGTTGCGATCAAGGGTAAAAAGATGGGGTTTTTATCATTGGTTTGAGATTATCCCTCTACATCATGTCATCTTGCTTAAGGCGTTACTCTGTTCTTATGGACTTAATACACTAGATGCATGATAGATAGTGGTCGACGTGTGGAGTAATAGTAGTAGATGCAGACAGTATCGGTCTACTTGTTTCGGACGTGATGCCTATAGAAATAATCATTGCATAGATATCGTCACGACTCTTCACAGTTCTATTAATTGCTCGACAGTAATTTGTTCACCCACCGTCTACTTGCTTTCATGAGAGAAGCCACTAGTAAACACTACGGCCCCCGAGTCTATTCACATCCATCGTTTACACCTCCGCTTTTACTTTGCTTTGTTACTTTGTTGCTTTCAGTTCTCACTTGGCAAACAATCTATAAGGGATTGACAACCCCTTCATAGCGTTGGGTGCAAGCTTTTGTGTTTGTGCAGGATCTTGAGATACTCTTCCACCGGATTGATACCTTGGTTCTCAAACTGAGGGAAATACTTACCACCGCTACGCTACATCACCCTTTCCGCTTCGAGGGAACACCAACGCAAGGCTCCAAGGCCACGGGGGAAATCCTTTGCATACTTGCCTAGGAAGTCCCTTAAGGCGTAGCCGCAGCTGAAGGATTCCTGGTGTCGTTGTTCACGAGTATCAAGCAACACTCCTATTTCTGGCGCCGTTGGAAGGTCTTTTATTGCAGTAGCAGCAGCACACACATGCTCTAAACTTGGAAGCTCATACATGTGGCTGCAGAAAGTTGGACCTGTCTAACATACCATGCAACCATGCAATATTAGCAATTAATAAGGCAAAAAGATTTCCAAAGGAATATGTGTCCAAATTCTTCAAAAAACCTTGCTACCTTGCTTCTTATCAGCCCATGATATATCCTGTTCCTGGTGAACATGATTGGACAAGGACAAGTGGCCTAGAAATAGAGACACCCACATTTCATGTGAAGAGTGGAAGAAAGAAAAAGAAGAGAATAAAGGGGAAATTTGAGGTTCCAAAACCAAAGGACAGTTCAAGAATGGCCACTATAACATGCAACAACTGTGGGCTCCAAGGCCACAGGTACACCAACTGCAAACAACAGTTGAGACCAGAGTTGGCTATGCGTAAAAACAAGCATGTGGTAAACCCTTTTGTGATTATGTGCTTTGCAACTATTATGTTCATGTGTTAAATCCTTTTGTGTTTATTTGCTTTGCAACTATTATGTGCATGTGTTAAATCCATTTGTGTTTACAACCTACAACTGCAAGATCACAGCCTCCAACTGCAAGCCCAAGGAGTCAAGCAAGATCACAGCCTCCCCCTGCAAGATCTACAAGAAAGTCAACAAGTAGTGCCAGTGTTCATAGGCCTTTCACTACCCCAAGATTTGTTGCTCCTGGAGTTTCATCATGTGTTGATGGAGGTTCATCATCTTCTCCTACCCCAAGATTTGCTACTCGAGGTTCATCATCTGCTCCTGGAGGTTCATCAGCTGCTACTACCCCAACAAACCATTCTGGCTGGATGGCATTTTTTACTGCCACTGGTAACCATAACTAATGATGATGTGTACTAAGTGATGAGTAGTAAGTTGTATGATGTGTACTAAGTGATCAGTACTAAGATCCTTTTGTGATCAATGACTTATTGTGTACTAAGTTCAATGATCGATACTAAGTTGTATGATGTGTACTAAGTGATCACTACTAAGATCCTTTTGTGCTCTATGATCATCATCTACTGTATGTTATGTGTCATGGTTCTATTGTATGTTATGTGTTTCTTCTTTCCTAGATGCTTGATGGTCATTGTCCTGCTGTATGTTGCATTTCCAGTGTGTAATTGGCAAAAAGGGAAAAAGTTTAAAAATTAACTATATCTTCAAGTATGACAATGGTGATTATTTGAGCAATGGGTTTCTTCCTTTCCTGTAAAACACATAATTGTATCTTCAAGTTATAGTTTTTTCTTCCAAAACAACTTTTCACATAATGCAACATATATCATAGGTACAAACCCATCTATCAATGCAACATATAAGAAGATATGGTGTTTATGTGCTTTCCAAGGCAAAACATATATCAATGGTGTTTATGTGCTTTCCAAGGCACAAACCCATCTATCAATGCAACATATAAGAAGATACTTCACATAATACAACATAGTGGGGTTGAACACAGATCAAGTCAATTAAACATCCATAATTAAGAGATTCATACAGTACAACATGGGTACAAACCTACTCAGTTATTAAGTTACAACTATAGCATAGTGGAGTTCAGGCTGCATTAAAGAACAATAATTCACAAAACGGCAGCACATCAACCATAGCATAGTGGAGTTCTGATACGTCCATTTTGCATCATGCTTTTATGTTGATATTTATCGCTTTATGGGCTGTTATTACACTTCACGGTACAATACTTATGCCTTTTCTCTCTTATTTTATAAGGTTTACATGAAGAGGGAGAATGCCGGCAGCTGGAATTATGGTATGAAAAAGGACCAAGTTTGAGATACAAATTCTGCGCAACTCCAAAAGCCATTAAAATCAACGAGGAATTATTTTGGATTTTATAAAAAATACTGGGCGGAAGAAGTACCAAAGTGGAGCCACTAGGAGGCCACAAGCCTGCCAGACGCGGCCTACCCCCCTGGCCGCACCTCGGAGGCTTGTGGGCCCCCTGTTTCCCCTCTGGCGTCCATCTTTTTCTATAAGGAGGGTTTAGTTCCAAAAAATCAGGAGGAGGCTTTCGGGAGGAATCGCCGCCGCCACGAGCCGGAACTTGAGCAGAACCAATCTACAGCTCCGGTAGGGCCGTCCTGACAGGGAAACTTCCCTCCCGGAGGGGGAAATCATCGCCATCGTCATCACCAACACTCCTCTCATCGGAGGAGACTCATCACCATCAACATCTTCGTCAGCACCATCTCATCTCCAATACCTAGTTCATCTCTTGTAACCAATCTCCGTCTCGCGACTCCGATTGGTACTTGTAAGGTTGCTCGTAGTGTTAATTACTCTTTGTAGTTGATGCTAGTTGGATTACTCGATGGAAGATTATATGTTCAGATCCTTGATGCTATTCAATACCTCTCTGGTCATGAACATAATTATGCTTTGTGAGTAGTCACTTTTGTTCCTGAGGACATGGGATAAGTCTTGCTATAAGTAGTCATGTGAATTTGGCATTCGTTCGATATTTTGATGCGATGTATGTTGTCTTTCCTCTAGTGGTGTTATGTGAACGTCGACTACGTGACACTTCAACATTATTTGGGCCTAGAGGAAGGCATTGGGAAGTAATAAGTAGATGATGGGTTGCTAGAGTGACCGAAGCTTAAACCCTAGTTTATGTCTTGCTTCGTAAGGGGCTGATTTGGATCCACTAGTTTAATGCTATGGTTAGACTTTGTCTTAATTCTTCTTTCGTACTTGCGGATGCTTGCGAGAGGTGTTAATCACAAGTGGGATGTTTGTCCAAGTAAGGGCATGATACGTCTCCAACGTATCTATAATTTTTTATGGTTCCATGGTATTATCTTGTCAACTTTGGATGTTTTGTATGCATGAATATGCCATTTTATATCTTTTTTGGGACTAACCTATTAACTCAGTGCCAAGTGCCAGTTTCTGTTTTTTCGTGTTTTTGACCCTTTTTCAGACGGAGTCCAAATGGAATAAAACTTTCGCGATGATTTTTTTGGACCAAAAGAGACCCCCGAAGCTTTGGAAGAAGGCCAGAAGAGCCACGAGGGAGTCACAAGCCCAGGAGGCGCCCCCACCCCCTAGGCCGCACCTACCAAGCTTGTGACCTCCTCGTGGGCCCAACCGACGTAATTCCACCGCCATAAATTCCTATAAATTCATAAACCCCCAAAAAGAAACCTAGATCGGGAGTTTTGCCGCCGCAAGCCTCTGTAGCCACCAAAAACCAATCTGGAGCCCGTTCCGGCACCCTGCTGGAGGGGGAATCCATCTACGGTGGCCATCTTCATCATCTCGGTGATCTCCATGACGAGGAGGGAGTAGTTCTCCCTTGGGGCTGAGGGTATGTACCAGTAGCTATGTGTTTGATCTCTCTCTGTCTCGTGTTCTTGAGATGTATTGATCTCGAGGTACCGCGGGCTTTGCTACTATAGTTGGATCTTATGATGTTCTTCCCCCTCTCCCTTCTTATAATGAATTGAGTTTTCCCTTTGGAGTTATCTTATCGGATTGAGTCTTTAAGAACACTTGATGTATGTCTTGCATGTGTCTATCTATGGTGACAATGGGATATTCATGTGAGTACTTGACGTATGTTTTGGTGATCAACTTGCGGGTTTTGTGACCTCGGGAACCTATGCATATGGGTTGGCACACGTTTTGACTCTCCGGTAGAAACTTCGGTGCACTCTTTGAAGTTCTATGTGTTGGTTGAATAGATGATTCTGAGACTGTGTGATGCATCTCGTATAATCATGCCCACGGATACTTGAGGTGACAATGGAGTATCTAGGTGACAGTAGGTTCTTGGTTGATGTGTGTCTTAAGGTGTTATTCTAGTACGAACTCTATGATGGATCGAACAGAAAGAATAGCTTCGTGTTATTTTACTACAGACTCTTGAATAGATTGATCAGAAAGAATAACTTTGTGGCAGTTTCGTACCCGACAATAATCTCTTCGTTTGTTCTCCGCTGTTAGTGACTTTGGAGTGACTCTTTGTTGCATGTTGAGGGCTAGTTATATGATCCAATTATGTTATCATTGTTGAGAGAACTTCAGTAGTGAAAGTATGAACCCTAGGCCTTGTTTCCAAGCATTGCAATACCGTTCGTGCTCACTTTTGCCACTAGTTACCTTGCTGTTTTTGTAGTTTCAGATTACAAAAACCTATATCTACCATCCATATTGCACTTGTATCACCATCTCTTCGCCGAACTAGTGCACCTATACAATTTACCATTGTATTGGGTGTGTTGGGGACACTGTTGGGTAACGCAGCATAAATTCAAAATTTTCCTACGCATGTTCAGATCTTCCTATGGAGAGACCAGCAACGAGAGAGGGGTAAGAGCATCTTCGTACCTTTGAAGATCGCTGAGCGGAAGCGTTGCTAGAACGCGGTTGATGGAGTCGTACTCGCGGCGATTCCGATCTAGTGCCGAACAACGGCACCTCCGCGTTCAACACACGTGCAGCCCGGTGACGTCTCCCGCACCTTGATCCAGCAAGGAGGAGGGAGAGGTTGGGGAAGAAGACCAGCAACACGACGGCGTGGTGTTGGTGGAGAGACGAGGTCTCCCGGCAGGGCTTCGCCAAGTGCCGGCAGAGAGGAGGAGGAAGAAGTGCAGGGCTGCGCCGAGGGAGAGGGAAAACTGTGTCCTCCAAAGGCCAAAAGTGCCCACTATATATAGGGGAAGGGGAGAGGGGGTGCCACCCCTAGGGTTCCCACCCTAGGGGGTGCGGCAGCCCTCTCAGATGCGGTTTGTGGCGGCCAGATGGGGAGGAGGGGTGGCGCACCCCTCTGGTGCGCCTAAGGCCCACCTAAGTTAGGGTTCCCCCCCTCTTTTTCTTTCCCCTGCGCCATGGGCTGAGTGGGGAGGCGCACCAGCCCAACTAGGGGCTGGTTCCCACCCCCACTTAGCCCATCTTACCTCTTGGGGTCGCAGCCCCCCCTTCGGTGGTCCCCCGGGACCACCTCCGGTGGTCCCGGTGGTCCCGGTACGTTACCGGTGATGCCCGAAACACTTCCGGTGTCCGAAACTATCCGTCCTATAAATCAATCTTTACCTCCGGACCATTCCGGAGCTCCTCGTGACGTCCGGGATCTCATCCGGGACTCCGAACAACTTTCGGTAATCTCGTATAACAATTCCCTATAACCCTAGCGTCATCGAACCTTAAGTGTGTAGACCCTACGGGTTCGGGAGACAGGTAGACATGACCGAGACACCTCTCTGGCCAATAACCATCAGCGGGGTCTGGATACCCATGGTGGCTCCCACTAGCTCCACGATGATCTCATCGGATGAACCACGATGTCAAGGATTCAATCAATCCCGTATACGATTCCCTTTGTCTGTCGGTATAGAACTTGCCCGAGATTCGATCGTCGGTATACCTATACCTTGTTCAATCTCGTTACCGGTAAGTCTCTTTACTCGTTGCGTAGCACGTCATCGTGTGACTAACTCCTTAGTCACATTGAGCTCATGATGATGTTCTACCGAGTGGGCCCAGAGATACCTCTCCGTCACACGGAGTGACAAATCCCGATCTCGATTCGTGCCAACCCAACAGACACTTTCGGAGGTACCCGTAGTGCACCTTTATAGTCACCCAGTTACGTTGTGACGTTTGATACACCCAAAGCACTCCTACGGTATCCGGGAGTTGCACAATCTCACGGTCGAAGGAAAAGATACTTGACATTGGAAAAGCATTAGCATACGAACAATACGATCTAGTGCTAGGCTTAGGATTGGGTCTTGTCCACCACATCATTCTCCCAATGATGTGATCCCGTTATCAATGACATCCAATGTCCATGATCAGGAAACCATGATCATCTATTGACTAACGAGCTAGCTAACTAGAGGCTTGCTAGGGACACATTGTAATCTATTCATTCACACATGTATTACTGTTTCCTGTTAATACAATTATAGCATGAACGATAGACGATTATCATGAACAAGGAAATATGATAATAACCATTTTATTATTGCCTCTAGGGCATATTTCCAACAGTCTCCCACTTGCACTAGAGACAATAATCTAGTTACATTGTGATGTATCGAACACCCATAGCATTATGGTGCTGATCATGTTTTGCTCGTGGGAGAGGTTTAGTCAACGGGTCTGCAATATTCAGATCCGTGTGTACTTTACAAATATCTATCACTCCAGTTTGGACATGGTCCTGGATGGAGTTGTAGCGGCGCTTGATGTGCTTCGTCTTCCGGTGAAACCTGGGCTCTTTGGCTATGGCAATGGCTCCAGTGTTATCACAGAAGAGTGTCATAGGACCCGACGCGCTTGGAACCACTCCAAGGTCGGTGATGAGCTCCTTCATCCAAATTCCTTCATGAGCCGCTTCTGAAGCAGCTATGTATTCCGCTTCACATGTAGATGCTGACACGACTTCTTGCTTGCTGCTGCACCAGCTCACTGCCCCACCATTCAACACATATACGTATCCGGTTTGTGACTTAGAGTCATCCGGATCTGTATCGAAGCTAGCATCGACGTAACCCTTTACGACGAGCTCTTCGTCACCTCCATAAGCGAGAAACATTTCCTTAGTCCTTTTCAGGTACTTAAGGATATTCTTGACCGCTGTCCAGTGTTCTGCACCGGGATTACTTTGGTACCTCCCTACCAAGCTTATCGCAAGGTTTATATCAGGTCTGGTACACAGCATGGCATACATTAGAGAGCCCACGGCTGAAGCGTAGGGGACAGAACTCATCTTCTCTCTATCTGCTGCCGTGGTCGGCGACTGAGTCTTACTCAATCTCATACCTTGCAAAACTGGCAAGAACCCTTTCTTTGAGTTTTCCATATTGAATTTCTTCAATATCTTGTCAAGGTATGTACTTTGCGAAAGACCTATGAGGCGTCTCGATCTATCTCTATAGATCTTGATGCCTAATATGTATGCAGCTTCTCCAAGGTCCTTCATTGAAAAACTCTTGTTCAAATAGGCCTTTATGCTCTCCAACATCTCTATATCATTCCCCATCAATAATATGTCATCCACATATAGTACGAGGAAAGCTACAGAGCTCCCACTCACTTTCTTGTACAGACAGGCTTCTCCGTAAACCTGTATGAACCCAAACGCTTTAATCACCTCATTAAAGCGAATGTTCCAACTCCGAGATGCTTGCACCAGCCCATAGATGGAGCGCTGGAGCTTGCATACTTTGTCAGCACCTTTAGGATCGACAAAACCTTCTAGTTGCATCATATACAACTCTTCCTTAAGATTCCCGTTAAGGAATGCTGTTTTGACGTCCATTTGCCAAATTTCATAATCATAAAAGGTGGCAATTGCTAACATGATTCGGACTGATTTCAGCTTTGCTACGGGAGAGAAAGTCTCTTCGTAGTCAACTCCCTGAATTTGTCGAAAACCCTTTGCGACAAGTCGAGCTTTGTAAACGGTTACATTACCGTTTGCATCAGTCTTCTCTTGAAGATCCATTTATTTTCTATGGCTCGCCGGTCATCGGGCAAGTTCACCAAACTCCATACTTTGTTCTCATACATGGATCCTATCTCGGATTTCATGGCCTCAAGCCATTTGTTGGAATCCGGGCCCGCCATCGCTTCTTCATAGTTCGAAGGTTCACCGTTGTCTAACAACATGATTTCCATCACAGGGTTGCCGTACCACTCTGGTGCGGAGCATACCCTTGTGGACCTTCGCGGTTCAGTAGTAACTTGATCCGAAGCTTCATGATCATCATCATTAACTTCCCCTTCAGTTGGTGTAGGCACCACAGGAACAACTTCTTGCATTGCGCTACTTTCCTGTTCGAGAGGGGGTGTAATTACCTCATCAAGTTCTACCTTCCTCCCACTTACTTCTTTCGAGAGAAACTCTTTCTCTAGAAAGGATCCGTTCTTGGCAACAAAGGTTTTACCTTCGGATCTAAGATAGAAGGTATACCCAATAGTTTCCTTAGGGTATCCTATGAATACGCATTTCTCCGCTTTGGGTTCGAGCTTTTCTGGTTGAAGTTTCTTCACATAAGCATCGCAGCCCCAAACTTTAAGAAACGACAACTTAGGTTTCTTGCCAAACCACAGTTCATACGGTGTCGTCTCAACGGATTTAGACGGTGCCCTATTTAAAGTGAATGCTGCAGTTTCTAATGCGTATCCCCAAAATGATAGTGGCAAGTCGGTGAGAGACATCATAGATCGTACCATATCTAATAAGGTGCGATTACGACGTTCAGACACTCTGTTGCGCTGCGGTGTGCCAGGCGGCGTTAGTTGTGAAACGATTCCACACTTTCTTAGGTGTGTGCCAAACTCGTGACTCAAATATTCTCCTCCACGATCAGATCGTAGACATTTTATTTTTCTGTCACGTTGATTCTCAACCTCACTCTGATATTCCTTGAACTTTTCAAACGTCTCAGATTTGTGCTTCATCAAGTAGATATACCCAAACCTACTCAAATCATCGGTGAGAGTGAGAACATAACGATAACCACCGCGAGCTTCAACATTCATTGGACCACACACATCAGTATGTATTATTTCCAATAAGTCGGTGGCTCTCTCCATTATTCCTGAGAATGGAGTCTTAGTCATCTTGCCCATGAGGCATGGTTCGCATGTGTCAAATGATTCAAAGTCAAGAGATTCTAGCAGTCCATCAGTATGGAGCTTCTTCATGCGCTTAACGCCGATATGACCAAGGCGGCAGTGCCACAAGTATGTGGGACTATCGTTATCAACTTTGGATCTTTTGGTACTCACACTATGAATATGTGTAACATCACGATCAAGATTCATCAAGAATAAACCATTCACCAGCGGAGCATGACCATAAAACATATCACTCATATAAATAGAACAACCATTATTCTCTGACTTAAATGAGTAGCCGTCTCGCATTAAGCAAGACCCTGATACAATGTTCATGCTTAAAGCTGGTACTAAATAACAATTATTAAGGTTTAAAACTAATCCCGACGGTAGATGTAGAGGTAGCGTGCCGACGGCGATCACATCGACCTTTGAACCATTCCCGACGCGCATTGTCACCTCGTCCTTGGCCAGTCTCCGCTTATTCCGCAGTTCCTGCTTTGAGTTGCAAATGTGAGCAACAGCACCGGTATCAAATACCCAGGAGCTACTACGAGCGCTGGTAAGGTACACATCAATAACATGTATATCACATATACCTTTAACGTTGCCGGCCTTCTTGTCCGCTAAGTATTTGGGGCAGTTCCGCTTCCAGTGACCTTTTCCCTTGCAGTAGAAGCACTCAGTCTCAGGCTTGGGTCCGTTCTTTTTCTTCTTCCCGGCATCTGGTTTACCGGGCGCGGCAACAGCTTTGCCGTCTTTCTTGAAGTTCTTCTTACCCCTGCCTTTCTTGAAACTAGTGGTCTTGTTGACCATCAACACTTGATGCTCCTTCTTGATTTCTACTTCTGCAGACTTGAGCATCGAGTACAACTCGGGAATGGTTTTATCCATCCCTTGCATGTTGTAGTTAAGCACAAAGCCTTTGTAGCTTGGTGGGAGAGACTGGAGGATTCTGTCAATGATAGCATCATCCGGAAGTTCGACTCCAAGTGAAGTCAGACGACCGTGTAACCCAGACATTTTGAGTATGTGCTCACTGACAGAACTGTTCTCCTCCATCTTACAGCTGAAGAACTTGTCGGAGACTTCATATCTCTCGACACGGGCATGAGCTTGAAAAACTAGCTTCAGCTCTTGGAACATCTCATATGCCCCGTGTTGCTCAAAACGTCTTTGGAGCCCCGTTTCTAAACTGTATAACATGCCACACCTGACCAGAGAGTAGTCATCACTCCGCGCTTGCCAGACGTTTAGAACGTCTTGCGCTGCTGCGGGAGCGGGAGGGTCACCTAGCGGCGCATTAAGGACATAAGCCTTTTTAGCTGCTTCAAGGATGAGCTTCAGGTTGCGAACCCAGTCCGCATAGTTGCTACCATCATCTTTCAGCTTGTTTTTCTCTAGGAATGCGTTGAAGTTGAGGTTGACGTTGGACATCTACAATATTTATAAAGACAACTTTTAGACTAAGTTCATGACAATTAAGTTCATTTAATCAAATTAAGTATGAACTCCCACTTAAATCGACATCCCTCTAGTCATCTAAGTGATACATGATCCATGTTGACTAACCCATGTCCGATCATCACGTGAGACGGACTAGTCACCATGGTGAGCAACTTCATGCTGATCGTATTCAACCATACGACTCATGTTCGACCTTTCGGTCTCTTGTATTCGAGGTCATGTCTGTACATGCTAAGCTCGTCGAGTCAACCTAAGTGTTTCGCGTGTGTAAATCTGGCTTACACCCGTTGTATGCGAACGTTAGAATCTATCACACCCGATCATCACGTGGTGCTTCGAGACAACGAACCTTCGCAACGGTGCACACTTAGGGGAATACGTTCTCGAAATTTTAGGAGGGATCATCCTATTATGCTACCGTCGTTCTAAGCAATAAGATGTAAAACATGATAAACATCACAATGCAATCATATAGTGACATGATATGGCCATTATCATCTTTGCTCTTTCGATCTTCATCTTCAGGCATTGCATGATCATCATCGTCACCGGCGTGACACCATGATCTCCATCATCATGATCTCCATCATCGTGTCTCCGTGAAGTCGTCACGCCAACTACTACTATCACTACTACTATGGCTAACCGTTAGCAATCAAGTAAAAGTAGCAAGCACAAGGCGTTGCATCTCATACAATAAATTAAGACAACTCCTATGGCTCCTGCCGGTTGTCATACTCATCGACATGCAAGTCGTGAAACCTATTACAATAACATGATCATCTCATACATCATACATGCAACATCACAACTTTGGCCATATCACATCACATGTCAAACCCTGCAAAAACAAGTTAGACGTCCTCTAATTGTTGTTGCAAGTTTTACGTGGCTGATTTGGGTTTCTAGCAAGAACGCCTTCTTACCTACGTGACAGCCACAACGATGATATGCCAAAGCTATTTACCCTTCATAAGGACCCTTTTCATCAAATCCAATCCGACTAGAGTAGGAGAGACAGACACCCGCTAGCCACCTTTATGCACGATGTGCATGTCTGTCGGTGGAACCAGTCTCACGTAAGCGTACGTGTAAGGTCGGTCCGGGCCGCTTCATCCCACAATACCGCCGGAAAAGAATAAGACTAGTAACGGCAAGCAAATTGACAAACCATCGCCCACAACTTTTGTGTTCTACTCGTGCATAGAATCTACGCATAGAAAACCTGGCTCGGATGCCACTGTTGGGTAACGTAGCATAAATTCAAAATTTTCCTACGCATGTTCAGATCTTCCTATGGAGAGACCAGAAACGAGAGAGGGGTAAGAGCATCTTCGTACCTTTGAAGATTGCTGAGCGGAAGCGTTGCTAGAACGCGGTTGATGGAGTCGTACTCGCGGCGATTCCGATCTAGTGCCGAACAACGGCACCTCCGCGTTCAACACACGTGCAGCCCGGTGACGTCTCCCGCACCTTGATCCAGCAAGGAGGAGGGAGAGGTTGGGGAAGAAGACCAGCAACACGACGGCGTGGTGTTGGTGGAGAGACGAGGTCTCCCGGCAGGGCTTCGCCAAGCGCCGGCAGAGAGGAGGAGGAAGAAGTGCAGGGCTGCGCCGAGGGAGAGGGAAAACTGTGTCCTCCAAAGGCCAAAAGTGCCCACTATATATAGGGGAAGGGGAGAGGGGGTGCCACCCCTAGGGTTACCACCCTAGGGGGTGCGGCAGCCCTCTCAGATGGGGTTTGTGGCGGCCAGATGGGGAGGAGGGGTGGTGCACCCCTCTGGTGGGCCTAAGGCGCACCCCTCTGGTGGGCCTAAGGCCCACCTAAGTTAGGGTTCCCCCCTCTTTTTCTTTCCCCTGCGCCATGGGCTGAGTGGGGAGGCGCACCAGCCCAACTAAGGGCTGGTTCCCACCCCCACTTAGCCCATCTTACCTCTTGGGGTCGCAGCCCCCCCTTCGGTGGTCCCCCGGGACCACCTCCGGTGGTCCCGGTGGTCCCGGTACGTTACCGGTGATGCCCGAAACACTTCCGGTGTCCGAAACCATCCGTCCTATATATCAATCTTTACCTCCGGACCATTCCGGAGCTCCTCGTGACGTCCGGGATCTCATCCGGGACTCCGAACAACTTTCGGTAATCTCGTATAACAATTCCCTATAACCCTAGCGTCATCGAACCTTAAGTGTGTAGACCCTACGGGTTCGGGAGACAAGCAGACATGACCGAGACACCTCTCTGGCCAATAACCATCAGCGGGGTCTGGATACCCATGGTGGCTCCCACTAGCTCCACGATGATCTCATCGGATGAACCACGATGTCAAGGATTCAATCAATCCCGTATACGATTCCCTTTGTCTGTCGGTATAGAACTTGCCCGAGATTCGATCGTCGGTATACCTATACCTTGTTCAATCTCGTTACCGGTAAGTCTCTTTACTCGTTCCGTAGCACGTCATCGTGTGACTAACTCCTTAGTCACATTGAGCTCATGATGATGTTCTACCGAGTGGGCCCAGAGATACCTCTCCGTCACACGGAGTGACAAATCCCGATCTCGATTCGTGCCAACCCAACAGACACTTTCGGAGGTACCCGTAGTGCACCTTTATAGTCACCCAGTTACGTTGTGACGTTTGATACACCCAAAGCACTCCTACGGTATCCGGGAGTTGCACAATCTCACGGTCGAAGGAAAAGATACTTGACATTGGAAAAGCATTAGCATACGAACAATACGATCTAGTGCTAGGCTTAGGATTGGGTCTTGTCCACCACATCATTCTCCCAATGATGTGATCCCGTTATCAATGACATCCAATGTCCATGATCAGGAAACCATGATCATCTATTGACTAACGAGCTAGCTAACTAGAGGCTTGCTAGGGACACATTGTAATCTATTCATTCACACATGTATTACTGTTTCCTGTTAATACAATTATAGCATGAACGATAGACGATTATCATGAACAAGGAAATATGATAATAACCATTTTATTATTGCCTCTAGGGCATATTTCCAACAGACACAAGAGACTCTTTGTTATTTGGTTGCAGGGTTGCTTGAGAGAGACCATCTTCATCCTACGCCTCCCACGGATTGATAAACATTAGGTCACCTACTTGAGGGAAAATTGCTACTATCCTATAAACCTCTGCACTTGGAGGCCCAACAACGTCTACAGGGAGAAGGTTGCGTAGTAGACATCAAGCTCTTTTTTGGCGCCGTTGACGGGGAGGCTAGGTAAGCGGCACTAACATCCCGTGAACCAAGCTCTTTTCTAGCGCCGTTGCCGGGGAGGTTAGCACTTGAAGGTATATCTTTAGATCTTGCAACCGAATCTTTTAGTTTCTTGTTTTGTCACTAGTTTAGTCTATAAAAGAAAACTACAAAAAATGGAATTGAGGGTGCCTCATATGCTCCATCTTTTCAATGTCTTTCGTGAAAATGATGGGAAGGAAAATTGTGCTCAAGTGCTAGAATAAGAATTACATAAAATGCTTGGCATAAAATATGTGAATGATGAGCATGATTGCAATGTTGTTAGTATGAATACTTTGAATACCCATGATGCTAATGATATGCAAAGCCACAAGCTTGGAATGCTATGTTGGATGAAGATGATCTTTTTAGTTCCCCCACTTTGAATGATCAAAATTATTATGATGAAAGCATGCCCCCTATCTATGATGATTATTGTGATGATACTTATGCTATAAAGAAGAGGGATGATAAAACTTGTCATACCCTTGAGTATCCCTTCACTGAACATTACTCTTTTAATGTGGAAACAATTCGTAGTGTTCAAGTCTTTTACGATACTCCCACTACTATTGATGAGAATAAATTTCCTTATGTGGAGAGTAGTAAAATTTATATGCTCGTAGATCATGAAAAGAATGCTTTAGGTGCTGGTTATATTCTTGAATTCATTCATGATGCTACTGAAAATTATTATGAGAGAGGATCATATGCTTCTACATATTGCAATAATATCAAGCTTCCTCTCCATGTGTTGAAATTATTGAAGCTATGCTCGTTTTGCCTTCCTATGCTAGATGATTATTTCTCCAATAAATTGTTCGATCACAAAATCCCTATGCATAGGAAGTGGGTTAGACTTAAATGTGTTAATCATATGCTTCATGATGCTCCCGTTATGTTTCAATTCTTATCTTCTATGTGAGCATTATTGAAATTATCATGCCTAGCTTGAAAGGCATTAAAGAAAAGTGCTTGTTTGGAGACAACCCAATATGTATCCTTACTGTTTTTGTGTGTTCACGTGATTAAGCTACTGTATTAATCATGTTTTATTGCCTTAGTTTCAATAAAGTGCCAAGTAAAGCCTTTATGATTAGTTTGGGTGATAGTTGTTTGATCACGCTGAAAAAGACAGAAACTTTGCGATCACGAAATTATTTTTTATCCCTATTCAGAGAGATATATTGAGCTGATTATTTTTGCTTCTGATTGATATACAATTTTCCTAATTGTCATAATTTTCAGAATTTTTGGAGGTGCAGAAGTATGGTCATTGTTCAGATCATTACAGATTGTTCTGTTCTGGACAGATTCTGTTTTCAATGCATAGTTTGCTTGTTTTGGTGTTTCCATAGATTATATTGAATAATATAAATTGTGGAAATGATAAGATATAGTAGGCATTGTGTGAAAATAATTATGAGTCTTGTTTTGACAGTACCCAAGTGATTGATTTGCTCGTTATCATACTAACCCATCTCACGAAGTTCTGTTAAGTTTTGTGTTGTGAAGTTTTCAAGTTTTGGGTAGAGTTTCGATGGACTATGGAACAAGGAGTGGCAAGAGCCTAAGCTTTGGGATGCCCAAGGCACCCCAAAGCCATATTCAAGGACACAAAAGAGCCCAAGCTTGGGGATGCCCCGGGAAGGCATCCCCTCTTTCGTCTTCAATCCATCGGTAACTTTACTTGGGGCTATGTTTTTATTCACCACATGATATGTGTTTTCCTTGGAGCGTCATTTTATTTTGTTTGAATAAGGTACTTAGGATCTGAAATTATTAGTTGGGAGAGTCTTCACATAGACAAATAATTATTCAACTACTCATTGAGCTTCACTTATATCTTTTGGAGTAGTTTGCCTTTTGCTCTAGTACTTCACTTATATCTTTTTAGAGCACGACGGTGTCATATTTTGTACAAATAAAAACTCTCGATCTTCACTTATATCTTTTTGAGAGTGCTCTCTTTAAGTAACTTGGTAATTGGCTTGTGCTATGAAAGTAGTCCTAAAGATGATAGGCATCCAAAGAGGATATAATAAAAACTTCCATATTCAAATGCATTGATTAGTAAGAGAAGTTTGATTCCCAACAATTAAGTTTTGAGATATGGATTTGGTAATATTAGAGTTATCTTAGTAGGGTGTTATGAATCTAGAAATACTTGTGTTGAAGTTAGTTATTCCCGTAGCATGCACGTATGGTGAACCGCTATGTTAGGAAGTCGGAGCATAATTGATTTATTGATTGTCATCCTTTGTGTGGCGGTCGGGATCGCGCGATGGTTAACACCTACCAACCCTTCCCCTAGGAGTATGCGTTTAGCACTTTGTTTCGATTACTAATAAAACTTTCGCAATAAGTATATGAGTTCTTCATGAACAATGTGAGTCCATGGTATAGATGCACATTTACCTTCCACCATTGCTAGTCTCTCTAGTACCGCGCAACTTTTGTCGATGCACAAATCCACCATATACCTTCCTCAAAACAGCCACCGTACCTACCTATTATGGCATTTTTCATAGCCATTCCGAGATATATTGCCATGTAACTCCCACCATTCCGTCTCATGACATGTGCCGTCACTTTAATATTGCCATTGCATGATCTTAAGATAGCTAACAAGATGTTTCAATGTCGTACGCTAAGCTAGATCGTTGCACATCCCGGTACACTGCCGGAGGCATTTCATATAGTGTCATCATTGCTCTAAGTATTAAGTTGTGAGTAAATAAAAGTGTGATGATCATCATTATTAGAGCATTGTACCATGTGAGGAAATAAAAAAAAGAGGCCAAAGATGCCCACCAAAAAAATGAAAACAGGCCAAAGAGCCCAAACAAAAAGAGAGAGAAAAAGAGAGAAGGGACAATGCTACTATCTTCTTCCACACTTGTGCTTCAAAATAGCACCATGTTCTTCATGATAGAGAGTCTCTTGTTTTTTCACCTCCATATACTAGTGGGAATTTTCATTATATAACTTGGCTTGTATATTCCAATGATGGGCTTCCTCAAAATTGCCCTAGGTCTTCGTGAGCAAGCAAGTTGGGTGCACACCCACTAGTTTTCCTTTTGAGCGTTCACACACTTATAGCTCTAGTGCATCCGTTGCATGGTAATCCCTACTCATTCACATTGATATCTATTGATGGGCATCTCCATAGCCCGTTGATATGCCAAGTCAATGTGACCATCTCCTCCTTTTTGCCTCACAACCTCCAGCACACTCTATTCCACCGATAGTGCTATATCCATGGCTCACGCTCCTGTATTGTGTGAGAGTTGAAAAAGTTTGAGAAAGTAAGAGTGTGAAAACAATTACTTGGCCAATACCGGGGTTGTGCATGATTTAAATTCGTTGTGTGGGGATGATGGAGCATAGCTAGACTATATGATTTTGTAGGGATAACTTTCTTTGGCCTTGTTATTTCAAAAGTTCATGATCACTTTGCTAGTATGCTTGAAGTATTATTGTTTTCATGTCAATAGTAAACTATTGTTTTGAATCTTATGGATCTGAACATTCATGCCACAAGAAAGAAGTTACAAAGGACAAATATGTTAGGTAGCATTCCACATCAAAAAATCGGTCTTAATCACTTCCCTACTCGAGGACGAGCGGGAGTTAAGCTTGGGGATGCTTGATACTTCTCCAACGTATCTATAATTTTTAATGGTTCCATGCTATTATCTTGTCAACTTTGGATGTTTTGTATACTTGAATATGCTATCTTATATCTTTTTTGGGACTAACCTATTAAATCAGTGCCAAGTGTCAGTTTCTTTTTTTCCGTGTTTTTGACCCTTTTTCAAACGGAGTCCAAATGGAATAAAACTTTCGTGATGATTTTTTTGGACCAAAAGAGACCCCCGAAGCTTTGGAATAAGGCCAGAAGAGCCACGAGGGAGTCAAAAGGCCCAGGAGGCGCCCCCACCCCCTAGGCTGCACCTACCAGGCTTGTGACCTCCTCGTGGGCCCAACCGACGTAATTCCACCGCCATAAATTCCTATAAATTCAGAAACCCCCAAAAAGAAACCTAAATCGGGAGTTCCACCGCCGCAAGCCTCTATAGCCACCAAAAACCAATCTGGAGCCCGTTCCGGCACCCTGTCGCAGGGGGAATCCATCTCCGGTGGCCATCTTCATCATGTCGGCGATCTCCATGACGAGGAGGGTGTTGTTCTCCCTCGGGGCTGAGGGTATGTACCAGTAGCTATGTATTTGATCTCTCTCTCTCGTGTTCTTGATATGTCTTGATCTCGATGTACCGCGGGCTTTGCTACTATAGTTGGATCTTATGATATTCTTCCCCCTCTCCCTTCTTGTAATGAATTGAGTTTTCCTTTGGAGTTATCTTATCGGATTGAGTCTTTAAGAACACTTGATGTATGTCTTGCACGTGTCTATCTGTGGTGACAATGGGATATTCATGTGAGTACTTGATGTATGTTTTGGTGATCAACTTGCGGGTTTCGTGACCTCGGGAACCTATGCATATGGGTTGGCACACGTTTTGACTCTCTAGTAGAAACTTCGGGGCACTCTTTGAAGTTCTATGTATTGGTTGAATAGATGATTCAGAGATTGTGTGATGCATATCGTATAATCATGCCCACCGATACTTGAGGTGACAATAGAGTATCTAGGTGACATTAGGGTCTTGGTTGATGTGTGTCTTAAGGTGTTATTCTAGTACGAACTCTATGATGGATCAAACGGAAAGAATAGCTTCGTGTTATTTTACTACGGACTCTTGAATAGATTGATCAAAAAGAATAACTTTGTGGCGGTTTCGTACCCGACAATAATCTCTTCATTTGTTCTCCGCTATTAGTGACTTTGGAGTGACTCTTTGTTGCATGTTGAGGGCTAGTTATATGATCCAATTATGTTATCATTGTTGAGAGAACTTCACTAGTGAAAGTATGAACCCTAGGCCTTGTTTCCAAGCAATGCAATACCGTTCATGCTCACTTTTACCACTAGTTACCTTGCTGTTTTTCTAGTTTCAGATTACAAAAACCTATATCTACCATCCATATTGCACTTGTCACCATCTCTTCGCTGAACTAGTGCACCTATACAATTTACCATTGTATTGGGTGTGTTGGGGACACAATAGACTCTTTGTTATTTGGTTGCAGGGTTGCTTGAGAGAGACCATCTTCATCCTACGCCTCCCACGGATTGATAAACCTTAGGTCACCCACTTGAGGGAAAATTGCTACTGTCCTACAAACCTCTGCACTTGGAGGCCCAACAACGTCTACAAGGAGAAGGTTGCGTAGTAGACATCAGGGTAGCACCCAAGCACCGGTCCACCCACATATCAAACTATCAAAGTAGCAAACGTGAATCATATGAACATGATGAAAACTAGCTTGACAGAAATTCCCATGTGTCCTCGGGAGCACTTCACCTCCTATAAGAGTTTGACCAGGCTTGTCCCTTGCTGCAAAAGGGATTGGGACAACTTGTTTCACCTTTGTTACTATGGCTACTTGCTACTTGCTATGAATCATCTTATCACACAACTATGTGTTACAGATAATTTCAGTGCCTGCAGAGAATACCTTGCTGGAAACCACTTGTCAGTTCCTTCTGCTCCTCGTTGGGTTCGACACTCTTACTTCTCGAAAGGACTATGATAGATCCCCTACACTTGTGGGTCATCAAGTTCATCTTCATCTCATCAGCGATCTAGCTTCAGCTTATCCATCCAAAATGTCCTTGATCATCTTCAACTTCTCTTGGTTCTTCTCCACTGCCTTCAACTGATCAGCAATCTGGAGCTTCAGCTCATCCCTGCGTTTAATGTGATTCTCAATTCCTTTCTTCACACCATCAATGTGAAGGTTGAGCACCACAATGTCATCATTAAATTTTTCCTCATAACTGGTCAGTTTATCAACATGAACCTTCAAATTGTAGTTCTCTTCACTTAGCTTCTCCTTCTCCTTCAAATGATTAGCCTTCTGGTTCCTAATGACCCTGCCTTGAGCTTCTGCAAGGTTCATAAGCACTCAATACTTCCCTTTAAGTTCCATTATCTCTGCCTCTTTCTTCTCAATCTCAGTCTTCATGACAGCCACAGCAGCACTAGAGCTCTCTGCACCATGGGCATTTACCCTATCCTTCAAATAGCTCAAATCCATGACCCTCTCCTCCTGGGCATTGAGCAGTTGATTCACATCTTCTACTAGTTTGTCATAGTTTGTATCAAGATTTCTTTTCTCTTATGCTAGTTGGTGAATTTTTAGTGAATTCTCCAAGTTATCATCCCTCCTAGCACTCTTTCTGTCTTCCAACGTTTCCCAAAGTTTCAACAATGCATTTTGCATTGTAGGAGGCCACTCCGGGTCTATCCACCCAACAAAACAACAATTTTGCGGTTGCTGCAATACGAAAAACCACATATTATATTACTCTATAAAGCACACCAATTAAAATGTCACCACCTATATAAATAAAAACTAATACTGATTCATTTAGTACTAATCAGTAATAATGATTCACTTAGTTAAAATGTCAACACCTACATAAATAAATAAAGAGCAGTACTAATGAAAACTACTTGTAAGAAAATAGCAGCACTTGTAACTAAGTTGCATCTTTAGCAATACATAAATAAAAAAAATACCAGCACTTGTCACTAAGCTGCATCTTTAGTTATACTAAACAGTGATTGATGCCCATTACTAATGACCAAGGAGTAGTAAACAATGACTAAGCTGCATCGTTAGTAGTAGCTAAGCTGCATCTTTAGTAGTAAACAAACTGAGAGCTGCATTTGTAATAAACAATGACAATTTGACCCAGTCTGCAGTAGGAACAATGACAATCTGCAGCAGGAACTAAGCATTCTGCACTTGTAACTATGTTGCACATGTAAGCTTCTCCACTATTACTGATTCACCAACTAAACAATGACAATTACAGCAGGAAGTGTCCAAGGCACATTTTAGCCTGCATCTAACTAAGCTGAATGAGAGGCACATTACTGAATGATTGGTGCACACACTAAACTAAGCAACTTACCGGCTGAGCACACACTAAAAACCTCCAGCATGTCTCAAATCCTTCGAATGCTACGCGACACTCAGGCGGCAGCCGATGCTCCGAGCAAATATCCAGGGCCTAATTCTCGATGCCCATGTAGTCTTCGTCGTTGATGCTAGCAGGGATCTAAATAACCAACCAAAAATCAGAGAGAAATCCCCAATTTCAAGAAATAGAAACCCTAACCCTAACCCTAGCTATACAACTTACCCGGTACATCATGCCGCTGGAGGAAGAGCTGATGTCCAGGATCGACAGGTCGTTGCTACTCTCATCCTCATAAACCATGGCGCGGGGGAGGGCGTGGCGACAAACGAGGTTCGACGATGAGAGGAGCAGAGGCGAGGGAGTGCGAGGGGAGAAGAAGGGGAGAGGAGGCGACTGGCTCGGTCGACTTGGTCCAAGCCAGACACAAAGATCGACCGACCGAACCGGTTCGAACCATGCCAACTCACATGTGGGCCCGGTACGTTAGATACTGCGTCAATACGAGTTTATACGCTGTTAGACTGTATTGCAACCATTAGTCTCCGAAATGGTACTGACATGCAAAAAAGACTATTGGTACCTATCCGTCAAAGCGTGCCCAAGTGTGGTACTGCCCTGCAATTATCTCATTATGATGCCAGTGCTCATCCAAGGCCCTAGGCAACCCGGCAATGACATTGATGTGTACCTAAGGCCATTAGTTGATGAAGTTTTACAGCTATGGAATGGAAATGGTGTATGTGTGTGGGATGAGAACGAACAGGAGGAATTTGACCTACATGCGTTGTTGTTTGTAACCATCAATGATTGGCCTGCTCTCAGTAACCTTTCAGGACAGACAAACAAGGGATACAACACATGCACACACCGTTTAGATGACACCGACAATATATATTTGGACAAATGCAGGAAGAATGTGTACATGGGGCATCGTCGATTTCTTTCGACCAACCATCAATGTAGAAAGAAAGGAAAGCATTTCAAAGGTGAGGCAAATCACTGGAAGAAGCCCTCCCTCCATACTAGGGATCACATACTTGATATGGTAAATGATTTACAAGTAATCTTTGGAAAGGGTCCTGGTGGACTATCTGTTCCGAATGACGATGCGGGACACAGACCCATGTGGAAGAAGAAATCTATATTTTGGGACCTACCCTATTGGAAAGATCTAGAGGTCCGCTCTGCAATCGGCGTGATGCACGTGACGAAGAATATTTGCATGAACCTGCTAGGCTTCTTGGGAGTGTATGGGAAGACAAAAGATACACCCGAGGAACGGGAGGAACATCAATGTGTGCATGCAAAAGACGACATGCATCCAGAGGAGTATGAAGGTCCTGCTAGCGACGCTCTTACCAAAGAAGAGAAGGAAATCTTCTTTGAATGCCTGCTCAGTATGAAGGTCTCGTCTGGCTTCTCGTAGAATATAAAGGGAATAATAAATATGGCAGAGAAAAAGTTCCAGAACCTAAAGTCTCATGACTACCACGTGATTATGACACAACTGCTTCCGGTTGCATTGAGGGGGCTTCTACCGGAAAACATTCGATTAGCCATTGTGAAGCTATGTGCATTCCTCAATGCAATCTCTCAGAAGGTGATCGATCCAGTAATCCTGCCAAGGTTAAGGAGTGATTATGTGCAATGCCTTGTTAGTTTCGAGCTGGTGTTCCCACCATCCTTCTTCAATATCATGACGCACGTCCTAGTTCATCTAGTCGATGAGATTGTCCTTCTAGGCCCTGTATTTCTACACAATACGTTCCCCTTTGAGAGGTTCATGGGAGTCTTAAAGAAATATGTTCGTAACTGCGCTAAGCCAGAAGGAAGCATCTCCATGGGCCATCAAACAGAGGATGTCATTGGATTTTTTGTTGACTTCATTCCTGACCTTAAGAAGATTGGTCTTCCTCAATCACGGTACAAGGGGAGACTGACTGGAAAAGGCACACTAGGATCAGACTCAATAGTATGTACGGGCGGGCATTCTTGGTCTCAAGCACATTACACAATTCTCCAAAATTCTACCTTGGTGACCCCGTATGTCTATGAACAAAAGAATATTCTGAGCTCCATACACCCGGAGCAGTGTGACGACTAGATTACATTTGAACACACCAGGACTTTCGGCAGTTGGTTGCAAAAATGTCTCATGTGTGAGAACACTGTTTCTGATGAGCTGTACTCGTTGGCCAGGGGACCATCTTCGACTGTATTGACTTACCAAGGGTACGAGATAAATGGGAATACATTTTACACGATCACCCAAGATCAAAAGAGCACCAACCAAAACAGCGTTGTCCGCTTTGATGCAGCAGCCAAGAGTGGAAAGGATACATACTATGGTTACACAGTGGACATATGGGAACTTGACTATGGACATGATTTGAAGGTCCCTTTGTTTCATTGCAAATGGGTCAATCTGTCAGGAGGCGGGGTACAAATAGACCCACAGTATGGAATGACAACAGTGGATCGGAACAATCTTGCGCATGCAGAGGAACCACTCATCCTAGCCAATGATGTGGCGCAGGTTTTCTATATGAAGGACATGTCTACCAAACCGAGAAAAATAAAATATAAAGAAGCGAATACATCATACGATGAGCCAAAGCGCCACATAGTTCTTTCAGGAAAAAGAGACATCGTGGGATTGGAGGGCAAGACAGACATGTGTGAAGATTATGAAAAGTTTCATGAAATTCCTCCCTTCAAAGTCAAGGCTGACCCAAGTACCCTATTAAACGATGAAGATTATCCATGGTTACGGTGCAATAAGCAAGGAACACAAGCAAAGAAAAAGTAAAGAAATGAAATGCCCTTTGCAACAGATGAGTTTTCGTAGTGTTTTTCATCCGCAATGTGGCTTTGGATGGTGCAGTTAAATAGTTCAAAATTGATGATGTTGCTTTGAATGGTACATTTGGAACACATGGAGTTCAAATCAGTTCAAAAAAATGAAATCCCTTTGTAAGGGATGAGTTTTCGTATGAAATCCTGATTCTTCGAAAGATATTGTCCGTTTTGTACACGAAGTGCATCCAGTTTTTGCCGCAACCCTCTCAACTTTTTAGCACAAGTTATGTGGGTGAAATGATGATACCATGCCAACTTTCAACCTTTTCAGAGTTCATTTGTAGTGATTTTCACATTAATAGTCATTTAGCTCAAAAAAATCACTAAATGCATGAAAAATACCAAATGAAGTCAGAAATAGTTAAAAATTGATGATGTGTCTTTGAATGGTGCATTTTGAACACACAAAAAGTCTAGAGTTCAAATAAGTTCAAAAAAATGAAATCCCTTTGTAACAGATGGTATGAAACCGTGATACTTCGAAAGAGATTGTCCGTTTTGTACACGAAGTGCATCCAGTTTTTGCCGCACCCCTCTCAACGTTTTAGCACATGCTATGTGGGTGAAATGATGATACCATGCCAACTTTCAACATTTTCAGAGTTCATTTGTAGTGCTTTTCAATTTAAGGGTCATTTAGCTCAAAAAAATCAGTACATGCATGAAAAATACCAAATGAAGTCAGAAATAGTTGAAAATTGATGATGTGTCTTTGAATGGTGCATTTTGAACACACAAAAAGTCAGGAGTTCAAATAAGTTTAAAAAAAACGAAATCCCTATGTAACATATGAGTTTTCGTATGAAACCATGATACTTCGAAAGAGATTTTCCGTTTTGTACACGAAGTGCATCCAGTTTCTGCCGCAACCCTCTCAACTTTTTAGCACATGCTATGTGGGTGAAATGATGATACCATGCCAACTTTCAACATTTTCATAGTTCATTTGTAGTGCTTTTCAATTTAAGGGTCATTTAGCTTTAAAAATCAGTAAATGCATGAAAAATACCAAATGAAGTCAGAAATAGTTGAAAATTGATGATGTGTCTTTGAATTATGCATTTTGAACACACAAAAAGACTGGAGTTCAAATAAGTTAAAAAAATATGAAATCCCTTTGTAACAGATGAGTTTCGTATGAAACCCTAATACTGCAAAAGTACACCAACCGGTACGAAAAATATCAAATGGGCCGACGGACCTTTTGTCCCGGTTCTAGCCACCAACCGGTACGAAAGTACTCTTCTTCCTGCCCTTTTGGGACAACAAAAGTGTGGCTTTGGCCCCGGTTGGTGCCACCAACTGACACCAAAGGTTTCGCATATAGTGCGGGAGTTGTCGAAATTGACCTTTAGTCCCGCTTGGTGTAGTAACCCGGGACTAAAGGTATGCTTTGGTCCCGGTTTGAGCCACCAAATGGAGCAAAGGTGTTTGTATATTGCAGGAGTTGTCGAAATATCCACCAACTTCCAGCCCCCCCCCCCCCGCGTTCTCTCTTCGTCGCCGTCGCACCCGAGCCCGTTGCTGCCGTCTCGCGCCTCCTCCATGAGCCCGTCATCGTCGTAGCCGTCGCTCACAAGCCCGTCGTCGCCCCGAGCCCACCGCCGTCACCGTCGCTCCCAAGCTCATCATCGTCGCCGTCGCCGTCGCCGTCGCCCCCGAGCCCATCGTCGTCGCCGTCATCCCCGAGCCCATCGTCGTCGCCATCGTCCCCGAGCCCATCGCAGTCGTCGTCGCCCCCGAGCCCATCGCCGTCGTCGTCGCCCGTCGCCCGCCGTCATCATTGTTGTCGTAGCCCCTGAGCCCATCACCGTCGTCGTCGTTGCCCGCCGTCGTCGCCCGTCGATGCACCGGGAGCACGTCCATTGATCTCTACATCTCCCTATTTGCGAATCCATGTGTGTGATAAGACGTAGTCTAATTGCGAATCCATGCATGTGTATTACAGTCATATTAGAATATGTTGGGTATATCTTTTAACTCCCCAATGTGACGCAAGTTATAAAAATTATAAAAATATTTAGATTAGATTCAGTTTCAATAGCAAGTAAAGTTATAAAAGTTATAAAAGTATTTATATTAGATTAAGTTACAAATTAAGTTTTTATGTTAATATTTGGGATTATGTATAAAGGGCTTCCCCACTTTGTAATATTTGCAGAAACAATGAATATTCCAAGAGACATGAAAAAGGAACAAATTTTGGGGGATATAATCCATGGCGATGGTAGTAAAGTCGAATTTTTGCTCAGCGACATTGGTGACTACCGAATCCCGGAGGAAGGACATTATCATGATGGCTTCGGTGATCGAACAATGGTGGAGGAAGGACATTATCATGATGGCTTCGGTGGCTACCAAATCTCGGAGGAAGGAGACCATGATGACGGCTCTGGTGACCGAACAGAGGAAGGAGCTATTGAAAAGTCCGGATCGAGCCAAACTTCGGTAACGAGACGATGCCCGACGAGAAGGTTGGGCAAGGATCAAAAGTTCACAACCACAGAATTGTCGAACAATGGCCTACCGATTGAACCCAAGCGGACCAGGGACGCATTTTCTGCTCAATGCAAAGCTATTGTCACGGACAACATCCCGATCAACATCAAGCAGTTTAATAAGCCTAAGGGCGAGAACGTCCCTGAAGATGATTATGTCACCGATAGGCTGAAAGATGATCTTTGGACCGCGTTGAAGGAAAATTTCACCCTACCGGCAAAGGAGGATCCGAATAAGCCAGTTATAGAGCCACTGGTCAAGGCGTGTGCTCTTAAGAAGATGGCAGAACTATTCAGGAGGTGGAAGAAAGAGTTGAAATCAAAGTATGTCGACAAAGGGAAGACTCCAGAATTCATCGGACAAGAGTAAGGAAATGTTACAGAGAAATAAGAACAATGCTGCAAAGAAGCAGTATCACCATCACATGGGGTCAGGTGGCTACCTCAAAGGCCGTCCGTTGTGGGACAAAGCTGAGAATGACCTGATTGCTAAAGGGGTCCAACCACAGACATGCATGGAACTGACCCGACCGTTCAAGGAATTCGTTCTTTAGAGTTGGGGGAACTTTGGACCCTGAAACAGAGGAGTGTCGTTGGACGGACGAGCAACTTGAAACACCCATCAACAAGCTTCAGCAGTGTATCACCGCAGCGCAGGAAGGGGCGTTCTTTCCTGAAAGAGAGAAGGACGAGCTGAATGAGGCCCTAGGGAATGCTGAGCACCCTAGACGAACACGAGGCACACCACACTCTGTTCCGTGGAAGGTTGGGTTTCCCGACACAACCGGTTACAGAAGCCGAGCGAGAAAGAGCAAAGCGGAGCTAAGCGACATGCAGAATATCAATGCAAGACTACGAATTCTAGAGGAAAATCAGAGCCAGCGAGCTGTCGACTAACCATCTCAGCGGCACGAAACTACCGCAAAATTTACCCCGCCATCTCAGCGGAGAAGCAGCATGGCTTCCACAGAGCTCGTTCGGCCTGACTTCACAGCTCCTAGCTACCCCGTGGATACTATCACGGAGTCTCAAACTTGCGAGCTTTTGACGAAATGCGGGAACCTCACTTTCAAGGCTGCTATCAGCGTTGTTGCACCTCCTCAATCAAAGGGAACTTTTCACTGCCGTCCGATTCCATGTGGCTATGATATTGTGATGGTGGATGAAGTAAAGGAGGATTTTGAGCAGCTCGAGCTTGACCACCCTACAGGTGAAGATGAGAATAAGCTGGTTCATGTATTTAGGGGTACATGTCTAAGGACGAAGGAGTACATCAAGATTCCGAACAGGACGCCTCCTCCTCCTCCTCTGGCGAGTGATCAGGGCACTCCTCATCCTCCTCCGGCGACTGATCAGGGTACTCCTCATCCTCCTCTGACGAATGATCATGGCACTCCGGCTCCTCCGACGCGTGAGGGCACTCCGCCTTCTTCTTCGGCTCCTCCTCCGGCGCATGAGGGCACTCTGCCTCCTTCTTCGACTCCTCCTCCGGTGCGTCGGAGCAGTCCGCCTCCTTCTTCGACTCGTCCTCCGGCGCGTCGGAGCAGTCCGCCTCCTTCTTCGGCTCCTCCTCCGGTGCGTCGGAGCACTCCGCCTCCTTCTTTGGCTCCTCCTCCAGCGCGTCGGAGCAGTCCTCCTCCTTCGGCTTCTCCTCACGCACGTCATAGCAGTCCTCCTCCTTCGGCTCCTCCTCAGGCGCGTTGGTGCAGTCCTCCTCCTTCGGCTCCTCCTCAGGCGCGTCGGAGCAGTCCTCCTCCTTCGGCTCCTCCTCAGGCGCCTTGGAGCACTCCGCCTGCTCCACAACGGCGGAAGACAGACGTCGTCACCGCTCCTCCAAAAATTACACAAGTAAGAAAGATGTCGCCTCCTCCTCCTTCTCTCAAGCGGAAGCTAGACTCCGTCGCCGCTCTAGCGGGTAGGAATGATGCAATGTTAGCAAAACGAGGAAGTGGGAAAATAATTCCCTAGCTCGTCCGACAAAAGAAGCAATCGTGCTCCCCGCTCAAGGTGTCTAGCGATATCGTCGTCGCTAATGATTCGGGGTTATTGCCTGGTACCAATCCCGGTGATTACGTGAACGATTCAGTAATTTTTGAGATAGCTGAGGTAACAAATGAAGAAACATATGAATACGTGCTCGAGAAGCCTCTCGTCAAACCTGGTCATCCTCCTCTAACACCGAGGATGCACGAATTGCATGAGTAGTACATGAACATCTTCAGGGAGACTAGGAAAGAGTCTATGTATATGAGAGTGAAAAAAGATCATGATTTCATTGGAGCTACAGTGCTGCTTGTTGAATTTGACGAGTTATTTCAGCTATACAATGAACTGACCCTTGACAAACAACTCCTGACTTCCTACTGTTTGTAAGTATTACTTCTATAGTTAAGTCTCTAGCTCAGCTCGTTCATTGCATGTATCTATAATTATCCTCACTATATGTATTATGCAAATTGAACATCGTGGAATTAAAAAAAGCGGGAATCTTCGACGTTGGGTTCATTAGCCCAGAATAGGTGAATGTATTGTCGGTACGAAATGAAACCAAAGAGACCGAGGTTAAGTTGCTAAATTCGTTGCATGCAAATCAATACAAAAGGGAAGAACTCTTTCCTTACAACTTCAAGTGAGTGTTGTTGTCTTCTTTGTATACTCGGTTTCGCTTACTCGAGGTTAAGTAAATGTAACTGATGAGTTATATATGTGTGCGCAGTTACCACTTTATTCTGCTATCCATTAGGCTTGATGTGGCAAAAGTAACTGTCTTAGACTCGAGACGTAAAGATCCCGAAGATTATGTGGACATGACTACAATGCTCAAGAAGTAAGTTCACTCAATACCGGGACCATACCGGCATGCAACTTTCCTTAATTTCCTGATATCAAGTAATCATTTTCTTTGCGTGGCAGGGTTTGGAAGAAGTTCACGAATAAGGTTCGCAGTATACCCAAAGAGTTGCAATTTACGCACCCCCAATAAGTAGGACTAGCTAGTTCCGCGCATCTCTAATTGATTCAAATTTTCATCAATATAGCATTACCATGCTTACTTATCAGTTTGATTGAACTCTATATATTCTCGTCAAGTGCTTGTGCCAGGTAGTTGGGACTGAAAAATGTGCATACTACGTATGCGAGTTCATTCGCCTCCTGACCTCTGGGCGGGGCATCTCCGACGAACAATTTGAAGTACGTAAATAATATTCAAAATTTTATTTTATATATTATACCATCAGTTGTGTTGAGTTTTATTCATATATATGCATGTATTGAAACCCTTCTTTAAATTAGATCTGGAAGAAGCGGGATGAACCCCTATCAGATGATGGCATACGAGCAATTCAAGAGGAATTGGCCGGAGTCTTTGTTGACCACATCATACCTAAAGACGGAGAATACCATGTGAGCTATTTGTGCTTGGATCTTAGGTAGATGATGTTAGGCATTGTAAAATATGCTATATTGTAAAAGATGTTAAGTATTGTAAATGGTTTCTTTCATTTTCTTATTAGCTAGCGTCATGTTCTCTCTATATGAATGGTAGGTAGCGTCGACCAAGCACCGAGAAAGAGATGACACTTCTCTCTATTAGCTAGATAACACAATATGAAACCACTAAATTAACACTCCACCCCCCCCCCCCACGTTAAAAAAAACAAAAACCCTAGCTCCGGCCAGATGCTGACGCGTGGATGGCATGTTCTCCCGGTTGGTGTGACCAACCGGGACTAAAGGCCCTCCTGCTCGGGATCCCCGCAGCGGCCACGTGGAGACCATTCGGTCCCGGTTCGTAAGAGAACCGGGACTAAAGGTTTTGGGCTTTAGTCCCGGTTCAAGAACCGGGGCTAACGGGCCTTTGGAACCGCGACAAATGGGTCAATTTCTACTAGTGTATATGATGCCTATTGTATCATTATTATTTTTATTTTTTCACGATTTTAGAAAAACAAACGCCAAATGGGTTATAGCCCGCTATAGCTTTGCTATAGCTTAATGGCTGCTGGATGGGCCACCGCTAAATGGCATAGCCCGCTATTTAAAACATTGATTTTTTCCATGAGTTCTATGAATTTATTTTCATGATGAAATTTTGTGAGAACTCAAAACATTTGTCAATATTTGCATCAAAAACTTCAGATTTTATTATTATTATTTCAGTTTTCCTTATTCTATTGTTCATTCGAGCTCCGAAACACCATGCACTAGTAGAAAAGAGGGCTTTGGTCCAGGTCCTGAAGTCCTATTAGTCCTGGTTCACATACGAACCGGGGCCTATGGTGACATTGGTCCTGGTTCGTGAGGCCAGGGCGCTGGCCGGGCATCGTGGGCCATTGGTCCTGGTTCGTCTCACCCCTTTTGTCCCGGTTCCAGTCAAGAACAGGGACTAATAGGCCGGCAACCGTTCGTATCTCCTTTAGTCCCGGTTGGTGGATCAGACCGGGACTAAGGTGTGGTGGCGGGCGTTCGTACAACGGTTCGTATCCTCCTTTAGTCCCGGTTGGTGGATCAAACCGGGGTGGGGGCCCTTCGAATCACCCCTTTAGTGCCAGTTTGTCATCCAACCCGGGACTAAAGGTCCAAACGGTTCGCCCTCCCGCATCATTTCCAGCGATGAAAACTGCAACCGAAGGAGAGTCTATCACCATTATTTGTTCTTCTCCTCTAGCGTTCTCCTCTGTTCTTCTTCTGACTCTCTTCTTCCCCTCTCTTCTTCCATTCTTCTTCCACCATGACGTATGAAACCGGAGTGGTGCGCGCACATGGCACGACCAATCTTAGGGTCGGGTACACGAACGAGAGCTGGGCGGTGCCCAATTTTCTTAGGCAGTTCCAGGAGTGGGTTAACGCCGCGCCGGAGCATGAGGCACTCTTGGGGCTTGATCTGGAGTTCACGGCCAACCATCAAGGTGTTGGCGTCATCCAGTTGTGTTTCAAACAGAATGTCTTTATCTTCCAATGGGTGAGGTAAGTTTTGAGTCTTTCTTTGATCCAAGGTTATGAAAATTGCATGTATATTGATCTTCTATAGGTTCCATTTGATAGCAATATGGAGTTTTGTATATACGTTCCATTGGATAGTTAATTGAGGGTTTCTCAATCAATTCATAGGATATGAAAATTGCATAGGATAGCAATATGTGTTACAACATTGGATATATTGATCTCCCTAGGTTCCATTGGGTAGCATATAGTGATCTCCCTAGGTTTCATTGGATATATTACAACATAGGCTCTCTTTGATCCAAGGTTATGAAAATTGCATATATTGATCTCCCTAGGTTCCATTCGATAGCAATATGCAGTTTCTATATATGTTCCATTAGATATATAGTTAATTGAGGGTTTTATAATCAATTCATAGGATATGAAAATTTCATAGGATAGCAATATGTTACAATATTGGAATCCTATAAAGATTAACTTCTCTTTAGTTGTAGTGGAAGAATTTTTCATTGGTAAGTTTTGAGGCTTTCTTTGATCCAAAGGTTATGAAAATTGTATATACTGATCTCTCTAGGTTCCATTGGATAGCAATATGCAGTTTCTTTATATGTTCCATTGGATAGTTAATTGAGGGTCTCTTGATCAATTCATAGGATCTGAAAATTGCATCGGATAGCAATATGTTACAATATTGGAATCCTATAAAGATCAATTCATAGGATATGAAAATTGCATAGAATAGCAATATGTTCCATTTGAATCGTTATGATAAATTTCTCTTTAGTTGTGTAGAAACATTTTTCCTTGTTGCAGCAGTATGTAACATTTGTTCCATTTTAATTAGTTGATGTTGCAGTAGTGACAAGCATTGTCCAGAACTTATGGACTTCCTTCGCAGCGGCATACGTTTCGCTAGCGTTGACATAATGAATGACAGGACAAATATGAGGCGCATCTTTGGTATTGAGATACCAACAGAGTGCCACATTGATCTCCAAGGCCTATTCCAGCTTCAATATCCGAGGACTTCGATGGCTGATAGGACAGTCGCCTGTTGGAAATATGCCCTAGAGGCAATAATAAATTAGTTATTATTATATTTCTTAGTTCATGATAATCGTTTATTATCCATGCTATAATTGTATTGATTGGAAACACAATACTTGTGTGGATACATAGACAAAACACTGTCCCTAGTAAGCCTCTAGTTGACTAGCTCGTTGATCAAAGATGGTCAAGGTTTCCTGGCCATAGGCAAGTGTTGTCACTTGATAACGGGATCACATCATTAGGAGAATCATGTGATGGACTAGACCCAAACTAATAGACGTAGCATGTTGATCGTGTCATTTTGTTGCTACTGTTTTCTGCGTGTCAAGTATTTATTCCTATGACCATGAGATCATATAACTCACTGACACCGGAGGAATGCTTTATGTGTATCAAACGTCGCAACGTAACTGGGTGACTATAAAGATGCTCTACAGGTATCTCCGAAGGTGTTAGTTGAGTTAGTATGGATCAAGACTGGGATTTGTCACTCCGTGTGACGGAGAGGTATCTCGGGGCCCACTCGGTAATACAACATCACACACAAGCCTTGCAAGCAATGTAACTTAGTGTAAGTTGCGGGATCTTGTATTACGGAACGAGTAAAGAGACTTGCCGGTAAACAAGATTGAAATAGGTATGCGGATACTAACGATCGAATCTCGGGCAAGTAACATACCGAAGGACAAAGGGAATGACATACGGGATTATATGAATCCTTGGCACTGAGGTTAAAACGATAAGATCTTCGTAGAATATGTAGGATCCAATATGGGCATCCAGGTCCCACTATTGGATATTGACCGAGGAGTCTCTCGGGTCATGTCTACATAGTTCTCGAACCCGCAGGGTCTGCACACTTAAGGTTCGACGTTGTTTTATGCGTATTTGAGTTATATGGTTGGTTACCGAATGTTGTTCGGAGTCCCGGATGAGATCACGGACGTCACGAGGGTTTCCGGAATGGTCCGGAAACGAAGATTGATATATAGGATGACCTCATTTGGTTACCGGAAGGTTTTCGTGCATTACCGGAAAAGTTTCGGGCTCATCGGTAGTGTACCGGGAGTGCCGGGAGGGGTGCCGGGGACCATCGGGAGGGGTGTCACGCCCCAAGGGGTCTCATGGGATATGGGAAGAGATAAACCAGCCCCTAGTGGGCTGGAATAAGTTCCCACTAAGGCCCATAAGGTTTGAGAAGAAAAAAAAACAAGGTGGAAAGAGTTTCCAAGTGGGAAGGTGGAATCCTACTCCAAGTAGGATTGGAGTAGGACTCCTCCACCTCCAATTTCGGCCAAACCTTTAGGTTTTGAGGCTGCCTCCTCCCCTCCCTCCCACCTATATATACGGAGGTTTTAGGGCTGATTTGAGACGACTTTTCCACGGCAGCCCGACCACCTACCTCCACGGTTTTTCCTCTAGATCGCGTTTCTGCGGAGCTCAGGCGGAGCCCTGCTGAGACAAGGTCATCACCAACCTCCGGAGCGCCGTCACGCTGCCGGAGAACTCTTCTACCTCTCCGTCTCT
This sequence comes from Hordeum vulgare subsp. vulgare, assembly GCF_904849725.1. Classification (NCBI taxonomy): domain Eukaryota; kingdom Viridiplantae; phylum Streptophyta; class Magnoliopsida; order Poales; family Poaceae; genus Hordeum; species Hordeum vulgare. The sequence continues at coordinate 65,771,214 of NC_058523.1, forward strand.
CTTGCTGGATCAAGAAGGCTGAGATCATCCTCGAGCTGTACGTGTGCTGAACGCGGAGGTGCAGTCCGTTCGGTACTAGATCGTGGGACTGATCGCGGGATTGTTCGCGGGGCGGATCGAGGGACGTGAGGACGTTCCACTACATCAACCGCGTTCTCTAACGCTTCTGCTGTACGGTCTACAAGGGTACGTAGATCACTCATCCCCTCCCGTAGATGGACATCACCATGATAGGTCTTCGTGCGCGTAGGAAAATTTTTGTTTCCCATGCGACGAACCCCATCAGTGGCATCATGAGCTAGGTTCATGCGTAGATTTCTTCTTGAGTAGAACACAAAAGTTTTTGTGGGCGGTGATGTGCGTTTTTCTGCCCTCCTTAGTCTTTTCTTGATTCCGCGGTATTGTTGGATTGAAGCGGCTTGGACCGACATTACTCGTACGCTTACGAGAGACTGGTTTCATCGTTACGAGTAACCCCCTTTGCTCAAAGATGACTGGCAAGTGTCGGTTTCTCCAACTTTAGTTGAATCGGATTTGACCGAGGAGGTCCTTGGATGAGGTTAAATAGCAACTCATATATCTCCGTTGTGGTGTTTGCGTAAGTAAGATGCGATCCTACTAGATACCCATGGTCACCACGTAAAACATGCAACAACAAAATTAGAGGACGTCTAACTTGTTTTTGCAGGGTATGATTGTGATGTGATATGGCCAACGATGTGATGTGATACATTGTATGTATGAGATGATCATGTTGTAATAGAAATATCGACTTGCACGTCGATTGTACGGCAACCGGCAGGAGCCATAGGGTTGTCTTTATACTAACGTTTGTGCTTGCAGATGCGTTTACTATTTTGCTAGGATGTAGCTTTAGTAGTAATAGCATGAGTAGCACTACAACCCCGATGGCAACACGTTGATGGATGATCATGGTGTGGCGCCGGTGACAAGAAGATCGTGCCGGTGCTTTGGTGATGGAGATCAAGAAGCACGTGATGATGGCCATATCATGTCACTTATGAATTGCATGTGATGTTAATCCTTTTATGCACCTTATTTTGCTTAGAACGACGGTAGCATTATGAGGTGATCTCTCACTAAAATGTCAAGACGAAATTGTGTTCTCCCCGACTGTGCACCGTTGCTACAGTTCGTCGTTTCGAGACACCACGTGATGATCGGGTGTGATAGACTCAACGTTCACATACAACGGGTGCAAAACAGTTGCGCACGCGGAACACTCGGGTTAAGCTTGACGAGCCTAGCATGTGCAGACATGGCCTCGGAACACATGAGACCGAAAGGTCGAGCATGAATCGTATAGTTGATATGATTAGCATAGAGATGCTTACCACTGAAACTATTCTCGACTCACGTGATGATCGGACTTGAGATAGTGGATTTGGATCATGTACCACTCAAATGACTAGAGAGATGTACTTTTTGAGTGGGAATTCTTAAGTAATATGATTAATTGAACTAATTGTCATGAACATAGTCTAATGGTCTTTGCGAATTACGATGTAGCTTGCGCTATAGCTCTACTGTTTTTATATGTTCCTAGAGAAAATTTAGTTGAAAGTTGATAGTAGCAAACTTTGCAGACTGAGTCTGTAAAACCGAGGATTATCCTCGTTGCTACACAGAAGGCTTATGTCCTTAATGCACCACTCGGTGTGCTGAACCTTGAGCGTCGTCTGTGGATGTTGTGAACATCCGACATACACGTTTCTGATGACTACGCGATAGTTCAGTACAAAAATACTTAATGGCTTAGAAGCAAGGCGCCGAAAACGTTGTAAAACGTCACGGAACATAAGTGATGTTCTAAAGAGATGAAATTGTGATTTCATGCTTGTGCCCTTGTTAAGATGTACGAGACCTCCGACAAGATTCTTTGTCCACAAAGTAAAGGAGAAAGGCTCAATCGTTGAGCATGTGCTCAAATTGTGTGAGTACGACAATCGCTTGAATCAAGTGGGAGTTAATCTTCCAGATGAGACAGTGATAGTTCTCCAAAGTCACTGCCACCAAGTTGTGAGAGCTTCGTGATGAACTATAACATATCAAGGATACATACAATGATCCTTGAGCAATTCGCGATGTTTGACACTGCGAAAGTAGAAATCAAGAAGGAGCATCAATAGTTGATGGTTTGTAAAACCACTAAGTTTCAAGAAAGGCAAGGGATAGAAGGGATACTTCGTGAAACGGCAAAACAGTTGTTGCAATAATGAAGAGACCCAAGATTAAACCCAAACCCGAGACTAAGTGCTTCTGTAATGAGGGGAACAGTCACTGAGGCGGAGCAACTCTAGATACTTGGTAGATAAGAAGGCTGGCGAAAGTCAAAAGAAGTGTATTTGATATACATGATGTTGATGTGTACTTTACTAGTACTCCTAGTAGCATGAGGGTATTGGATACCGGTTCGGTTGCTAAGTGATTAGTAACACGAAATGAAAGCTACGGTATAAACGGAGACTAGCTAAAGGCGAGGTGACGATACGTGTTGGAAGTGTTTCCAAGGTTGATATGATCAAACGTCGCACGCTCCCTCTACCATCGGGATTGGTGTTAAACCTAAATAATTGTTATTTGGTGCTTGCGTTAAGCATGAACATGATTGGATCGTGTTTATTGCAACACGATTATTCATTTAAGGAGAATAATGGTTACTCTATTTTCTTGAATATTCACCTTCAATGGTTTATTGAATCTCGATCGTAGTGTTACACATGTTCATGATATTGGTGCCAAAAGATACGAGTTAATGATGATAGTACCACTTACTTATGGCACTGCCGCTTGAGTCATGTTAGTATAAATTGCATGAAGAGGCTCCATGCTGATGGATCTTTGTACTCACCTGATTTCGAATCACTAGTGACATGCAAATCATACCACATGAGCAAGGCCTTGTTTTCATTGAGATGAAATAAGATAGTAACTTGTTGGAAGTGATACATTTTGATGTATGCAGTCCAATGGGTGCTGAGGCACGTAGTGGATATCATTATGTTCTTACTTCACTGACGATTTGAGTAGATACAGGAGTATTTACTTAATGAATCACAAGTCTGAAATGTTGAAAAGTTCAATTCCGTTTGAGAGTGAAGTTCGTCGTAACAAGAGGATAAACTGTCTACGATATGATAATGGAAATGAATATCTGAGTTACGAGTTTTGGTACGCAGTTAAGACAATGTGGAAATTGTTTCGCAGTTCATGCCACCTGGAACATCATAGTGTGATGATGTGTCTGAACGTCATAGCCATGCACTATTTGGTATGGTGCATACTATGATGTCTCTTATCGAATTACCACTATCGTTTATGGGTTATGCATTAGAGACAACCGCACTCACTTTAAATAGGGCACCGCGTATTTCCGTTGAGATGACACAGTATAGACTGAGGTTTAGAGAAATCTAAACTGTCGTTTCTTGAAAGTTTGGGGTTTCGACACTTATGTGAAAAAGTTTCAGTCTGATAAGCTCGAACCCAAAGCGGATAAATGCATCTTCATAGGATATCCAAAACAGTTGGGTACATCTCCTATCTCAGATCCGAAAGCAAAGTGTTTGTTTCTAGAAACGGATCCTTTCTCGAGGAAAGGTTTTTCTCTAAAGAATTGAGTGGGAGGGTAGTAGAACTTGATGAGGTTACTGAACCATCACTTCAACCAGTGTGTAGTAGGGCGCAGGAAGTTGTTCATGTGGCGCCTACACCAAATTGAAGTGGAAGTTGATGATGATGATCATTAAGCTTCAAATCAAGTTACTAGAAACCTCGTAGGTCGACAAGGTCGCGTACTGCTGCAGAGTAGTACGGTAACCCTGTCTTGGAGGTCATGTTGTTGAGCAACAGTGAACCTACGAGTTATGGAGAAAGCGATGGTGGGCCCAGATTCCGACAAATGGCTGGAAGCCATGAAATCCGAGAGAGGATCCATGTGTGAAAACAAAGTGTAGACTTTGGTGTAACTACTTGATGGTCATAGGACTATTGAGTAAAATGGATCTTTAAAAGAAGACAGACGATGATGGTGATAAGTCACTATTAAGAAAAACTCGACTTGTCGCAATAATGTTTTTGACAAGATCAAACAGTTGACTATGATGAGACTTTCTCACTCGTAGCGATGCTAAAGGTCTGTTAGAATTATGTTAGTTGTTGATGCATTATTTATGAAATATTGCACGTAGGATGTCAAAACATTGTTTTCTCGACGGTTTCCTTGAGCAAACAGTGTATGTGATACAACTAGAAGGTTTTGTCGATCCTAAAGATACTAGCAAGTATGCAAGCTCCAGCGATCCTTCAATGGACTGGTGCAAGCATCTCGGAGTTGGAATATACACTTTGATGAGATGATCAAAGATTTTGGGTTTGTACAAGGTTTATGAGAAACTTGTATTTCCAAAGAAGTGAGTGGGAGCACTATAGAATTTCTGATAGGTATATGTGGTTGACATATTGTGGATCAGAAGTAATGTAGAATTTCTGTAAAGCATACAAGATTGTTTGAAAGAAGTTTTCAAAGGAGTACCTGGATTACGCTACTTGAACGTTGAGCATCAAAGATCTATGGAGATAGATCGAAAGCGCTTAATAGAAGTTTCAACAAGATGCATGCCTTGACAAGTTTTTGAAAGAGTTCAAAATAGACCAGCAAAGAAGGAGTTCTTGGTTGCGTTGTGAGGTGTGAATTTGAGTAAGACTCAAAACCCGACCATGGCAGAATAAAGAGAATAGACGAAGGTCGTCTTCTATGCCTTAGCCGTAGAATCTAAAGTATGCCATGCTGTGTACCGCACCTGAAGTGTGCCTTGACTCAAAGTATGTTGAGAGGTACAGAGAGTGATCCATGATAGAATCACTAGTAGCGGTCGAAATTTATCCTTAGTAACTAATGGACTAAGGAATTTTTCTCGATTATGGAGGTGGTTAAAGAGTTTGTCGTAAAGGGTTACGTCAATGCAAGCTTTGACACTAATCCGGATAACTATGAGTAGTGAAACGGATTCGTATAGTAGAGCAGATATTTGGAGCATTTCCGAATAGCACGTAGTAGCAGCATCTATAAGATGACATAAAGATTTGTAAAGAACGCACGAATCTGAAAGTTTCAGAACCGTTGACTAAAACCTCTCTCACGAGCAAGACGTGATCAGACCCCATAACTATATGGGTGTTGGATTCGTTGGAATCACATGGTGATGTGAACTAGATTATTGACTCTAGTGCAAGTGGGAGACTGTTGGAAATATGCCCTAGAGGCAATAATAAATTAGTTATTATATTTCTTAGTTCATGATAATTGTTTATTATCCATGCTATAATTGTATTGATTGGAAACACAATACTTGTGTGGATACATAGACAAAACACTGTCCCTAGTAAGCCTCTAGTTGACTAGCTCGTTGATCAAAGATGGTCAAGGTTTCCTGGCCATAGGCAAGTGTTGTCACTTGATAACGGGATCACATCATTAGGAAAATCATGTGATGGACTAGACCCAAACTAATAGACGTAGCATGTTGATCGTGTCATTTTGTTGCTACTGTTTTCTGCGTGTCAAGTATTTATTCCCATGACCATGAGATCATATAACTCACTTACACCGGGGGAATGCTTTGTGTGTATCAAACGTCGCAACGTAACTGGGTGACTATAAAGATGCTCTACAGGTATCTCCGAAGGTGTTAGTTGAGTTAGTATGGATCAAGACTGGGATTTGTCACTCCGTCTGACGGAGAGGTATCTCGGGGCCCACTCGGTAATACAACATCACACACAAGCCTTGCAAGGAATGTAACTTAGTGTAAGTTGCGGGATCTTGTATTACGGAACGAGTAAAGAGACTTGCCGGTAAACGAGATTGAAATAGGTATGCGGATACTAACGATCGAATCTCGGGCAAGTAACATACCGAAGGACAAAGGGAATGACATACGGGATTATATGAATCCTTGGCACTGAGGTTCAAACGATAAGATCTTCGTAGAATATGTAGGATCCAATATGGGCATCCAGGTCCCGCTATTGGATATTGACCGAGGAGTCTCTCGGGTCATGTCTACATAGTTCTCGAACCCGCAGGGTCTGCACACTTAAGGTTCGACGTTGTTTTATGCGTATTTGAGTTATATGGTTGGTTACCGAATGTTGTTCGGAGTCCCGGATGAGATCACGGACATCACGAGGGTTTCCGGAATGGTACGGAAACGAAGATTGATATATAGGATGACCTCATTTGGTTACCGGAAGGTTTTCGTGCATTATCGGAAAAGTTTCGGGCTCATCGGTAGTGTACCGGGAGTGCCGGGAGGGGTGCCAGGGACCATCGGGAGGGGTGTCACGCCCCAAGGGGTCTCATGGGCTATGGGAAGAGATAAACCAGCCCCTAGTGGGCTGGAATAAGTTCCCACTAAGGCCCATAAGGTTTGAGAAGGAAAAAACACAAGGTGGAAAGAGTTTCCAAGTGGGAAGGTGGAATCCTACTCCAAGTAGGATTGGAGTAGGACTCCTCCACCTCCAATTTCGGCCAAACCTTTAGGTTTTGAGGCTGCCTCCTCGCCTCCCTCCCACCTATATATACGGAGGTTTTAGGGCTGATTTGAGACGACTTTTCCACGGCAGCCCGACCACATACCTCCACGGTTTTTCCTCTAGATCGCGTTTCTGCGGAGCTCGGGCGGAGCCCTGCTGAGACAAGGTCATCACCAACCTCCGGAGCGCCGTCACGCTGCCGGAGAACTCTTCTACCTCTCCGTCTCTCTTGCTGGATCAAGAAGGCCGAGATCATCGTCGAGCTGTACGTGTGCTGAACGCGGAGGTGCCGTCCGTTCGGTACTAGATCGTGGGACTGATCGCGGGATTGTTCGCGGGGCGGATCGAGGGACGTGAGGACGTTCCACTACATCAACCGCGTTCTCTAACGCTTCTGTTGTATGGTCTACAAGGGTACGTAGATCACTCATCCCCTCTCGTAGATGGACATCACCATGATAGGTCTTCGTGCGCGTAGGAAATTTTTTGTTTCCCATGCGACGAACACCATCATCGCCTTGATCGATGAGGAGTACCATGATATGAAGACTTCATTCCCTAAGTCCCAGCACAAGAAGTGGGGGAAGACCCCACTTAACCCTATCAACGTTGAGTATATAGCAAAAGATGCATATGTTGCATACGAGTTGTACCGCAAGATTAGTATCGTGAACTATGGCCAGCATCACCTCACAGAACGAGCGTCAGATTCAGATTCAGACGAGTAGTGTTCAGAACGGCGAACACTTGTATATATATGTATGCTAGCTATTATTATGTATTGCTTGCATGTATTATTATGTACTGCTTGGACCAATTTATACATATCTAGTTTCTGTTTGTGCCATTATATAATTTCCAAATTTGAATTGTTATTTAGCCCTTTCTTTATTAATCACCACTTTAGGTATTGTTGTGAACTAATTCTTTATTCATATTGGTGTAATATTTACTGTATTCAAACTTCTCCATGGTTCATACCCCCCCCCCCCCCCGATACAACCCATAGATACATCGATATAAGCAAGCAACACAAAGAAAACAGAATCTGTCAAAAACAGAATAGTCGGAAGTAATCTGTATAACTCAAATACTTATGTAACTCCAAAAGTTAAGAAAAACTAAGACAATCTGGGTAAATTGTATACTAATCTTGTGTAAAAAATTGAGATCAAAAGCACGTTCCAGTGTATTTAAGAAATTCCTGGACTGAGGTCGAAAGTTTATGCTTTTTCAGCAAAAATAAATTGCAAACACCATAGACCATCCCAAAGGTCTTACTTGGCACAAACACAAAATGCTATGTGGGTGAAATGATGATACCATGCCAACTTTCAACCTATTCAGAGTTCATTTGTAGTGCTTTTCAATTTCTGGGTCATTTAGCTCAAAAAATCAGTAAATGCATGAAAAATGCCAAATGAAGTCAGAAATAGTTGAAAATTGTTGATGTAGCCTTGAATGGTGCGTTTTGAACACACAAAAGGTCTGGAGTTCAAATAAGTTCAAAAAATTAAATCCATTTTGTAACACATGAGTTTTCGTATGAAACCATGATACTTCGAAAGAGATTGTCCGATTTGTACACGAAGTGCGTCCAGTTTTTGCCGCAAGCCTCTCAACTTTTTAACACATGCTATGTTGGTGAAATGATGATACCATGCCAACTTTCATCCTATTCAGAGTTCATTTGTAGTGCTTTTCAATTTGGAGGTCATTTAGCTCAAAAAAATATCAATAAATGCATCAAAAATATCAAATGAAGTCAGAAATAGTTGAAAATTGATGATGTGGCGTTGAATGGTGCATTTTGAACACACAAAAGGTCTGGAGTTGAAATAATTCCAAAAAATGAAATCCCTTTTGTAACATATGAGTTTTCGTATGAAACCGTGATACTTCGAAAGAGATTGTTCGATTTGTACACCAAGTGCGTCCAGTTTTTTCCGCAACCCTCTCAACTTTTTAGCACATGCTATGTGGGTGAAATGATGATACCATGCCAACTTTCAACCTATTCAGAGTTCATTTGTAGTGCTTTTCAATTTCTGGGTCATTTAGCTAAAAAATCAGTAAATGCATGAAAAATACAAAATGAAGTCAGAAATGGTTGAAAATTTATGACGTGGCTTTGAATGGTGCACTTTGAACACACAAAAGGTCTGGAGTTCAAATAATTCCAAAAAAATGAAATACCTTTTGTAAGAGATGAGTTTTCGTATGAAACCGAGATACCTCGTAAGAGATTGTTCGATTTGTACACGAAGTGTGTTCAGTTTTTGCCGCAACCCTCTCAACTTTTTAGCACATGATTTGTGGGTTAAATGATGATACCATGCCAACTTTCAACCTATTCAGAGTTCATTTGTAGTGCTTTTCAATTTCTGGGTCATTTAGCTCAAGAAAAATCAGTAAATGCATGAAAAATACCAAATGAAGTGAGTAATAGTTGAAAATTGATTATGTGGCTTTGAATGGTGCATTTTGAACACACAAAAGGTCTGGAGTTCAAATAATTCCAAAAAAATGAAATCCCTTTTGTAACAGATGAGTTTTCGTATGAAACTGTGATACTTCGAAAGAGATTGTTCGATTTGTACACGAAGTGCGTCCAGTTTTTGCTGCAACCCTCTCAAGTTTTTAGCACATGCTATGTGGGTGAAATGATGATACCATGCCAACTCTCAACCTATTCAGAGATCATTTGTAGTGCTTCTCAATTTAAGGGGCATTTAGCTCAAAAAATGAGTAAATGCATGAAAAATACCAAATGAAGTCAGAAATAGTTGAAAATTGATGATGTGGCCTTGAATGGTGCATTTTGAACACACAAAAGGTCTGGAGTTCAAATAAGTTCAGAAAAATGAAATCCCTTTGTAAAAAATGAGTTTTCGTATGAAACCCTGATACTTCGAAAGAGATTGTCTGATTTGTACATGAAGTGCATCCAGTTTTTGCCGCAACCCTCTCAACTTTTTAGCACATGCTATGTGGGCCAGGATTCAGGCCCACAGAAGGCCCAACAGCTAGTGACATTTTAGGCCCGAAAGCGTGCATATGAGAGGAGCTCGAGATTGTGTGCGCACAAGCGCTTATAAACCACTACACTTCTCCCTCGGCTAGCGAGGTGGGACTAAACATCTAACCGCACTGCGGCTGTGCCCTGCACAGGCCTTTGTGTCGGTTTGTGGTACAAACCAGGACCAGAGACAAACGTAGTTTCGTTTGGTGGCACAAACGGGGCAAATAGCCCCTTTCGTCGCGGTTGGTTCGGCAAACCAGGAGTAGAGGTATCTTCTTCCCCGCCATTTGGGCTGATCAAAATTGACCTGTAGTCCCGGTTTGCTGAGTCAACCGGGACGAAAGGGTTGTATTGGTGCCAGTTCGGGCCACCAACCGGGACAGCAGGTTATCGCATATAGGCGGGAGTTGTGGAAATTTCCCCCAAAACTCTCCCATTGCTCGCCGACGCCCCCCGAGCCAGTCCTCGTCGTCGCCTCCCCCGATCCAGTCCTCCTCTTCGTCGCCGCCGTCCCCGAGCACGTCGCCGTCACCGCCGCCCCTAATCCAGTCCTCCTCGCTGCCGTTGACGCCCTGAGCAGGTCGCGGCCCCAAAGCCCGTCGTCGCCGCACCGAGCCCGTCGTCGGCGCCACCCTCAGCCCGTAGTCGTCACCGCCCCGAGCCTGTCTTCATCGCCTCCCCGAGCCCGTCGGCCCCGGTGAGCTCCTCCTCTGCGTGCTCTGCTAGTCGCCGCCACCGCCCCTGCATATTGTTGTTCATAGAAATTTTGTTCATATATACATTATATTAGAGATCTATTCGAGATTAAATTCGAGATGTATTAAGTTGATTATTGGTACTAACTGAAATAAAACCTTTTTGCCTCTTGAGATCTATTGCATTATATATCATAACGTACATCTATGAACTATTCAACATTTGAAAATGAAATATAAAAAGTTTGTGCATGTTTAAAACATAGAAGTTCGTGTAATTCGGTTATTCATACAAGGAGCAGAAATATTTGCAGAAACTATATGGATCAAAGAGAACAGTTGTTGGGGGAGATAATGGTCGGTGATTATTTGTCGTATCTCAATGACACCGATGGTCTGGAAGGAGAGGATGACGGCTCGGATGATCGATCAATTAAGGAGGAAGGACATGATCATGATGGCTCTGGTGACCAAAGGCCGGAGGAAGAAGGAGACCATGATGACGGCTCCGGTGACCGAACGGAGGAGGGAGATGTTGCAATGTACGGCGAGGTATATATATTAATTAAGCCCAAAGGTATGTACATATATTAACACTTCTTTCTTCTTTTATAGCCCTTCGGATCGAGCCAAACTTCGGTAAAGAGATGACGCCCGAAGAGAAGGTTGCACATGGAGGAGAAGTTCACAATCACAACAATCGCGGCCGATGGCCTACCGATTGAACCCAAGCTGACCAAGGACGCATTTTCTGCTCAGTGCGGAGCTATTGTTAGGGATAACATCTCGATCAGTGTCAAGCAATGGAAATAAGCCTAAGGGCGACGACGTCTGTGAAGGTGATTATGTCACCGATAGGCAGAAAGATGATCTTTGGACCACGCTGAAGCTAAATTTCACCCTACCGCCAGAGGAACATCCGAATAAGATAGTTATAGAGCCACTTGTCAAGGAGTGTGCTCTTAAGAAGATGGCACATCTATTCAGTAAGTGGAAGAATTATTTGAAATCAATGTTTGTCGACAAAGGGAAGACTCCAGAATTCATCGGCCGATTGGAGAAGATAAGAGATCACTGGCCCGCATTTGTGGCCTACAAGTCATCGGAGAAGAGTAAGAAAATGTCAGAGACAAACAAGAACAATGCCGCAAAGAAGCAGTATCACCATCACACAGGTAAGGTGGCTACCTCAAAGCCCGACCGTTCTGGGACAAAGCTGAGAATGACCTGATTGCTAAAGGGGTCCAACCACAGACCATGAACTGGCCAGAGCGTTCAAGGACTTGGTTCTTCGGGGTTGGGGGAACTTTGGACCCTGAAACAGGGAAGTGTCGTTGGACGAACGAGCAACTTGCAATACCCATGATCAAGTTTTAGAAGTGTATCGCCGCAGCGCAGGAAGGGACGTTCATTCCAGACACAGAGAATGACGAGCTGACTGAGGCCCTAGGGAATGCTGAGCACCCTGGACGAACACGAGGCACACCAGGCTCCATTCCGTGGAAGTTTGATCTTCCTAACAAAAGCGATTACAGAAGCCGGGAGAGAAAGAGGAAAGCGGAGATGAGCGACATGCACCAGATCAAGGCAAGGCTGCAAAAGCTAGAGGAACTTGAGAGCCAGCGAGCTGCCGGCCAACCATCTCAGCGGCACGAAGCTACCCTAGAAGGTACCCCACCATCTCAGCGGAGAAGCAGCATGGCTTCCACGGAGCCCGTTCAACATGACCTCACGGCTCCTAGCTACCTCGTGGATACTATCACGAAGGGTCAACGTTGCAAGTTTATGATGAATTGTCGGAACCTCACTTTCAAGGTGGTTGTCGGCTCTGTTGAGTCTCCTCAACCCAACGAAACTTTTCACTACCTTCCGATTCCACATGTGTAATGCCCCAAGAGTGTATCTTTCCCCTTTTGGAACCTTGTCTATGTGGGTCCACCTTGTCATGATATGAGAGCTATCCTATGCTTATGATTTCATGTGATGTCACTTTGTTTACTCTTCCTTTGCATGCAGGCATGCCATATTATTTCATGTCCATGTCATTGTGTTGTTGCATTGTGATCATATGAGGTGATGTGATGCCTTGTGATCTTATGTGGTTGTGTGATCCATGGTGGTGTGGTGATGTGATGTGTTAGCTTGTGTGGAGTATACATGTGATCGTAGGAATAACCTTGTGATTTGCATAGGTTTCAAAACCATCTTCCCCCTCTCTATTTCATCTCAAGGTCAAGTTTCACTTGATCCTTTTCTAATTTTAAAATGCCCAAGGTTTAGCATATTGTTGTGGTGAATTTGAGATGTGGTATTGCTGTTTTGAATAGGTGTGCAAACGGTGCAAATAGTTACAAAACAAATCCAACATTTCCTATTTTGTAAATATTTAGTGGCTCCTAAAATCCTTTTTATATTTTTATTAAATAGGGCATAATTTCTTATGCCCAGTGGTACCTTTGTTTTATTTTTAGCTTTATATATTTAGCTTGTGCTTTTATTTATTTTCTCTCGTTTATTTCTATTGGAAAAGCCCCAGGGATATTTTTTTTGCTTCTATCCTGTGCCACAGGTGGGCTTTCTCCCTCCTGCGTGGCCCATTCCCTCTGTCCTCGCAAGGTAGCCCAACAGCGCGACCTCCCTCCTCCAACCTGACGTCGTTCCACCCCGTGCCTGCTTTCCGTCCGCTCCAGAGAGAGAGAGAGAGAGTCGCCGTGAGGGCTTGGACATCGAGGCCCCTCTTAAAACGTTGGCATCCGGGCCTCTCTTTTCAAAGGGTTCCTCCCGTCCCCATCTGTGCCGCCACCATCTCCTTCCCCTCTTCCTTCCCCGCAGGTAGGCTCTGTAGATCGCAAGCAGAGAGAGAGAGAGAGAGAGCAGCACGCCACCGACGATTGCCGCGCTCCCGGCGTCTCCAGCGCCGGCCGTCATGTCCAGGGGCACGGGAGAGGTGCCCGCGACCCATTCCCGTCCTCGGTGAGGCCGGGGAGCGACCTCATCGACGGCAAGCTCCACGTCTACGGCTCGGTCCCGGTGGTCTCGGTCCTGCTTCTTCGGTTCGGCACAACGTCATCTTCTTCCCCTTCAGATGAACTCCAGGGCGCCCCTTCCTTCCGAGCGGGCTCCTTCTCCTTTCCTAGGTGAGCAGCCTCTCCTCCTTCCTTCCTCCTCGAATAGCTCCGCGTAGATCAGCTCCGGCGTCTCTCTGTCCCGGGAGTAGATCAACCTACATGTGTTGCTGTGATCTGTGTGGTTTGCTCGGTAGGAGTAGGTGCAGAGCAGAGGCTCTCCTCGGAGAGTAGGTGTGTCTCCCCCTTCCCTGCGGGCGTGGTAGAAGCAGCAGTAGAGAGAGCTAGCTCCGGTGATGTTTCCTGTCGCCGGCGTCTGTACGTGCAGAGCAGAGCACTAGGTGCTCGTGGTAGTATACCTTGTTGTAGTCCCTTTGTCTAATGAGATCCCATGCACAGCCTAGTGGTAGTTGCAGTGTGTTGTTGTGGTGCAGGTCGTGGGTTTGATTCCCCCTCGACCCCCTTTTGTATTTATTTCTTTCGGCACAGTAGCTAGCAGAGAGCATTCCCTGCTCTCTTGCCTACAGTTGTCGAGCAAGTGCACCTTAGCCCAGTGGTAGTGTTGCAGTGATGTGGCCACGGGATCCAGGGTTCGACCCCCCCCCCCCCAAACCTTTTATATTTTTGTTTCTTTCCTTGCTGTTTTGCATTGTTAGGCTTGCATAGATGTAGTGTGGTGTGATATGAGTGTGGGTGTATTATTTTCTTGCCTCCAACAGCAGGTGTGTGATGTTATTTTTTCTAGCAAGTAGTTTATGCTTGTGTAGGTTATGTGGTGTCTTTTATATTGCTAGACTGTGTAGGTATTATATGTGCAGGGATATGTAGTGTTGTGAGGTGTAGGCTTGAGGCATATAGATGTTGTGGTTGTGCCCTTTGTTACACCAGTATGTGTGTGTGTGGATGGGTTTCCCCCCTCCCCACATACCTTGTGTGAGTGTGTGTGTAGATATGTTCTTAGTAGATTGCATGTGTAGGTGGATTTGCATGTATGCATGTGTAGATTCATGTGAGTGTGTGTGCCCATGGGCATGGTGATGAACTCATGCACCATGGTGTGATGTGAGTGTGTATGTGCTATGTGTGTGTGTCTCACACATGCCATGGCATGATGTGCCATGATAAGCACATGAGTTGTATGTGAGGGTGTTTTAGTATGTTGTGCTTGATGCATGTGAGTGTGTGGTGGTGTGCCAAGGCACATGGGCATGAGGTCTCCCCCTCATGTGCACCATTGATGTTGTAGACATATGCATATGCTAGTGTAGGTGTTGTTCTAGTGAATAGCACATGTAATGATGCACTATTCACTATATGTGATTCTATGTAGGTTTTCTTTTCTAGTTTGTGCCCATTTGTTCTATACAGGTGCATAGGTATTATATATGTTTTTGGGGTAGAATCATCCCAGGAATCCATTGGTGAAGTCAGTTTTGCCATTGGAACACTTTCTGGAGATGACTTATTTCAGATTTGTTCTATGTTTAGAGCTTGGTTCCATGAGATGTAGTGAGCACAAGAGTTTGGTTCTTGGTTGTGGCAGTAGAGGATGACCCCCTCTACCACATATTGGTTTTTTTTCATGCTTAGGAAGTCATATGTGCAAGTTGTGCCCATTCAAAGTAGGCATGTGGCTGAAATTCCAGATTAGTGAAAATCTGTGATTTTCCCTAAGTCTGAGAATCTGTTTATATTTTCTTCTCCTATTATTGAGCTTGTGCAGGTCGATGTGTTGTGATTCAGCCTTGGCTTTCAACTGGGAAGTTGTAGCTTTTGTGTTTGTCTAGCTCTCTGTAAATTTTCATTCCATTTGTAGTCCTGTAGATATTGTTTTGGGTGCTGTCAAAATGCTTCAGAGCATAAACAGCTAGTGAGAATCTGGAATTTTCACTAAGTCCCTGAAAACTGATATTTTTGGCTAAGCTAGCAGCTGTGTAACTTTCTGTGTGATACTCCTTTGCATTATCTTTTTGCTTGTGCTTGTAGTACTCTAGGATAGCTTATGCCGCATATCTTATTTGGCATGTTTGGGTGGCTGTAGATGCTTTCGATGTAGCTCTCAAAGTGCTATGATGCTGTTTATGGCCGATTGTGTAGTTTTGGTGTTTTGATGTTTGTGAGTGCATAGATGATGGTGTGGTGTTATTCTTTGCACCACCCCATCCATGTTGGTTTGTTTTATGTCTTGGAAACCTGGAAACACCAGAGTTATGCCATTGGAGTGTGTGGTGATGTATTTGACACGTAGCACTTCATTTCTTGTTTTGTTGTTTCCCGTTGATCCGTAGCTCCGTTTGTAATGTTCTTTATATGCTTTTGCATCGTTTTCATGTGACACATCTGATCATGTCATTCTCATGAATGTCAAGATAGATTAGGGTGCAGTTCTGTCCAGGAACATGTATTTACTTCTCATGCTTGTGCTAGTGATAGAAATAGAGATGCATGTTCATATTAATCTCATGCATCATGTGCTTGTTGCATCTTAAGGTGATGTTTTTCATAGGATGTTATTTTTATGTTGGGTAGCACCGGGATCGGAGAACGAGTACGTGGATTCGGGAGAGTACGTGCGGGACGAACAAGAGAAGTTCCAAGCTGAGGACATCACAGGCAAGATGATATGACCTTGATTCCATCTCTAGACTTGTTATGCTAGATTACGTTTCTTCCGTCATATGCTCGCTGCCTACCACTGAAATAATTTCCTCCTGAATTGCCATTAAACCCAAACATTTATCCCATCCTAGCAAATCTTGAATAGCTAAGTAGGCTTTGCTAAGCTTCTAATGTTAGCGTTGCTAGTTGCAGGTGCTTTGTCTCATGTGATAACATGAGTTGATATCATTATGTTAAATCTGTTATTTAATTAATGCACCTATATACTTGGTAAATAACGGAAGGCCTAGCCTTTTGCCGGGTGTTTTGTTCCGTTATTGCCGCCATAGTTACCGTCTGCCGGTGTTTGATTCCATAACTGATCGATCCTAACACGTTCGGGGTTGTTATGGGGACCCCCTCGATAAATCGCGTAGTGCTAAGACTTGTCCGACAGGACCCAACATTGGTGTTAATTTGCTAATCACTTAATGAATCTGCATAGGGAATAGCTACCCCGAGGAATTAAACAACAACCCGGGCCAGTGCTCCTCATGAGTGTTGGTCCAAACTGAGCACTGTTCGGGGCCAACTTAGGGCAACTTGGGTGATTTATATCAGGCCATCGTGCGTGTAGCTCATCCGTCGTGTCCTGAGACTAAGATACGCGACTCTTATCAGGGTCGTCGACACGACGGGAGGTCCTGCTAGTCTTGTCTTACCTCAGCGATATATCTTCCGTATAGGAATCCCGGCGAAGCTTTGGTTCTCCCCAGAGTTGAGGTTTTCCTCTAAGGAATCCGACGAGATCACGAGATTCGTGATAGAGGATTACTTTGCGGCCCGTGTACGTTTGTGATTGACTAGTTGGAGCACCCCTGCAGGGTTTAATCTTTCGGAAAGCCGTGCCCGCGGTTATGTGGCAACTTGGAATATTTGTTAACATCCGATAATAGACAACTTAAACATAAGCTAATAAAATTGCCAATTGTGTGTGTAACCATGACTATCCCCTTCGATGACCTCTCTTCGATCGGGAACATGGTGGGGTTATGATTGACGTAAGTAGGTGTTCAGGATCACTTAGTGATCAGTTAATCATCAACCGCTAGAATAGACCACCTTCAATACATGTTATACGTAAGTTAGCCACCATATAAAGCTTAGGATGTTAAAACCTAAACACGCCACCTTCCTTACCTAATAACTTGACTAGTTCTGGCACCGAGGTCATAGATTCTTGAGTCCCCGTGGCTCATAGATTCCTTCACAACACCAACAGGTTCAGGTACCCCCGGGACAAGTGACCTCGACGGCACGCAGCTGGCATGGCAGTACGATGAGGAGAGAGACCGCCTGTACGTGAACTATCTAGAAGACTGAGGCGTGGTCGTGATCGTGGGCAAGCATGCAGGGTAGCATAGTCATTTCTCATGTTTTGTAGTCCGTAGCGGAACTACCTTGTTTGGATGCGTGATGTAACTCTGATATATTTACGAGATGACAGTTGAATCCCTTATTGTCATTCCTCTGTTATTATGTATGTGCTATGTTACCATGTTTTCGAAACGCTTAGATGCGCTTCTTTCCAATTCAGGCCTCATTCCCCAAATCGGAAAGGACCGCATCTTAGTCGTTACAACATGGCTATGCTGTTGTGATGGTGGATCAATTAATGGAGGAATTTGAGCAGCTCGAGCTTGAGCACCCTACACATGAAGGGGAGATTCAGCTGGTTCGTGCAGTGGGGAGTACATATCTATGGCAGAAGGAGTTCATCAAGCTTCCAAACTGGACACCTCTGCTTCCTCCGACAACGACGACGAGTCAGGTCACTCTCCCTCCTCCTCCTTCTCCTCCTCCTCCGGCGAGTGATCAGTGCACTCCACCTCCTTCTCCAGCTCCTCCGACGCATGAAGGCACTTCGCCTCCTCCTTCGCCTACTCCGGCGCGTCAGAGCAGTCCGCCTCCTCCTTCGCCTCGTCGGCAAAGCCGAAAGACAAACTCCGCCGCTCCGGCTCGTCCGGCGCGTCAGAGCAGTCCGCCTCCTTCTCTCAAGCGGAAGAGATACGCCTCCTTCTCTCCGGCAGCTAGCAGTACAAGCAGAGGTGGGAAATTTGGTCCATCTCTCAAGCCTCTGGAAAAGTTACCACATGAGATGACCAAGGAGGAAAACGAGGAGATATGTCGTGCCGAATTGAGGGCCCATTTTGCAAAGAAAACTCCACCTCCAAAGGAGAAGCTGTTGGGGAACGTCGCATGGGAAACAAAAAATTTCCTACGCGCACGAAGACCTATCATGGTGATGTCCATCTACGAGAGGGGATGAGTGATCTACGTACCCTTGTAGATCGTACAGCAGAAGCGTTTAGAGAACGCGGTTGATGTAGTGGAACGTCCTCACGTCCCTCGATCCGCCCCGCGAACAATCCCGCGATCAGTCCCACGATCTAGTACCGAACGGACGGCACCTCCGCGTTCAGCACACGTACAGCTCGACGATGATCTCGGCCTTCTTGATCCAGCAAGAGAGACGGAGAGGTAGAAGAGTTCTCCGGCAGCGTGACGGCGCTCCGGAGGTTGGTGATGATCTTGTCTCAGCAGGGCTCCGCCCGAGCTCCGCAGAAACACGATCTAGAGGAAAAACTATGGAGGTATGTGGTCGGGCAGCCGTGAGAAAGTCGTCTCAAATCTGCCCTAAAAGCCCCATATATATAGGAGGAGGGAGGGGGACCTTGCCTTGGGGTCCAAGGGACCCCCAAGGGGTCGGCCGAGCCAGGGGGGAGGACTCTCCCCCCCCAAACCGAGTCCTACTTGGTTTGGTGGGAGGGAGTCCTTCCCCCTTCCCACTTCTTCCTTTTTTTTTTTCTTTCCTTTGATTTTTTCTTTCTTGGCGCATAGGGGATTGGTGGGCTGTCCCACCAGCCCACTAAGGGCTGGTGTGACCCCCAAATACCTATGGGCTTCCCCGGAGTGGGTTGCCCCCCTCCGGTGAACTCCCGGAACCCATTCGTCATTCCCGGTACATTCCCGGTAACTCCGAAAAACTTTCCGGTAATCAAATGAGGTCATCCTATATATCAATCTTCGTTTCCGGACCATTCCGGAAACCCTCGTGACGTCCGTGATCTCATCCGGGACTCCGAACAACATTCGGTAACCAACCATATAACTCAAATACGCATAAAACAACGTCGAACCTTAAGTGTGCAGACCCTGCGGGTTCGAGAACTATGTAGACATGACCCGAGAGACTCCTCGGTCAATATCCAACAGCGGGACCTGGATGCCCATATTGGATCCTACATATTCTACGAAGATCTTTATCGTTTGAACCTCAGTGCCAAGGATTCGTATAATCCCGTATGTCATTCCCTTTGTCCTTCGGTATGTTACTTGCCCGAGATTCGATCGTCAGTATCCGCATACCTATTTCAATCTCGTTTACCGGCAAGTCTCTTTACTCGTTCCGTAATACAAGATCCCGCAACTTACACTAAGTTACATTGCTTGCAAGGCTTGTGTTGTGATGTTGTATTACCGAGTGGGCCCCGAGATACCTCTCCGTCACACGGAGTGACAAATCCCAGTCTTGATCCATACTAACTCAACTAAGACCTTCGGAGATACCTGTAGAGCATCTTTATAGTCACCCAGTTACGTTGCGACGTTTGATACACACAAAGCA
This sequence comes from Hordeum vulgare subsp. vulgare, assembly GCF_904849725.1. Lineage (NCBI taxonomy): Eukaryota > Viridiplantae > Streptophyta > Magnoliopsida > Poales > Poaceae > Hordeum > Hordeum vulgare. The sequence goes on from NC_058523.1 coordinate 65,790,840, forward strand.
TTCCTCCGGTGTCAGTGAGTTATATGATCTCATGGTCATAGGAATAAATACTTGACACGCAGAAAACAGTAGCAACAAAATGACACGATCAACATGCTACGTCTATCAGTTTGGGTCTAGTCCATCACGTGATTCTCCCAATGACGTGATCCAGTTATCAAGCAACAACACCTTGTTCATAATCAGAAGACACTGACTATCATCGATCAACTGGCTAGCCAACTAGAGGCATGCTAGGGACGGTGTTTTGTCTATGTATCCACACATGTAAATGAGTCTTCATTCAATACAATTATAGCATGGATAATAAACTATTATCTTGATACAGGAATTATAATAATAACTATACGTTTATTATTGCCTCTAGGGCATAATTCCAACAGTCTCCCACTTGCACTAGAGTCAATAATCTAGCCCTCACATCACCATGTGAATTACATTGTAATAAATCTAACACCCATACAGTTCTGGTGTCGATCATGTTTTGGCCGTGGAAGAGGTTTAGTCAGCGGGTCTGCTACATTCAGATCCGTGTGCACTTTGCATATATTTACGTCCTCCTCCTCGACGTAGTCGCGGATGAGGTTGAAGCGTCGTTTGATGTGTCTGGTCTTCTTGTGAAACCTTGGTTCCTTTGCTAAGGCAATGGCACCAGTGTTGTCATAGAACAAGGTTATTGGATCCAGTGCACTTGGCACCACTCCAAGATCCGTCATGAACTGCTTCATCCAGACACCCTCCTTAGCCGCCTCCGAGGCAGCCATGTACTCCGCTTCACATGTAGAATCTGCTACGACGCTTTGCTTGGAACTGCACCAGCTTACTGCACCCCCATTAAGAATAAATACGTATCCGGTTTGCGACTTAGAGTCGTCCGGATCTATGTCAAAGCTTGCATCGACGTAACCTTTTACGGCGAGCTCTTCGTCACCTCCATACACGAGAAACATCTCCTTAGTCCTTTTCAGGTACTTCAGGATATTCTTGACCGCCGTCCAGTGATCCACTCCTGGATTACTCTGGAACCTACCTGCCATACTTATGGCCAGGCTAACATCCGGTCAAGTGCACAGCATTGCATACATGATAGAGCCTATGGCTGAAGCATAGGGGACGGAGCGCATATGCTCTCTATCTTCATCAGTTGCTGGGCACTGAGTCTTACTCAATCTCGTACCTTGTAACACTGGCAAGAACCCTTTCTTGGACTGTTCCATTTTGAACCTCTTCAAAACTTTATCAAGGTATGTGCTTTGTGAAAGTCCTATCAGGCGTTTTGATCTATCCCTATAGATCTTAATGCCTAGAATGTAAGCAGCTTCTCCTAGGTCCTTCATAGAGAAACTTTCATTCAAGTAACCTTTTATGCTCTCCAAAAGCTCTACGTTGTTTCCAATCAGTAATATGTCATCCACATATAATATTAGAAACGCCACAGAGCTCCCACTCACTTTCTTGTAAATACAAGATTCTCCAACCACTTGTATAAACCCAAATGCTTTGATCACCTCATCAAAGCGCTTGTTCCAACTCCGAGATGCTTGCACCAGTCCATAAATGGATCGCTGGAGCTTGCATACCTTGTCAGCATTTTTAGGATCGACAAAACCTTCAGGTTGCATCATATACAACTCTTCCTTAAGGAAACCGTTAAGGAACGCCGTTTTGACATCCATCTGCCAGATTTCATAATCGAAAAATGCAGCTATTGCTAACATGATTCTGACGGACTTAAGCATCGCTACGGGAGAGAAAGTCTCATCGTAGTCAATTCCTGGAACTTGTGAAAAACCCTTTGCCACAAGTCGAGCTTTATAAACGGTCACATTACCGTCAGCGTCCGTCTTCTTCTTAAAGATCCATTTGTTCTGAATAGCCTTGCGGCCCTCAGGCAGTATCTCCAAAGTCCACACTTTGTTCTCATACATGGATCCTATCTCGGATTTCATGGATTCTAGCCATTTGTTGGAATCTGGGCCCACCATTGCTTCTTTATAATTTGCAGGTTCATTGTTGTCTAACAACATGATTGATAAGACGGGATCCTGATGATTACTTGGGGGATGATGTAACAAAAGAACAATATAAATACATGCATAGGAAGCCTCTCGTCAAACCTGGTCATCCTGCTCTAACAACAATGATGCACAGATTGCATGAGTGGTACATGAAAACCTGCAGGGAGTCTGGGAAAAATGCTATGTATGTGGCAGTGAAACCAAAGCACGAATTCATTGGACTTCCCATGATTACTATTCAATTTGAGGAGTTATTTCAATTATACAATCAACTGGCCCTCGACAAACAACTCATGGCTTCCTACTGTTTGTAAGTATTACTTCTATAGTTAAGTCTTTAGCTCAGCTCGTTCATTGCATGTATATATAATTATCCTCACTATATATATTATGCAGATTGAAGATCGTCGAATTAAATAATGCAGGAATCGATGACGTTGGGTTCATTAGCCCAGATGTCGTAAATGAATTGACGGTACGAAACTAAATCAAAGAGACCGAGGAGAAATTGCTAAACTCGTTCCTTATACAACAAAAAAGGGGAAATAATATTTCCTTACAACTTCAAGTGAGTGTTGTTGTCTTCTCTGTAAACTCGGTTTCGCTTACTCGAGGTTAATTAAGTAATTTAATTGATGAGTTATATATGCGTGCACATAGACCACTTTATTCTACTATCCATTGACATTGGCACGACACTAGTAAATGTCTTAGACTGGAGACATAGAGTCGAAGAGGATTATGAAGACATTAGTGCAATGCTCAAGAAGTAAGTTCAATCGATATACCGAGACCATATTGGCATGCAAGTTTCGTTAATTTCCTGATATCAAGTAATCATTTTCTTTGTCTGGCAGGGTTTCGACAAACTTCGCCAATATGGTTCCCGATCTAAATAAAGAGTTGCGATTTACGCACCCCAAAGTAAGTAGTACTAGCTAGTTCCGCGCATCTTTAATTGATTCAAATTTTCATCAATATATCATTACCATGCTTGCTTATCAGTTTGATTGAACTCTATTCTCGTAAAGTGTATGTACCAGAAAGAAGACATTGTTTTATGTGCATACTACGTATGCGAGTTCATTCGCCACTCGACCTCTGAGTGTGTCTTCTGTAAGAAACAATTTCAAGTACGTAAATAATATTCACAATTGTGTTGAGTTTTATTCATATATATGCATGTATTGACCCCCTTCTTTAAATTAGATCTACGAGATGCGGTATGAACTCCTACCATATGATCACATACGAGCAATTCAAGAGGAATTGGCGGGATTCTTTGTTGACCACGTCCTACCTAAAGACGGAGAATGCCATATAGATTTGTCATTGGACCTTAATCAGATGATATTTTGGATTAATTGTAAAAGATGTTATATTGTATATATGAAATAGCTTCGGATAGATATACGAAAACTTGTTGTTCGACCAAGCATGGAGAACGAGAGGACACTTCTCTCTATTAGCTAGCAAACACAATATGAAACCACTAAATTAACGCTCCACCACCCCCCCCCCCCCAAACCCACCCACCCCCATTGAAAAAAATCCAGCACCGGCCAGATGCTGACGCGTGGATGTCATGTTGTCCCGGTTGGTGTGACCAACTGGGACTAAAAAACCTCCTGCCCGGGCTACCCGCAGAGGCCACGTGAAGACCCTTTGGTCTCGGTTTGTAAGGGAACCGGGACTAAAGGTTATGGGCTTTAGTCCTGACCGTTGGCTAATGGGCCTCTCGAACCAGGACAAATGGGTCATTTTCTACTAGTGATGTTTGTTTTGTTGAATATATTTATATTCCTTTAGAAACTAAGGATCATAATTAGTTTTGAAGGCCTTATAGAAGTGAAAATGTTAAAACCATAGCCTTTAATAGGATGTGAACCCCACCCTAGCTTATAAATAAGTGCCTCATAACTAGCTTAGAAGCCCTAACGAATGATGATTGTGTCTTCTTGCGAAAAGCTGAAGCTGAGGAGGAGATGGTTTATTTTATTAAGCCACCAAAAGAACCGGGTCATTATTATGACATTAGTAGTCTAAGGTTGTCCGTGATGGGAGTATTATAGATAGTATCATGCATGTCAACTAGAAAATTTCGATGAGGTGGCATAGAATTAAGGCTGGTTGTAATGGGACATCCGTAATTCATAGTATCATGTGCTAGTACTCCCTCCGTTACGATTTAGAAGGCACAGTTAAACTTGCGTGCGTTTCCAAAATAGACAAGGTTTAAGGCGTGAAAGCAATTACTCTCATTAATTAGTACTAGTACTACTCATGCATGTGTCCTCCTAATTTGTTGCTCACGCATTAGTATTAGTATTTTCTCAGTTGATTAGGCGCATTAGCATCTACACGTACTACATCTCACAACCAATTGGTGACTACCTTGGTTCCAGAGATTTTCCAAGCATGCCTTCTAAACCGTGACGGAGGGAGTATCATATAACGGTTCATTTATTGCCATGCATGACACATAGTAGCACAATATTTAATATTATACGGTATCATAATATGATACTCAATCCTCTCTTTCTTCATTTAATTTCATGCCACCTCATCAAATATGACTAGTTGGCATGCATGATACTACTTATAATACTCCCATTACAACCAGCCTAAATGAAGAAAGATAAAGTTGAGTATCATATCATGATTCTGTATCATATTAAACGATGTGCTACTGTCTTGCATGGCAATACATAAACAATCCTATGATACTAACATATGATAATATACATTAAGGATGGAGTATCATACACTAGTATCATATGTATGATATTAATATATGATAATATCCATTACAACCGGCTTAATGAAGTGGAGTGAATTAATGTAAAATATGGGATTACAAGTGGCACAAACATATGGAAATAATACATGTTAATAAAACATGTGGAACTAAAATGTCGTGGCTGTGTGAATATAAGAGCATCTCCAACAGCTGCGCAAAACAAGCGCCGCGCCCAAAATATCCCTTTTTAGCGCGCGCGCGACGTGGCGGGATGCTCCAGCGGGCGCGCAAAAACCGCGCGCGCGCTAAAACAAGTTGGGGCGCTGTCCATAGCCTCATCCCGCGCTGGAAATTTGGAGCGCACACTTCCGCGCGCGGCAGACTCGAGCGCGCGCGCGAACTTTCTCTCTTTCTTCCTCCTTCGCACCGCGCGCACCGGCACTAGCGCCCCTGCCACCATGGACGCGCAGACCGGCACCCCGCTCACCCCGCTGTACAGCCGCGAGCCCCCCCCCCTCCCCCGCCGCCGCCGCCGCCGCCGAAAACCCTAGCGCGGCGAGCGTTGGCGCCACCACCACCGGAGCTCCGCCGACCGTCGGCCTCGCGCGCAGCCTCTTCTTGCCGCCGCGGATGACCACGCCGACGGGTGGCGTCGCGTCGGCACCGTCCCGTGCCGCCGCGGTGGGGTCGAAGAAAGGAAAAACATCCGGCAAGAAGAAGGCGGCGGACGGTTCCGGGAGCTCGAAGACGAAGAAGAAGCTTGCAGGGCGGTGGACCGGCGCGGCGTCTACCGAAGCGCCGGCGAGCTCACTCGTTGAGCCGGCGGCCGACGCGCACCACGTGTTCGACGAAATGCCCCCAAGGTGAAAAAAAATCCAACTTTTATTTTCTTGTTATTTTTTCAATGCCTCATCATATAGATAGCTTATATTTGCATTGTTCAAAAACTTTGTAGTCTCAACGATGATGCATACATGTCAACTATGGGTGTTGGGTCCAACAATTCGTATTGCTCTCAAACCAATGACATCCATTTGGACGACCATGAGTTTGAGGTGGACGAGGAGGGTGAGGGCATTGTCGCGGCGCCGAAAGGAAGAGCGGGAAATTACACCACCAACGATGACAAATTACTATGCAATACTTGGTTGCAAGTGTCGAGGGATCCATCCATTGGAGGTGACCAAAGTAGAGATGCTTATTGGGGGCGAATGAAAGAATACTTTGATGCTCAGAACGTGAGTGGAATTGACCGCTCCGAGAGATCACTTCGGTCCCGATGGTCGACAATCAACTCGGATTGTCAAAAGTGGGCGGCCGCACAAAAGGCAGTTGACAAGCTTAACCCAAGTGGCACAAATGAGGATGATAGAGTAAGTGGCATCTCATACATGTTCATCATACTTGTTTTTGGTGTGCGAAGTGCTAACTTGTTTTGTTTTTCTTGTAGTACAACATTGCACAAAACTTGTTCAAAGAAGAGACGAGGACAACCAAGAAGGGGAAGATCAAGAAAGGAAAGATCTTTACCTTGCCTCATTGCTATGAAGTGTTGAAGGATGATGAGAAATGGAAGAAGCGTGAAGATTTGGATGATTTGCATTTGAGCAACAAACGCAAGCAAACAATTGAGTTGAATGATGATGAGGAGGAGGATGATGCATCAAGTGATGAGGGCAAGAGAAGCCCCACACCCAACTCGGTTTCATACTTGAAACGAAAACGCCCGGATGGGTGCAAGAAGGACAAAATCGAAAAGAAGAAGAGGAAAGGAGATGATGAGATCACAAATGCTATGGAAGCTATTGTGAAGGCAAGAAAAGAAGCCAACGAGGTGAGGAAAATGGCAAGGAACCAAGATGCCGCGGCCGAGGAGAGGAGGTTGGCGGCCGAGGAGAGGAGGGTGGCCGCCGAGGAGAGCAAAGCGGCATTGGAGGAGAGGAAGGTGGGCATGGAGGAGCGAGCTAAGTTGTTGAAATGGGAGAAGCACTTGTTCTTCTTGGACACATCTTTGTTCAATGATGTGCAAAAGGAATATGTCAACCTTGCCCGTGAGGAAGTCTTGATCCAAAAAAGAGCCTTGATCCGCGGCATGGGTGGCGGTGGCCTTGGCGCCATGGGTGGCGATGGCCTCGGCGCCATGGGTGGCGATGGCCTCGGCGCCATGGGAGGCATGGGTGGCTTTGGAGCCATGGGATGCATGGGTGCACCTCCGGCCGCCATGGGAGGCATGGGTGGCTTTGGAGCACCCTCCGACGCTATGGCCGCCATGGGAGGCATGAGTTTTGCTTCTCCCATGGGAGGCATGGGTGCACCTCCGACCGCCATGGGAGGCATGGGTGCACCTCCGGCCGCCGTTGAAGATCTTGCCAACACCGTCGGAGCTTCGCGTGATGCGGTGTGTGATGAGGTTAGGGAGGAAGATTCATCTACGGAGGCGGAAGAATCGTCTTCGGAAGATGAGGACGAAGACGAGGAAGATGATGAATGATGTGTCTTTCATTTATATGTCTTCAACTTGTTTGTATTTTGAACTTGGTTGGATGAACTTGTGGGCATGAACTTTTATGCATCTCAACTTGTTTGTGTCAAATTCACATGTTTTTATTTTTGTGCGCGCTGCATTTTTGCGCGATGCTGGAGCTGCGCGCGTGCTCCATTTTAACGCTGCTGCTGGAGCCAGCGCTGCGCGACGCGCCAAACCAGCTAAAGCGCGCGCTGTAAATAAATTTTTTAGGCACGACGCAAAGTGCGGCCGTTGGAGATGCTCTAACCAGCAGGCTGTTTCTGCTGCAAAGCGATCACATGGTCCCGTAAAAATGACAACCTTTAGTTTAGCTAGGCCGTACGTACGACAAGTCAAGTCAAAGCTTTTAAATCGTTGGACTTGTTCGTTTGCGTTTTTCTCCTTCTCAAGTACAGATCGAGTCTAGGGATGACATGATCGAGCCATGTACCGTGCACAACAAGACGAATATGGGCTTTGAAAATGCAGGTGACTAGCTGCGCGCGCATGGGCTACGTAACCTAGCCCGTGGTACTTTCCACACGTGTGAGAGAGCACGCACAGGTTACCTGAAAGCGCTCGTACGAGGACGTGGTTGATTACTACTAAGTCGTAAACGATCGACGCTACGACCAAGCAAATGATATGGAACGATGATTTGTGACACCTACGTCCTTGATTACTACTACTCCCTCCGTTCCTAAATATAAGACATTTTAAAGATTATATTATAAACTACATACGGATGTATGTAGACATATTTTAGAGTATAAATTCACTCATTTTGTTCTGTATGTACTTTTCTAATGAAATCTCTAAAATGTCTTATATTTTGAAAGGAGGGAGTACTAAAGTGTCATATCAATAGATCTTGACTGCTTCACATGTTAGTACCTTTCAGTTGTCAGCAGGACGACATGACCGTCGCTGCGTCCTACTACCAAGTTCCAGGTTTCTTTTTAATGGAGGTTGCAGATTACTTAATAGCAAAGTAAAGAGCAGTCAAGCACAATAATTAATCATCCTAGCCTATCTACCGTGCAAGTACGTGGTTGGTTTGAGAAACGTCTGCGCCTACGTACGTGTGCATCATGGCCAAATTTGACCATGCTGCTTACGGGATGTTCTGAATGTCGCTGCTGGTGGCTGCTAGAGTACACAGCAATCATGTACGTACCTAGTCCATGCATGACCTTGCAACCAGTCCTGTGTTCATACCATATTTTTTTCATGCAAGATGCGCACGTGCTGGCGGCCCGTGTCGTACGTGCCCACCAAGTAACGCTGCCTTGGATGCACGTGCGAGCCATAGCACAGTGTCCTGCATGCACGACAGGTCAGCACCACGTACTGAAAAATCTCCTTGTCGAGTCGCGCGCTGGCATGCATGCATGTGTCGCATTGCATGTTTCCCGCCCGTTCGATGCAAAATGAATGGCCAGATCCTTTCTTCAACCGCTTGGTGCCTCTATACCTCTCTTTAAAACTTGTGCCCCTTGAAAATAATCAGCAAGGTAATTAAACATCTAATATTATTAATATTTTACATACTTGTACTAGAAAGCAACTATCAAAAGTTAGTACTATATTATAAAGTGGAAATTTCGAAGTCCTTCTATTTTGAACGGAAGGACAGACTTGATATTGATGTACTGTAAGAATACGAGCCAATTTTATGGCCTTGGTTAACTAGTTTTGCTCAGTCAAATCTCTCAATAAAGACGCCCCCCTGAGTCAAACGAAGCATCAATCACCCGTAGTAATCTTACCTAGTAGTAAGCCTAGCAGCACAAATTATCTTGCTTAACTCGCACACGAAAGCATGCGTGGTATGCGACCGTGTCCAGTGTCTCGTAGCCAGGCCACCTATAAAGCCTCCACGAACACACCCCATCTGTTGGCCATCATCACCATCACCTAGCTACCCGGCGCCTGCGGCGTACCTCTCGATCGACGGCACGAGCAAATTCACTTCATTTTGGTTCGGAAGATGTCTAGCCTTACGACCCTAAGCAGCGGTAGTAAGGAGTCCCTGGAGGCGGAGGAACTCGTTGACACAAGGCTGTCGCTCGTGATCGGCGCCGGGAGCCAACCGCCGCCGGCGCCAAAGGCAGCGGGCCATGTGCCGAGAAATACTGCAAGAGGGCAGCATGGCAAGAGGGCCAGGGCTGTGCATGGCGGCAGCGACGTCGACGACGACGACGGCGGACATGACGCTGCCGGCCGCGCGAGGAAGAAGCTCCGGCTCACCGAGGAGCAGGCGGCGCTGCTGGAGAAAAGCTTCCGCGCCCACAACGTCCTCTCCCACGTACGTCCATGTCTTCTAGGAGTATATAATTCTCATCAACAAGTGCAAAATAATTTACATGAAAGAGGATTCTGACCGGATTATTTTGGAATTGCAGGGTGAGAAGCACGATCTTGCGAGGCAGCTCGGGTTGAAGCCGAGGCAGGTGGAGGTGTGGTTCCAGAACAGGAGGGCGCGCACCAAGCTCAAGCAGACGGAGCTCGACTGCGAGCTGCTGCGACGGTGGTGCGAGCGCCTCAGCGACGACAACGCACGGCTCAGGAGCGAGCTCGCCGAGGCACGCGCGGTCCTCCTCGTCGGCCGTGCGCAGGGCTCGAGTCTCACGGGGTGTCCGTCCTGCAGCAGGCTCGCCGGCGGACGGAGGGCGGCTTAATTACCGCCGCCGTAAAACTAGTCAACTAGAGAAGTGCGCCGTCACGTAGTAGTACAACTTTTAAAAATGTAGCGTAGGCTATAGGGGTAGGGAATTACCTAGGCATGACCCAAATTAGAGTGTGTGTTGTGATGAGGTTTATGTAGACTCACACTCACACGAGCCTCACGAGCACACGACAGCATGTCCTAGTACTAGGTAGGGTGTATGTACTGTACATGGTAATTTCGTTACAATGATGTGTTCATTAGTAATTATATTACTTCCTCGCTTTGGATGATCACGATTCATTCATGATCTCAAGTATAACATAATTTTGATAGGGGCTAGTCGATTGGCTTGAAAAATTATTTCTTCAGATTTTAGAGGACCTCGAGTTATGGGGATGAAGTCGCCCACACTAGCATCCCCAACCAGTCCCGTATGGACAGGACAAGGCACACCAGGAGCATGTTGAAGACCCTTTCACATGCGTCGTCATGGAAGGACTTCTGAGCTACAGAAAGTGGCGGTGGCGGTAGGTTAGGCTCAATCGCCCCTTTCTTCATAAGTTGGAAGGAAAAAATTACTACTATTCCTTTTGTTCTTAAATATAAGTTTTTTTTAATTTTTTAATGAAAAACTACATATGAATGTATGTAGACATACATTAAAATATAGAATCATTTATTTTGCTTCATATACAGTCCTTTAATGAAATCTCTAAAAATAGGGAGTATTTTATAAATAAATTGATCTTATTTGAATCAAATAATTAAGAGTTTTTTTTTATTTTTTATACACATATTTGACTTTGAACCCCTTCCTCATTTTCTTACAAGACTCGCCACTACCAAAGACAGAGCAATACAGGGGGTACTCTGCAATTTTGTCTACTCCTACTATACTCCGTCGAACGGTCACCGAGTGTCACTTTCTCCTTGATCTCCTTTACCCCGCACCCTGACGGAAGCAACAGATTTCCTTAGATTATTTGTCCACGGTTTCACAAGAGACATGCTAATGATTATCTGGTTAACTCGCAGCATTTCATCAACGGGTAGTACGACCAAGCAGCTGAGTCTTGTTTCCCGGTCTCAATTAGCTTCCGTACTGCGAAGGATGGTCGTCATGGCCTAGCAGGATCCGGGCGTTTCCGATTTCAACCATGGCTGCCCTTTTCAACAACCGCGGCACGACCACCCGATGATTTGTCGATAGCACGGGCGTCAAAAATATCGATCATAGGGTTCGGGTGCAGTGCACGAGTCCTGACTCAAGCTTGAGAGATCTCGTCCACTTCTGGGATTATATATAGGTTTGCATATCTGTCTGGCTCCTTTGAACGAATGGGGGCTTTCGCTGAGATGGTTTCAGCAACCGCGGCGCATCCACGAATTTTCGTGCTTATATCGAAACCTCAGTTTTATATACCCGGGTCTGATAGTGACCGCAGATGTAGCGTCGACCCCGCCGGAGAAGATGTTACCACAAGTGAAGAAACGTCGGGGAAGGGAAGATTATAAAGTGTAAACAGAAAGTTCGGTTCCGTATTGTCAAATTATTGTTCATCGCATAAGTTTAAGGCCCTGTTTGTTTCAAAAGTCCCAGGGACTTTTTTTAGTCCCAATTTAAAAGGCCCTAGTCCTTATCCGTTTGTTTCCACAGACTAAGTAGGGACTAGAGGTTATTAAATGACATGCAAAAATACCATGTTAACCTTAGTAATGTAGCAGTAGTTATTAAATGACATGCTAAAAGTAGGGGCATTGTTGAAAAAAGTGCCAAAAAGTCTCAAAAAGACCCTCCCACAGGGACTTCTCCAAATAGTCCCAAATACCCTCTTTTAGTCCCTAAAAGTCCGTCATGTTTGTTTCACATGTGACCTTTTGAGACTTTTTTGAGTCCCTACACCAAAAAGTCCCTGGAAACAAACACCCCCTAATTCTTTTCTCTCATCCGCTACTCGAGTTGATAGTCTGGTCTACATTTATTACGCACGCACTAACAAACTTGCAGCATATATAATCGAACCATTCATACACCCCTCAAACGCCCGAAAAGGCGGTACGGTCTTTAATCGATCACACAAACTTGAACCACCCGGACCTCTCAAACCAACCTCAAATGCCCGGTCGGACCGGCACCCTTCAAATCCAGCTCAAATATGGAGAAGACCGGACGCGCGTGGGCACGATTGCCATGTCAGACCTGACATCCTGACCCCATCACAAATTCCATCAAATTCATCCCACAGAACTGCCAGATTAATTTGTTGTTTTCCTCTCTTCTTCCTCCTTGCATCGTCAACGCTACCGCGTATGCTCCGTCGCCGTTCCTAGCCGCTGCCCCGCCAGCTTCGTCAGCAGAGTCTTCTGTCTCGTCCTCATTGCGGAGGATGTCGTCGCCCGCCGGAAGACACCGCGGTACGTCCGGAGACTCTCTGGCTCCATCTTGCAGTGGATGTGTTCGACACAATGTTTGATCATATTTTTTTTGTTAATTTTAGGGGGAACAACAGACTCTGATGCTTCATCCGACGAGGTGTATGGACCGGCGGAGTTTGCCCAAATGGTTCAAGATGAGTTCTTCGATTCATCAGATTCGAACGAAAAAATGGACATGATCATGCTCACGACCATGCAAGAGGAAATGGATTGGCAAGTTGAGCATATTCTCAATTTCAAGGGCTCAATCAAAGGGAAAAGAGTGATCAATCGGGATAGGGTATCCGAAGAAAAGCTACTGCAGAAGGATTACTTTGCTCCCAACCTAGCTTTCTCGGACGATCCATGGTTTCGTCATTGTTTTCGCATGTGAAAACCATTGTTTTTGCGCATTGTGGACGCAGTGGAGGCACACGACGACTACTTCAAGCTCACAAGGGATTTTTGTGGTAACTCTCTTTCTCTGTCAAGCATAAGTGCACGACTATTGTGAGAATGCTTGCACTTGGTACCACGGCAGATGTTGTTGGTGAGATGCTTAGGATGGGGGAGAGCACATGCCTAAAGACTATGTCAAGTTTGCCCGTGTTGTGATCAAGGTGTTTGGAGCAGAGTATCTCAGAGAACCAATTGTGCAGGACACAGAAAAGTTGTTGGCTATTAGAGAGGCCAAAGGATTTCTAAGAATGCTCGGATCAATTGCTTTCATACATTAGCAGTGGAAGAACTGTCACAAAGGTTTGCAAGAAATGTATAAAGGTTACATCATAGATGCCACAATCATACTAGAAACGGTGGCATCACATGGCTTATGGATTTGATATGCCTTCTTTGGAATGTTAGGTTCTAACAACGACATCAACATGCTTCAATGATCTCCGGTGTTCAGGAGGATTTGCAACGGGGAATCAACTCTGTGCAACTACACCATCAACGACCGAGGCTATAACATGGGATACTATCTTTGCCGATGACATATATCATTAATGGGCTGCATTTATGAAAACCATATTCGAACCAAATGGCAACAAACAAAAGCACTTTGCAACAATGCAGAAAGCAGCTAGGGGGCTTGTTCGTGGGGATGCGAAGGCATCGCCCGCAAGGAGAGGAAGCGACCAAAATACGTCGACGCCCGCTGGAGCCAACACTAGAGTTTAGGTTTTCACATGGAATTCGACTAAGACGACAAGAAAGGTGAAGGAGCTCGACATGATGACGCCTCTAAGCTGGAAATTGACATCTAAGGATGTCGTCGATGCCGTCATCAACCGCGGTCAAGCTAGGATTTCGCCTAAAGCTCACCAAACCCATTGCTACTGCAGCCTGCAGATGTCCGTCGCAAGAATCCATGATGCGCCAGAGCTTGCCGCCCCAAACCTGTTAGGAAAATAAGACCGGCGATGAACCTGGCGTGCCCGGAGCGCGTATGGGCGCGCACCAGACGTGTCGGGTGCATCGGGCGCACGGTGCAGGCGTAAGTGTGTAGGTGTGTGTGGTGCACGGGGGTGCAAGGGCGCGCGCGCACCACGCGCGGGTATGTAGGAGAAGGCCGTTGGCGAGCGGGCGCGGCGATCGCGGGAGGATCCAGTGCAGCGTGCGTGGACTGGGCGCGTCCTGGGCACGCGAGGCGGGCGGATCAGCGAGGGCGAGTGGAGGCGTGGGTTCGTGCCCAGCGCGCCGGCTCGGTTATAAAGCCGTGTAGGACATCGTTGTAATGGCAGGGGATGTATCGAGTTCGTGCTCGAGGAATCAAACAGATAGCGTTCGTGCACTGGAACCCTAGGTCTACCCCGTCTACCCCTCTCTTCTTCCTCCTGTGTTCATCGCATCGGGTAGCAGCAAGCGCCAGCACGTGGAGGAGAGCAAGCCGGCTAGGGTAGACACTTACATCTGGTATCAGAGCCATCGGGGTCGGGAAGGGCGCGTGGAGCTCGCCGGCGATGGCGCTCGTCCCTTACGGCGGCGGATCGGGGACCTCGCTGTCAACGCCGGTCCCGATGCTCACCGGCGGCAATTACACCACCTGGGCGATCAAGGTTGAGGCCAACCTCGACGCGGCCGGACTGTGGGAGGCGGTCGTGCCGCCGGAGGACGCGGCGGCGGCGGTGATCACGAAAAAGAATAAGCCGGCGCGGGCGTATTTGCTCTCAGCACTCGCGGAGGATCTCCTGTTGCAGGTCTCGGCCAAGATGACGGCGGCGGAGGTCTGGGCCAGTCTCAGGGCTCGGTACGTCGGAGCGGATCGAGTCCGGGCAGCGCGGCTGGGCACCCTCCGCGGCGAGTTCGAGCGCTTGCGGATGGAGGAGGACGAAACACTGGATCAGTTCGCAGGCAAGCTCGGAGGCATGACGGCGCGGTTCGCGGGGCTCGGGTCGACGATGGAGGACGACGCGCTGGTGAAGAAGCTGCTTGATTCCGTGCCGGACCGCCTGTACGCGGCGGTGGCAGGAATCGAACAGTTCTGCGACGTCTCCACCATGGCGTTCGAGGAAGCTCTGGGGCGCCAGAAGGCGTTCGATGAACGGCTGCGATGTCGCGGACAGGGAGGTGGCGCAAGGGAGGAGGGACAGCTGATGCTGACAGCCGAACAATGGCGCGCACGGGAGCGACGTGGGCGCGTCGGTGCGAGGGACGACGACGACGGCAGGAGCGTGGAGTCGAACGCTCGAGGGAATCGTCGCGGGCGCTGCTACCACTGCAACGAACGTGGCCACTTCAAGAGGGAGTGCCCGAGCAGGGAGAAGGCGGCGGCGCCGGAGCGAGCACTGATGGGGGAGATCGGCGTCGAGGACGCCGGGCTTCTCTAGGCCACGGTCTCGGGGGTGATTGTTAGGAAAATAAGACCGTGGCGATGAACCTGGCGTGCCCGGAGCGCGTATGGGCGCGCACCAGACGTGTCGGGTGCATCGGGCACACGGTGCTGGCGTAAGTGTGTAGGTGTGTGTGGTGCACGGGGGTGCATGGGCGCGCGCGCACCACGCGCGGGTATGTAGGAGAAGGCCGTTGGCGAGCGGGCGCGGCGATCGCGGGAGGATCCAGTGCAGCGTGCGTGGACTGGGCGCGGCAGAGCGCGTCCTGGGCGCGCGAGGCGGGCGGATCGAGGGCGAGTGGAGGCGTGGGTTCGTGCCCAGCGCGCCGGCTCGGTTATAAAGCCGTGTAGGACATCGTTGTAATGGCAGGGGATGTATCGAGTTCGTGCTCGAGGAATCAAACAGATAGCGTTCGTGCGCTGGAACCCTAGATCTACCCCGTCTACCCCTCTCTTCTTCCTCCTGTGTTCATCGCATCGGATAGCAGCAAGCGCCAGCACGTGGAGGAGAGCAAGCCGGCTAGGGTAGACACTTACAAAACCCACCACGAATTGCCGCGGCGCCGCGCTGCCATCCCCACACCACCGCGGCGGAGCAGTAGACCGGCCACAGAACCTCCGCACGAGACCACATTGGTCACATTTTTGCAGCCACCCACCTCCGCCAAGCCGACACCGCCTCCCCACCAGATCCGGGTGCGGGGCCCAGATTCGCCCATGCGGACCACCCCGAGCGGAGGGAGCATGGGCGCCCTGGCCACTGCCACGTGCGCCCATCGCCTCTCTGCGCGCCCGCCGCGCGCCATGTCCCGCCACGCCCGACTGACCTCTGCCATGCCCGCGCATCACCCCCGCAGATGCCGCGCTGCAAGTGGCCGGCCTTCGCATCCTCCTCCTCACAGGCCACGGGATCCGCGCAGGAGCCGCGCTTGCGCGACGTGCCTGCTTGGTCCTCCTTGCTAGATCCGCCCGTGAACCTCCCTTCGAGATGCCTCGCTGCCACCTCCCCTGGAGCCGGCCCGAGCTTCGCAGGCAGGGTCCTCAAGCAATGGCGAGGTGACGAGGAGGGGGGTGGTACCGTGAGCCTTCCTGCGAGATGCCCCGCCGCCACCTTCACTGCAGCCGGCCCGGGCTTCACCGGCAGGCTCCTCAGTCGACGGCGAGGTTCTGCAAGAGAGGAGGCGAGCGCGAGGTCAGTTTCAGGATGATGTACACATAATTTTTGAAGTCTCCTCTAGTCCTCTCTGTCTTCAACTATTGATGGATGGTGACGTTGATTTTGATTAATCTTGAACCGTATGAACTTGGAGAATGCAAAAAACTATTCATTCTTATTTTACAGCGTGTGCAAGTCCGATCATTTGTGTTTGCGGCGAATAAAACCCTTCTGCTGAAAAAGTCGGCTCAACTATGCTCAAAGTTAAGCATTGACATTGATAACACGGTGAGAACATCAAAGCTGAGTAGTTGTATCAGCAAAGGCAGAAAATGTGGCGATGAGTAATATCAAATTAATGGTTTAAGCAGCTCCACTAGCTACGTGCGTTATGCAGAAAAACTCGGCTCAACTATGCACCAAATATTTTGGTCTGTCGGTCATAGCAGCTAATGACATTGTAGTATTTTCTCTTAAATAATAACTGGGGGACATCCACTCATCTACTAATTTATACAGCGCAGTGGCTGGAGTGGCTGATCAGACTGATAACGCGCATAAATAAAGGAAGCAAACGATTGATAACGCGCATAAATAAAGGAAGCAAACGATACCATTCGGTTGTTGACAAGATCAAATAATGCAATCACCTCCTCCACCGCTCGCGCGACGTCTCGATCAAAATCGACATGGTCTGCCACGACGACATCAAGGTCAAGCCATTGCAGCGGCACAAGGTATGCGTGATTGGAGCCGGGATGGCCGGGCTGGCGTCAGCCCGCGAGCTGCGGCGGGAGGGCCACGACGTGACGGTGCTGGAGCAGAGCGGCGACGTGGGCTGGCAGTGGCTGTACGACCCGAGGACCGACGGCGACGACCCGCTCGGCGCCGCGGCGGCGCCGGTGAAGGTGCACAGCAGCATGTACGCGTCCCTCCGGCTCATCAGCGCCCGGGAGAACATGGGGTTCACCGACTTCTAGTTTGCGCCCAAGGACGGCCGCGACGGCCGCCGCTTCCCGGGCCACCGCGAGGTGTGTACCTCTACCTCAAGGACTTCTGCGACGCATTCGGGCTCATGGAGTCCGTCAGGCTCAACACCGTCGTCGTGCGTGTCGCCCTGGCGCCCGGCACGACGCGGCGATGGACGGTGAGGTCCGTCGGTCTCGGCAAGTGCGATCGTCCCGAGGAGGAGGTGTTCGACGCCGTGGTTGTGGCCAACGGCCACTACTCGCAGCCGAGATTGCCGAGCGTCGAAGGCATGGAGATGGAGGCGTGGAGGGGGCGGCAGATGCACAGCCACTCGTACAGGGTGCCGGGGCCGTTCCGCGACGAGGTGGTGGTGTTTGTCGGGTGCGGCGAGAGCGGCAGGGACATCGCCATGGAGGTGCGCAGGGTGGCGAAGGAGGTGCATGCCCCTAGTCGCCAAGTCCATGGAGGTTACCCAGGGGCTTGCCAAGTACAGCGCCAGCCTGCACCTACAACTGCACGTACGTACGTACTATTTTATTCATGGCTCCAACCATGTCTTCTCGAGGTACATGCAAAACGAAATCGAAATTGCTAAAAATCTCAGTCTCGTGAGATTTTACATAAAGATCCGCGTAAAATTTTCATTCTTTGTTCTTTATTTTTATATGAAAAAATATGTCGTATGCTTGCGCTTTGGGGGCCGTTCGAAGTCCCTTCGCTCCACGGCTCTGCCGGAGCGGACGAAGGTGTAACTAAAATTTAGAGATAATTGCAAGTTTAGTCCTCGTAGTTGCTCTCGCGGTCCAACTCGCTCCTGAAACTTGCAAACTGCTCAAGTACGGTCCCGGTACACGAAAATACGTCGTTAATACAGTCTCTAAACTTGAAACCACAGTCCCGGCGATACACCACCCGTACGTACCGCGTACTCTCCCCGTATGCCACGTCATCCTGGCCCGCGTGTCAGGGGGACCCACCCGTCACCTAGAATAGCATGTTCTTTTGCATTCGCCCCTGTCTCTGCTTTCTCAGCTCTATTCCTATCCACCGCGAAACAGAGTACCCCAGCTAGGTAGGGCGGCCGACGGTGGATGATCTGGTCTCCAGCAGCCCTCTTTTGTAGTACGTGAGTCGGCTGAAGCTTGCTGGACGGCCGCTTGACGGCGGCAGCGTAGTTTGGCAGCAATGCAGGGCCCGCGACGGCGGCCTGACGGCGAGGCGGCTCCGGCGTACGGTACGTCAGTGTAGGGTGTCAACAGGTCGATTAGAAGTGGTTTTAGGGCGAAGAATTGACTCATTGTTGTGATTTTACCGTTTTGCCCATGCTAATCGTATCAATATGTACACAATCTAGATTTTGGCCGAATTGTGCTAGGGTTTGACTGTGTGAAGTGCCCAAATTTTGAATTTTTGTTGTATGTTTTGATTTTCAAAGGAAGAGAGTGGATTCTTTATTGTTGAGATTCTGCATGGAGATTTTTTCTCTGGCAGTGGACAAAATAGGTGTTATTTGGATGGCAAGAAGGTTTGCTATGACTAGTGTGATGTGCAAAATGCATATTACAAGATGTTTGCACGCATTGTGGAGCATTTGGGCTATGAGAAGGAAGGCATAATTGACATGTACTGGTTGCCTCCTGGGTGTCAGCTTAATGAAAGTGTTGCAGTACTGCTGTCAAATGATGGATATTTCGATCATATGTATTTTAGTATCAAAAGAGGTCACTGTTTTCAAATGATTTATTTGGATTATTTGGAGAGCCACATTTCAGGAGGAGGAGTAGAATGGGATGACGTTGTGGCTAATCCTATAGCACAAATTCCTAGTGTTTTCAGCCTAGTGAAGAAGGCAAGGGATGGTAGTGAGAACAAAGATAATTGTGGAAGTAATGTCTCTTGCAGTGTTGTGGATGAAGGTGTTGAAATTGATAGCACCTGTCGTGGGTATAAGCCTGACAGTAGATGTGTAGGGTACGAAAAGGATGGACAGAGTCCTAGCTACGACGAGGTTGTATGAGTTCAGGCCCCTCTGCGGTGGAGGTAATAGCCCTACGTCTCAGTGCTCAGGGAGCTTGTTGTCGAGTGGAATAGGGAATACAATGAGTTGCTAAACCCTTTACCAGCGGGGGAGGGTGGCTTATATAGAGTGCGCTGCCCTCCACAACGGTTCCGCTACAGGGGTGGAGTAGTGGTGATTGAATGTGTACGCTACAGGTAACGTACGCCCTAAATGCTAATAAATGTACCTGGAAACGTACGACCGTTTCCCTCCAGGGGGGTTACGACGTACCGAGTGGTATCCAGTCGGTTAGATTGATATGCTCAGAATGTTAGTCTCCGACTGGATGATCAAGGGTACGTTACCGACTGGACGACAGGGACTATTTAATTCAGTCGGAGCTGACTAAGGGCCTAGTCCTTTGTGAGGGGTAGTCTTTGGGTAGGACCTACAGGGCAGGCCTATGACCCTACCCTAGGACTATAACCCCATCATTAGTCCCCGAATGGATTGGGGTTGGAACGACGAAGCGATGTTTGAAGTTTGGATCCGACTAGAACGGACTTGGCTTGGGCGTTGCTTGCCTCGGTCCATTTTGTCTTTTCTGATCGACGATCCGAGTGGAAGTACTCATGAAACAGACAGTCGGAAGCCGAGTGCTTCCGCGGCATCTTCTGACGCGGCCGGTCAACTGACAGCAGCGGATTTTCCGGGATCCTCAAATTTCGGTTTCCGCGCGCTCAGCGGGGATGACGCCATCGCGCTCGAGTAGCGCCTGACGCCTCGATTCTCGCGCCTTCAACCTCTCCACTAATATCGCCGCGGTGGGTCGGGGGGATAAGGTTTCGGGGCCACCTGCCAGTGACCCAGTCGGAACCCTACTTAAATCTCGGCGGCGAGGCTTCTTCGTTACGCTCGCCGAATCTCTCGCTCTCGCCTGCTCCGTCCTTCTCGCCACCTGCAGCGCTTCTACACCCCTTCCTCCTCCTTCCTCCCGAGGGTTCGCAGTTGCCGCCATGACCAAGGGTCAGACCAGCAAGATGGAGGCGAGGAAGAAGAAGGGGAAGGCGGCGGCTCCTGCTCAGCGGCGGCAGCGGCCGCTGCCGGCGGGGTGGATTCAGGGCGACTTCCTCTCCTCCACGTTGACGGAGGGGGATCTGCTGCAGCTGGTGGAGCACGGGATGATCGTGCACAAGTCCTAGAGGCTGCCAGCGGAGAACGAGGTCGAGCCGACGCCCCGGGAGGGGGAGCGCGTCTTGCTGCTTAGCCACATCTATCGAGGTTTCTCCTTGCCCCCGCATCCTTTCTTCAAGGGCATCATGAATCACTTCGGGGCACAACTTCACCACTTTCCCCCGAATGCCATTGCCCATCTCTCTGGTTTTATAGTTCTGTGCGAGTGTTTCATCGGCTGCCCTCCCCATTGGGGGCTGTTCAAGCACATATTTTCTGCTAGATCCCAAACCATCAAACGACTCAGCCAGTCGGATGATAAGACAAATCTTCTCCAGCTCTGCGGGGGATTAGGTTTCCAGAAAAAACAGTCGGAGTAGTTATCCTGCTCTTCAGTTAAGTGAGTCGGTCAGGAACTGGCAGTCGACGTGGTTCTACTGCCAGGATATCGCCTGACCGAATGCGTCGACCGGACTGCCTCCCTTTAGCTTAGATCGGCCCGCCCCGCCTAAGCAGCTCGCACTCACGAAGGCGGAGAAGAACGACATCCAGCCTCTGGTCGAGGCACTCGTAGACGTCGTCAGGAGGGGGGTCACCGGCATAGACTTGCTGGAGGTCTTCCTCGGTCGGCGCATCCAACCTCTGCAGGCTCGCGACCACGCTATGTGGCATTATACGGGGCCCGAGGATTCCACTCGGACCAACGTTGTGGGCGTGACTGAGGAGAAGGTGACCTCATGGGTGCTCTAGATCACAGGTCCCTGCGAGAATCCCAAAGGATCTCGGCGAGTGAAGCCTTTCTGCGCGGATCATCCTCCTCCGAATCAGGTGAGTAACACTTGTCGAGTGCGCTTAACTATCTCAACCTTATCATTTGTTTGAATCTCTGCGCGACGTCTGATGTTGCCGACTGAATTTTATGCAGAAGTGGACCAACTGGTTTTCTCCCGTCTCGAACGGGAATCCGGCCGAGGAGGACGAGGAAGGCAGCCAGGAAGGCAGCGTGGAGAGCGCTGAGTATGTCTCCGACGGCGGGGAATCGGAAGAAGAGACCAGCGAGGAAGAGGAGGAAGACGAAGAGCAGGACTCGCCACCTCCGCAATTAGAGCATCGGACCAAGCGCCGACAAGAGCCTATCGTTCCTTCGGTCCCTCCGGCATCTTCGAGTGCTCCGCCCACTGCCCCAGTGCCCCCGAGTGCTCGGAGCACCAAGAGGGCCAGAGAGGCTGCCGCTGAGCCTGTGGGTCCGTCTTCCAAGGCGGCCAAACCGAGTGGGTCCAAGCCTCGGAAGGCTCTGCCGCGGATGAGGGTTGCTGTTCCCGTCACCTCCACGTAAGTGTATCGATCTTCTAATTTCTTCTGATATCCGAGTGAACTCCTGTTCATTGGTCAAATGGATTTCAATCGACAGAGTCGCTACTTCTGCCACCTCTCCGGCGCGCCAAGAGGATGACCCCATGGACACGGACAACGTCGTCTCGTCCCAGCCAGGTTCGTTGTAGTGACTCCGAGTGTTTTATACTATCGCGTCTCGAATTCTATCATAGGTCCTGCCTCTTTCTTTTTTTGAGATCTTTCGCCGTTCGGCCTATCAGGGGCGATTTGCGTGGATGAAGGCGATCAGGGGAGAGCTGAACAAGCCGCGGAGCCTGTTCTTGAGGCTGCTCCGTCTGTTGCTGCTCTCGCCGCCAACGTGCTGCCGCTGACTGAAGCAGCGCTGGTGGTTGAAGAGCCAACTGGAGCGGACCTTGGGATGCCTCAGGAACTTCCGACGATGCCAGGCTCGTCGAATGCTGAATTCAACATCCAGCGTCTCCCGGAGGAGCAGGTGGGAGCGGCTAAGGGAGCCATGGTGCAGGCGGAGCTGATGGCTGGAGAAGCCAAGAGGGCTTACGACTCCGTTGCATCCTTGTACCAGCGGAGCTTGGAGCTGCGGGATGATATCCGAGTAAGTGGGCTAGTAAGTATTTACTTTTCTCTTGTAACCCACTGGGTGTTCTTGGATAGCATCTGTTGTTTGCAATGGGTTCACTCTGAGTGAACCCAGTGGGTGTAGTCCCCGAGACTTCTGTCGAGTGCTTGCACCGACAGTTGGCTTTATACATATTATCTTTGCTTTGGTCATGTCTGTAAATAATATGACCGACTGCGACCAGTTGTGACACTCGGAGTGCACTTACTGTAAGAGTCTCTGAGAGTAAGTTGTACTCAGGTCGGGTAGTATTGGCCTCGTAGGCGTAGGTGGTAACATGCAGCTCAATAGGGCAGGCGTGCTTGAGTTGCATGCCAGTGAGGTCACTCTTAGTGAACCCACTAGGTGTAGTCCCCGAGACCGCTGTCGAGTGCTTGCGTCGGCAGGGGTCTAAAGAACTTAGACTTTTATTGTTGAATTTTCTGATTGTCCCTTGGTGTTTGTTGGCAGAAAACCTGTGAAATGGGGACAGCCTATGAGACTCTCAGGGCGGAGAGGAATCAGTTCGCTGGTGAGCTTGATGCGGCCATGCTTGCAATGGCTGGCATGAAGGATGCTCTGGAGGGACGAGAGAAGTCATTGGAGCAGGCTCGTGAAGCGAACAAGGTGTTGATTGAGGAAGTGGAAAAGATGGGGAAACAGAGGACTGCTCTGATGGGTCAGATGGACGTGCTGAATAAACGATGCATAGCTCAAGAGAAATATGCCGACGACTGGGGTAGGCAGATGATGACGCGTCTGGCTGGTAAGTCCTGTTGTTTGCCGAGTGTTTTTCCTATGTACATCATACTCGACGCTTATTGCTTGCTTGCCATTCTGTTGCAGATTTTTGCGTTGATGCTGAAGTTGAAGCAGCGGACGTGGAGCGATCGATTCGTGACAACGTGCCACTCGGCGAGGACGCCAATCGGGATTTGCTCCGGGCGCACATCCGCGTGGGCAAAGTTGGCCCTTTCATTGGTCGATTGAGAGAAGTCGTCGGCCGAATCGGCAAGGAGCTTTGGCCAGAAGATGAGTCGCGGCAGGAGATGGAGAACCTGATGGCGCGACTGCAGGAGATTCCGAACCGAGTGCAGTCGTGGAAGAAATCTGCAGCTCGTTGTGGTGCCGATGTTTCTCTGTCCTTGGTCCGAGTCCATTGCAAGGAGGTGCGCGAGGAGAAGCTGAAGACATTGAAGGTCGCCAATACGAAGAAACTTTGATTCGAAGACTTCATGGAAACTTTCCTTGAGAGCGCTACCCGCATCGCCGACGGTATTGATCTGGACACGTTCATAGAGCCCTCCAGTCCTGGCGTTAATCCGGATGATGTGTAAGAACACTTTTATCCTCGGTATGCCGAGTGTTTATCTGTAAGGTACTTTGGCCACTGCTGTTGGCCGTCACATTCTTAGATCGGTGCGGGTAAGCTTGATCCGCACTGAGTGAACTATCTTTGCTAGAACTTTTGAATCTGAATCAAAGCGTTTGCTCTTGTGTTGCAAAGTTGTTTCGAGTTTTCTGTCTGGCGTTTCTTGGTGAAGCCAAAGGCAAACATGGGTAGCACGTAAGTGTTAGTCATGTATGAGCCTCATTGAGGATCCGTGGAATTTCCACTTTGATCCGTAGTATCACCGAGTGGATCGGTAGGATCGCCGAGTGGATCGGTAGGCCGCACTCGGAGGTTGAAGAGTACTTGGGCGATGCGGGATCGCGGTTAGGTTGTCGAGTGCGACTATCAAGTCGCACTCGGGTCGAGTTGGTACTGATGTAGTTGTCAGTTGTTTTGACATCCACATGAGCTTCAATGAGGGTCTGCAACTCATGTAGGTGTCAGTTGTTTTGACATCCACATGAACCTCAATGAGAGTCTGCAACTCATGTAGTTGTCAGTTGTTTTGACATCCACATGAGCCTCAATGAGAGCCTCCAACTCATGTAGTTGTCAGTTGTTTTGACATCCACATGAGCCTCAAGGAGGATCCGCAACTCATGTAGTTAAGCGATTCTGGATCGCAACTAAGCCGCCGAGTGCACGCTCGGAGAAAGTTGATACTTAGGCGATTCTTGATCGCAGCTAAGTCCCCGAGTGCGACGTGTAGTGCACTCTCGGAGAAAGTTATTTGTTAGGTGATTCTTGATCACAGCTAAGTCCCCGAGTGCGACGTTAAGTGCACACTCGGAGAAAGTTATTTCTTAGGTGATTCTTGATCACAGCTAAGTCCCCGAGTGCGACGTTAAGTGCACACTCGGAGAAAGTTATTTCTTAGGTGATTCTTGATCACAGCTAAGTCTCCGAGTGCGACGTTTAGTGCACACTCGTAGGAATGTTAATACTTAGGCGATTCTTGATGACAGCTAAGTCCCCGAGTGTGACGTTAAGTGTACACTCGGAGAAAGTTATTTCTTAGGTGATTCTTGATCACAGCTAAGTCCCCGAGTGTGACGTTTAGTGCACACTCGGAGGAATGTATTACTTAGGTGATTCTTGACCATAGCTAAGTCCCCGAGTGCGACGTTTAGTGCGCACTCGGGGGAATGTATTACTTAGGTGATTCTTGATCACAGCTAAGTCCCCGAGTGCGACGTTTAGTGTGCACTCGGGGGAATGTATTACTTAGGTGATTCTTAATCACAGCTAAGTCCCCGAGTGCGACGTTTAGTGCGCACTCGGAGGAAGTTAGAACTTAGGCGATTCTGGATCGCAACTAAGTTTTTTGTGTGTGACCGGAGTCAGCGACCGCGGAAGAATTATGAATCTGCAAAAACTGATTCAGCTTTATATTATTTCATCAATACTTGTTCTTTACACTGCTTCAGTCGACGATCACGTGTAGAAGCGCTTCAGGAGGTCTCCGTTCCACGCACGCGGCTCGTCCGTCTCCCTCTGGATGTTGTAGAGTCCGTATGCTCCGTTGTTCAGCACCTTGGAGATGATGAAAGGTCCTTCCTAGGCCGGAGCCAACTTGTGAGGTCTTTGCTGATCCACTCGGAGCACCAAGTCGCCTGCTTGGAACGTGCGACTCCTGACGTGCCGTGCGTGAAAACGCCGCAGATCTTGTTGATAAATGGTTGAGCGAGTTAGCGCCATCTCGCGCTCTTCCTCAAGAAGGTCCACTCCATCTTGCCTTGCTTGTTCTACTTCAGCTTTGGAGAAGAGTTCGACTCGTGGCGCGTTATGAAGCAAGTCACTCGGAAGGACCGCTTCTGCTCCATAAACGAGGAAGAACGATGGTCGTCCTGTAGATCTGTTCGGGGTTGTGCGGAGACCCCAGAGCACTGAAGGTAACTTGGTGACCCACGCGCCAGCGGCGTGTCCCACCTCTCGCAGGAGTCGGGGCTTCAAACCTTGAAGAATAAGCCCACTCGCCCGCTCTGCTTGTCCATTGGATTGAGGATGTGCTACGGAAGCAAAATCCACTCGGATACCTTGGCTTGCACAGAAACCTTTGAATCTGTCCGAGTCAAAGTTTGTCCCGTTGTCCGTGATTATGCTGTGAGGTACACCGAATCTGGAGATGATGTCCCTTATAAACTTGACGGCTGTTGAGGCGTCGAGTTTCTTGATGGGCTTGGCTTCGATCCATTTCGTGAACTTGTCGACTGCCACCAACAGATGTGTGTATCCCCCTTGGCCTGTCTTGAATGGTCCGACTGTATCTAGTCCCCAAACTGCAAACGGCACACAAGAGGGATTGTCTTCAACGCAGATGTTGGCTTGTGGGACTTGTTGGAGTAGAACTGACAGCCCTCACATCGGTCGACCATATCTTTAGCCATCTCGTTTGCGTGCAGCCAAAAAAACCCAACCCGGAATGCCTTGGCGACGATTGCTCTCGAAGAGGCGTGATGACCGCAGGTCCCCGAGTGAATATCTTCCAGGATCAATTGCCCCTCCTCTGGGGAGATGCATCGTTGGAGAACGCCTGAAACTCTCTCCTTGTACAATTGGCCATCAATGACAGTGAATGAGTTCGACCTGCGGACTATCTGCCTGGCCTGGACTTCGTCTTCTGGTAGTTCCTGTCTCAGGATATATGCAATGATCGACACAGTCCAATCGGGGATGACAACAAGAATCTCCATGACCAGGTCAACCACATCAGGTACATCGACTTCAGTCGGATCTGTTGAACTCTTTGGTTGTACTGGTTCTTCTATAAAAGGATCTTCTTTGACTGAAGGGAGGTGAAGGTGCTCGAGGCAGACGTCACTCGGGACTGGTCTCCGAGTGGATCCAAGCTTTGCCAATTCATCAGCTGCTTGGTTCTTCAGTCTCGGAACATGGTGAAGTTCTAGACCTTCAAACTTCTTCTCGAGCTTCCTCACTGCATTGCAGTATGTGGTCATGGTGGGGTTCCTGACATCCCACTCTTTCATAACTTGATTGACCACCAAATCGGAATCGCCGTAGACCATCAGGCGACGGACGCCGAGTGAGATGGCCATACGCAACCCGTAGAGGAGAGCTTCATACTCTGCCTCGTTGTTGGAGGAATCGAAGTGTATCTGTAGCACGTACTTGAGCTTGTCACCCTTTGGTGATATGATCACAACGCTAGCGCCGGAGCCATTCAGCATCTTGGACCCATCGAAGAACATTGTCCAATGGGCCGAGTAGATGTGGGTCGGTTGCTGTTGTTCTACCCATTCTGCTATGAAGTCAGCCAGAGCTTGAGACTTGATAGCTTTCTTGGCCTTGAACTTGATATCGCAGTACAACATCTCCATTGCCCACTTTGCCACTCGGCCTGACGCGTCTCGATTATGGAGAATTTCTGACAACGGAGCATCAGAAATGACAGACACCGAGTGGTCTTGGAAATAATGGGCCACCTTCTTCGCAATCATGTAAATCCCGTAGATAAGTTTTTGATAATGGGGATACCTCTGCTTGGAAAGAGTCAGGACTTCAGAGACGTAGTACACTGGCCGCTGAACTTTATATGCTTTGCCTTCTTCTTCTCGTTCGACTGTAAGAACAATACTGACGACTTGATTTGTAGCCGCAATATATAGAAGAAGTGGCTCTTTACTTAGCGGAGCAGTAAGAACCGGCTGGGTGGAAAGTAGGACTTTGAGGTCATCGAATGCGACTTGGGCTTCGTCTGTCCACTCGGAAGTATCTGATTTCTTCATGAGTCGGTACAGAGGAAGTGCTTTCTCGCCGAGTCGACTGATGAATCTGCTCAAAGCCGCTCGGCAACCTGTGAGCCGTTGAACATCGTGTATTCTGACCGGCCTCTCCATTCGGACGATGGTCCCGATCTTTTCGGGATTGACATCGATCCCTCGTTCGGAAATGAAGAAACCGAGTAACTTTCCGCTGGGAACACCGAATGAACATTTGGCGGGGTTGAGTTTGATATCGTACCTACGAAGGTTGGCGAATGTTTCTGCCAAATCAGTCAGCAGGTCGGAACCTTTGCGTGACTTGACTACGATATCATCCATGTATGCCTCCACATTCCGACCGATCTGGTCAAGAAGGCATTTTTGGATCATACGCATAAAGGTAGCTCCTGCGTTCTTCAAACCGAATGGCATAGTGATGTAGCAGAAGCACCCGAATGGGGTGATGAAGGCTGTTTTTAACTCATCGGGACCATACAGACGGATCTGATGATAACCCGAATAGGCATCAAGAAATGACAAACGCTTGCAACCCGCAGTCGAATCGACAATTTGATCTATGCGGGGGAGCAGAAAATGGTCTTTCGGGCAGACCTTATTGAGATGCTTGAAGTCAATGCACATTCAGAGCGACTTATCTTTTTTGGGCACCATGACAACATTGGCGAGCCACTCGGAGTGGTGAACCTCGCGAATGAAGTTGGCTGCCAGCAACTTGGCCACCTCTTCCCCGATTGCCTTCCTCTTGTGCGCGGCGGACCGGCGCAGGTGCTCTCGGACGGGCCGAGCGGCGGGATCCACATGCAGTCGGTGCTCAGCCAACTCCCTGGGTACACCCGGCATGTCAGAGGGTTTCCATGCGAAGATGTCCCAGTTCTCACGGAGGAATTGGGTGAGCTCGGCTTCCTATTTAGGATCGAGGGTGGTGGAGATGTTCGTCGGGGCAGCAGTGTCGTCCGTCGGGTGGATGTTGACCTTCTTCGTCTCTCCTGCCAACTGGAATGCAGACTCTGAAGCTGGTTTCTTCGAGCGCATCAGGTCGGCGGGGTCGACTGTCTTCTTGTACTCATCGAGCTCGAGGACGGCCATCTGCTGGTCGGGGATTCTTGATCCCTGCTGCAGACACTCTTCGGCTCGCTGACGATTGCCCGTGATGGTGATCACGCCTTTCGGGCCTGGCATCTTCAGCTTCAAGTATACGTTGTTGGGGAACGTCGCATGGGAAACAAAAATTTTCCTACGCGCACGAAGACCTATCATGGTGATGTCCATCTACGAGAGGGGATGAGTGATCTACGTACCCTTGTAGATCGTACAACAGAAGCGTTAGAGAACGCGGTTGATGTAGTGGAACGTCCTCACGTCCCTCGATCCGCCCCGCGAACAATCCCGCGATCAGTCCCACGATCTAGTACCGAACGGACGGCACCTCCGCGTTCAGCACACGTACAGCTCGACGATGATCTCGGCCTTCTTGATCCAGCAAGAGAGACGGAGAGGTAGAAGAGTTCTCCGGCAGCGTGACGGCGCTCCGGAGGTTGGTGATGATCTTGTCTCAGCAGGGCTCCGCCCGAGCTCCGCAGAAACGCGATCTAGAGGAAAAACTATGGAGATATGTGGTCGGGCAACCGTGAGAAAGTCGTCTCAAATCTGCCCTAAAAGCTCCATATATATAGGAGGAGGGAGGGGGACCTTGCCTTGGGGTCCAAGGGACCCTCAAGGGGTCGGCCGAGCCAAGGGGGGGGGGGGAGGACTCCCCCCCAAACCGAGTTGGAGTTGGTTTGGTGGGAGGAGTCCCCCTCCCTTCCCACTTCCTCCCTCTTTTTTTTTCTTTTCCTTTGATTTCCTTCTCTTGGCGCATAGGCCCCTTTGGGACTGTCCCACCAGCCCACTAAGGGCTGGTGTGTCTCCCCAAAGCCTATGGGCTTCCCCGGGGTGGGTTGCCCCCCCGGTGAACTCCCGGAACCCATTCGTCATTCCCGGTACATTCCCGGTAACTCCGAAAACCTTCCGGTAATCAAATGAGGTCATCCTATATATCAATCTTCGTTTCCGGACCATTCCGGAAACCCTCGTGACGTCCGTGATCTCATCCGGGACTCCGAACAACATTCGGTAACCAACCATATAACTCAAATACGCATAAAACAACGTCGAACCTTAAGTGTGCAGACCCTGCGGGTTCGAGAACTATGTAGACATGACCCGAGAGACTCCTCGGTCAATATCCAATAGCGGGACCTGGATGCCCATATTGGATCCTACATATTCTACGAAGATCTTATCGTTTGAACCTCAGTGCCAAGGATTCGTATAATCCCGTATGTCATTCCCTTTGTCCTTCGGTATGTTACTTGCCCGAGATTCGATCGTCAGTATCCGCATACCTATCTCAATCTTGTTTACCGGCAAGTCTCTTTACTCGTTCCGTAATACAAGATCCCGCAACTTACACTAAGTTACATTGCTTGCAAGGCTTGTGTGTGATGTTGTATTACCGAGTGGGCCCCGAGATACCTCTCCGTCACACGGAGTGACAAATCCCAGTCTTGATCCATACTAACTCAACTAACACCTTCGGAGATACCTGTAGAGCATCTTTATAGTCACCCAGTTACGTTGTGATGTTTGATACACACAAAGCATTCCTCCGGTGTCAGTGAGTTATATGATCTCATGGTCATAGGAATAAATACTTGACACGCAGAAAACAGTAGCAACAAAATGACACGATCAACATGCTACGTCTATTAGTTTGGGTCTAGTCCATCACGTGATTCTCCCAATGACGTGATCCAGTTATCAAGCAACAACACCTTGTTCATAATCAGAAGACACTGACTATCATCGATCAACTGGCTAGCCAACTAGAGGCATGCTAGGGACGGTGTTTTTCTATGTATCCACACATGTAAATGAGTCTTCATTCAATACAATTATAGCATGGATAATAAACTATTATCTTGATACAGAAATTATAATAATAACTATACATTTATTATTGCCTCTAGGGCATAATTCCAACAGTCTCCCACTTGCACTAGAGTCAATAATCTAGCCCTCACATCACTATGTGAATTACATTGTAATAAATCTAACACCCATACAGTTCTGGTGTCGATCATGTTTCGGCTGTGGAAGAGGTTTAGTCAGCAGGTCTGCTACATTCAGATCCGTGTGCACTTTGCATATATTTACGTCCTCCTCCTCGACGTAGTCGCGGATGAGGTTGAAGCGTCGTTTGATGTGTCTGGTCTTCTTGTGAAACCTTGGTTCCTTTGCTAAGGCAATGGCACCAGTGTTGTCACAGAACAAGGTTATCGGATCCAGTGCACTTGGCACCACTCCAACATCCGTCATGAACTGCTTCATCCAGACACCCTCCTTAGCCGCCTCCGAGGCAGCCAGGTACTCCGCTTCACATGTAGAATCTGCTACGACGCTTTGCTTGGAACTGCACCAGCTTACTGCACCCCCATTAATAATAAATACGTATCCGGTTTGCGACTTAGAGTCGTCCGGATCTGTGTCAAAGCTTGCATCGACGTAACCTTTTACGGCGAGCTCTTCGTCACCTCCATACACGAGAAACATCTCCTTAGTCCTTTTCAGGTACTTCAGGATATTCTTGACCGCTGTCCAGTGATCCACTCCTGGATTACTCTGGAACCTACCTGCCATACTTATGGCCAGGCTAACATCCGGTCTAGTGCACAGCATCGCATACATGATAGAACCTATGGCTGAAGCATAGGGGATGGAGCGCATATGCTCTCTATCTTCATCAGTTGCTGGGCACTGAGTCTTACTCAATCTCGTACCTTGTAAAACTGGTAAGAACCCTTTCTTGGACTGTTCCATTTTAAACCTCTTCAAAACTTTATTAAGGTATGTGCTTTGTGAAAGTCCTATCAGGCGTTTCGATCTATCCCTATAGATCTTAATGCCTAGAATGTAAGCAGCTTCTCCTAGGTCCTTCATAGAGAAACTTTTATTCAAGTAACCTTTTATGCTCTCCAAAAGCTCTACGTTGTTTCCAATCAGTAATATGTCATCCACATATAATATAAGAAACGCCACAGAGCTCCCACTCACTTTCTTGTAAATACAAGATTCTCCAACCACTTGTATAAACCCAAATGCTTTGATCACCTCATCAAAGCGCTTGTTCCAACTCCGAGATGCTTGCACCAGTCCATAAATGGATCGTTGGAGCTTGCACACCTTGTCAGCATTTTTAGGATCGACAAAACCTTCGGGTTGCATCATATACAACTCTTCCTTAAGGAAACCGTTAAGGAACGCGGTTTTGACATCCATCTGCCAGATTTCATAATCGAAAAATGCAGCTATTGCTAACATGATTCTGACGGACTTAAGCATCGCTACGGGTGAGAAGGTCTCATCGTAGTCAACTCCTGGAACTTGTGAAAAACCCTTTGCCACAAGTCGAGCTTTATAAACGGTCACATTACCGTCAGCGTCCGTCTTCTTCTTAAAGATCCATTTGTTCTGAATAGCCTTGCGGCCCTCAGGTAGTATCTCCAAAGTCCACACTTTGTTCTCATACATGGATCCTATCTCGGATTTCATGGCTTCTAGCCATTTGTTGGAATCTGGGCCCACCATTGCTTCTTCATAATTTGCAGGTTCATTGTTGTCTAACAACATGATTGATAAGACGGGATTACCGTACCACTCTGGAGCAGCGCGTGATCTCGTCGACCTGCGTGGTTCAACAGAAACTTGAACTGGAGTTTCATGATCATCATCATTAACTTCCTCCTCAACCGGCGTCGCAACGACAGAGGATTCCCCTTGCCCTGCGCCACCATCCAGAGGGATGAGAGGTTCGACAACCTCGTCAAGTTCTATCTTCCTCCCACTCAATTCTCTCGAGAGAAACTCCTTCTCGAGAAAAGTTCCGTTCTTAGCAACAAACACTTTGCCCTCGGATTTGAGATAGAAGGTGTACCCAACTGTCTCTTTTGGGTAACCTATGAAGACGCATTTTTCCGCTTTGGGTTCCAGCTTTTCAGGCTGAAGCTTTTTGACATAAGCATCACATCCCCAAACTTTAAGAAACGACAACTTTGGTCTTTTGCCATACCACAGTTCGTATGGTGTCGTCTCAATGGATTTTGATGGTGCCCTATTTAAAGTGAATGCAGCTGTTTCTAATGCATAACCCCAAAATGATAACGGCAAATCAGTAAGAGACATCATAGATCGCACCATCTCTAACAAAGTACGATTACGACGTTCGGACACACCATTACGCTGTGGTGTTCCAGGCGGTGTTAACTGCGAAACAATTCCACATTGTCTTAAGTGAGCACCAAACTCGAAACTCAGATATTCACCCCCACGATCAAACCGCAGGAACTTGATCTTCTTGTTACGATGATTTTCCACTTCACTCTGAAATTGCTTGAACTTTTCAAATGTTTCAGACTTGTGCTTCATCAAGTAGACATAACCATATCTACTTAAATCGTCAGTGAAGGTGAGAAAATAACGATATCCGCCGCGTGCCTCCACGCTCATTGGACCACACACATCGGTATGTATGATTTCCAACAAGTCACTTGCACGCTCCATTGTTCCGGAGAACGGAGTCTTAGTCATCTTGCCCATGAGGCATGGTTTGCACGTGTCAAGTGAATTAAAGTCAAGTGACTCCAAAAGTCCATCAGCATGGAGTTTCTTCATGCGCTTTACACCAATATGACCCAAGCGGCAGTGCCACAAAAATATGGCGCTATCATTGTTTACTCTAACTCTTTTGGTCTCAATGTTATGTATATGCGTATCGCTATCAAGATTCAATATGAACAATCCTCTCACATTCGGTGCATGACCATAAAAGATGTTACTCATAGAAATAGAACAACCATTATTCCCAGACTTAAAAGAGTAACCGTCTCGCAATAAACAAGATCCTGATATAATGTTCATGCTCAACGCAGGCACTAAATAACAATGATTTAAGTTCATCACTAATCCCGATGGTAGTTGAAGTGACACTGTGCCGACGGCGATTGCATCAACCTTGGAACCGTTTCCTACGCGCATCGTCACTTCGTCTTTCGCCAGCCTTCGTCTATTCCGCAGTTCCTGCTTCGAGTTGCAAATGTGAGCAACAAAACCGGTATCGAATACCCAGGCACTACTACGAGTGCCGGTTAAGTACACATCAATAACATGTATATCAAATATACCTGATTTTTCTTTGCCCGCCTTCTTATCTGCCAGATACTTGGGGCAATTGCGCTTCCAGTGACCCATACCCTTGCAATAGAAGCACTCTGTTTCAGGCTTAGGTCCAGCCTTGGGTTTCTTCGGCGGATTGGCAACAGGCTTGCCGCTCTTCTTCGAATTGCCCTTCTTGCCTTTGCCGTTTCTCTTGAAACTAGTGGTCTTGCTCACCATCAACACTTGATGCTCTTTACGGAGTTCAGACTCTGCGACTTTCAGCATCGCAAACAACTCGCCGGGAGACTTGTTCATCCCTTGCATGTTGTAGTTCAACACAAAGCCTTTATAGCATGGCGGCAGTGATTGAAGGATTCTGTCAGTGATAGCTTCTTGCGGGAGTTCAATCCCCAGTTCAGCTAGACAGTTTGAGTACCCAGACATTTTGAGCACATGTTCACTGACAGACGAGTTTTCCTCCATCTTGCAAGCATAGAATTTATCGGAGGTCTCATACCTCTCGATCCGGGCGTTCTTCTGAAAAATAAACTCCAACTCCTGGAACATCTCAAATGCTCCATGACGCTCAAAGCGACGTTGAAGTCCCGGTTCTAAGCCATACAAGACTGCACATTGAACTATTGAGTAGTCCTCCTTACGTGCTAACCAAGCGTTCTTAACATCCTGATCAGCCGTAGCGGGTGGTTCATCTCCTAGCGCAGCATTAAGGACATAATCCTTCTTCCCAGCTTGTAAGATTAGCTTAAGATTACGAGCCCAGTCTACAAAGTTGCTTCCATCATCTTTCAACTTAGCTTTCTCTAGGAACGTATTAAAATTCAGGATGACTGTCGCGTGAGCCATGATCTACAACACAAATATATTCAAAGTGGACTTAGACTATGTTCAAGATAATTAGAGTTCAACTTAATCAAATTATATGCTAAACTCCCACTCAAAAAGTACATCTCTCTAGTCATTTGAGTGGTTCATGATCCACTTACACTATCCCAAGTCCGATCATCACGTGAGTCGAGAGTAGTTTCAGTGGTAAGCATCCCTATGCTAATCATATCAGCTATATGATTCATGATCGACCTTTCGGTCTCATGTGTTCCGAGGCCATGTATGCACATGCTAGGCTCGTCAAGCTTAACCCGAGTGTTCCGCGTGCGCAACTGTTTTGCACCCGTTGTATGTGAACGTTGAGTCTATCACGCCTGATCATCACGTGGTGTCTCGAAACGACGAACTGTAGCAACGGTGCACAGTCGGGGAGAACACAATTTCGTCTTGAAATTTTAGTGAGAGATCACCTTATAATGCTACCGTCGTTCTAAGCAAAATAAGGTGCATAAAAGGATTAACATCACATGCAATTCATAAGTGACATGATATGGCCATCATCACGTGCTTCTTGATCTCCATCACCAAAGCACCGGCACGATCATCTTGTCACCGGCGCCACACCATGATCATCCATCAACGTGTTGCCATCGGGGTTGTCGTGCTACTTATGCTATTACTACTAAAGCTACATCCTAGCAAAATAGTAATCGCATCTGCAAGCACATATGTTAGTATAAAGACAACCCTATGGCTCCTGCCGGTTGCCGTACCATCGATGTGCAAGTCGATATTTCTATTACAACATGATCATCTCATACATCCAATATATCACATCACATCATTGGCCATATCACATCACAATCATACCCCGCAAAAACAAGTTAGACGTCCTCTAATTTTGTTGTTGCATGTTTTACGTGGTGACCAAGGGTATCTAGTAGGATCGCATCTTACTTACGCAAACACCACAACGGAGATCTATGAATTGCTATTTAACCTCATCCAAGGACCTCCTCGGTCAAATCCGATTCAACTAAAGTTGGAGAAACCGTCACTTGCCAGTCATTTTTGAGCAAAGGGGGTTACTCGTAACGATGAAACCAGTCTCTCGTAAGCGTACGAGTAATGTCGGTCCAAGCCGCTTCAATCCAACAATACCGCGGAATCAAGAAAAGACTAAGGAGGGCAGAAAAACGCACATCACCGCCCACAAAACCTTTTGTTTTCTACTCGAGAAGACATCTACGCATGAACCTAGCTCATGATGCCACTGTTGGGGAACGTCGCATGGGAAACAAAAAATTTCCTACGCGCACGAAGACCTATCATGGTGATGTCCATCTACGAGAGGGGATGACTGATCTATGTACCCTTGTAGATCGTACAACAGAAGCGTTAGAGAACGCGGTCGATGTAGTGGAACGTCCTCACGTCCCTCGATCCGCCCCGCGAACAATCCCGCGATCAGTCCCACGATCTAGTACCGAACGGACGGCACCTCCGCGTTCAGCACACGTACAGCTCGACGATGATCTCGGCCTTCTTGATCCAGCAAGAGAGACGGAGAGGTAGAGGAGTTCTACGGCAGCGTGACGGCGCTCCGGAGGTTGGTGATGATCTTGTCTCAGCAGGGCTCCGCCCGAGCTCCGCAGAAACGCGAACTAGAGGAAAAACTATGGAGATATGTGGTCGGGCAACCGTGAGAAAGTCGTCTCAAATCTGCCGTAAAAGCTCCATATATATAGGAGGAGGGAGGGGGACCTTGCCTTGGGGTCCAAGGGACCCTCAAGGGGTCGGCCGAGCCAAGGGGGGGGAGGACTCCCCCCCAAACCGAGTTGGAGTTGGTTTGGTGGGAGGAGTCCCCCTCCCTTCCCACTTCCTCCCTCTTTTTTTTTCTTTTTCTTTGATTTCCTTCTCTTGGCGCATAGGCCCCTTTGGGGCTGTCCCACCAGCCCACTAAGGGCTGGTGTGTCTCCCCAAAGCCTATGGGCTTCCCCGGGGTGGGTTGCCCCCCCGGTGAACTCCCGGAACCCATTCGTCATTCCCGGTACATTCCCGGTAACTCCGAAAACCTTCCGGTAATCAAATGAGGTCATCCTATATATCAATCTTCGTTTCCGGACCATTCCGGAAAACCTCGTGACGTCCGTGATCTCATCCGGGACTCCGAACAACATTCGATAACCAACCATATAACTCAAATACGCATAAAACAACGTCGAACCTTAAGTGTGCAGACCCTGCGGGTTCGAGAACTATGTAGACATGACCCGAGAGACTCCTCGGTCAATATCCAATAGCGGGACCTGGATGCCCATATTGGATCCTACATATTCTACGAAGATCTTATTGTTTGAACCTCAGTGGCAAGGATTCGTATAATCCCGTATGTCATTCCCTTTGTCCTTCGGTATGTTACTTGCCCGAGATTCGATCGTCAGTATCCGCATACCTATTTCAATCTTGTTTACCGGCAAGTCTCTTTACTCGTTCCGTAATACAAGATCCCGCAACTTACACTAAGTTACATTGCTTGCAAGGCTTGTGTGTGATGTTGTATTACCGATTGGGCCCCGAGATACCTCTCCGTCACACGGAGTGACAAATCCCAGTCTTGATCGATACTAACTCAACTAACACCTTCGGAGATACCTGTAGAGCATCTTTATAGTCACCCAGTTACGTTGCGACGTTTGATACACACAAAGCATTCCTCCGGTGTCGGTGAGTTATATGATCTCATGGTCATAGGAATAAATACTTGACAGCAGAAAACAGTAGCAACAAAATGACACGATCAACATGCTACGTCTATTAGTTTGGGTCTAGTCCATCAGGTGATTCTCCCAATGACGTGATCCAGTTATCAAGCAACAACACCTTGTTCATAATCAGAAGACACTGACTATCATCGATCAACTGGCTAGCCAACTAGAGGCATGCTAGGGACGGTGTTTGTCTATGTATCCACACATGTAAATGAGTCTTCATTCAATACAATTATAGCATGGATAATAAACTATTATCTTGATACAGGAATTATAATAATAATTATACATTTATTATTGCCTCTAGGGCATAATTCCAACATACGTAACATGGACGGGCCATGAAACGTGCGTACGCTGGGCGGCCGAGAATTGCGTGGTATGCGCTCTGGAAGTCGACCACTTCGAACGTCAGCTTCTCCTTGCGAAAGTTCTTGTCAGAGCCGAAAACGACTTCCAACGCGATCTGGCTGAGTGACTTAGCCTTCCGTCCAGGGATGACTCCATGGAACTGCATGCTGCTCTCGCTGAGTTTGGACATCGGAATGCCCATCCCCTTGAGCGTGTCGGCATACATGATGTTCAAGCCGCTGCCGCCGTCCATGAGAAATTTGCGCAGTCGGACTCCTTCCACCACCGGGTCGACGACCAGAGCCTATCTCCCCGGGGTGGGTACGTGTGCTGGATGATCCGACTGGTCAAAGGTGATCGCAGTCTGAGACCATTTGAGGAACTTGGGGTTGGTGGGGGTGGCCATGTTCACCTCCCTGTTCACCAACTTCAGTCGACTCTTGCTCTCGACGTCAGCAAAAATCATGAGAGTTGCATGGACTTGGGGGAACGGATCCTCCTTATCCTCCTCATCCTGTTCGTTGTCTTTTTCACTCGGTTGACCTTCGCCGAACCCCTGGATCAAGAGGCGACACTGTCGAGTGGTATGCTTTGGATATATGGGGTTGCATTCTTCGTCCATCTTTGTGTGAACCGGACAAGGCTGGTCCAGGATGGGATTATTGAACTGCTTCTTCTTGGGGATAAACTGCGCCTTCCCTTTGCCCTTGAACTTGGCATTGGTCACGGCTGCAGCTTCTGCTTGCGGAGTGGACGGAGCTTTCTGCTTCTGCTTCCGAGTGTTACTCCCGTCTCCATCACCGACTGTCTTGTGTTTGCCGCTTCGGATGCGGTCCTCTTCTTCGCCGTTTGCATAGCGAGCCGCTATCTCCATCATTTTGCTCATGGAGATGTCGCCTGTTCGGCGAAACTTTAGGTACAGATCCCTGTACCGCACGCCTGCCTTGAAGGCGCAGACTGCTTGATGCTCGGTGACGTTCTCTACCGTGTGGTAGAGAGTTGTCCAACGCTGGATGAAGTCGCGTAGGGGCTCGTTCTGCTTCTGGACGCAGTGCTGGAGCTCCACGAGGCCCGCAGGACGCTTGCATGTCCCTTCGAAGGTCTTGACGAACACTCGGGCCAAATCTGCCCAACTGTAGATGCTGGAGGGGGCTAACTGGTTCAGCCACGCTCGCGCCGAGCCGTCGAGCATCAGGGGGAGATGTTTCATGGCGACATGGTCGTCCCCTCCTCCGATCTGGACTGCCACTCGGTAATCATCCAGCCACGTTTCTGGCTTGGACTCTCCTGTAAACTTGCTAATTCCTGTCGCCAATTTGAAGTTTGGCGGGATGTCAGCCAAACAGATGGCTCGACTGAAACACTCGGGACCAGACACGATGGTCCTGCTTCCACTCGGACGGTCCATATCATAACCATCGCGGTGGGCTCGGCCCCGGTCGACCCTTCACTGAGCGATACGCCCTCTCGCGTCGGGCCTTGGGTCGTAAGTGTCCCCGACTGAACGCCGATCATCATGATGTCGGGGCCCGTAGGGCCCACCCCGCGGAGGGGTGCGTGAACGGTGGCGATCTTCGTGATTGATGGAACGGCTGCCTCCTCTGTGCCGCTGATGGGAACCAGGGCTGTGAACCGACCGATGCGTATTCGCATGAACGGAACTATTATGGATCGTGTTATGCGACTGAGAGACTGCCGAATTCTGCTGCTGCGCCGTGTGCAACAGGGCTCAGATCTGCTCGATCCCCCTACCAGCCTCTGAATCAGTCAGCTGGAGGGAATCGGCTATCTTGGAAGCCGCAGCCAAGTTGAGGAGGGGTGTGCGGAACAACTCCACGTTGCTCCGCCGAGTGTGCCGACTGGCAGAACGGCGAGGTGGACGACGCGCGCCAGACGTTCGCCAACCTCGCGTCCGCTCCGGCCAGCTTGACGAGGATCTTCATGGGAGTTTGCCATGTGTACTTCTGCTGCGGACCCGCGACCCGTATACTCGCTTGGGAACTCAGTCGGAACTGAGTCCGAGTGCTGGGACAGCGGGGCAACCACAACGGACTCTAGAACCGCCACTTGTGAAGACGCGTTCTGGCGTGCCTGGGCGTGTTGCACCCAACGCTGGAGCCGCGGACGGCGAGACCGCTTGTTGCGGCGCGTGACGGCTGTACAGGTCGACACCGGAGCCGAATGTTGGAGAAGAAGAATGCCGCGGGCGCCGGCACGGAAGTGCGTAGCTCCAGGACGGGGAAGCACCTCGACATCGAGAGGTGCATCCCGAAGCCACGCCGAATCGTCGATGATGAAGGAGAGAGCACCGAAGAAGATCTGGTGACCCATGCTCGAACCTCCACCGGACGTCATGACGAAAGAAAGTAGTCGCAAACTCGCCGGAAATCGCTTAGACGCCTGCCCCACGGTTGGCGCCAACTGTCGT
The DNA here is from genome assembly GCF_904849725.1 of Hordeum vulgare subsp. vulgare. Classification (NCBI taxonomy): domain Eukaryota; kingdom Viridiplantae; phylum Streptophyta; class Magnoliopsida; order Poales; family Poaceae; genus Hordeum; species Hordeum vulgare. The sequence continues at coordinate 65,830,995 of NC_058523.1, forward strand.
GGGTATAAGCCTGACAGTAGATGTGTAGGGTATGAAAAGGATGGGCAGAGTCCTAGCTACGGCGAGGTTGTATGAGTTCAGGCCCCTCTGCGGTGGAGGTAATAGCCCTATGTCTCAGTGCTTAGGGAGCTTGTTGTCGAGTGGAATAGGGAATACAATGAGTTGCTAACCCCTTTACCAGCGGGGGAGGGTGGCTTATATAGAGTGCGCTGCCCTCCACAACGGTCCCGATACAGGGGTGGAGTAGTGGTGATTGAATGTGTACGTTACAGGTAACGTACGCCCTAAATGCTAATAAATTTACCTGGAAACGTACGACCGTTTCCCTCCAGGGGGGTTACGACGTACCGAGTGGTATCCAGTCGGTTAGCTTGATATGCTCCGAATGTTAGTCTCCGACTGGATAATCGAGGGTACGTTACCGACTGGACGACAGGGACTCCTTAATTCAGTCGGAGCTGACTAAGGGCCTAGTCCTTTGTGAGGGGTAGTCTTTGGGTAGGACCTACAGGGCAGGCCTATGACCCTACCCTAGGACTATAACCCCATTAGCACCGATCAGTTCTTTCTCAGGTTGAGACCAAGGGTGGAGAAAACAGATCAAGAGGAAGAGCATTATTCAGATTCATCAGATAGTGATTATGTACCAGAAATTGTTGACAGTGACTATGACTTAGAGGATGAAGATGATGATCTGATGCAGGAGCAGTTGAAACCAATTCAAGATAAGAAAGGGAAGAAGGTGGTGGAAGAAGGCAATTTTGAAGAAGAGGAATTAAATGCTCCAGATTCCGATGAGGCTGAAATGAAATTCAATTTCAAATCATTCACAACAGCAGATATGCATGAACCTACATTCCATGCAGGCCAACTGTTTTCTTCTGTAGAGCTGTTGAGAAAAGCCATTAGAGAGTATAGTTGCAAAGAGAGAGTGAACATAAAATTTCCAAAGAATGACAAGACCAGGCTTGGTGCAAAGTGTGAGGAAGGTTGCCCCTGGTATCTATATGCATCTTGAAATAATAGGACAAATTCTGTAATGGTGAAAACATTCAATGGGCAGCATACTTGTGAGAAAAAATGGCAAGTTACAACACTTACAGCAAGGTACATTGCTCATAAATATGTAGACAAAATAAGGGCATGTGACAAAATTTTTGTGAAGGCCTTAGCAGGTTTTGTGCAAGATGATTGGAACATGACAATCAAAAGGGGGAAGCTGGGTAGAGCTTGGAAGATAGCATATGACATTATCTATGGAGATGAGATTGCATAGTACAACTTGTTGTGGGATTATGCAAATGAGTTTAGGAGATCAAACCCAGGAAGTACATTTCTTGTTGGACTGTCACAAGATGGACAATTTGAGAAATGCTATTTTTCTTTTGATGCATGCAAGAGGGGGTTCTTATCTGCATGTAGGCCTATCATTTTTCTTGATGGTTGCCACTTGAAGACAAAATATGGAGGAGTACTCTTAAGTGTAGTTGGAATGGATCCCAATGATTGCATATTTCCTGTTGCACATGCAGTTGTGCAGAGTGAAGATACCAACAAGACAAGAAGCTTGGAAGCAGCAGATAGATCAGCAAGAAAATACAAGGATTGAGGCAGAGTTGCAAGAGAAAAATATGAGGGAGGCAACAAGACAAGAGCTTGCATGTGAGTCTGAGACAGCAGAAGTGGAGAGAAGTGCAGCCCCAATGAGTAGTGCAGCCCAATGAAGAGAAGTGCATCATGCTCAAGTCAAAGCATTAGAGGTTTTTAAAAACCCAGAAGAGTTAACATGTTTGATGAACTAAGATAGGAAAAGTTAAATGAAGGTGTTGAAACTGAAGATCATATAGCTTCTTTTATTTTGTGTTCTGCTTATGATCAGCTCGAGATCATCCATAACTGGATATGATACATGAACCATAAGTATTATGCTGTTATGTGATATATGATCTTCCATGCAATGAACCTTAAGTATTTTCCTGTTGTGTGATATATCATCTTCCATGCAATGTACTTGTGAGATCTTTCATTGCAATATCATAACAAGTTAACAACATAGAGGCACAACACAACTACATTGCTCAATTTTCATAAAAACACATAGATAAACATAGTTTTGCTACAAAGCACACACCAAATGGTTCTGAAACAACATACGGAAACATAGATAAACATAGTTCTGCTACAAAGCACAACACACACCAAATGCTCAATTTTCATACATAGTGCCATCAATTTTGCCTAGCACAGTGGTGAATTCGTGCTTGCGCGTCAGGTCCTCCCCTTCGTTTGGCAGCCAATCAGCCGACAGGTCTTCACTGAGTAGAGGACCACGATCAATGACCTCCTTCATGTGGCAGATCACATGATACACAAGTGTCTTCTTCTTCCTCGACGATGATAGTCCATAAGACGCTGCAATTTCAAGGGAAACAAACTCTTCCAAGGAATGTGGAGGAGGATCTGTGCACAATGCTAACTTTGGCTCGGGTATCTTCACGTGCACAACCTTGCCCACTTTCGATGGATCACGGAGCCACACCATTACCTCCAGTTCACGACGGTTCTTCGGCGGTATAATCTCTATCAGGTCGCCACCCAAGTCCTTCAGGAGCCCTCTCAATGACTCCGACGACCATGGCTGATCCGGGAGGCCTTCGAAACTAACCTCGCACTTGTACTCGAAAGCAGCAGAAGTGCCGCGCACCTCTCTCACCCAGCGCTCAAACTTCATCCACCGACGGCAGCACTTGATCTTCATCGACGTCTGTAGCACCGCCGTGCACTTCTCATCCGTTGAAACAGCAACCACAGGTCATGCGGGGGACATGCAACATAGATGGTCACCTCCACCGGCAACACGCCGCAATGCTCCTCCATTGTGGCCAATAGAGCGGGCGCCGTCACAGCATGCTCGCTATCACCAACCGTAATGGCCAGCAGGACCAGCCTGCGGTAGCGAGCCTCAATAGCGTCCATGGATGGAGTGCGCGCGAGCATGACATGGCTCCTCTCCGGACGGAGACACGGCTCGCCCCGACGCCATACCTCCTGGGGATATGCCTCGCCAGCAAGCTACGCCTCGATCCATCACCGGTGCCGACCGCCGCCGACGAGCTACCGCCGTCTTCGCCCACCGCCGTCGACGAGGTCACGCTCGCTTCGCCCATATGCTAGGGATTGCGGGTGGGGTTTGGGGATTTTTTCCTTAGGACGAAACGGTACAACGCCTTATCCACTCGAGCTGACGGCTGGGTCCCCCTGACACGCGGGGCCAGGATGACGTGGCATAGGGAGGAGTACGCGGTATGTTTTGTTTCTGGACGTTTTATGAAGATCTTGTGGTCCTAATTATGAAAAGTCGCCGACCCAAAAGGTCTTCTCGTGGCTGAGTAAGAAGGGCTTCCATACTAAAAGTCCGTATATTATTGATTCGTAAAAGTTGTTTGCATTTTACGGAAAAATGATTTTGTAAATTGGATGGGCGGCGGCCGAGCAGATCTTGTAAACCGGACTCGTAAAAAGGATGAATATCCTTTTTTACGGGTTCGATTACGGGTCAGGTCGGTCGTCGCCCGTCGTCGACCCAGAAATCAGTTATTTGCATTTCAATTGCAAACATGAAAACACATTTTTTTGCTTCTTTATTTTCTTTAAAGGCATTGGATACATAATAATTTACTAATTTTTTGCAAAAAATAGCTGGATCAAAGAACACAAGAATCATAATTAGGCATTTTTGAAGATATCCAACTTCCATAACTTCTCCTACTAGTTGGATCAACATCTTTTTTCATGCATTTGTTGTTTATCTGCGGATTCTTGATCTTACATCCTTCATTCTTCGGCTTTGATTCTAAAGAATTAGACGTTGCTTCCCTCTAATTTCTTTTGTATTTGCACATGCACCTACATCATTAGCCTCAATTATACTAAGTAATGCACGAACATCTATTAAGTTTTTTCTATCAATAAATCGATGTATTCTTCCTCCCAATACCAAAATGAGCATCCACCTTCCTACACACATGAACATATCAATAAGCTGCCGAAATTTAACCAAATAAGTTGACAGAGCCTAAGGGAAAAAAGAACATACCCCATCATTATTGCATTTGAAGAATACCTATCCGAGGTGTTGTCGCGTGCTAGATGTGAGCCGCAGCACTATCTCTGTGCAGTATGAGCGACATTGGCAAGCCGGCGAGTCGCTGCTCGAGCACCGAGCCCCGGCAATGGCCGGTTGAGTGCTTGCCGGCAAACGACGACGACGGCTAGAGGACGAACCAATACCTGCATGCGGCGCTGGCGCTTTGCCGTGGCTTCGCGGGGTGCTCCCTGACCAATCCATGGCTTGGCGCAGCTGCTGGTTGCCGGAAATGCTAGATCCAGCACGCACGACAAACAGTCTCCGATCTGCAACTTTCCGGCCAGCCATGGCAGCAGGAAGGGGTAGGTCAATTCCGGGCATGTGGTGGCCCACCGGCGTGATTCCGGCGGCTAGTATGGTCAGAATCGTAGGCGGCAGCATGGCAGCGGTGGGTGGGGAAAAACCACGGGCTGAAATTTCTCACCCGCCAAGCACTCCCGATATATACAGGGCACCGGTGGGGCAACTTGGAGAACCTGCGTTTCCGCAGGTTGGGATGGAAATTTTGGCGCGCCCCATAAAAATATTTACGGATCCGACGCGTTTGTGGGATCTGATCGGACAACTTTTCCTTACGAATCTGTATTTTGATAACTATTTTACAGGTTGAGACATTATACTGGATCTACTAGATATGCTCTAACAACTACTAACTTTTCCTTGGTTTATAAGACTTGCCTATATTTTTAGATCTATAATTCGATCAATATGAGATTAGTTGTATACTCTAAAAATTATATCATTAAAAAGTATATAATTAAAAAATTTAATGATATAATTTTTATAATATTTAACTTGGGGTATGTTTGTTTATTTGTTAATCTAACGATACACGCATATCTTAAAACTGAAAAGAAATAGTATAACAACAAATTATACAACGTGTGGATCATAACAAAAACTATTTAAGGTGCACCATCATCACTAACTGAAGCCTCAAAGGCTTAACTCATTATCCCTTGAGGGTGAGCCGCACCTAGCCAAATTCTTATTTGCTTAACTCAAAGTTGCTCGTCACTTGCGGGTCACCACTGCCCATGTCGTGTTTCTTGCATTCAGCAAACACCCAGCACACTAGCTGACACCTCGTAGCCCCGTCTGACCTACAGCCGCCAAAATGCGTGAATCCAGAGAATATTTTGGTCTTTTTCTTCGACAAGGTGGAGCTCCACTATTAGAAAATTGTCCATTTGTTTCGGTTCCAGACGTCCATTAGCTCCGGTTTTGGAACCGGGACTAAAGGATCGGGACTAAAGAGCTTTAGTCCCGGTTTGCTTACCAACCGGGACAGAATGGTCTTCACGTGACCGCTGCGTTGAGTCCAGATAGAAGAAACATTAGTCCCAGTTGGTAACACCAAACGGGACCAAATAACATCTACGCGTCAGCATCTGACCGGAGCTGGGGTTTTTTGTTTTTTTATGGAGGGGTGGGGGGTGGGGGGGGGGGGGGGTTGGAGGGTTAATTTAGTGGTTTCATATTGTTTTAGTTAGCTAATAAAGAGAAGTGTCCTCTCTTTTTTCGTGCTTGATTGACGCTAGCTACTATACATATAGAAAGAACTTGACGCTAGCTAATAAAAAAATGAAGGAAACCGTCTACAATTCCTAACATCTTTTACAATATAACATATTTTACAACTCCTAACATCATCTACCTAAGATCTAATCACAAATAACCCATATAGTATTCTCCTCTTTAGATATGATGTGGTCAAGAAAGAATCCGGCCAATTCCTTTTGAATTGCTCGTATGCGATCATGTGTTAGGAGTTCATCCCACATTTGCCAGATCTAATTTAAAGAATGAGGTCAATACTTGCATATATATATGAATAAAACTCAACAAAATTGATGATAATATATAAATTAAGATTATTAATATTATTTACGCACTCGATATTGTTTCTCAGATAAACCCGCCCGCTCAGAGATCGAGAGGCGAATGAACTCGCATACGTAGTATGCACATAATTGAGTCCCACCTTCTTGGTACAAGCACTTTACGAGAATAGAGTTCAGTCAAACTGATAAGCAAGCATGGTCATGATATATCAATGAAAATTTAAATCAATTTGAGATGCGCGGAACTAGCTTGTACTACTTACTTTGGGGTGCGTAAATTGCAACTTTTTGTTTAGACCGGGGGTCTTTTTGGTGAACTTCTTCCAAGCCCTGTCAGACAAAGAAAATGATTACTTGATATCAGGAAATTAACGAAAGTTGCATGCCGATATGGTCCCGGTATTGACTAAACTTACTTCTTGAGCATTGCAGTCATGTCCGCATAATACTCGGGATCTTTACGTCTCGAGTCTAAGACAGATACTTTTGCCCCGACAAGCTTAATGGATAACAGAATATAGTCATAACTGCGCACGCATATATAACTCATCAATTACATTACTTAACCTCGAGTAAGCGAAACCGAGTATACAGAGAAGACAACAACACTCACTTAAAGTTGTAAGGAAAGAGTATTTCCCTTTTGTTTTGATTTATAAGGAACGACTTTAGCAAGTTGACCTCGGTCTCTTTGGTTGAGTATCGTACCGACCATTCATTTACAACATCTGGGCTAATGAACCCAACGTCGAAGATTCCTGCTTTTTTTAATTCGACGATCTTCAATCTGCATAATATATATAGTAAGGATAATTATATATATACATGCAATGAACGAGCTAAGCTAGAGACTTAACTATAGAAGTAATACATACAAACAGTAGGAACTCACGAGTTGTTTGTCGAGGGCCAGTTGATCGTATAACTCAAATAACTCCACAAATTCAACAGGCATCACTGGAGCTCCTATAAATTCATGCTCTGGTTTCACTTCCATATAGATAGTGTCTTTCCCAGACTCCATGCAGGTATTCATGTACCACTCATGGAATTTGTGCGTCATCGGTGTTAGAGGAGGATGACCAGGTTTGACGAGAGGCTTCTCGTGCATGTATTTATATTTTTCTTCTGTTACCTCACCCGTTTGAAAAATTACATCATCCCCCAAGTAATCACCAGGATTTGTACCGGGCACCATCCCCGGAGGATTAGCGACAATATCGCTAGACACCTTGAGCGGGGGGCACGATTGCTTCTCCTGTTGGCCGAGCTGGGGAATTGTTTTCCCACTTCTTTGTTTTGCTAACCTTGTATCACTTCTAGCCGACAGAGCGGCGGTGTCTCTCTTCCGCTTGAGAGAAGGAGGAGGAGGAGGACGACGAGTGCCCTGATCACTCGCCAGGGAAGGATGAAGAGGAGGAGGCGGAGTGCCCTGACTCGCCGAAGGAGGAGGAGGACGAGGAGGCGGAGTGCAATGATCACTCGCTGAAGGAGGAGGAGGAGGAGGAGGAGGAGGCGGAGTGCCTTGATCACTCGCCGGAGGAGGAGGAGGAGGAGGCGGAGTGCCCTGATCACTCGCCAGAGGAGGAGGAGGAGGAGGCGGCGGAGTGCCCTGACTCGCAGGAGGCGTCCAGTTTGGAAGCTTGATGTACTCCTTCTGCCATGGACATGTATTCCTCACAGCATGAACCAATTTGTTCTCCCCTTCACCTATAGGGTGGTCAAGCTCGAGCTCCTCAAATGCCTTCATTACTTCATCCACCATCACAACAGCAAAGCCATGTGGAATCGGAAGGCAGTGAAAAGTTCCGTTAGGTTGAGGAGGTGCAACAAAACCGATAGCAGCCTTGAAAGTGAGGTTCCGCCATTTTGTTATAAGCTCGCAATGTTGAGCCTCCGTGATAGTATCCACGGGGTAGCTAGGAGCCGTGAATTCAGGCTGAACGAGCTCCGTGGAAGCCACACTGCTTCTCCGCTGAGATGGCGGGGTAGCTTCTAGGTAGCTCGCTGGCTCTCAAGTTCCTCTAGATTGTCTAGTCTTGCATTGATCTTCTATATGCCGCTCAGCTCCGCTTTCCTCTTTCTCTCTTAGCTTCTATAACCACCTCGTTGGGAAACCCAACCTTCCATGGAACGGATCCTGGTGTCCCTCGTGGTCGTCCAGGGTGCTCAACATTCCCTAGGGACTCAGTCAGCTCGTCCTTCTCTCTATCGGGAATGAACGTCCCTTCCTGCACTGCAGTGATACACTTCTAAAGCTTCTTGATGGGTATTGCAAGTTGCTGGTTCGTCCAACGATACTTCCCTGTTTCAGGGTCCAAAGTTCCCCCAACCATGAAGAACCAAGTCCTTGAACGGTATGGCCAGTTAAATGTCTGTGGTTTGACCCCTTTATCAATCAGGTCATTCTTAGCTTTGTCCCACAAAGGACGGGCTTTAAGGTAGTCACCTGACCCCTGTGATGGTGATGTTGCTTCTTTGCAGCATTGTTCTTGTTTGTCTCTAACATTTTCTTACTCTTGTCTGATGTCTTGTAGGCCACAAATGCGGGCTAGTGATCTCTCATCTTCTCAAATTGGACGATGAATTCTGGAGTCTTCCCTTTGTCGACAAACTTTGATTTCAACTCTTTCTTCCACCTCCTGAATAGATCTGCCATCTTCTTAAGAGCACAAGCCTTCACCAGTGGCTCTATAACTGGTTTATTCGGATCCTCCTCTGGCGGTAGGGAGAAATTTGCCTTCAAGATGGTCCAGAAGATCATCTTTGTGCCTATCGGTGACATAATCACCTTCAGGGACGTCGTCGCCCTTAGGATTATTCCATTGCTTGATGCTGATCAGGATGTTGTACCTAACAATAGCTCCATGCTACCTCTTGAGCTTGCGTTGGTTTTTCCCTTGAAGAGGAAAGGGTGAGGCAGCACAGTAGCAATAAGTATTTCCCTCAGTTTGAGAACCAAGGTATCAATCCAGTAGGAGTATCAAGATGAGGCACCAATGTACCTCCGCAAAAACAAACAAACTTGCACCCAACGCTACAAAGGGGTTGTCAATCCCTTCACGATTATTTGCAAGGTGAGATCTGAAGATGAAAAGTGCAACAAAGTAATTTTGTGGATCTGAAAATATGAGGTGAAGTAGACCCGGGGGGCATAGTGTTCACTAGAGGCTTCTCTCACGATAGCAAGTATTATGGTGGGTGAACGAATTACTATCGAGCAACTGATAGAATCACGCAAAGTCATGGTGATATCTAAGGCAATGATCATACATATAGGCATCACGTCCGAGACTAGTAGACCGATACTTTCTGCATCTACTACTATTACTCCACACATCGACCGCTATCCAGCATGCATCTAGTGTATTAAGTTCATAACAAACAAAGTAACGCCTTAAGCAAGATGACATGATGTAGAGGGATAGATTCATGCAATAGATATAAACCCCATCTTTTTACCCTTGATGGCAACAACATGATGCGTGCCTCGCTACCCCTTCCGTCACTAGGTGAGGATGCTGCACGGTATGAACCCAAAACCAAGCACTTCTCCCATTGCAAGAATTATAGATCAAGTTGGCCAAACGAAACCCACAACTCGAAGAGAATTACAAGGATACGAAATAATGCATATAAGAGATCAGAGGAGACTCAAATAATATTCAGAGATAATATGATCATAAATCCACAATTCATCGGATCTCGACAAACACACCGCAAAAGAAGGTTACATCGGATAGATATCCATGAAGATCATGGAGAACTTTGTATTGAAGATCCAAGAGAGAGAAGAAGCCATCTAGCTACTAGCTATGGACCCGAAGGTCTGTGGTGAACTACTCATGCATCATCGGAGAGGCAATGATGTTGATGAAGAAGCCCTCCGTGTCCGAATCCCCCTCCGGCAGGGTACCAGAACGGTCCCCAAATGGGATCTTGCGGAGACAGAAGCTTGCGGAGGCGGAAAAGTATTTTCGTGGCTCTCTCTGGTGGTTCTGGATTTTTAGAGAATTTATAGGCGAAAGAAGTAGGGCAAAGGAGCCACGTGAGGCCCACAAGCCTACTAAGCGCGGCCCCCAGGCCGTGGCTAGGGGGCTTGTGACCTTCCGCGGGGTCTCCTGCCTTGGTTCTCAAGTCCCGTGCGTATCTTCTGTCATTGAAAAAATCATCCCGCAGATTTTATTCCGTTTGGACTCCGTCTAATATTCTTCTCTGAAAAAGGTCAAAAACACGAAAAAACAGAAACTGGCACTTGGCACTGAGTTAATAGGTTAGTCCCAAAAAATATATAAAATAGCATATTCATGCATACAAAAGATCCAAAGTTGACAAGATAATAGCATGGAACCATCAAAAATTATAGATACGTTGGAGATGTATCACTTCGAACTGAGCAGAAAATACGTCCTTGGTCCGCTTGGGTAGAATCGGTAGGCCATGGTCCGCGAGTGATGTGATCATGAACTTTTCATCCTTGAGCAACCTTCTCTTCGGGCCTCATCTCGTAACCGAAGTTTGGCTCGATCCGGACTTTGCAACATCTCCCACCTCCGTTCGGTCACCGGAGCCGTCATCATGGTCTCCTTCTTCCTCCAGCATTCGCTCACCGGAGCCATCATGATCATGTCCTTCCTCCTCCATTGTTCGATCACCGAAGACGTCATCCTCTCCTTCCAGACCATCGATGGTGTTGAGATACCAAGAGACCTCATTTCCGTCGCGGATTATCTCACCCAACAGCTGTTCTTGTTCCAAGTTTCTTGCATCCATAGTTTCTGCAAATATTACAACATAGCAATTAATATACAAACATGAATGTACGATGTACAGACCACCTCTCTCATGAATGTCAAACAATAGATTCACAAAAAATATTCTTCTATGAACAAAAACCGTGTCTCGTCACTACTTGGAGGGTTGTGTTTAGTTCATCCATAAAGGAATCTTCGCAAATCATAAATGTATAATCATAAACTAGAAACATCAATCATGATATTCTTATACATAAACAAATGTACATAGTGAATAGTTGTAAATGTACAAAAATGCATCGTGAATATTTGAAAATGTACTCGGGGGCGACAGCGACAACGATGGGCTCGGGGGCGAGGTCAACGGTGATGGGCTCGGGGCGACGACGACGGCGATGGGCTCGGGGGCGACGACGACGGTGATGGGCTCGGGGCGACAATGGATCGGGGCGACGGCAACGACGATGGGCTCGGGGGCGATGGTGAAGGGGTCGACGATGGGCTCGGGGGTGACGATGTAAACGGGATTGGGACGATGGCGGTGGCGACGGGCTCGGGGGCGACGGCGACAACGATGGGCTCGAGGCGACGACGGGTGGGGGGGAGGGAGACGGCGATGGGCTCGGGGCGACGACGGGCTCAGGGCGATGGCGATGGTGACGACGGGCTCATGGAGGAGACTTGGTGTAACGCCCCGGACACACCCGCCAGCGATCGTTACTCCTCGCGGGATCTAGACTGGCCCCATCCCGGTCGGTCACCCATCCTAGAACTACTCCAAGCCAAGCACGCTTAACTTGAGAGTTATAATCGAATGGGCTCCTGGAAAAGAAGGAATTCCTTATTGATATGAGTAGTCTATCATCCCTAATAAGCCAGGCTATCACACATGGGCCGGCGGCGATGGCCACAGGGTGGTGATGGCGACGACGAGGAGAGAAGAGAACAGGAGAAATGGGGTTGGTGGAAATTTCGATAAGTCCCGCCATATATATGTAGCTCCCAAGATGTGGTCCTATCCTTATTTTGGCGAGAGGGCCTCGACATGGATAGAAGTGTTGGAAATATGCCCTAGAGGCAATAATAAAATAGTTATTATTATATTTCCTGTTTCAAGATAATCGTTTATTATCCATGCCATAACTGTATTGAATGAAAACATAAATGCATGTGTGGATATATAGACAAAACTATGTCCCTAGTAAGCCTCTAGTTGACTAGCCAGTTGATCAAGGATGGTTAAGGTTTTCTGACCATATATAAGTGTTTTCACTTGATGACTGGATCACATCATTGGGAGAATGATGTGATGGACAAGACCCAAACTATAAACGTAGCATGTGATCGTGTCATTTTGTAGCTATTGTTTTCTGCATGTCAAGTATTCATTCCTATGACCATGAGATCATGTAACTCATTGACACCGGAGGAATACCTTCTGTGTATCAAACATCGCAACATTACTGGGTGACTATAAAGGTGCTCTACATGTATCTCCAAAGGTGTCCGTTGAGTTATCATGGATCAAGACTAGGATTTGTCACTCCGTGTGATGGAGATGTATCTCGGGGCCCACTCGGTCACTAGAGGTTTTGAGACACAACTTTGCCACTTGCAACCCTAAATCTCTACTTCGTAGTTCTTCTTCTAGATCGGATTTCTGTGGAGCTCGGGTGGAGCCCTGCAGGAATAAGATCATCACCATCACCGGTGCGCCGTCACGTTGCCGGAGAACTCATCTACTTCCCCGTCTCTCTTGCTGGATCAAGAAGGCAAAGATCGTCATCGAGCTATACGTGTGCTGAACGCGGAGGTGCCTGATACGTCTCAAACGTATCTATAATTTTTGATGGTTTCATGCTGTTATCTTGTCATCTTTGGATGTTTTATGTACCTTCTATATCTTTTTTGGGACTAACTTATTAATTCAGTGCCAAGTGCCAGTTCCTGTTTTTTCTGTGTTTTTGGCTCTTTTCAGATCTGATTTTGGAACGGAGTCCAAACGGAATAAAATCCCCGAAATGATTTTTTCCCGAACGGAAGAAGATCAAGGGGCTTGTGAGCCAAGCCAGGAGGGCTCCAGGGAGCCCATAAGCCCCCAGTCCGCCACCAGGGGGAGACGGCGGTGGCAGGGCTTGTGGCCACCCTCGCGCCCCCCTGACCTAGATCTTTGGCCTATATATTCCCTAAAATACAACAAAAAATCAGGGGAGCCTCGAAAATACTTTTCCGTCGCCGCAAGCTTCCGTTTCCGCGAGATCTCATCTCGAGACCCTTCCCGGCACCCTGCCGGAGGGGACTTTTGGAGTTGGAGGGCTTCTTCATCATCATCATCATCACCCCTCGAGTGACTCGTGAGTAGTTCACTTCAGACCTACGGGTCCGTAGTTAGTAGCTAGATGGCTTCTTCCCTCTCTTGGATCTTCAATACAAAGTTCTCCATGATCTTCATGGAGATCTATCCGATGTAATCTTCTTTGGCGGTGTGTTTGTCGAGATCCGATGAATTGTGGATTTGTGATCAGATTATCTATGATATATATTTGAGTCTTTTCTGATTTCTTATATGCACGATTTGATATCCTTGTAAGTCTCTTCGAGTCTTGGGTTTTGTTTGGCCAACTAGATCTATGATCCTTGCAATGGGAGAAGTGCTTGGTTTTGGGTTCTTACCATGTGGTGACCTTTCCCAGTGACAGTAGGGGCAGCAAGGCAGACATTAAGTAGTTGCCATCAATGGTTGATATGAGATTGTGCATCTACATCATGTCATCTTGCTTAAGGCGTTACACTGTTCTTTCGGACTTAATACACTAGATGCATGCTGGATAGTGGTTGACGTGTGGAGTAATAGTAGTAGATGCACACAGTATGAGTCTACTTGTTTTGGACGTGATGCCTATAGATATAATCATTGCCATAGATGACGTCACGACTTTGCGCGGTTCTATCAATTGCTCAACAATAATTAGTCACCCACCGTCTACTTGCTTTCATGAGAGAAGCCACTAGTAAACAATACGGCCCCCGGGTCTATTCACATCTATCGTTTCCACTTTTGCTTTTACTTTGCTTTGTTACTTTGTTGCTTCCAATTCTGACTTGGCCAACAATCTATAAGGGATTGACAACCCCTTCATAGCGTTGGGAGCAAGCTTTTTCCTCTTATTCTTCTTCTTCTTCTTCTTCTTATTTTCTTTTTCCTTTTTTCCACTCCTTCTTCTTCTTTTCTTCTCTTCTTCGTCTTCTTCTTATTTTCTTTTTTCTTTTTTCCTCTTATTCTTCTTCTCCTTCATCTTCTTTTCTTCTTCTCTTCTTATTCTTCTTCTTCTTCTTCTTCTTCTTATTATTATTATTATTATTATTATTATTATTATTATTATTATTATTATTCTTACTTTCTTTTTTCCTCTTATTCTTCTTCTCCTTCTTCTTGTTTTCTTCTTCTCTTCTTCTTCTTCTTCTTCTTTTATTTTTTCCTCTTATTCTTCTCTTCCTCTCCTATTCTTCTTCTTCTTCTTCTTCTTTCTTATCCTTCCCTTCCTTTTCCTTCTTCTTCTTTTCCTTCTTCTTCTTATTTTTTTCTTCTCCTTTCTCCTCCTTCTTCTTCTTCTCCTTTCTCCTTCTTCTTCTCCTTTCCCCGTCTTCTTCTTCTCCTTTCTCCTTCTTCTTCTCCTTTCTCCTTCTTCTTCTTATCCTTTCTCCGTCTTCTTCTTCTCCTTTCTCCTCCTTCTTCTTCTCCTTTCTCCTTGTTCTTCTTCTCCTTTTCTCCTTTACTAAACAGGAAACTAACCTAACTAAACCTAAACTAAAACTGAACCTAAACTAAACTAAAACTAAGCCAAAACCTCACTAAAACATATAACTAATTAAACAAAAACTATTAAAAAAGAAGAAAAAAACTAACCGAATGCCGCAGGGGCCCCCAGGGGGAGGAGGGCCGCAGGGGGACGAGGGCCGCAGGGGGAGGAGAGGCCGCAGGGGGAGGAGGGCAGCAGGGGGAGGAGGGGCACGGTGAGGGGCGCGAGGAGCGCGGCGGCAGTGGGGTGGGGCTTTGGGGTGGGGGTGGCGGCGGCGGCGGGGGCAGTGGGGCAGGGAGGCCGGAGGGGGCGCGATGGTGGTGGTGGTGTCGGGGGTGAGAGAGAGGGGTGTCGGGGTGGAGGAGGGGGCGCAGGGCAGCGGTGGAGGAGGGTGCAGGGCGGGCGGGGAGGAGGAGGGGGCCCAAGGCGGCGGTGGAGCAGGGTGCAGGGCGGTCGTGAAGGAGGGCGCAGGGCGGCCGGGGAGGAGGAGAGCGCAGGGCGGCCGGGGAGGTGGAGGGCGTAGGGCGACCGGGGAGGAGGAGGGCGTAGGGCGGCGCAGGGAGGCCGGAGGAGGGCGCGGCGACGGTGGTGGTGTTGGGCGTGAGAGAGAGGGGTGTCGGGGTGGCCGTTAGGGGGAGAGAGAGGCGCGTGGGGGTGGGGCTAACGTCCGTTAGGGGGGCACCCTCTTTTCTGTCCGCCTCCCGACGACACAGAGGAGAAAAGCGGACGACAAAGAATGAGGCCGTTAGGGGGGAGAGAGGGGCTGCGGGGTGGGCCGCCACCATCTTTGTCGTCTGCCTGCATGCTCTTTGCCGTGAGCTGGCATACGACAAAGAGCTGGCTGATGGCAAATAGTACCTTTGGCATCAACCTGCTCTTTCCCATCTGGTTTCTGGTAGCTGATGGCAAAGAGGGTCTTTGCCATCAGCCAATAGACGACAAAGAAGCAGCAGATGGCAAATAACTGTTTTCCAGTAGTAAAAGCTACACAAAACTTGAGGAAAATGGAGCTTGGACAAGGAGATTCGAGAGAAGAAAGCTTAAGTGTGGCTCGGGCATTTCATCGAACACCTCATGTGCATAGGAGGTGAGATAGAGCACCAAAAAGCTCTCCCATGGCCGGCCAAAAAAACAGAGCAGTGCACTGCTCTACTCGCAGGGAGGGGGTGTATATAGGGCAACCATTTGTCCGGGTTTGTGGCTGGAACTGAGACTAAAGTTCAACATTTGGTCCCAGTTCCAGCGACAAATCGAGACTAATGGTTGTGGGCGAGGAGAGAGGCACATTGGTCCCGGTTCATGTGTGGAACCGGGACCAAAGGCGTCATATGAACCGCGACAAATGGCCCATGAGGCCTGGCCGGCGCCCTGGCCTCACGAACCGGGACCGATGGCCCCATGGGTCCCGGTTCGTGAGTGAACCGGGACTAATGGGATTTCATCAAGTGGACCAAAGCCCTCTTTTCTAATAATGCTACTTGATGTTCCTCTCTCGGCGCGCTCCTGCCACCATCCCTTGCCACGAGCAAAGTTGCAACACACGCAGAAGAACAAATACAGGGGAAATCTCAGTTACACGAGGAAAACATACAAGGACAATGGTTGTCAACTGCCATCGCTGATTTTTGATAAATCCTTTTGTTTCGTAGCACAACATCATGCCACTAAGACAAGGATGAGGGGAAGACCCCTTTCAGATGAAGAAGCGCTAAAGTCATGGCCCGTGATGGACGAATTTCACCTACTTTCCCGACTATCTCATCGCACATTTAGGTCTGTCACATCCCTAACCCTTAAGCAAGATAGCATTGTGCTCATGTCTTCTTTGCATTTGCATCTAAGAAGTTTCAACAAAAACAACAAAGTGGCAAAGGAAAAACTCAAAACCCTAGCCACTATTTCAATTAAAGGAAATTTCAAACTAGTTCAAATCAATGAACCCAAAATGGCCTCAAGAAATGTTCAAAATTTCTGATAAATCATGAAAGTAAATGAGCATTGGAGAAAACTATTTTCTTGACACTTTAAGCATTTTAAATAAATGCAAAAGCCACTGGTTTCAAATTTAAAAATTGAAATAAGAAACTATAATTTTCAAAAAATGTTGAAAGTCTTGGAAATGAGTGGGGATATTATAACAAATATTTCAGGAGGTCTAAAATAGTTTTTACTTTTTGTTTTGGAGCTGAAATAATTAGCAAAGCAATAAATAGCAAAACAGAAAAACAAAAACAGAGAAAATGGAAAAAGACTTACCTGTCGCCCAAGCCAGGCCCGGCCCATCTCCCCGCTCGTCCCCTCCCTCGCGCCAGTAGGCAGCAGGAGGTGGCCGCCGCCTCCTCCGGCGCGGGCACGCACCTGCGTGCCTGCCTGGCCGCCGGTTCACGATGGCGACGACGGGGATAAGCTCCCCAGAGCTTCCCCTATCCATTCCCTGCCTCGGTTCTCCTCCTCCTTCCGGATCTCCTCCTTCTCCCTGCTGCCGCCATTAGAGGCGAGCTCGAGCTCGAGCTCGCCGTGCCCCTGGCCATAGGATCCCCTCCTAGAGCATGCCATTAGCTCCGCCTCGTCGCCCTGGTCGTCTCTGCAGAAGCCGAAGCCTCCTCGAGCCCTGCAACGCCCGCAACGCCGTCGTCTTCCTCCTCCGGCCGCCGGGCCTCTCCCGTCGATTCGTCGCCCCCAGGCCTTCGCCGAGCCGTCTGAGCTCTGCTCTGCACTCCCTGTGAGCATGCGGTCGTTTTCCCTAAGTTTTTCCCGTCGATCCCCTCTTCTAGCCCTAGTTTCACCGGAGCCCAACGAGGACCGCCGCTGCCGCTCGTCGCCGGTAGCCCTCCGTTGTCCAGCTCGTCCTTCCGATGGCACCAACAGCTCCAGGACGACGCGTAGATGCTGTAGCAGCTAAGAACCGAGCGTAGATCCGCCTGTTGCAAAGACCCCGATGACGCCCGAGCCTTGGCCGCCGCCAAGCTCGTCGCCGGCGTCATCTCCGGCCAGATCAGCCCCGGCTAGGCGCAGAAATGAAGCCGCGGGAGACGTGCCGTTCCTCTGGTGCTCTCCGCGCAGCATTTGGCCCCCTCTGCGCCGTTTCCGAGCCCCTCCGCCGTGCTGGTGGTCGCCGGAGGCTCCCCGCCGGCGAGGACGACCTCGCCGCCGGTGGAGGTCGACGTGGCAAGCTAACCCAGCCGATTAGTGACTTAATCACTCGCTGATAAGTGGGCCCAAGGCCAAGTCAAACCTCAGTTAGGGCTGGTCAGCGCAGGATTAGTCCCAGAGGGGCTTACCAGTGGGGCCCCCCTGTCAGGTTTGACCTGAACAGGTCGGCTGACCTGCTGACGTCAGCCTGATGCAATAAATGGAATTTCCAGTTTAAAACTAATTCAGGAAATTGCTAAAAATTGCAAAAATCATAGAAATTAATCTGTAACTCCAATGAAAATAAATTATATATGAAAAAGTATCAGAAAAATTCAAGGATTCTGATTATGCTATTTTCATCTATGTTTGAAAAAGTTACAGCACCCTAAATTGTGAAATAAGGAATAATTCAATTCTTTAATCACTTTATAAATGGAATTTGCAAAAATATCCAAATTTCATTATAAATACAATGATCACAAACTGCCCTAGATATAAATCAGTACCATAACATGACATTTCATGCATGTTAACACTAGGTTGATCTGAGCATCAGGTCGAATCAATTAAACCAATATCCGAGGATACCTGTTTGAATTGCTATTCGAATGTGATTCAAATCAACTCTAAACCTAAAAAATCTTGATTATAATAACTTATCACTTGCATTCTCATGCCATGCTCATGCATCATTTTGATTGCATATGATTGTTATTGAATGTTGCCATTCATTTCGGTAGGCTCCGCACCCCCGGATTCCATCGAATATCCGTCTGACGGATATCGTTCCTCCTCTGAGCAACAAGGCAAGCAACCCTTTTGATCATCACGATAACTCCTATGTTCTTGCTCCTGCACCTATTTATTGCATTAGGATCAAATGCTTCAACTGCTTTTGCCACGATAGCTGGACCCACTTCCTTTGCATGACTTAACCTTGTCACAGTAAATAGCCGAACCTTGCAACCTAGCATACCTGGTAGTTGCTTGAGCTATGATGTGCCTTATCCTGCTATGCATGCTATGCTTAGAGTTGTGTATGGTCTGTCATCTGGGAGATGAACAGAAATGTGGAATGTGTTCGGTGAGCAAAGGTCGTGTGTTGAACTTGATTTGGTAAAGGTACCGGTGAAAGGCTGTGTAGGAGTACATGACGGGTTGTTTCATTGGAACCGTCCTTAGGAACTGAGTTCCGTGTATGTAATCCAAGACTAGATACTACCACATGCTGGGCCCTGAAATATGACCCCGCTCGGCCTATTAATCGCGTAGTACTCGGTCCAGGAGTTGCAAGTAGTTTCTGGTGTTTATAGTAATGCTCGAGGCCGTGCATGGTGCTGACCTGAGAGGTGGACCGTGATGAGGTAGGCAGTGGCACGGTGTACCAAGTGGCACCCGGATGGTGGGCTTGGGAACCCTGCGCACATCGTTTGAGGCCGTGGCGGGAACCTCGGCCGGACTTCCGTACGGGTTACTCTCAGATAGGCGATAAACGTGGACTAGGTACTAGTGTGGTTAACGGTCGTGGCCGACTCCCTCGCTGGGCTTCCGCTTGAAGGTTGCCGAGGTGCATGACGTGCACATGGCGATAAGTGGCGGGAGCGTGTGTGACGAAGTACACCCCTGCAGGGTTATGATCTATTCGAATAGCCGCGTCCGCGGATATGGACTACTTGGAGACTAATGTTGTTCATAGATAACTTCAATGGCTACTCATAAAATTGTCAAGATAAGCGTGAGTGTCGTGGACGGAATTTCCGTATGGAGACGGAATGATTCCACGATAGTGTATTGTTGTGGTGTTAGTGGACTCGTGTGCGAGAAATCATGTTGTCAAAACTAATTTCAAAAAGCAAGTTGTCTAGCCACGAGTCAAATGCTGGCTTCCCGCATGAAACCCCACAATACCTTTTGATACATTGCATGAGTAGTTAGTTCTCCTAAAGTCTTGATGAGTACCTTCGTACTCATGTTTGCTTAATAAATGTTGCAGAGGTTGCTAATGACCCTGATGGAGGGTTCTTCGTAGACATCGACGACGACGAGTAGCTGGTGTCCCAGCTACGATCTGGCCCTACGTCGGCTCTGTAGTATAGTCAGGCCACATGCCTACTAGTTGCCCTGTCTGTACCCAGACAGTTTATAACTCTTCCGCTGGCTTGTATTGTATGACTACTATTATGGGTCGTGAGACCCTTAATGTGTAATATTATGTGTGTGGCTCTTCCGAGCCTCTTAAATAAAGCTTGTATGGTTATGGTTATGTTGTGATGCCATCAATGTATCTATACATATCGGTATGCCATGCGTACGTGTGTCTTACTTGATATGTATGGGGTTCGAATACCTAGTCGTGAACTTTAGTAGCACTCCTTACAAGGAAATGCCCCTTTGTGATCCAACGAGCCTTGGTAGTTTGCTACTCCTCCGGACACATTGGTTGACCGGCATGTGTCCTTCTTAGCTGCTGTGTCTGTCCCCTTTGGGGAAATGTCACGCAACATAATGGAGTCCTTGTAGCTTGCTACGACTCGTCTACGTTCGTTGATGACCGACACCTGCTTTGTTGGGTCATGTATGCCTGTCCTTGTGCGGAACTGCCACTTTGGTTTATGACTAGACATGTCGATCCGGGTTCTTTGACATTGGTTTGCTAGCGACACTATCGCATACGTGAGTCAAAAGACGCAAACGGTCCCGGCTAAGGTAAGGCTGCAGCCGTGGAGTTAACCGTGCGTGAGACCACAAAGGGATGCGATGTGTTACAGGCTGGATTCCTATGGCTTAGGATCGGGGTCCCGACAAGGTCGCACAGAGTCGCTATCAAATTACTTTTGCGGAACATCTATCCTAGTTTCTAGCTAGGTGATGACCCACAAGTAAAGGGGATCAATCATAGTCGTTTTGATAAGTAAGAGTGTCGAACCCAATGAGGAGCAGAAGGCTCTGGTAAACAGTTTTCAGCAAGGTAATAACTGCAAGCACTGAAAGTAGCAGTAACAAGTGATGATGTAGTGAGGTGAAACGTAGCAAGCGAAAAGTAACAAGTAACAAGTAGTAGCAACGGTGCAGCAATTGGCCCAATCCCTTTTGTAGCAAGGAACAAGCCTGAACAAAGTCTTATGAGAGGAAAAATGCTCCCGAGGACACACGGGAATTTCTGTCATGCTAGTTTCATCATGTTCATATGATTCGCGTTCGTTACTTTGATAGTTTGATACGTGGGTGGACCGGCGCTTGGGTACTGCCCTTACTTGGACAAGCATCCCACTTATGATTAGCCCCTCTCGCAAGCATCCGCAACTACGAAAGATGAATTAAGACAACGTCTAACCATATCATTAAACTAGTGGATCCAAATCAGCCCCTCATGAAGCAACACATAGACTGGGGTTTAAGCTTCTGTCACTCCAGCAACCCATCATCTACTTACTAGTCCCCAATGCCTTCCTCTAGGCCCAAGTATGGTGAAGTGTTATGTAGTCGACGTTCACATAACACCACTACAGGAAAAGACAACATACATCATATCAAAATACCGAACGAATATCAAATTCAAATGACTATTATTAACCTGACTTATCCCATGTCCTCAGGAACAAAAGTAACTACTCACAAAGCATAATCATAATCATGATCAGAGGTGTAATGAATAGCATCAAGGATCTGAACATAAACTCTTCCACCAAGTAATCCAACTAGCATCAACTACAAAGAGTAATCAACACTACTAGCAACCTTACAAGTACCAATCGGAGTCGCGAGATGGAGATTGGTTACAAGAGATGAACTAGGGATTGGAGAGGAGATGGTGCTGATGAAGATGTTGATGAAGATGCCTCCCCTCTGACGAGAGGAGTGTTGGTGATGACGATGGTGATGATTTTTTCTGGAACGAAACCCTTCATATAGCAAAAGAGGGGGGCTAGTGGGCCGTCAGGGAGCCCACAAGCCCTGTAGCCGCCACCAAGGGGTGGCAGCTACCAGGCTTGTGGCACCCTGGTAGATCCCCTCTGGTACTTCTTTCGCGCAGTATTTTTTTATATATTCCCAAAAAAATCCACGTAAATTTTCAGGGCATTTGGAGTTATGCAGAATAGAGGACTTAGATTTGCTCCTTTTCCAGTCCAGAATTCCAGCTGCCTGAATTCTCCTTCTTCAAATAAACCTTGAAAAATAAGAGAGAAAAGGCATAAATATGGTACCACAAAGTAATATAACAACCCATAAAGCGATAAATATCAACATGAAAGCATGATGCAAAATGGACGTATCAACTCCCCCAAGCTTAGACCTCGCTTGTCCTCAAGCGAAAACCAAGTTCCATAAACATGTCCACATGTTTAGGGACGAAGGTGTCGATAAAAAATAATACGGACATGAGGGCATCATGATCACACATAAACAGAAATATATCATAAAGATTCTTATGGGAAAGTAACAATTCCTTCACAAAGCAAAGTATGAAGCAAAAACCTTACCAAGAAGTAATTAACAACAGTCCAAAGTCACTGAAGCAATTGCAATTTATCATAACATTAGAAAGTGTCAAATAAGAGCTTGTAAGGCAAACCCACATACTCAATCATCTCTTTTATTTTCCACAATTGTTACAACTCACGTGGTATTCATGGTATCAAAGTTTCAACTGGACACAAAGGAAGATAGTGGCTTATAGTTTTGCCTCCTAACTATTTACCTCAAGGGTAAAGTCAACAATAATAAAGCATAAGTACTGAATCCAAGTTGATATATGAATATAGATCTTTCCCAAGCATGTGACGGTAGCCAAGACAAAGGCAAAAATAGGGAATTGGTGAAGATCACCATGACTCTTACAAGGGCAAAAAGTAAAGGTACAAGATAGACCCTTCGTAGAGGGAGGTAGAGGTTGTCATGCGATTTTGAGGTTGGAATGCGTGTCCTCTTAGTGTAGGAACGTCACTTTATATTGCCTCCTGTGATAAAGAACTTTATTCTGCAGTCTGTCGCTTTTATGACTTCCTCATCATAGGTTCGTACAAAGCTTATTTTCCACACACTAATAGATCATACATATTAGAGAGCAATTTTTGTTGCTTGCACCGATGACAACTTACTTGAAGGATCTTATTCAATCCATAGGTAGGTATGGTGGACTCTCATGGAAAAATTGGGTTGAAGGTTTATGGATGCACAAGTAGTATCTCTACTTGGTGCGGGAGTTTTGGCTAATATGAGGTGGAAGCAATCGTCACATGCTAAGGGATCTCTAATCATATAACATTGTTTGGAACCAAGAAAACACAATTCATTATGTTGTCTTCCTTGTCCAACATCAACTCCTAAGCATGTAATAGTTTGGTGAGTGCTCACAATTGTAAAAAGTGTCTAAGATGATATATTTATATGTGAACCTATCTTTCCTTATTACTTCTTATTAATTGCAACAATGACTGAGGTCTATGTTGATTTATTCTCAACAAGTTTCAATCATCATACGTGTCATATGTGAAGCTATCACTTTCCATAAGATCATCTCATGATCTTTCATGCTATTGTTCTTTTCATACTTTTGATCACGACATAAAGCAACGCCCTTGGACAAGATACTCTTTATTATATAGCTTGCAAGCTCGAATACATCGGGGGAGAGACAAAGCAAAAGACTCAAACTAAACACTAAAGACTTATTCCACTAAGAGAAGAAATAAAAACTGAAAGGGAAAGAAGTAAAACAAAGGTAAAAGAAAAAGATATAAAGATGATATGATACGAGGGCAACTCCCCCAAGCTTGGCAGAAGCCAAGGGGATTTCCCATACCAATGCTTAGTTGTCTTCCCTTGGTGGTGATGGTGGTGGAGTTATTGAAGCACTCTTGAGCTTGTCTAATTTCCACTTGAGCAAAAAGTTCTGCTCCCTCAGATCGTCATTTTTCTCCTCAAGTTCCAACACTCTATGGCAAAGTTCCTGCTTACTCTCCTGAAAGAAACGAGAGGGGATAAATATGGTCTTAGGCTTCTTCCTGGAGTTGGGGAGGCTTGTCTTCTTGAACTCCACATGGGTGTTTGCAGGTTGAGGTAAAGGAGCCTCCTCTTCATCGGAACTCGTTTGTTCTTTCCCCTTGGGCTCATAGTCCTCTTCCTCGTCATTGGTCCAGCCATACGGTTCCAAGTCCCCATTAATCCTAGAGTTAGCACGATCATCGGCCACATAGATCTCTTCTTCTGAATCTTGAGAAGACATCTTGACCTAAATCTGCGGCAGACAACAGGCTCGAAACGAAAGCAGAGGAAAACTGTACGATACGGAGATCAAAACCTTCGGGCGTATATATATATATTGATTTTTTCTAGACCAGTAGGAGTGCCTCGCAAGGAAATGGAGTCCAGGAGGCACACGAGGTGCCCACAAGTCCTCTAGCCACCACTAGGGGCTATGTGGCGGCTACCAAGCTTGTGGCTGCCTCGTGCGCTCTCCGGACTGCTTTTTATTTTTCTAATTTTCCAAAAATTCCAAAACAGAGGAAATTTCCTATTGCAAAAGTTTCAGAGTCCAATTACTTACCGAAACAGATACCTCTTCGTTTTCAGGGTGTGAGACAGGCTGATAAACATCCCTTATGTACTCCTCTGGAGTTATGATATTGAAGATATTGGTGTTAACATTTATGGGAGTACCGGAGATATAATGCTTGATTCTTTGCCCATTTACCACTCTAGGAAAATTTCCTTCCGTGTTATTGATTTTGATGGCACCGGAACGATATACTTCCTCAATAACGTAAGGACCTTCCTATTTAGAGAGAAGCTTGCCTGCGAAGATTTTCTCAAGCGAGAATTGTATAGCAGGACATAATGACCTACATTGAATTCTCATTTCTGTATTTGTTTGTCGCGCCATCTCTTAACCTTTTCCTTGAACAACTTGGCATTCTCATGTGCATGGGCCCTCCATTCATCTAATAAGCTGATATCAAACAACCGCTTCTCACGAGCAAGTTTGAAATCGAAGTTGAGGTCTTTGGTTGCCCAATAAACTTTGTGTTCCAGCTCAAGAGGTAAATGACAGGCCTTACCGTAAACCATTTTATACGGCGACATGCCCATGGGATTCTTATAAGCAGTCTTATAAGCCCATAGTGCATCGTCAAGTTTGCTAGACCAATTCTTTCGAGATCTATTGACGGTCTGTTGTAAAATCAATTTGATCTCCCTATTACTCAACTCCACTTGACCACTAGACTGAGGATGATAAGGAGATGCAACCCTATGGTTGACATCATACTTAGCGAGCATCTTGCGGAAAACACCATGAATGAAGTGTGAACCGCCATCAGTCATCAAATATCTAGGGACTCCAAATATTGGAAAATGACTTCTTTAAGCATCTTAATGGAGGTGTGGTGATCAGCATTTTTAGTGGGGATAGCTTCTACCCACTTAGTGACGTAATCCACAGCAACTAAGATGTGAGTGTACCCATTGGAACTCGGGAAGGGTCCCATATAATCAAAGCCCCAAATATCAAATGGTTCAATGACAAGAGAATAGTTCATAGGCATTTCCTGACGCTTACCGATGTTCCCTATTCTTTGGCATTCGTCACAAGACAAGACAAACTTACGGGCGTCCTTGAAGAGAGTGGGCCAATAGAAACCTGATTGCAATACCTTATGAGTAGTTCTATCTCCAGCATGGTGTCCTCCGTAGGCTTCAGAATGACACTTCTGCAAGATCTGTCCCTGTTCATGTTCAGGCACACAACGTCTAATAACACCATCTACTCCTTCCTTATAAAGGTGAGGATCATCCCAAAAGTAGTGTCTCAAATCAAAGAAGAATTTCTTCTTTTGCTGATTGGTGAAGCTGGGTGGTACGTATTTGGCTACGATATAGTTTGCGTAATCAGCATACCACGGTGCACTATGTGAAGTGCGAATGACACTTAATTGCTCATCAGGAAAGCTGTCATCAATAGGTCGTGGGTCATCAAGGACATTCTCTAGCCTGGACAAGTTATCCGCTACAAGGTTATCAGCACCCTTTCGGTCAACAACATGCAAATCAAATTCCTGTAGCAGGAGAATCCATCTGATCAGCCTAGGTTTAGCGTCCTTCTTCTCCATAAGGTACTTAATAGCAGCATGATGAGAGTGAATAGTAACTTTGGAATCAACTATATAAGATCTGAACTTTTCACATGCAAACACGACTGCTAAAAACTCCTTCTCCGTAGTGGCATAGTTTCTTTGGGCACTGTCTAGAGTTTTACTAGCGTAGTGAATAACATTCAACTTCTTGTCAACTCTTTGTCCTAGAACAGCACCAACAACATAATCACTACCGTCGCACATGATTTCAAAGGGCAAGTTCCAGTCGGGTGGTTGAACAATAGGTGCGGTTATCAAAGCCTTCTTAAGTATTTCGAAAGCTTCCTCACAATCCTCATCAAAAACAAAAGGAACATCCTTCTGCAAGAGGTTGGTAAGAGGCCTAGAAATCTTAGAGAAGTCTTTAATGAACCTTCTATAGAAACCAACATGACCTAGGAAACTCTATATACCTCTGATATCTGTGGGGCAAGGCATTTTATTAATTGCATCAACCTTAGCCTTATCAACTTCAATGCCTCTTTCAGAAATTTTATGTCCTAAGACGATGCCTTCATTAACCATAAAGTGGCACTTCTCCCAATTCAAGACGAGGTTGGTATCTTTGCATCTCTGTAAGACTCAATCAAGGTTGCTGAGGCAATCATCAAAGGAAGACCCATAAACGCAGAAGTCATCCATGAAAACCTCGACAATCTTTTCACAAAAGTCAGAGAATATAGCCATCATACATCTTTGAAAGGTGGCAGGTGCATTGCATAAGCCAAAAGGCATACATCTATAAGCAAAGGTACTGAAGGGGAAGGTGAAAGTGATTTTCTCCTGGTCAGATTGTGCAACAGGTATTTGCGAGAAACCTGAATAACCGTCTAGAAACCAAAAGTGTGTGTGTTTGGACAGCCTTTCTAGCATTTGGTCGATAAAAGGCAAAGGATAATGGTCGTTCCTCACTACAAGAAATATGCTCATACATGACGTTTTTTAAGATGTCGTTGATGAATTCGTCATAAATCTATGACGATTTCATCCGAGATCCTCGTAAACCGTTTGAGAGGATCAAATCTACATATAAATTACGACGATGTGAGTCAAAAACGTCATAACTTCATAAGATGAGATCGTCATAACTTTTACGACGATTGTAAAAATGTCGTAACATGTTCTAACTATGTTGACATGTCACTCGTTGGTCCATTCTATCCCACCTCATCCTAGTTTGTGAAGCAACCTACTATTCTGTCATTCCAAAAATTCTTGAAAAATTCTCATAAATACTTTGGATCATATATTTCTCAAATATGTGAAAACCCTTCCTTCGATAGTTCAAAAATAATTCAGCAATATTCATTTTCCTATTCTGTTCAGAATAGCACATTGTGAAGGAAGTGCTATTTCTATTTATTTGATTACCCTCATATTTTTTGGGCACTCTTTCCTATCCAAATCATTGCCTCATGAAAACTTTCGTAACGATTTGCCTAGTAAATCTTTCTTAGCAAATTTCCAAAGTTTGTGTTCAGCTAACAGCTTTGTGAAGGAAGTACTAGATAGGAATATCCTGATGAGTTGAATTTTTTTCACATCATCTATGTGTCCAAAACATAGCTCTCCACAAATTTTTAGCCACATCTAACAATCCATGTGAGCTCATCATCCAATCTTTGTTTCTGGTAATATTTTCATTTTGTGAAGCAACTACATTTTATATTGCTTTATAGTTGATGAAAATTTACCACAGGATGATAGTGACCATATAACCTCACTCAACCAAATTTTAGCTCATTTAATTCAGACAGCTTCCCTCAATGTTTTTCCCAATATTCTTTTCAGTAGAGAGCATTGTGAAGGAAGTATAGTTTGTAATGGACAATGGATTTTTTGTGCAAAGAAAATGAAAAGTCCCTTTGGCAACATTGCTTGTAATTGCAAGATGCAAGCTTGTCTACTCCAAGAGATCATATTTGGGTTTTATCATGTGAAAAAGTAGAAGCAAAATAATAGAAAAAATACAATTGCATATGCTTTATTCTAATTGGTGGAATTGGTTGTGGAATGGATCGATGACATGGCGTTCATCCATCCATCCATCTCTCCATCCCCATACATCCATCCCTCTCTCTCGCGCACAGGAACCCTATCCCTCTCCCCGATCCAGATCCTCCACCCACCTCCCTCTCCCCTCGCCGCGGCCTCCCACCACGGCTCCCCGATCCAAATCCTTTGTTGGGGGGCGGCATCTGGCTGGCATCGCGGGCCAACACCACCGACTGCATCCGCTTCCTGCAGTGGCCCATCATCATCATCACGCTCGCCGTCATGGTCGTCTCCCTCATGGGCTTCACCGGCGCCTGCTACCGCCAGACCTGGCTGCTACGCATCTACCTCTTTGCCATGTTCTTCATCGTTGTCGCCCTCCTCTTCTTCATCGTCTTCGCCTTCGCCGTCACCGACCGCGGGGAGGGCCAGGTGGTCATGAACCGCCGCTTCCTCGAGTATCAGCGCTCCGACTACAAGGGATAGCTCCGCGGCCGCGTCGCCGACCTTGGCTACTGGGCCACCATCAGCGCATGCCTCCGCGACGGCCATGCCTGCCGCTCCATGCGCCGCCCCGCCCGCGACCCCAACACCGGCATGCTCGTCCCCGAGCCCGCCATCATGTTCTACGGCTGCGACCTCTCCCCGATTCAGGTCCCTTCTCCTTCCCAAGATTCACTTCCATCATCTTGCCTCGCGCACCATTTCCATGCGATTCTTGGCTAATTCCCCATTGCCAAGCAACTCGCCAGTAGGAATGCCATCTGGCCAAAGGAGAATGATGCCGACAATGGCGGAGGCGGCCCTGGAGGCGGAGGCGGGCTGGGTGGACACGACAGGCAGCCGACGGAGTTCACCAGGAAGCCATGGAGGCCTCTCACTTGGAAGCTATTGATCCCTACTGGCATCCTCAACCCATACAGGTATTGCTCAACTTCACTGCACTTGCATATCATCTGTTCATGTTCTGATTGATGTGGATGTTGGGCCTGGTTGTCCCTTGGTGACATGGGTGATGAACTGTGCCATGATACACCTGACTTGACTAATCTTAAAAGTGCTTCTAAAGTCAGACTTTGATTCAACCTGGATCTATAGATTAGCTCCAGCGGCTATGATTCAATAAACAAGTTATTTTGGTTTGTTAGTTTGGTTGCCCAAAGAGCTTGAGGCTTAACATTAAACAGAACAGCCCTGCCAAGCAAATGGGCCACAATCAGGGAGCAGCTCATGACTTGTTAGTTTGGTTGCCCAAATAGCTTCACGCTTATGTGTGCACCTTACAGGATAAGCTTACTAGCTCACAGAAATTGAATAGCACAAGAAAACATACATCCAGCTAAATTACTAGATCTTTAACTGTCTAGTACAATCACTTGTTTCATGAGTTAAAGGAGTTTGACAGTAGAAAAAGTAAAACATTATCTTTGCTAGGGACAGATCTTCCAAGAATCAGACACTCCCCATGGAACAGTTGAAATATTGAACA
The DNA here is from genome assembly GCF_904849725.1 of Hordeum vulgare subsp. vulgare. Taxonomy (NCBI): domain Eukaryota; kingdom Viridiplantae; phylum Streptophyta; class Magnoliopsida; order Poales; family Poaceae; genus Hordeum; species Hordeum vulgare. The sequence continues at coordinate 65,860,291 of NC_058523.1, forward strand.
CCTAGACGATTTCAAAGTTGGACATCTATGTGGCATGCGTCTGCCTTCAGTCCAGGCCACCAAAAAGGTCCCCCGAATAATTATTCCCTTTGCGCTGTTGTGTGTGTGTGTTGTCAAGCGAATTAAACCCCTGTCACTGCCACCCGCCCGGTTACGCGCCGGCATCCCGGCAAATTCATCTTTGTATTTATGCACACGACTACACATGCTATTTTTTTAGAAAAGGGACTACACATGCTATTTGTTTAATTGTAGTTACCCAATAACCTACACGTTCAGTACATGCTGTTAGTCAATTCAGTAATGAACGTAGATATATTTTAGTTCTAGATAAATTCAGTACATGTTGTTAGTTTTGTTGATTATCCATTTTAGTCATGTCAACATATATTATGAATTATTGCCACAAGGTAAACATCCAAAATTATGAATGATTCATGTTGTAGTGTGTGCTTTCAAGCAAGAACTCAAAACTAAGCTATACCCAATGACGCAGGTATATGGTGACATGCTTTCACAATACTTGAACAGGTACTGAGATAAAGTGTCTAGAAACATGATGTCGCTGCAAGCTTCCAAACCTGATAGAAAAAACTGAAATTCATTGAATCTTTTCGCCACCAAGACAAAAGTTGAATAAAATAAAATTCCTGATCCATTACATGAAAAAATTCTATAAAATGAATAAAATGAATAAAATAATATTATTGATAAGTCATGCTTTTTCTTGCAAGAGTTGCAGATTTCATGATGCACAATCTGTATGTATGTCATGCACATTCATGACTCCTTTTTCTTGGCCCTTCTTTATTCTTTTACTTCTCCCTACCGAACGAACATCATTTGGAGGGTGTATGCTGAATTCAGTAGGAATATTGCAACCAATAAATGCCTCATATTCCTCTTGCCTAGTGTGCCTGACGGCTGGAACCTTTTGGTTCAGAGGCTCCTCAATGCTCAACACACTTTATAGTAAAAAGTCTATGCCTTCATCTTATTGTTTTGCTGTTTGAATTAGATCTTCCAACTTGTTGCACACTGTTGAAATCTTCTTCCTTGCAGCTGCATCCAAGGAGTCATCATGCTTCTCTTATAGAATATTCATCCTAACTTTTTGTCTAACTTCTTCTGCTATCCAACACGAACTCCGAAACCGGATTCATGTGCATGGTCTACCCGAGCTGGTAGGGGTGCTTGTGCAAATTTGCATGGCTGAGTTAGGGAGGCAGCGGGCATGTTTTCAGAAAAGTGACATCAAAGCGTTTTTAATGATAGGATTTTAATCGGGTGGTGTGAAACGTTTAGTTAAGTGTACTGAACCTATTCTTTACTGAATTTAGTGTTTCTAGTCCGCCCGTGTGTGCTCGAGCTGATCTGATCCGCCTGTAGTTTCTACAGTAGTTTGTGTGTGCCCTGCTGATTAAGAGCTTGAATCATGACTCAGTTGAGTGTAGTTTAAAGGCCCCAATACTTAAGCATGTGAGCCTCTGCTGCAAGTGTGTACTTGACTGCTCTAAAATTTTTAACCATCCAGTGCTTTGATTTTTGGCCAGAGGAGTGCCACCAACTTTTTGGCTTTTTATCCTGAATGCCACCTGCTGCCGATGTTCGGTAGTTGCTGAATATTTTAGATTAACGCCTTGATAGTCTGAATATTGTAGGAGGATTTGCACTCTGTTTTGCTGTTTGAGCCTGCCTGAAATGCACTTCCTTTCACACGAACATGATTAAAGTGTGTTCTCCCATCTTAGTATTTTATTAAAAGGCCACAGAAGGATCTATTAATACCATAGGCTGTGTCTGCATTTTTTGCATATACAGAAACTGCTCTCTTATTTCATTGGCATATACACGATCTATTCAAGTGTGTTCTTTCTGTTCGTCTCATCCACAGTATCACTTGTTCGCCCACCTGAACAACACAAATAAAACATAGAAATAATTTTGTTACCAAATATGTACTCACCATTTACTGCCTCATTTTAATTTATTTTATTAAAATGCAGGGTGTTCATCCGTGTGACAAGAGGAGCACCATAACAGAATACCGTGCTCTCTTTCCTGCCACTGATTTTTCCTTGGCAAGTACCTAGCGTTGCTAGTTCACGAGTTCAATTTCAGAGACGGTGTCTCGATAGTTTTTTACATATATGTGTGCTCGTGATTTTTGCAGATAGACGATGATGAAGATGCTCTTTGGGAACCCGATGAGAGAGAAGCAATTGATGTTGTTGCTACCAGGGGCATGAAGTTCATTGACTGGTAATTTTCCATTCTAACTTCACCTATCTTATTCAACACTGCTTGTGACCACTTAGACCTTGCTTTGTTTTGCAACATGTAGTTAACCTCGTCTTTGTACTAGCTGTATGTGATAAAGCAAAACTAATAATTCAAAATTGTAAAAACTTACGCACCAGAATTTATGTTAGTAATTAATAGATGTGAGTATGCAAATATAAATATATCCGCTTAAAGGTTTGTGGCCATCCATTTGCAAGTAGAGAACAAGGTTTTAACTTGCTTGCGTTTGAAGTTCAAGATGGAAGTATAAATTTGTTGCAAACAGAACGTATGCCCAAGTATAAACTTCTTGATTCTTCTAGACTAGATATAGCGGTCATTTTAGCCACTCTTAAGATCACATTAGTTAATTGATTGAGATGCTATTTGTTTGATTTACTGAATCACCAATGTCTATGTCCAAGTTACATTGTTAGGAATAAACAAGCCTGCACAAAGTAGAATTGATACATATATTTTCGTTCTAAAAAACTGTATATTCATGAGAGCAGTTTATCGTTACTTGTATGATCCGGATTACTGCACCTGCAGTCAATTGTCCGATAATTACTTTAACATACGCGTTACTTTTTTATGTGCTATTGTATTAAAATGTGTAGTGTCCATATAGTGTGAAGAACTTTGCCTACTCAACGACAATTAAAAGATCCATTTAAACCTTTTCTGGACACCTATTTTATTGGAATCTTGAACTGGCAGAAAATTATTTCAACTAATGTCCTCTTCATGCCTGATATTGAATAGCCATAAAGGAATCAACTCTCGTTTATCTGTGATGCTTATTCATACAAGTTAGCATATTTGCTCAATTGGCTGATATTTTTCTATATATTGTAGGTGGATCTATAAAATTAAATTCAAGTTCATACTCATACATATAATGGTTTTTTATAACTAGCAGCTTTTATACAACTCTGACATCTAGTATAATGGATATATTTTGTGATTTGAAGTTCCTAATCTATGCTCTGGTGTAATATTACGGTCTAATGTTTTTTATTTTGTCTCTTTCTTTGTTGCTAGGAAAGTGGTGAGAAGATGTTGACGATGCCTACTTGGGACATTCAAATCAACACAACATAAAAATTTCTGAACCTATGTCTCATAAGAGAGTGGAATGAACTCCATTGTTAGCAGATGTGTCGTTGTTCTATTGTGCACTTTTGTCCGTTCTTGCTATATTCCTGTGTAAGGAAATGTATTCATGAGATGAGATATTGTGTTATGTAAACCTAGGAGATGTATTTTGTGATGTTATATGATGGATGATTTTAATTCCAATTGGAGTTTTCTTGATTTGAATATGAATAGTGTTGGATTTAGTACTGGACAAATAATTGGGTTGAAAAGGCCCCACAAATACAAATGAAACCAAGTTCTGGAACAAAAAGTTGCTGAATTCAAAAATGAAAAAGGCCAAAACTAAAACTGGATCAAATGTATTTGGGCACTAAAAGGCCACGGCCCAAATTTTAATGATAAAAAAATTTCGGAAAAATAATACTAAAGTGGGTGTAAATAGGCTAAGGCGCAATAAGAAAAAGCCCAATAAAATAAAACCAGCCCATGTGATCAATTGAAATGGGTTGGGCTGATTTCAACCATGACATTTTGATTTCGTCGTAATTTTGCCACATAGGACTGCCACGTAGGACTGGTTTTGATTGCCAACGACGATTTAGGATCGTCGTAAAGGTTATGACAATCCAGGAATCGTCGTAAAAGTTACGGCGATTTCGATCAGAACGTTGTTGCTGTTCATTTGTGACGCTCCGTTTTTTACGCTTGGTTTTTCGTCGGGAGATCGTCGTAAATTAAAAACCGTGACGATGTAGCGACGAATAAATAGCGTCGTGTCACTAGTAGAAAACAGGGCATTGAGCCAACCACATTGGACCCGGATTGGATATAAACCGGTTCTAAAGGGTCTGTCCGCTGGGCCCCCTCCCTACAGCAAATGGCCGCAAGGCCTTTAGGACCGGTTTGTAACACAAACCGGTCCTAAAGGGTTTTGGACCGTTTGCTGCAGGGAGGGGGGCCCAGTGGACACACCCTTTAGAACCGGTTTGTATCACAAACCGGTGCTAAATTTTCTCTCATTTTTGCAGCAACTGCGGGGCCCCGCTGTTAGACCCTTTAGCACCGGTTTTTAACACAAACCGGTCCTAAAGCCCTTCCCTATATTCCACTCCGAGCTCAGCTCCATTTTTTCCATCTCGAGCTCAACTCCATTTTTTCTCTCTCCTTCCTCTTGGGAGCTCTAATCCAACCCCATTTTCTCCACCATTTGTCAAGATTGTTGGCACCCATCGGTCCTACGGTTAGCATCAACATTCCCTCTTCCGGCATTGCAAGTTTTGCTCGTTTTCTTGCTCATTTCATTTTTGTTGTGCTAGCTAGGTGTTTGATGAAATGCCTAAGATAGAGAGAGTTCATCATTTGTTATGTATACATATGCAATTTGAGCTCAAATTTAATTATGATTTGTGGTTTTTTTTAGTGTCGCGCGCCTTGTCCCCTTCCTCACCGCCGTCGATCGCCCCGTCACCGACACAACCTTGATCAGCCTATTGTTTTTATTTACCAAAACAAAATTTGATTTGTATGATTTACATATATACTTGTATATAATTTTCTTATTGTGTAAGATTTTGTTTATATGTATAGCGCCATGGTTTTGATATCCGTCCCCGTTGGCCCTCGTCCAGTCTATGATTCGGATGTGGTATATTATCTTTTATAACTACATATTTTCATTTCCTGATTATATGACAATTAATTACGCCGACCAACTTGACATAGATATTTTTATCTAGGAGGTAGTGGAACCGGAAATGCCAATCGACCCTATTGTTGAGAAGTTACACTTAGTTGAACAAGAAAATGTTGGCGTGAAAGAAAGATTGAAAAAAACTGAAGAAAGGTTGGAAAAAACTGAAAGAGAGAAGATGACCTTGGAAAAGGTTCTTGCCGGTGTCGTTGATGGTCACAAGAGCGAGATGGACGCAATGCGCGTGAAGATTAGAAAGATTAGAAAATATGCAATGAGTAAACAGGCTTGGTATCATTATGCCAACGGGTTAATTGTTACCTTTGTTGCGATTTTGATCGCATTTGTTGTTGTTTTTAAATGCATTAATTAGAGAGAGTTTTTATGGTTGGTTTCAGTGTGTATTTTTATGCGAACTATATATGTATGGTCACTACGCTACTTTGGTTTTAACGTGTGATGAACTTTTTGTATTAATTAATTAATTTAGTCATGCTGATTTAGCATAATGGTTTTTGATAAATTTATATAATGCTGATGAACCGGCAATGGATGTACAGTGATCGACGTCATCCCGAATTCCTTAATGGCATGCATAGTTTTCTCAATGTGGCTGAGAAAAACAGGCAGAATGGATTTATTTTTTGTCCATGTAAAAAATGCCAGAATAAGAGGAATTTCCCTAACTCAAGAACCATACACACCCACCTGTTGCAAGAAGGCTTCATGCCCAGTTATTTTTGTTGGACCAAGCACGGAGAAAGAGGGGTTGTAATGGAAGACAATGAAGAAGAAGAGGATAATGATAACTATCCTATGTTCGGTGAACACGGTGATACTGAAATGGGGAAAGACGATCCTGAACTTGAGGACATTGTTGATGAGTCTGATGATGATCTTCGTCATGTCATTCGTGAAGAACAGATAAACTGCAGAAGTGAAAACGAGAGGTTGAAGTTGGAGCGCATGTTAGAAGATCACAAAAAATTGTTGTATCCAAATTGCGAAGATGGCCAAAAAAAGCTGGGCACCACCCTGGAATTGCTGCAATGGAATGCAGAGAATGGAATATCTGACAAGGGATTTGAAAAGCTGCTGAAAATAATGAAGAAGATGCTTCCAAGAGATAACGTGCTGCCCTGCAGTACGTACGAAGCAAAGAAGGTTGTCTGCCCTCTAGGATTGGAAGTGCATAAGATACATGCATGCACCAATGACTGCATCCTCTACCGCGGTTAGCACGAGAATTGAAATGCGTGCCCGGTATGCGGTGCATTTCGGTATAAGATCAGGCGAGATGACCCTGGTGATGTTGAGGGCGACGATCGCCCCAGGAAGAGGGTTCCTGCCAAGGTGATGTGGCGTGCTCCTATAATACCACGGTTGAAATGTTTGTTCCGAAACAAAGAGCATGCCAAGTTGCTTCGATGGCACAAAGAAGACCGTAAGGAAGACGATATGATGAGACAACCCGCTGATGGGTCGCAGTGGAGAAACATCGACGATAAGTACGAGGACTTTGCACGTGACCCAAGAAAATTAAGGTTTGGTCTAAGTACAGATGGCCTGAATCCGTTTGGGGAGCAGAGTAGCAGTCATAGCACCTGGCCCGTGACTCTATGTATCTATAACCTTCCTCCTTGGTTATGCATGAAGCGTAAGTTCATTATGATGCCAGTGCTTATCCCAGGCCCGTCGCAACCCGGCAACAACATTGATGTGTACCTGGGGCCACTGGTTGATGAAATTTTAGAGTTGTGGGCTGACGAAGGTGTACGTGTGTGGGACGAGTACAAACAGGAGGAATTTGACCTACGAGGGTTGCTGTTTGTAACCATCAATGATTGGCCCGCTCTTAGTAACATCTCAGGACAGTGAAACAAGGGATACAGCGCATGCACACACTGTTTAGGCGAGACGGAAAGTATACATATAGGCAAGAATGTGTACCCGGGGCATCGTCGATTTCTTCCAGACAGGCATCCCGTAAGAAAGAAAGGAGAGCATTTCAAAGGCGAGGCAGATACACGGAGGAAGCCAACCCTCCCTAAAGGTACTGATATATATGACATGGTCAAAGATATAAAAGTAATCTTTGGTAAGGGTCCTGGCGCACAATCTGTTCCGAATGACGCCGACAACCACGTAGCCATGTGGAAGAAGAAATCTATATTCTGGGAACTACCCTATTGGAAATTCCTAGAGGTTCGCTCTGCGATCGACGTGATGCACGTGACGAAAAATATTTGCGTGAACCTGCTAAACTTATTGGGCGTGCATGGGAAGAAGTCGAGAGATACACCAAAAGCACGGCTGCACCACCAACGTATGCACGAACGAGACGACCTGATGAATCCAGAGAATTTCAAAGGTCCTGCCAGCTACGCTCTTACCAAGGAAGAGAAGGAGATCTTTTTCCAAGTCCTGAGCAGTATCAAGGTCCCGTCTGGCTACTCGTCGAACATAAAAGGAATACTAAACCTGGAAGAGAAAAAGTTCCAAAACCTGAAGTCTCATGACTGCCACGTGATCATGACCCAGTTACTTCCGATTGCATTGAGGGGGCTTCTGCCAGAAAACGTGCGAGTACCCATTGTGAAGCTATGTGCATTCCTCAACGCAATTTCTCAGAAGGCAATCGATCCAGCAACTCTACCAAGTTTACAGAAGGACGTGGTCCAATGTCTTGTCAGCTTCGAGTTGGTGTTCCCACCAACCTTCTTCAATATTATGACGCACCTCATAGTTCACCTAGTCCAAGAGATTTCCGTTCTCTGTCCTGTATTCTTACACAATATGTTCCCCTTTGAGAGGTTCACGGGAGTCTTGAAGAATTATGTTAAAAACCGTGCTAGGCCAGAAGGAAGCATGGTCAAGGGCTATGGAATAGAGGAGGTCATTGAGTTTTGTGTTGACTTTATTCCTGACCTGAACCCGATCGGTGTTCCTCAGTCACGCCATGAGGGGAGACTACGTGGAAAAGGCACGCTAGGAAAGAAATCAACAACATGTATGGACGAGCAATCTTTCACTCAAGCACACTACACAGTTCTAGTTAATTCTAGCTTGGCGGCTCCATATATCCAGGAACACAAGGATATTTTACGCTTGGAATACCCGGAGCAACCTGAAGATTTCATTGCTAAAGAACACGCGAAGACTCTCGGCGGTTGGTTGCAAAGACGTCTCATTAATGACAACATTGTTGAAGATGAGCTATACTTGTTGGCCAAGCAACCATCTTCGACTGTATTGACCTTTAAAGGGTACGAGATAAATGGTAACACATTTTACATGGCAGACCAAGATAAAAAGAGCACCAACAAAACCAGTGGCGTCCGGTTTGATGCAAAAGACGACAACGGGCAAAGGGTCACATACTATGGTTACATCGAGCAGATATGGGAACTTGACTACGGACCTTCCTTTAAGGTCCCTTTGTTCTGGTGCAAATGGTTCAACCTGTCAGGCGTGAAGGTAGACCCGAAGTACGGAATGACAACAGTGGATCAAAAGAATCTTGGGTACGACAATGATCAATTCGTCCTAGCCAATGATGTGGCTCAGGTTTTCTATGTGAAGGACATGTCTAGCAGACCGAGAAAAAGAAAAGATAAGGAAGCGAATACATCAGACGATGAGCCAAGGCGCCACATAGTTCTTTCAGGGAAAAGAAACATCGTGGGAGTCGAGGACAAGACAGACATGTCAGAAGATTACAATAAATTTGATGAAATTCCTCCCTTCAAAGTCAAAGATGATCCAAGCATCCCGTTAAATGATGAAGATACTCCATGGTTACGGCGCAATCAGAAGAAAGGCAAGAAGAAAAATAGATAGGGGGTGTTGTTGGTGATGTGTAATAATGTATTAAACCTTTTATGTAATTGTGTTGACCATTTTGATAAATATAAAAAATTTGACCAGTTTCCACTAAATTTGACCATTTTGATAAATATCATTTTTATTTTTTAAGTGTTAAAATGACATTTAGACAATTTGTAAATAAATGTAAAAGAAAACAGAAAAGGGAAACAAAAAAGAAAAATAAAAGAAGAAACAGGAAAAAGAAAAAAGGAAACAAAAAAATATCTTTATATTTTCAAATTAGTTTGATAAATATCTTATTTTTTATTTTTTTATTGTTTTAAATGACATTTAGACAATTTTTACACAAAATATCAGAAAATATAAATATGTTTTTATAAATATTTGATTTTACAAAAGCTTTTTGAGTCTACTTTGATTTTATAAATAAATGTAAAAGAAAACACAAAAGGGAAACAAAAAACAAAAATAAAAGAAGAAACAGGAAAAAGAAAAAGGAAACAAAAAAATATCTTTATATTTTCAAATTAGTTTGATAAATATCTTATTTTTTATTTTTTTATTGTTTTAAATGACATTTAGACAATTTTTACACAAAATATCAGAAAATATAAATATGTTTTTATAAATATTTGATTTTACAAAAGCTTTTTGAGTCTACTTTGATTTTATAAATAAATGTAAAAGAAAACAGAAAAGGGAAACAAAAAAGAAAAATAAAAGAAGAAACAGGAAAAACAAAAAGGAAACAAAAAGAAAAAGAAAACAGGAAACAGAAAAAAGGAAAAAAGAAAAAGGAAAAAAAACCTTTAGGACCGGTTTTTAACAACAACCGGTCCTAAAGGTGGGTTCGCTCGCGCGCCCAATTTTTAGACCTTTAGTACCGGTTTGTGTTAACAACCGGTGCTAAAGGGTCTTTAGGACCGGTTGTCAACACCAACCGGTGCTAAAGGCTTGTACAGCCTACACATCTTCGGTGCCGCCATCTTCTCGCCTTCTCGTGCGTCTTCTCTCCTCGCCGCCTCTCTCCTCGCCTTCTCTCCTCGCCGACTCGACCTCCTCGCCGCCTCCTCGCCGCCCCACGCCACCTCCTCGCCGCCCCACGCCGTCGCCTCCTCGCCGCCGTCGCCTCCTCGCCGCCTCCTCGCCGCCTCCTCGCCTCCTCGCCGCCTCCTCGCCGCCTCCTCGCCTCCTCGTCGCCTCCTCGCCGCCTCCTCGCCGCCTCGCCGCCTCCTCGCCTCCTCGCCGCCCCACGCCGTCGACTCCGGCACCGGTAGCAGCGACTTCATCTTCTTCTCCCACGGGAACGTCTCGTACGCCGACGCGATCTTGGTATTTGGTATGCGATCTTGGTATTTGGTTTGAGTTTAGAGATCTTACAATTTGTCTTATGTGATTGCATGTATCTTCACTCACATCATTGTATATTCAAGAGCTTTAAATTCTTGTGATTTTTTTTAAAGTCACGGTATATCCATATTGTTGTAGTTCCTATTTTCGTCTTCTTACGTTTTAGAATCCAATGTTTCCAAAACTATTTCTTAAAGATGAATCAACTGCCGAAACATGGTGGTATGGTCATATGCAAACCACATACTATTACTAGTATTAATAGGCCCGAAATTTTAGTTTCGCCCCGGACCCTCAAAATATCACGACCGACCCTGCCGATTCTAAGCGGACCCTTAGACTTTATTCTTACCGTTTTATCGATGGAGATCGCAAAGTCCTATGATTGTATAAATGAGGTGACGTTTCTAAAAAAACATCCGAGCATTTGTGCCAGAACTGCGGTGAAGAAATCTGTGTCACACAAGATAACTGTGTTGGCCAAGGGACCCTTTCGTCATGTCCCCCCGACCTCTCACTAGTTTTGCTGGGGAAAGTTTCCGACGATTCCGACGATTCCGTAAAACTTCCCGACGATTTTGTAAAACTTTCCGACGATTACGACTCCGACGATTCCGTAAAACTTTTCCGTAAACTTTCCGGTTCCGTAAAACTTTTCCGTAAATAATTTGGCTAAGTTAAATTCTTGTTACTAGCAGGTGTTGAGCTATGGATCCCCAAGAACCACATGATCAGCGCGCCGATCAGCTCGTGGGAATGGGTGAGGCGGAGAAGGAAAGATACATGTGCCAGATGATTTTTGAAGATGCAACGGCCATATAGCATGATGACGACGGTGGACATGCGTTTAGCAATCAATTTTTGAATGACTCCGGTGACGGAGCTGAGAATATAGAAGATGTAGTAGATGCAGAAGTGCCCTCCGGAACAAACTCTGCCAATGTATATCTCAAGTCACTGTTGACGCAACAATTAATTTGTATTGCACTTACTAACGAATCATTATTTTCCCGTTTAGGCGCCCTCCGGAACAGCTAGCGCAAGTACTGAGACAAAGTCGAAACGAGGCCCGGCCGCAAGGTTGAAAGATACTGCAAGGTACTCGATCGATAAAGTTGCTGCTGATGGCAAACCACTGGAACCCCCAGAAACTTATCGCAAATTTGTAAATCAGTGCGGAGTTGTTGTAAGAGACCTGGTCCCGATCAACTTAATAGAATGGAATAAGCCGAAGACCGGCGCCAACGTTGGAGCTACTTATGTCGATGACAGATTGAAAAGAGTGCTTTGCGACACGGTCTGGCTAAATTTCAGCGTAGCGGAAGATAAGAAGAAGAAAGTCGAGGAGTGGGCTTTGAAGAAGATGGCCACACAATTCCAGAGGTGGAAGAAAGACTTGTGGAAGAAATATAAGGACGAAGATCCAGTTTTCACTGGGCACCTAGTGAAGATAAGAGACGCTTGGCCTGATTTTAAGGCGTACAAGAAATCGGTTGTCTTTACATCCCGATCAGCCACAAATACGGAGAATGCGAAGAAGAAGAAATATCACCATATTTTGGGGTCAGGTGGCTACATGACTGCCCTGCCTAGGTGGCGACGCTATGAAGATGCGCTTCTGAAAAGAAATATCATTCCACAGACACATGACTGGCCCGATAGGTCCAAGTTCTGGTTGTTCGCGCATGGGGCAACGTTGGACGCTGAGACTGGGATGATTGTTGCGGAGGGTCCATGGTCGGAAAAAGTAACACAAGTCGTATCAGATCTAGAGAAGGCAATAGAAGCTGTTCGAAAAGGAACTTTTGTTCCCGATAGAGAGAACGACGAGTTGACGAAGGCACTCGGGAACCCCGAAAAGTGGGGACGAACACGAGGCTTTGGAGCCACTACCACATGGAACCAAGGGTTTCCGGCGGACCTTGGCACTTACAGAAGCCGTGGTCGAAGCAAGAGGAAGGCGCTGGAATGGATATCGACATTAGAAGAAAAGGTGGCGTTTCTCTTGAAGAAAGGGGGACACCGTGTACCTGACACTGAAGAGGAGGAAGAAGATCCTGCAACTGACGCTGATCAGCAGCAATTAGAAGACGATCTTGTAGCAGATGTCGTCCCATCTCAGCATAGAAGCAGCGTGGGTTCCACGCAGCTGCAACTAGAAAACGGTCCTGCAGTCGAACCGTCGGCGCCTCACTACCCCGTGGATGATGTCACGGAAAAGACAAACTGTGAGATACATATGCCAATGGGGAACATATCCTTCATGGTGGCGTCAGGCTATGCTTTACCGAATCAACCTGGAGCAACCTACCATGGTGGTCAGATTCCAGCATCCCATGCTTGTGTCGGGTTGTCAACAATTACGCCGGGATGCCAGTCAATTGAGCTTGATATTCCTGGAGGTGAAGGCGAGAAGACACTGGGAGAAATGGAGCTTGGTATCATCTTGTGGAAGAAGAAACACATCGTGTTTCCTAACGCGGCGCCAAGGCCACCGACCCCTCCAGGTACAAATGCACCACCTCCAACAATTACTGAATGTTGCACCACATGTAAACCTATTTTTAATAGTTTTTTCACTTTCGTACAGAGAATGCACGACCTCCAAGTCCACCCCCCAACGCACCTCCAAGTCCACCCCACAACAAAGATTGGGAGCCCGAGGCCGAGAGTCCATCGCCCGTGCACTCCAGTGAGCCGACGGATGCGCCCACTACGGGTACGGCAAAGCGGAAGCTGCAGTTCAGAAGAAACGGGACTCCTCCCAAGAAGAGAGAAAGGAAACCCAATAAAGTCAAGACTCCCCCGAAGTTACCAGGCCTGATGACTCCGAAGGAACTAGACGAGGCCGTGAAAGCCAAAAACAAAGCATGGTTCGCACGGTTTCCCCTGAAGCCCCCTCCAAACACCTGGAAGGAAACTCTGAAGAACGTACCAAAGTGGAAAATTGAGCGCACCATCGACAACTTATATTATCCTGAACCGCCGCCACCGCCGCCCCTTTCAGACTATGAACGGTACATTGAAAAGATGCACACCGCACAGATGAAGCAGGCCGAGCAGATGAAGCAGGCGGAGCAGACGAAATGCGGGAAACAAGTTCCCCAGCTCGGACAACAAGAAGCACAGTCAATTGCCCCGCTCAAGGTGTTATCTGACCAGGCTTCAGTGTCCGGTCCACGCATGGGCGACGTAGGTTACGCTATTGCTGGTGTGGTATATAAATATAAGCCCGAGCACCCTCTGGTCGAAAATCCTAGTGCTCTAACAACCCAACTATGGAATTTACATGTTTGGTACTTGGAGGCCGCAAGACAAAAGAGAGACTGTATCATGGCGGCAGTTCAGGATCAACACTACTTCGGAGAGTATGGTGTGGAGGTTGGGTTCGATGACTTTTGCCAGATGTACAATCAACATGCCCTCGACAAAGCTATCGGTAGCTGCTACTGTTTTTAAGTGATTTATTTGTGTAATTTAATTATTTAGTTAAGCTCGCGTTCATTGCCCGTATAATTATCACTCACGAGGCATTCTTTTTGTACGCTACTATGCAGAATGAAGATTCGTGAATGCAGGCTGGCAGGAATCTGGGACTTTGGGTTCATTGACCCGTGTTCGTTTCATCAAGAGACAATAGAAAAGTTCAACAAGGATACATCGGATGATTTGCTAAGGTTTTTGAAGCGACAAAGTACCAAAAAAGAAATACTTTGGCCCTACGGATTCAAGTGAGTGTTACTGTCTTGTACACATTCCATTTTGCTTACCTGATGTTAAGTGTAATTGATGAGTATGCATGACTGCGTGTGTACACGTGCGCAGGTCCCACTTCATATTGTTCATCATTAGAATCGATCAAGGACAAGTTGAAGTCTGGGACCCGTTAACCTGGACGCTGACACATGGAAGAGCGCGCGTCAGATGCTTCAAAGGTATATATATATCGGCCTCTTTCGTTCATCGACCTCTTTTTCTTTCATTTCCTGATATCAAGTAAGTAATAATTAACTCTTGTATTCATTTTTCTTTGTCGGCCAGGGTTTGACAAATGTTCATCAAAGAAGAACCCGGTAGATGGGCAGACAAGCTCCACTTTCAGATTAACAAAGTAAGTAGTACTACGTACCCTGGTTTCAATACCATTACCATTCTCTTGATTATTATTAATTTGACTGAATTATGTTCTCGTATATAGGGCGTCCCGCAACAACCACAGGGCACTGATTATTGTGGATACTACGTTTGCGAGTACATTCACAGGATTATCAATGAGAAATCCCGTACTTCCAGAAATATAGAGGTACGTAACCGGATCTTCACAACTTTATTTATGTTGCCATCAATTATGTTTAGTTTTGTTCATAACTTAATTGTTTTCATCTACTTCTTTTAAAGCTGCAACGAAAGCGGGCGATGCTCAGACCAATCCAAAGTTGCAAGGCAGTTGCAGAGGAATTGGGAGGATTTCTCCTCACGCAAGTCATAGATGAAGGCGGAGAATTTTTCGATCCTATGAACCAATAGCCAGCTTGTTGGAAATATGCCCTAGAGGAAATAATAAATTAGTTATTATTATATTTCTTAGTTCATGATAATCGTTTATTACCCATGCTATAATTGTATTGATTGGAAACACAATACTTGTGTGGATACATAGACAAAACACTGTCCCTAGTAAGCCTCTAGTTGACTAGCTCGTTGATCAAATAAGGTCAAGGTTTCCTGGCCATAGGCAAGTGTTGTCCCATGATAACGGGATCACATCATTAGGAGAATCATGTGATGGACTAGACCCAAACAAATAGATGTAGCATGTTGATCGTGTCATTTTGTTGCTACTGTTTTCTGCGTGTCAAGTATTTGTTCCTATGACCATGAGATCATATAACTCACGGACACCGGAGGAATGCTTTGTGTGTATCAAACGTCGCAACGTAACTGGGTGACTATAAAGATGCTCTACAGGTATCTCCGAAGGTGTTCGTTGAGTTAGTATAGATCGAGACTGGGATTTGTCACTCCGTGTTACGGAGAGGTATCTCGGGGCCCACTCGGTAACACAACATCACACACAAGCCTTGCAAGCAATGTAACTTAATGTAAGTTGCGGGATCTTGTATTACGGAACGAGTAAAGAGACTTGCCGTTAAACGAGATTGAAATAGGTATGCGGATACTAACGATCGAATCTCGGGCAAGTAACATACCGAAGGACAAAGGGAATGACATACGGGATTATATGAATCCTTGGCACTGAGGTTCAAACGGTAAGATCTTCGTAGAATATGTAGGATCCAATATGGGCATCCAGGTCCCGCTATTGGATATTGACCGAGGAGTCTCTCGGGTCATGTCTACATAGTTCTCGAACCCGCAGGGTCTGCACACTTAAGGTTCGACGTTGTTTTATGCGTATTTGAGTTATATGGTTGGTTACCGAATGTTGTTCGGAGTCCCGGATGAGATCACGGACGTCTCGAGGGTTTCCGGAATGGTTCGGAAACGAGGATTGATATATAGGATGACCTCATTTGGTTACCGGAAGGTTTTCGTGCATTACCGGAAAAGTTTCGGGCTCATCGGTAGTGTACCGGGAGTGCCGGGAGGGGTGCCGGGGACCATCGGGAGGGGTGTCACGCCCCAAGGGGTCTCATGGGCTATGGGAAGAGATAAACCAGCCCCTAGTGGGCTGGAATAAGTTCCCACTAAGGCCCATAAGGTTTGAGAAGGAAAAAACACAAGGTGGAAAAAGTTTCCAAGTGGGAAGGTGGAATCCTACTCCAAGTAGGATTGGAGTAGGACTCCTCCACCTCCAATTTCGGCCAAATCATTAGGTTTTGAGGCTGCCTCCTCCCCTCCCTCCCACCTAGGCTGATTTGAGACGACTTTTCCACGGCAGCCCGACCACATACCTCCACGATTTTTCCTCTAGATCGCGTTTCTGCGGAGCTCGGGCGGAGCCCTGCTGAGACAAGGTCATCACCAACCTCCGGAGCGCCGTCACGCTGCCGGAGAACTCTTCTACCTCTCCGTCTCTCTTGTTGGATCAAGAAGGCCGAGATCATCGTCGAGCTGTACGTGTGCTGAACGCGGAGGTGCCGTCCGTTCGGTACTAGATCGTGGGACTGATCGCGGGATTGTTCGCGGGGCGGATCGAGGGACGTGAGGACGTTTCACTACATCAACCGCGTTCACTAACGCTTCTGCTATATGATCTACAAGGGTACGTAGATCACTCATCCCCTCTCGTAGATGGACATCACCATGATAGGTCTTTGTGCGCGTAGGAAATTTTTTGTTTCCCATGCGACGTTCCCCAACAGTGGCATCATGAGCTAGGTTCATGCGTAGATGTCTTCTCGTGTAGAACACAAAAGTTTTTGTGGGCGGTGATGTGCATTTTGCTGCCCTCCTTAGTATTTTCTTGATTCCGCGGTATTGTTGGATTGAAGCGGCTTGGACCAACATTACTCGTACGCTTACGAGAGACTGGTTTCATCGTTACGAGTAACTCCATTGCTCAAAGATGACTGACAAGTGTCGGTTTCTCCAACTTTAGTTGAATCGGATTTGACCGAGGAGGTCCTTGGATGAGGTTAAATAGCAATTCATATATCTCCGTTGTGGTGTTTGCGTAAGTAAGATGCGATCCTACTAGATACCCATGGTCACCACGTAAAACATGCAACAACAATTAGAGGACGTCTAACTTGTTTTTGCAGGGTATGCTTGTGATGTGATATGGCCAACGATGTGATGTGATATATTGGATGTATGAGATGATCATGTTGTAATAGTTAATATCGACTTGCACGTCGATGGTACGGCAACCGGCAGGAGCCATAGGGTTGTCTTTATAACTAACGTTTGTGCTTGCAGATGCGTTTACTATTTTGCTAGGAAGTAGCTTTAGTAGTAATAGCATGAGTAGCACGAAAACCCCGATGGAAACACGTTGAAGGAGATCATGATGATGGAGATCATGGTGTGACGCCGGTGACAAGAAGATCGTGCCGGTGCTTTGGTGATGGAGATCAAGAAGCACGTGATGATGGCCATATCATGTCACTTATGAATTGCATGTGATGTTAATCCTTTTATGCACCTTATTTTTCTTAGAACGACGGTAGCATTATGAGGTGATCTCTCACTAAAATTTCAAGACGAAATTGTGTTCTCCCCGACTGTGCAACGTTGCTACAGTTCGTCGTTTCGAGACACCACGTGATGATCGGGTGTGATAGACTCAACGTTCACATACAACGGGTGCAAAACAGTTGCGCACGCGGAACACTCGGGTTAAGCTTGACGAGCCTAGCATGTGCAGACATGGCCTCAGAACACATGAGACCGAAAGGTCGAGCATGAGTCGTATAGTCGATATGATTAGCATAGAGATGCTTACCACTGAAACTATTCTCGACTCACGTGATGATCGGACTTGAGATAGTGGATTTGGATCATGTACCACTGAAATGACTAGAGAGATGTACTTTTTGAGTGGGAGTTCTTAAGTAATATGATTAATTGAACTAATTTTCATGAACATAGTCTAATGGTCTTTGCGAATTATGATGTAGCTTGCGCTATAGCTCTACTGTTTTTATATGTTCCTAGAGAAAATTTAGTTGAAAATTGATAGTAGAAAACTTTGCAGACTAAGTCTGTAAAACCGAGGATTGTCCTCGTTGCTGCGCAGAAGGCTTATGTCCTTAATGCACCACTCGGTGTGCTGCACCTCGAGCGTCATCTGTGGATGTTATGAACATCCGACATATACGTTTCTCATGACTACACGATAGTTCAGTGCAAAAAAAACTTAATGGCTTAGAAGCAAGGCGCCGAAAACGTTTTGAAACGTCGCGGAACATAAGTGATGTTCTAAAGAGATGAAATTGTGATTTCATGCTTGTGCCCTTGTTAAGAGGTACAAGACCTCCGACAAGATTCTTTGTCCACAAAGTAAAGGAGAAAGGCTCAATCGTTGAGCATGTGCTCAGATTGTCTGAGTACGACAATCGCTTGAATCAAGTGGGAGTTAATCTTCCAGATGAGATAAGTGATAGTTCTCCAAAGTCACTGCCACCAAGCTGTGAGAGCTTCGTGATGAACTATAACATATCAAGGATACATACAATGATCCTTGAGCGACTCGCGACGTTTGACACTGCGAAAGTAGAAATCAAGAAGGAGCATCAATAGTTGATGGTTTGTAAAACCACTAAGTTTCAAGAAGGGCAAGGGCTAGAAGGGATACTTCGTGAAACGGCAAAACAGTTGCTGCACTAATGAAGAGACCCAAGATTAAACCCAAACCC
Organism: Hordeum vulgare subsp. vulgare; assembly: GCF_904849725.1. Taxonomy (NCBI): domain Eukaryota; kingdom Viridiplantae; phylum Streptophyta; class Magnoliopsida; order Poales; family Poaceae; genus Hordeum; species Hordeum vulgare. The sequence continues at coordinate 65,878,864 of NC_058523.1, forward strand.
GAGACTAAGTGCTTCTGTAATGAGGGGAACAGTCACTGAGGCGGAGCAACTCTAGATACTTGGTAGATAAGAAGGCTGGCAAAAGTCGAAAGAAGTGTATTTGATATACATGATGTTGATGTGTACTTTACTAGTATTCCTAGTAGCATGAGGGTATTGGATACCGGTTCGGTTGCTAAGTGATTAGTAACACGAAATGTAAGCTACGACGTAAACGGAGACTAGCTAAAGGCGAGGTGACGATACGTGTTGGAAGTGTTTCCAAGATTGATATGATCAAAATGTCACACGCTCCCTCTACCATCGGGATTGGTGTTAAACCGAAATAATTGTTATTTGGTGCTTGCGTTAAGCATGAACATGATTGAATCGTGTTTATTGCAATACGATTATTCATTTAAAGAGAATAATGGTTACTCTATTTGCTTGAATAATCACCTTCAATGGTTTATTGAATCTCGATCATAGTGTTACACATGTTCACAATATTGGTGCCAAAAGATACGAGGTAATGATGATAGTACCACTTACTTGTGGCACTACCGCTTGAGTGATGTTAGTATAAATTGCATGAAGAGGCTCCATACTGATGGATCTTTATATTCACTTGATTTTGAATCACTAGTGACATGCTAATCATACCACATGAGCAAGGCCTTGTTTTCATTGAGATGAAACAAAATAGTAACTTGTTGGAAGTGATACATTTTGATGTATGCAGTCCAATGGATACTGAGGCACGCAGTGGATATCATTATGTTCTTACTTCAATGACGATTTAAGTAGATACAAGAGTATTTACTTAATGAATCACAAGTCTGAAATATTGAAAAGTTCAATTCTGTTTCAGAGTGAAGTTCGTCGTAACAAGAGGATAAACTGTCTACGATATGATCATAGAAATGAATATCTGAGTTACGAGTTTTGGTATGCAGTTAAGACAATGTGGAAATTGTTTCGCAGTTCATGCCACCTGAAACATCATAGTGTGATGATGTGTCTGAACGTCATAGCCACGCACTATTTGGTATGGTGCATGCTATGATGTCTCTTATCGAATTACCACTATCGTTTATGGGTTATGCATTAGAGACAACCGCATTCACTTTAAATAGGGCACCGCGTATTTCCATTGAGATGACATAGTATAGACTGAGGTTTAGAGAAATCTAAACTGTCGTTTCTTCAATGTTTGGGGCTTCGACACTTATGTGAAAAAAGTTTCACTCTGATAAGCTCGAACCCAAAGCGGATAAATGCATCTTCATAGGATATCCAAAACAGTTGGGTACATCTCCTATCTCAGATCCGAAAGCAAAGTGTTTGTTTCTAGAAACGGATCCTTTCTCGAGGAAAGGTTTCTCTCGAAAGAATTGAGTGGGAGGATGGTAGAACTTGATGAGGTTATTGAACCATCACTTCAACCAGTGTGTAGCAGGGCGCAGGAAGTTGTTCCTGTGGCGCCTACACCAATTGAAGTGAAAGCTGATGATGGTGATCATCGAGCATCAGATCAAGTTACTACAAACCTCGTAGGTTGACAAGGTCGCATACGACTGCAGAGTGGTACGGTAACCCTGTCTTGGAGGTCATGTTGTTGAGCAACAGTGAAACTACGAGTTATGAAGAAAGCAATGGTGGGCCCGGATTCCGACAAATGGCTGGAAGCCATGAAATCCGAGAGAGGATCCATGTATGAAAACAAAGTGTAGACTTTGGAAGAACTACTTGATGGTAGTAAGACTATTGAGTAAAGATGGATCTTTAAAAGGAAGACAGACGATGATGGTGATAAGTCACTATTAAGAAAAGCTCGACTTGTCGCAAAGATGTTTCCGACAAGATCAAACAGTTGACTATGATGAGACTTTCTCACTCGTAGCAATGCTGAAAGTCTGGTAGAATTATGTTAGTAGTTGCTGCATTATTTATGAAATATTGCATGTAGGAGGTCAAAACATTGTTTCCTCGACGGTTTCCTTGAGGAAACATTGTATTAGATACAACCATGAGGTTTTGTCGATCCTAAAGATACTAGCAAGTATGCAAGCTCCAGCGATCCTTAAATGGACTGGTGCAAGCATCTCGGAGTTGGAATATACACTTTGATGAGATGATCAAGGATTTTGGGTTTGTACAAGGTTTATGAGAAACTTGTATTTCCAAAGAAGTGAGTGGGAGCACTATAGAATTTCTGATAAGTATATGTGGTTGACATATTGTGGATCAGAAGTAATGTAGAATTTCTGTAAAGCATACAAGGTTGTTTGAAAGGACTTTTCAAAGGAATACCTGGATTGAGCTATTTGAACGTTGAGCATCAAAGATCTATGGAGATAGATCGAAAGCGCTTAATGGAAGTTTCAACAAGATGCATGCCTTGACAAGTTTTTGAAGGAGTTCAAAATAGATCAGCAAAGAAGGAGTTCTTGGTTGCGTTGTGAGGTGTGAATTTGAGTAAGACTCAAAACCCGATCCCGGCAGAATAAAGAGAATAGACGAAGGTCGTCTTCTATGCCTTGGCCGTAGAATATGAAGTATGCCATGCTGGGTACCGCACCTGATGAGTGCCTTGACTCAAAGTCTGTTGAGAGGTACAGAGAGTGATCCATGATTGAATGACTAGCAGCAGTCAAAATTTATCCTTAGTAACTGATGGACTAAGGAATTTTTCTCGATTATGGAGGTGGTTAAAGAGTTCGTCGTAAAGGGTTACGTCGATGCAAGCTTTGACACTAATCCAAATAACTATGAGTAGTGAAACGGATTCGTATAGTAGAGTAGATATTTGGAGTATTTCCGAATACAGCATCTATAAGATGACATAAAGATTTGTAAAGAACACACGGATCTGAAAGTTTGAGAACCGTTGACTAAAACCTCTCTCACGAGCAAGACGTGATCAGACCCCATAACTATATGGGTGTTGGATTCGTTGGAATCACATGGTGATGTGAACTAGATTATTGACTCTAGTGCAAGTGGGAGACTGTTGGAAATATGCCCTAGAGGCAATAATAAATTAGTTATTATTATATTTCTTAGTTCATGATAATCGTTTATTATCCATGCTATAATTGTATTGATTGGAAACACAATACTTGTGTGGATACATAGACAAAACACTGTCCCTAGTAAGTCTCTAGTTGACTAGCTCGTTGATCAAAGAAGGTCAAGGTTTCCTGGCCATAGGCAAGTGTTGTCACTTGATAACGGGATCACATCATTAGGAGAATCATGTGATGGACTAGACCCAAACTAATAGACGTAGCATGTTGATCGTGTCATTTTGTTGCTACTGTTTTCTGCGTGTCAAGTATTTGTTCCTATGACCATGAGATCATATAACTCACAGACACCGGAGGAATGCTTTATGTGTATCAAACGTCGCAACGTAACTGGCTGACTATAAATATGCTCTATAGGTATCTCCGAAGGTGTTCGTTGAGTTAGTATAGATCGAGACTGGGATTTGTCACTCCGTGTTACGGAGAGGTATCTCGGGGCCCACTCGGTAATACAACATCACACACAAGCCTTGCAAGCAATGTAACTTAATGTAAGTTGCGGGATCTTGTATTATGGAACGAGTAAAGAGACTTGCCGGTAAACGAGATTTAAATAGGTATGCGGATACTAACGATCGAATCTCGGGCAAGTAACATACCGAAGGACAAAGGGAATGACATACGAGATTATATGAATCCTTGGCACTGAGGTTCAAACGATAAAATCTTCGTAGAATATGTAGGATCCAATATGGGCATCCAGGTCCCGCTATTGGATCTTGACCGAGGAGTCTCTCGGGTCATGTCTACATAGTTCTCGAACCCGCAGGGTCTGCACACGTAAGGTTCGACGTTGTTTTATGCGTATTTGAGTTATATGGTTGGTTACCGAATGTTGTTCGTAGTCCCGGATGAGATCACGGACGTCTCGAGGGTTTCCAGAATGGTCCGGAAACGATGATTGATATATAGGATGACCTCATTTGGTTACCGGAAGGTTTTCGTGCATTACCGGAAAAGTTTCGGGCTCATCGGTAGTGTACCGGGAGTGCCGGGAGGGGTGCCGGGGACCATCGGGAGGGGTGTCACGCCCCAAGGGGTCTCATGGGCTATGGGAAGAGATAAACCAGCCCCTAGTGGGCTGGAATAAGTTCCCACTAAGGCCCATAAGGTTTGAGAAGGAAAAAACACAAGGTGGAAAGAGTTTCCAAGTGGGAAGGTGGAATCCTACTCCAAGTAGGATTGGAGTAGGACTCCTCCACCTCCAATTTCGGCCAAATCTTTAGGTTTTGAGGCTGCCTCCTCCCCTCCCTCCCACCTATATATACGGAGGTTTTAGGGCTGATTTGAGACGACTTTTCCACGGCAGCCCGACCACATACCTCCACGGCTTTTCCTCTAGATCGCGTTTCTGCGGAGCTCGGGCGGAGCCCTGCTGAGACAAGGTCATCACCAACCTCCGGAGCATCGTCACGCTGCCGGAGAACTCTTCTACCTCTCCGTCTCTCTTGCTGGATCAAGAAGGCCGAGATCATCGTTGAGCTGTACGTGTGCTGAACGCGGAGGTGCCGTCCGTTCGGTACTAGATCGTGGGACTGATCGCGGGATTGTTCGCGCGGCGGATCGAGGGACGTGAGGACGTTCCACTACATCAACCACGTTCAGTAACGCTTCTGCTGTACGATCTACAAGGGTACGTAGATTACTCATCCCCTCTCGTAGATGGACATCACCATGATAGGTCTTTGTGCGCGTAGGAAATTTTTTGTTTCCCATGCGACGTTCCCCAACACAGCTCCCTTCTCTATGCAAGTATACAACTATAGGAAACGAACTTCAAATTATGTAATGATAATCGGTCCAGTACTTCGTGTTACATGTATATATGTACTTTTATTTGGTGCATCAACATTTAACCGCAAACACGGAATCGGAAACACTTAACCGCAAACACGGAATCGGTGTTTCCGGATACGTGTTTCCGATTACGTGTTTCCGATTCCGTGTTCGTAAAAAAGGAACACGGACACACGGAATCGGAAAAACGGAATCGGAAAGACGTAAACGGAACTACGGAACCGGAAACACGTAAACGAAAACCCTGAAAATACGGAACACGGAAACACCGAAATACGAAATCAGAAACCCCCAAAAGAAAAGGAAAAAAAAAGAAAAAAAAGCATTAGGACCGGTTGGTGTTACCAACCAGTTCTAAAGGTCCTCCGCCTGCGCGCACTCTTCGGCGCCCACGTGGAGGCCTTTAGCACCGGTTTGTAAGAGACCGGTGCTAAAGGGGGGCCTTTAGTCCCGGATACGTAGCACCGGATGTGTATCCGGGTCCAAAGGCCCTTACCAACCGGTTCTAATACTGTCGGGACCCCGATCCTAAGCCATAGGAATCCAGCCTGTAACACATCGCATCCCTTTGTGGTCTCACGCACGGTTAACTCCACGGCTGCAGCCTTACCTTAGCCGGGACCGTTTGCGTCTTTTGACTCACGTATGCGATAGTGTCGCTAGCAAACCAATGTCAAAGAACCCGGATCGATATGTCTAGTCATAAACCAAAGTGGCAGTTCCGCACAAGGACAGGCATACATGACCCAACAAAGCAGGTGTCGGTCATCAACGAACGTAGACGAGTCGTAGCAAGCTACAAGGACTCCATTACGTCGCGTGACATTTCCCCAAAGGGGACAGACACAGAAGCTAAGAAGGACATATGCCGGTCAAGCAATGTGTCCGGAGCAGTAGCGAACTACCAAGGCTCGTTGGATCACAAAGGGGCATTTCCTTGTAAGGAGTGCTACTAAAGTTCACGACTAGGTATTCGAACCCCATACATATCAAGTAAGACACACGTACGCATGGCATACCGATATGTATAGATACATCGATGGCATCACAACATAACCATAACCATACAAGCTTTATTTAAGAGGCTCGGAAGAGCCACACACATAATATTACACATTAAGGGTCTCACGACCCATAATAGTAGTCATACAATACAAGCCAGCGGAAGAGTTATAAACTGTCTGGGTACAGACAGGGCAACTAGTAGGCATGTGGCCTGACTATACTATAGAGCCGACGTAGAGCCAGATCGTAGCTGGGACACCAGCTACTCGTCGTCGTAGATGTCTACGAAGAACCCTCCATTAGGGTCATTAGCAACCTCTGCAACATTTATTAAGCAAACATGAGTACGAAGGTACTCAGCAAGACTTTAGGAGAACTAACTACTCATGCAAGGTATCAAAAGGTATTGTGGGGTTTCATGCGGGAAGCCAGCATTTGACTCATGGCTAGACAACTTGCTTTTTGAAATTAGTTTTCACAACTTGATTTCTCGCACACGAGTCCACTAACACCACAACAATACACTATCGTGGAATCATTCCGTCTCCATACGGAAATGCCATCCACGACCCTCACGCTTATCTTGACAATTTTATGAGTAGCCATTGAAGTTATCTATGAACAACATATGTCTCCAAGTAGTCCATATCCGTGGACGCGGCTATTCGAATAGATGATAACCCTGCAGGGGTGTACTTCGTCACACACGCTCCCGCCACTTATCGCCATGTGCACGTCATGCACCTCGGCAACCTTCAAGCAGAAGCCCAGCGAGGGAGTCGGCCACGATCGTTAACCACACTAGTACCTAGTCCAGGTTTATCGCCTATCTGAGAGTAACCCGTACGGAAGTCCGGCCGAGGTTCCCGCCACGGCCTCAAACAATGTGCGCAGGGTTCCCAAGCCCACCATCCGGGTGCCACTTGGTACACCATGCCACTGCCTACCGCATCACGGTCCACCTCTCAGGTCAGCACCATGCACGGCCTCCAGCATTACTATAAACACCAGAAACTACTTGCAACTCCTGGACCGAGTACTACGCGATTAATAGGTCGAGCGGGGTCATATTTCAGGGCCCAACATGTGGTAGTATCTAGTCTTGGATTACATACACGGAACTCAGTTCCTAAGGACGGTTCCAATGAAACAACCCGCCATGTACTCCTACACAGCCTTTCATCGGTACCTTTACCAAATCAAGTTCAACACACGACCTTTGCTCACCGAACACATTCCACATTTCTGTTCATCTCCCAAATGACAGACCATACACAACTCTAAGCATAGCATGCATAGCAGGATAAGGCACATCATAGCTCAAGCAACTACCAGGTATGCTAGGTTGCAAGGTTCGGCTATTTACTGTGACAAGGTTAAGTCATGCAAAGGAAGTGGGTCCAACTATCGTGGCAAAAGCAGTTGAAGCATTTGATCCTGATGCAATAAATAGGTGCAGGAGCAAGAACATAGGAGTTATCGTGATGATCAAAAGGGTTGGTTGCCTTGTTGCTCAGAGGAGGAACGATATCCGTCAGACGGATATTCGGTGGAATCCGGGGGTGCGGAGCCTACCGAAATGAATGGCAACATTCAATAACAATCATATGCAATCAAAATGATGCATGAGCATGGCATGAGAATGCAAGTGATAAGTTATTATAATCAAGATGTTTTAGGTTTAGAGTTGATTTGAATCACATTCGAATAGCAATTCAAACGGGTATTCTCGGATACCGGTTTAATTGATTCGACCTGATACTCAAATCAACCTAATGTTAACATGCATGAAATGTCATGTTATGGTACTGATTTATATCTAGGGCAGTGTGTGATCATTGTATTTATAATGAAATTTGGATATTTTTGCAAATTCCATTTATAAAGTGATTAAAGAATTGAATTATTCCTTATTTTACAATTTAGGGTCCTGTAACTTTTTCAAACATAGTTGAAAGTAGCATAATCAGAATCCATGAATTTTTCTGATACTTTTTCATATATAATTTATTTTCATTGGAGTTACAGATTAATTTCTATGATTTTTGCAATTTTTAGCAATTTCCTGAATTAGTTTTAAACTGGAAATTCCATTTATTGCATCGGGCTGACGTCAGCAGGTCAGCCGACCTGTTCAGGTCAACCCTGACAGGGGGGCCCCACTGGTCAGCCTCTCTGGGACTAATCCCGCGCTGACCAGCCCTAACTGAGGTTTGACTTGGCCTTGGGCCCACTTGTCAACGAGTGATTAAGTCACTAATCGACTGGGTTAGCTTGCCATGTCGACCTCCACCGGCGGCGAGGTCGTTATCGCCGGCGGGGAGCCTCCGGCGACCACCAGCACGGCGGAGGGGCTCGGAAACGGCGCACAGGGGGCCAAATGCTGCGCGGAGAGCACCAGAGGAACGACACGTCTCCCACAGCTACATTTCTGCGCCTAGCCGGGGCTGATCTGGCCGGAGATGACGCCGGCGACGAGCTTGGCGGCGGCCAAGGCTCGGGCGTCATCGGGGTCTTTGCAACAGGGGGATCTACGCTCGGTTCTTAGCTGCTACAGCATCTACGCGTCGTCCTGGAGTTATTGGTGCCATCGGAAGGATGAGCTGGACATCGGAGGGCTACCGGCGACGAGCGGCAGCGGCGGTCCTCATCGGGCTCCGGTGAAACTAGGGCTAGAGGAGGGGATCGACGGGGAAAACTTAGGGAAAACGACCGCATGCTCACAGGGAGTGCAGAGTAGAGCTCAGACGGCTCGGGGAAGGCCTGGGGGCGACGAATCGGCGGGAGAGGTCCGGCGGCCGGAGGAGGAAGGCGACGGCGTTGCGGGCGTTGCAGGGCTCGAGGAGGCTTCAGCTTCTGCAGAGACGACCAGGGCGACGAGGTGGAGCTAATGGCATGCTCTGGGAGGGGATCCTATGGCCAGGGGCACGACCACCTCGAGCTCGAGCTCGGCTCTAATGGCGGCAGCAGGGAGAAGGAGGACAAGAACCGAGGCGGGGAATGGATAGGGGAAGCTCTGGGGAGCTTATCCCCGTCGCCGCCAGCGCGAACCGGCGGCCAGGCAGGCACGCAGGTGCGTGGCCGCGCCGGAGGAGGCGGCGGCCACCTCCTGCTGCCTACTGGCGCGAGGGAAGGGACGAGCGGGGAGATGGGTCGGGCCTGGCTTGGGCGACAGGTAAGTCTTTTTCCATTTCCTCTGTTTTTGTTTTTCTATTTTGCTATTTATTGCTTTGCTAATTATTTCAGCTCCAAAACAAAAAGTAAAAACTATTTTAGACCTCCTGAAATATTTGTTATAATATCCCCACTCATTTCCAAGGTTTTCAACATTTTTGGAAAATTATAGTTTCTGATTTCAATTTTTAAATTTGAAACCAGTGGCTTTTGCATTTATTTAAAATGCTTAAAGTGTCAAGAAAATAGTTTTCTCCAATGCTCATTTAATTTCATGATTTATCAGAAAGTTCGAACATTTCTTGAGGCCATTTTGGGTTCATTGATTTGAACTAGTTTGAAATTTCCTTTAATTGAAATGGTGGCTAGGGTTTTGAGTTTTTCCTTTGCCACTTTGTTGTTTTTGTTGAAACTTCTTAGATGCAAATGCGAAGAAGATATGAGCACAATGCTATCTTGCTTAAGGGTTAGGGATGTGACAACTCACCCCCACTCAAAAGAATCTCGTCCCGAGATTTAGAAGTCGTCGGGAATAGCGCAGGATATTCGAGTCGGAGACGATCCTCTCTTTCCCAAGTTGCCTCCTTTTCAGAATGATTTGACCACTGAAGTTTAAGAAACTTGAGGTTTCGACGTCGAGTGGTACGCTCAGCTTGATGAAGGTTTCGACGTCGAGTGAAGTTCAACTTTTCACGAATAATGCGAACCTGCTCTTCTGCATCCTGGATCATGTCCGGGCCAAAGAGTTGCCTCTCTCCGGTTTCTGACCAATTAAGAGGGGTTCGACATCTTCGTCCATAGAGAACTTCAAAAGGGGCTTTGCCCAAGCTTGATTGATAACTATTGTTATAAGCGAATTCGGCGAATGGAAGGCACTTCTCCCAATTCATACCGAATGAAATAACACAAGCTCGGAGCATATCTTCTAGGATTTGATTCACTCTTTCTACTTGACCACTTGATTGAGGGTGGAAAGCAGTGCTAAAAGATAAGTGAGTCCCCATGGCATTCTGAAAACTTTCCCAGAAGCGAGAAGTAAAGATACTTCCACGATCCGAGTTAATTTCCAGGGGAACACCATGAAGGGACACTATTCGAGAGATATATAACTCTGCTAGCTGGCTAGCTGTTATACTCTCACGAACAGGAAGAAAATGAGCCACTTTGGAAAGACGGTCAATGACCACAAAGATAGCATTATTTCCTTTCTTGGTCTTGGGAAATCCGGTAATGAAATCCATGCTAACTTTATCCCATTTCCATTCAGGAATAGCTAAAGGTTGAAGGGTTCCAGCAGGCCTTTGATGTTCTGCCTTAACTCGGCGACAAACGTCGCAGTTAGCAACGAACTCAGCAATTTCTCTCTTCATCCTAGTCCACCAGCACCTCTGGCGTAAGTCCTGATACATCTTAGTACTACCGGGATGAATGGTGAGAGGGAATCATGAGCCTCCTTAAGGATTAACCGCCTTAGATGTGGGTTCTTAGGAACCACTAAACGATTCTAGAAGAACACCACACCTTGATCATTCATGGAAAATTCTTTAGCGTTTCCGCTAAAAATATTCTCCTTGATCCGTGATATACCCTTGTCACGCTTTTGGCCAGCTATAATTTGATCCTTAAAGTAGACTTCGCCACCAGGGTAGAAAGGAATCCTTGAGGAACAATATGAAGATTCAACTTCCGAAAGTCCTCATGGAGAAGTGGTCGACCTTGTTGTAGCATCAAATTGTTACAATAAGATTTACGACTTAGTGCATCGGCCATAACATTGGCCTTCCCCGGGGTGTAAGTTATCCCTAAGTCGTAATCCGAGATCAACTCAACCCACCGTCTTTGCCTGAGATTCAAATCCGGCTGGGTGAAGATATATTTCAGACTTTGGTGATCAGTGAATATTTCGCAACGATTACCCAAAAGGTAATGTCGCCAGGTTTTTAGTGCATGGACCACAGCTGCAAGCTCAAGGTCATGTGTGGGATAATTATCCTCATGTGGACGCAACTGTCGAGATGCGTATGCGATCACATGACGATCTTGCATGAGAATGCAACCTAATCCTTGTCGCGAGGCGTCGCAATAGATAACAAAGTCCTTAGAAAAATCTGGTGGTAGCAACACAGGTGCGGAAGTCAGGCGTCTTTTCAGTTCCTGAAAACTATGCTCACACTGTGGTGTCCACTCGAACTTCTTATCTTTCTTGAGGAGTTCAGTCAGAGGCTTTGCAACCTTGGAGAAATTCTCGACGAAGCGGCGACAATAGCTCGCTAGACCAAGAAAACTCCTAACTTGCTTAACCGATTCAGGTTGAGTCCAATCAAGGACAGCTTGAACTCTCTCGAGATTGACAGCAATACCCTTACCGGAGATTACGTGGCCTAGATAGGTCACTTCTCGTAACCAGAATTCACATTTTGAAAATTTGGCATAAAGGCGATGCTCTCGAAGTTTCATCAATACCAGCCTTAGATGCTCGGCATGTTCTTGTTCATTCTTTGAGTAGATGAGAATATCATCGAGGTATACTACGACGAATTTATCCAAATACTCCATAAAGATTGAATTCATCAGCCGAGAGAAGGTGGCTGGGGCATTGGTTAAACCGAAGGACATAACGGTGTACTCATATTGGCCATAACGAGTAACAAAGGCCGTTTTTGGAATGTCCCCGTTCTTAATCTTGATTTGATGGTATCCCAACCTCAAATCCATTTTGGAGAAGACTGAGGATCCAGCGAGCTGATCGTACAGGTCGTTGATCCTGGGGAGCGGATACTTGTTCTTTATGGTGACGAGGTTAACTGGTCGGTAATCTACAACCATCCGATCCGTTCCGTCTTTCTTCTTGACGAAGAGGACGGGACAAGCCCAAGGAGAAGAGCTAGGACGAATGAAACCCTTGTTCAAGGCCTCATCTAATTGCTTCTTAAGTTCGGCTAGCTCCAGGGGTGCCATCTTGTAAGGTCTTCTGGCTATTGGGACAGTTCCCGGAACAAGATCTATCACAAACTCTACATCTCTGTCAGGTGGAATTCCTGGCAGTTCCTCTGGAAAAACATCCAGGAAGTCACGGACTACCGGAATGTCTTCAAGTTCCGGAAGAGGGTTGAAATTTAGGGAATAGAGTTGGCATTTGGTAACTCGAGTAGAGACATTTACTATCTCACCCGAGGAATGGGTAAGCTGGACATTTCTAGATTGAGTATCAATCTTGGCATAGTGAGCTGACATCCAGTCCATGCCCAAGATGATATTAATATCCAAAGATTTCAATGCTACCAATGAGGCTAGAAAAACTAGCCTGTCTACTAGAATTTCATTATCATAGGTTATCCTAGAGGTGTGCCATTTACTACCAGGGGTTTGGACAACCAATGGGATTGGCATATCACAAAATGACATGTTATGCAACTGTGCATAACTTTCTGAAATGAAGGAATGAGAAGACCCAGTGTCAAAGAGAACGGACGCTGGGTGATGATTAACAAGAAGCGTACCCAGCATGACATCGGGATCCTCTGCAGCTTCTTCTGCTGACACATAATTCACACGGCCACGTGCAGGAGTTGGCTTCACATAAAACGCTTTTCCCGACTTGGCCTGCCCGACGGACTTTCCGGGTTGCTTGGCACCCACATTCTAAGGACACTCACGGGAATAATGCCCTGGTTCTCCACACTTGTAGCATATCACCTGGTTGGCACGTGGTGCAACATTGCTAGCTGGACCACCATAAGCTTTTGATGGAGGGTTGGCCTGATTCGTCTGAGGCGCCACGTAGGATGGCCTCGGAGTGTATCTTGGCGGCAGAGAACTGTTTGGAACCCACAGCCTGCGTTTTTGAAACGCGGAACCAAAAGATGAGCCAAAGTCACAGGAGTGCTTCCTTGTGCCTTCGAAGTCAGTATGACCAGTCTCCGCACTGATCGCTTTGTTGACCAGGGCTTGAAAGCTTGCACACTCATGGAGGCGCAGGTCTCGACGGAGCTCAGGGCTCAGACCCTTACGGAATCTTGCTTGCTTCTTGGCGTCAGTAGACACCTCCTCTGTTGCATAGCGGGCGAGGTTACCGAACTCGCGGCTATAGGCATCCACAGACAACTTGCCCTGAGTGAAGGCACAGAACTCCTCTCTCTTTCTGTCCATCAGGCCGTCTGGAATATGGTGCAGACGGAAAGCTGCGCTGAAGTCTGCCCATGTGGCCACTGGTTCAGCGGGACGCATAGCTTCAAAATTCTCCCACCACAAATTGGCGGGTCCCTCCAGGAAATACGCCGCAAAGGTCACCTTGTCGGCCTCAGACATATTCGCATAGCGAATCTTGCGTGAAATGTTGCACAGCCAGTCATCAGCGTCGAGGGGATCGACGGAATGATGAAACTTTGGAGGATTCAGCTTCACAAAGTCATTGAGGGACACTGCAGCATTCCTAGGCTGTCGAGCCGTATTCTTCTCAATACGCTCTAGCAGTCGGTTGGTCTCCCTTTTGTTTCTTTCTGCCTCAAGCATCACTTCTACCAGAGAAGGTGGGTGAGGCAGGTCTTCCTGCGACGCTTGACTACCCTCACCTTGCTCATGAGCAGGGGCACGGTTCAACCTGGTGAACACCATCCTGACAAACAAACTCATAGCTTAGACCAATATCATATCAATACTAACTACGGATTAAGAATGTACTGAACACACGGAATGCGGAAATGAATATCCAAACAACATGGTAAAAAGCAACTGCTATATATACACCATGGTTCATACACACCCTTACATAGTTCAGTACAAACTTACTCGAAGAGCAAACTACTGAAATGGTGGAACTACTCATCAGAGGCTTACAAGCTTCCTATACATTATTTATCTAGGCCTCCGGAATTCGTTTCACATTACTACCATACTCCACAAGTCATGCAGGACTGTGAACATACGGCTACTACCATACTATCCTTCCGCTCATAGCTCAGGCATCCGCATAGAACATCTCATAGAGATTACCTCCATGACCCGGAAGCTCAACCTGCGGATTAGGAAACACTCTAGCCTGAGATCCCTAGGATCCATAAGGACACGGATGTGGCCTTGGTCCCCTGACTGGTGGTAAGAGGGGTCCCCGAAGAGGTGTGACTCCTCCTATAGCTGGCCAGTCAACGTGGGCCGGAAGATGGTTCCTAACAGGGTTCAGCATCTCCATCTCTCCATACCATGTCTGGACTACCGGTGCCAGCTGCGTCAAAACTGTCCACAGACGGGCACGGGTAGCATAAAGCTCCATGCGGAGAGCACGAGCATCCTTGTCTCTGTTCTCTAGCATCTCAACAGTGGACTGCAGAAGTGGATCCTCCATAGAAGAATCAAAATAGACTCCACTGAGGTATCCCTCTTCACCAGACTGAGAGGCCGGAACATAGCAGAACTCTGAATTCTGCAGCAGTGCATGTCTCGCTCTCATAATAGTCAGCATTGAAGAGGCAGCATCTTGTACTGCCATGTCAACAGTGACTCCCAACCCATAGGACCAATGGATTGGCTTCTCCGCTCCAGGGTAGTCTGGAAATACCCTAACAGTGCAGATGTACTGGCTCTGGTTGAAGTCTCGGTACTGTTCCTCTACCGTGTACTCGGGGTACCAGCGGTAACCGCACACCGACATCACCCTGACCAGCATGGCCGTATGACCCGGTACATCAATGCACCTGGTCAAACGTACCACCTGACGAGAAGGACGGCCAGGCATCTGTAAATAGAGAGTAATGCAAAAGCATTAGAGCTCTGAATGCAAAAATTGGGCAGCATAACGGTTGTAATTGCTCAAAACAAATTTGAGACAACCCAAAGTGGAATAACGTAACCACTCAACTATCAAGTTCAACTCTCTGGTCACCAAACTTACTTCCTGCTTCCTAGGAATAAAAGAAACCCAATATCTCTCGACCCGTAGTCCTATAAGCTACCGATCGGAAACACGAGCCTAGGAGAAGATGAGAAATCTAGTCCTTAATTCCCGCAGAAAGACGAGGATGACCAGAATAGAATAACTTGAGAAGAGAACAAGAATCTTACGTTCCCTTCCACAAACAATTCCCTTATATATAACTAAAGCAATTCTTGACTCAACTTCGACCAGTTTGGCTTAGTAATCCTACAGTCAGTCAGGCTCTGATACCAATGCTGTCCGGACCCCGATCCTAAGCCATAGGAATCCAGCCTGTAACACATCGCATCCCTTTGTGGTCTCACGCACGGTTAACTCCACGGCTGCAGCCTTACCTTAGCCGGGACCGTTTGCGTCTTTTGACTCACGTATGCGATAGTGTCGCTAGCAAACCAATGTCAAAGAACCCGGATCGACATGTCTAGTCATAAACCAAAGTGGCAGTTCCGCACAAGGACAGGCATACATGACCCAACAAAGCAGGTGTCGGTCATCAACGAACGTAGACGAGTCGTAGCAAGCTACAAGGACTCCATTACGTCGCGTGACATTTCCCCAAAGGGGACAGACATAGCAGCTAAGAAGGACACATGCCGGTCAACCAATGTGTCCGGAGCAGTAGCGAACTACCAAGGCTCGTTGGATCACAAAGGGGCATTTCCTTGTAAGGAGTGCTACTAAAGTTCACGACTAGGTATTCGAACCCCATACATATCAAGTAAGACACACGTACGCATGGCATACCGATATGTATAGATAAATCGATGGCATCACAACATAACCATAACCATACAAGCTTTATTTAAGAGGCTCGGAAGAGCCACACACATAATATTACACATTATGGGTCTCACGACCCATAATAGCAGTCATACAATACAAGCCAGCGAAAGAGTTATAAACTGTCTGGGTACAGACAGGGTAACTAGTAGGCATGTGGCCTGACTATACTACAGAGCCGACGTAGGGCCAGATCATAGCTGGGACACCAGCTACTCGTCGTCGTCGATGTCTACGAAGAACCCTCCATTAGGGTCATTAGCAACCTCAGCAACATTTATTAAGCAAACATGAGTACGAAGGTACTCAGCAAGACTTTAGGAGAACTAACTACTCATGCAAGGTATCAAAAGGTATTGTGGGGTTTCATGCGGGAAGCCAGCATTTGACTCGTGGCTAGACAACTTGCTTTTTGAAATTAGTTTTGACAACTTGATTTCTCGCACACGAGTCCACTAACACCACAACAATGCACTATCGTGGAATCATTCTGTCTCCATACGGAAATGCCGTCCACGACACTCACGCTTATCTTGACAATTTTATGAGTAGCCATTGAAGTTATCTATGAACAACATATGTCTCCAAGTAGTCCATATCCGCGGACGCGGCTATTCGAATAGATCATAACCCTGCAGGGGTGTACTTCGTCAACACGCTCCCGCCACTTATCGCCAGGTGCACGTCATGCACCTCGGCAACCTTCAAGCAGAAGCCCAGCGAGGGAGTCGGCCACGACCGTTAACCACACTAGTACCTAGTCTAGGTTTATCGCCTATCTGAGAGTAACCCGTACGGAAGTCCGGCCGAGGTTCCCGCCACGGCCTCAAACGATGTGCGCAAGGTTCCCAAGCCCACCATCCGGGTGCCACTTGGTACACCGTGCCACTGCCTACCGCATCACGGTCCACCTCTCAGGTCAGCACCATGCACGGCCTCCAGCATTACTATAAACACCAGAAACTACTTGCAACTCCTGGACCGAGTACTACGCGATTAATAGGCCGAGCGGGGTCATATTTCAGGGCCCAGCATGTGGTAGTATCTAGTCTTGGATTACATACACGGAACTCAGTTCCTAAGGACGGTTCCAATGAAACAACCCGCCATGTACTCCTACACAGCCTTTCATCGGTACCTTTACCAAATCAAGTTCAACACACGACCTTTGCTCACCGAACACATTCCACATTTCTGTTCATCTCCCAGATGACAGACCATACACAACTCTAAGCATAGCATGCATAGCAGGATAAGGCACATCATAGCTCAAGCAACTACCAGGTATGCTAGGTTGGAAGGTTCGGCTATTTACTGTGACAAGGTTAAGTCATGCAAAGGAAGTGGGTCCAACTATCGTGGCAAAAGCAGTTGAAGCATTTGATCCTAATGCAATAAATAGGTGCAGGAGCAAGAACATAGGAGTTATCGTGATGATCAAAAGGGTTACTTGCCTTGTTCCTTAGAGGAGGAACGATATCCGTCAGACGGATATTCGGTGGAATCCGGGGGTGCGGAGCCTATCGAAATGAATGGCAACATTCAATAACAATCATATGCAATCAAAATGATGCATGAGCATGGCATGAGAATGCAAGTGATAAGTTATTATAATCAAGATGTTTTAGGTTTAGAGTTGATTTGAATCACATTCGAATAACAATTCAAACGGGTATTCTCGGATACCGATTTAATTGATTTGACCTGATGCTCAAATCAACCTAATGTTAACATGCATGAAATGTCATGTTATGGTACTGATTTATATTTAGGGCAGTGTGTGATCATTGTATTTATAATGAAATTTGGATATTTTTGCAAATTCCATTTATAAAGTGATTAAAGAATTGAATTATTCCTTATTTCACAATTTAGGTTCCTGTAACTTTTTCAAACATAGTTGAAAATAGAATAATCAGAATCCTTGAATTTTTCTGATACTTTTTCATATATAATTTATTTTCATTGGAGTTACATATTAATTTCTCTGATTTTTGCAATTTTTAGCAATTTCCTGAATTAGTTTTAAACTGGAAATTCCATTTATTGCATCGGGTTGACGTCAGCAGGTCAGCCGACCTGTTTAGGTCAAACCTGACAAGGGGGCCCCACTGGTCAGCCTCTCTGGGACTAATCCCGCGCTGACCAGCCCTAACTGAGGTTTGACTTGGCCTTGGGCTCACTTGTCAGCGAGTGATTAAGTCACTAATCGACTGGGTTAGCTTGCCACGTCGACCTCCACCGGCGGCGAGGTCGTCCTCGCCGGCGGGGAGCCTCCGGCGACCACCAGCACGGCGGAGGGGCTCGGAAACGGCGCACAGGGGGCCAAATGCTGCGCGGAGAGCACCAGAGGAACGACACGTCTCCCGCGGCTTCATTTCTGCGCCAAGCCGGGGCTGATCTGGCCAGAGATGACGCCGGCGACGAGCTTGGCGGCGGCCAAGGCTCGGGCGTCATCGGGTTCTTTGCAACAGGGGGATCTACGCTCGGTTCTTAGCTGCTACAGCATCTACGCGTCGTCCTGGAGCTGTTGGTGCCATCGGAAGGACGAGCTGGACATCGGAGGGCTACCGGCGACGAGCGGCAGCGGCAGTCCTCGTCGGGCTCCGGTGAAACTAGGGCTAGAGGAGGGGATCGACAGGGAAAACTTAGGGAAAACGACCGCATGCTCAGAGGGAGTGCAGAGCAGAGCTCAGACGGCTCGGGGAAGGCCTGGGGGCGACGAATCGACGGGAGAGGTCCGGCGGCCGGAGGAGGAAGGCGACGGCGTTGCGGGCGTTGCAGGGCTCGAGGAGGCTTCGGCTTCGGCAGAGACGACCAGGGCGACGAGGCGGAGCTAATGGCGTGCTCTGGAAGGGGATCCTATGGCCAGGGGCACGGCCAGCTCGAGCTCGAGCTCGGCTCTAATGGCGGCAGCAGGGAGAAGGAGGAGATCCGGAAGGAGGAGAAGAACCGAGGCGGGGAATGGATAGGGGAAGCTCTGGGGAGCTTATCCCCGTCGTCGCCAGCGCGAACCGGCGGCCAGGCAGGCACGCAGGTGCGTGGCCGCGCCGGAGGAGGCGGCGGCCACCTCCTGCTGCATACTGGCGCGAGGGAGGGGACGAGCGAGGAGATGGGCCGGGCCTGGCTTGGGCGACAGGTAAGTCTTTTTCCATTTCCTCTGTTTTTGTTTTTCTGTTTTGCTATTTATTGCTTTGCTAATTATTTCAGCTCCAAAAAAAAAGTAAAAACTATTTCAGACCTCCTGAAATATTTGTTATAATATCCCCACTCATTTCCAAGGTTTTCAACATTTTTGGAAAATTATAGTTTCTGATTTCAATTTTTAAATTTGAAACCAGTGGCTTTTGCATTTATTTAAAATGCTTAAAGTGTCAAGAAAATAGTTTTCTCCAATGCTCATTTACTTTCATGATTTATCAGAAAGTTTGAACATTTCTTGAGGCCATTTTGGGTTCATTAATTTGAACTAGTTTGAAATTTCCTTTAATTGAAATGGTGGCTAGGGTTTTGAGTTTTTCCTTTGCCACTTTGTTGTTTTTTTTGAAACTTCTTAGATGCAAATGCAAAGAAGACATGAGCACAATGCTATCTTGCTTAAGGGTTAGGGATGTGACAAATACCCCTTTCTCCACTAGTGTGTATTAGCATATTCCTTGTACTGCCTGGTTTCCTTGTTCAGTTTCCGGAAGTCTATCACCATCCTATAGCCAGTAATAAATCTTTGTGGGATTAGTTCATTCTTATCATTAGGAACAACGGTGATACCTCCCTTCTTAGGTACGCAATGTACTGGACTTACCCAATCACTATGAGCAACATGATAAATGATTCCTGCTTCCAAAAGCTTTAATATTTCTTTTCTAACGACGTCTTTCATCTTAGGATTTAATCTCCTTTGATGATCAGCAACTGGCTTAGAATTAGGATCGATTTTAATCTTGTGCTGACATAGAGTCGGACTAATACCCTTAAGATCATCAAGAGTATATCCAATAGCAGCACGGTGCTTTCTCAGAGTTTTTAGTAACTTCTTCTCTTCGTGCTGTGAGAGGAGAGCACTAATAATAACAGGATATATCTCCTACTCATCAAGACAGGCATACTTAAGAGTATCAGGCAACTGTTTAAGCTCGAACACAGGATCACCCTTTGGTGGGGGAGGATCCCCAAGCAGTTCAACAGGCAGATTATTCTTGAGAATAGGATATTGTTCTAAGTGTAGCGACCCGACTCAAAACGAGTCAAGCCTCTGTGTTTCTGTGCCATCCCTGAATCAGTATGCTGGCACACACAGTACATCAATGTATATATCAAAGTGCAATCACATGTAAATAGCGTAAAACTTATATATACCTTAAATATCTCAGCGGAAGCAGTCAAGGGTGTGGAGTCCCAATAAACACCAACGGCAAGTTGAGTGTAGACCGTAACCCTGAATCGTACTCTTACTCGTCGAAGAAAATATCTGCAACATTAGACGTTGCAGCCGTGTAGGTCAGCATATTGAATATGCCGGCAAGTCACATATGAGAGGGGGTAAAATATCATCTATACTATATGCATATATGGCAGGTGGGGCTATAAGTTTTTAGCGAAAAGCAAGTCTTCTCCTACATCAAGAGAGGGCTAAAAGCAAAATGTTACTACATTGTTGGTTGTTAACGAGATGGTTCCACCAACCAATTCTCGTACCCATGTTGTCAATAATACCCACATCAATATTATTATTTGTGTTGAGAATTTCAGATAACTTCAGTTCCTTTGGCTCAAGTTGTCCATGACCATGGACACGGCTAATCGATTAGGTTTGAGTACTCTACAGAGTTTTGCACACGTTCCCCACAAGATTTGATCGCCTCCGTGTATGTCCTCGCACTTCAGGGTGTTTGAAGACCGGATGATCAAAAGATGGTCTTTCAACGGGTCCCTCTGAATCCCTGTCGGTGCCCATCCAATCCTACCGTTCTTCTACATCTGCTAGCACCGCCTGTCAATAGTCGCCGCGTTGTCCAACCAAGCCAGAGCCCATAATGACTTCTGGTTGTGCAGGTAAACCTTGGGTCTTGAAAATATCCGTCCGTCTCTTTGAGCCTGGGTGAAGCTTTCCGCAAGATGTCATGGCCGTCTCCAGCATCCCGGGTCATCCACTGGTTTCTCCAGGGAGCCGATCAACCGTCCTTCACCCGGAGTTGCATTGCATCACGAGGTCTTGAAAATCTTGACTTAACCGGTCTTGGTTATTTATTTATCCTCGCATCACTCGTGTTATGCACTCAACCAGAATCCCGTCTACTCAAGCATAGCAATATGAAATTTGTCGTCCCGGGCCTAGTAACGGGGTTGTTGGGTGCCTACCACATGATACTACAATATGTAACCATAATTCCCAAGTACCTAGTCAGCATGCAATTGGGCATAGGATGGTAGAACTACGATGCATAAAACATAGGTGATACATGATCAAATGACTTGCCTGGTGAGGTTGATGAAGAAGAATTTCTCGAGAAATAACTTGATAGACTACTCGTCACTCTCCGATGAAATCTATATAACAAACATATCATTCACATAAGCACTCATACTAGCAATCATTCTAGCAATCAAAACAAAAGAGAGAGCGAATAGGAATCCGAAGGAAACTTCAAATAAGACTAGGGAGTCTTCTACTACATCAAACACTAAATAGTTTTTGTCCAACGGAAAATCATAACAGGGAACTAAGATATAAATTTAACTAAGATAAAATAGAGTATTTTTCACAAAACTTTTTGAAAGTATTTCCAAACGGGATTCAAAACAGTGGAGAAACCAATTGCAAGTTATTAGGGAACTAGAATTGATTTCATGATAACATCTAAAAATAAAAATAAAAACTTGTTGCAAACCTACTGGTAACTAACAGAAACAAAACATAATCTTTCTGAAATATAAAAGAAAATAAGTTAAAAACAATTATAGAAAAGGAAATAGCCATAATCCTAAAAGAGGTGAAACAGAATTTGTTTCACAAGAAACAATGAGCTAAAATACTCAAATAATTCTGAAATTTTTACCACTGATAACTAAGATCACTAGTGATCAGTTTCAAAAAGAATCAAATTCAAAGCTATTTTTAAACTCCTGGGATAAGCAAAATAAGGTTTAAACTAAATCTCATCTTATTCATATTTCAAAATTTCAAACATAGACAAATTATATGTTTTTAGAAACTACAGAAAAATTGTGATCTACTGGAAAAAGAATAAACCTCATTGGGCCTCTAGATCAAAAGTTATAGGGAAAACAAAATTTAAACTCTCTTTGTTTTCTAACTAAAACAGAAAAAAGGAAAAATTGGATCTAACGAACAGGGGGGTTAGGTGGAAGCTCCTGGTTGGTTGGGAGGGAGTGTGCTGCGGGACTAACTAGCGAACAGCCGGTACTTAAACAAAAACCTCCGGCTAAATTTAAGTGAGCAGAAAACCGTTTGGTTCTTTAACTAAAAACCGAAGGGGTAAGTTGCTTTTAATATACACGGTTGGATCTAGATCTAATGGTAAAACTACACAATACAAAAAAAACAAAAGAAAAAAGAAAGGAAGGAGGAGTTACCTCCCATGACTGAACACAGCAGGGGCTGCTCCGGAGATGGGGACTACGCCGGCGAGGTGGGAAGCACCTCCGGCGTGGGGAGGAGTCTCCCGTGGGGGTGGGGTGCGAGGTCCTGGGGGTCCGGCTCCTGGTGGGGCAGGGGCAAAGGGATGGGGTGATGGAGCTCCTGGCGAGGCTTCCTGGGAGGAGGCGAGGGGTGCAGGGGCTCCGACATGGGGAGTGGAGCTCCTGGCGATGGGGTTGGTGCGATGGAGGAGGGTGGTGGCGGTGGTGCAGTGGGGTAGGTGGTGGGATGCAGGGGGGGTGATGCGGTAGGAGGGGGCGACCAGAAGGGGCTGTTCGTGCTCCTGAGACAGAGCTCCGACGAACTCCGTAGGGGAGGAAGGAGGAGGGGAGGGGCAGCGGTTCCGACGGGAATGGAACGAGGAGGCCATGGGGATCCTTTATAGGGGGCCAGGAGGTGCTGGGAGGGAAAGAACTTCGCGGATACCGGAAGGGGAGGATTTCTTGGCTCCCTGCCATGGAAGGTGCCTGAGCAAGGGAGGAGGGAGTCCAGAGGAAGGAGGAGATCCTCTGTCGAGCCAGAATAGGAAGTTGCTTAATGGGCCAGGGTAAGTTTCCAAAAAGACGCTCTACTTCCTAATAATTAAAACAGGAAATAAAAAATATGAAAAGGAAATAAATTCCTTCCCGAAAATATAAGTGTTATATACCACAAATATCAGAAAAATAAATCCGAGAAGATGGACATTTTTCCACGGCCAAAATAAATACTTCAAAAAAATATGTATTTCAAAAAATACCTAAAAGCTTTATTTTCTTTTTGCAAATATTTTCTCAATTAAATTTTGTTTTCTTGGCTCAAAATACTTCAACAAATGCCCCTGGCTTTGGAGGGTCATGTTCCTCCTCTCTTTTCTGTTTGACAGAATATTATTCCCCGGCATTTCTTGAGTGGAGGGAAAATAGAATTTGCAAATTAAAATCGAAGGAAATTCAAATGGCAGCTCCATTCAAATTATTTATTGTTGAAGAAGTCATGTCATCTTCTCTCATTGCTTTTAACTCGCTGAATTTGAATTTACCGAAGAAGGGGAAAGTCATTTTATTCCCTCTCTTTCAAAAGTTTTTGAAAAGTTTTCAAATTTCACTCAAGTTTCAATCACTCAAGCAAAGAAACAAAGAATATAATAATTATATTAACATTCCAAAATTTGGGATGTTACAAAGCTACCACACTTAAAATGAATCTCGTCCTCGAGATTCGAAGAGGCTAGAAAGAAAGGCTAGGGTTTGGGGGTCTTCTAACAAATCCAATTTCCGGCAAAGTGGGATGCTACCACACTTAAAATGAAATTACTGGTCCCTCAAAATGTTTTAACGATCCTGTGGGGTTTTGGCAACTGACTTCGGACAGTCTTCATATTAAATCCTTTGGTGATGCTCTCCCGTTATATTCATTACGTTTCCATCAAAATCGAGGGTTCCTCTGTGGATATAAGCTTCTTCCGTTACTGGGTATTCTTTAACTCACAGTCTCGTGGTCAATTCTAAATAACCTATCGGTGATTCTCATGGTGGTCTACCATTTGTGGTTATCCTACAGAGAAAGGGGTCTTGTCTTCATCCTCATCGTAAAATTTCCTACGCGTGACAACAAGTGCCATGTACATGGGCTTTCATTATACCATTCTAAGGCTCAAACAAAAGCTTCAAAGAACGTCGTCTCTCACTATGGGTAAGTCTCTCAGATTTACCATTCCGAATAGCAAGGAATGATAATAGTAAGTCGTCATGGTGGCCAAGCCATGTCGCACTGAAATCATTACCTTGTATAAGGCTTAGTGAATCTCGTATCCTAAAACTTGGGCATCCTCACAAGCATTGCAGAATTTCTCTTTTCCACGAACGAAGTTCGGATTATCCAATGATTCTGCAAGCTGAACAAACATCTATCGTTTCTTCACAACTCTCAGGTTTTCGTATGCTCCTAGGGAAATGTTGCTGATACAAGTTTCCTTCTCCAGAAGATAGTACTAGATCCTTGTTAGTCCTGGGGTCTGTGGGTTTCAGGCATACTTGGAGTTACTCCGCCTTTAAATTTCCATAGTGTTTGATTCCATCATACTCTTGGGGTAACCATCATATAATAAAAATCCTTGGAGTTATCTTTGGTACACACTCCATTATGTGGGATACTTTCCATTGGTGTGCTTACCATGAAAATGTATTGGTTCATCCATAAATCATACTCATTTCATAATCAATCCTTTATTACATCCTTGCTTTCTTCAGAATTCTAACTCAAAAGTAATTTATTACAAATGCTGCCATCCACATTGTTCGGTATGGTCAAGCATTTCTGCCAACTTTATTCATCTGTCTCTCTTGGAGGTACTTTAGTTCCACTCGAACTTTTCGAGGTGCTCCTTGAAATCATCCATCTTTCGCTTCATATTGGTGGTCATGAGCTTTATCTCCATCATCTCCGCACGTACCTCACTCAGATATTCCTGGGTATGACGGAGTCTTGCTTCAAGTATTTCTCCGATCTGACGTATGGCTTTCATGGCAGCTTCACGAACAGCATCAAAGAAGGTTGCTCGTGGTACACGTGAAATGAAAAGGTATTGCCCCATAGTGTTTGGAGAAACTCCTTTCACCTGGTGGAGGTGTACTTCCACATACCAAAGTTCTACTCCACTTTCCATGAATGGGTAGCCTTTGTAGACTGCATCTCCTTCAAGATGAATGTGCTTCATCATGTCCTTTAGGATTTTCGGGTAATCATGATAACTGGTCAGGGTCATGATCGTTTCTAGGCCCTTGAGGAATGACTCGTAGAGAGTTGTCATCTGCAGGTGTCAGTAAATAGGCACTGAGAGGAATGTATATGTCTCCTTGGTAGTTATGGTACATTCCTACTCAGTGGATCGTGTGGGTTTACCGATTACTACCACACTTAAAATGAATTATACTCATGCCTGCATAGACCATATTTTCTCATATCCTCATAATTGTTCAGAGATCTTTGTTCGGAAAGAAACAACGCATACAGTTTCAACATAGGCAATCATGAGCCAATAAATTCCATTTATTCACGATGTTATTAAAATCTCAGGGACTTCTGTTACAAAAAAAATCACTCCATGATCTCATGAAAAACAAGAGTGCTTCAGGTTCCACTTATTGCCACTGTCAAAACTTATCTACTCCATTTAGCTTTCTTCCTTTGTGGACAATCACTAGCATAATGTCCTGCTTCCTTGCAACGAAAGCAAATGAGTTTTGACAAGTCTCGAGGCTTCTTAGCGTTTGCTTTTGCTCCTTCGATTTCCGGCTTCCTTCCTGAGCATATGTATTTGTGGTGGCCAAATTCCATGCACTTGTAACATCTGACATGACTCAGGTCTATATCTACAGAGATTTGGCTCTTCCGAGGGTACTTTTTCTTCTTTCCGGACTCCTTTATTTTGGCCAGTTCTTCTATTTCAAGTGGATCAAACTCCACTTTTTCCGTCGGGAAGTTTCCGAGATACTCCTGGCTTCTCTTCGTGCAATCCTGTGAATAATGTCCTTCTTCTCCACATGAGTAGCATGCATTGGAGAAAAATCTGGTCAGACCTTGTCCATCAGGGTCTTCAATATATTCGTTCATCACATGTTCTTCTAGAATCTTCTTCTTGAGGGTTTCCTTCACTTCATCTTTGTGCTGCTTGACAATTTGTTGCACGTTGGGGTAAATGTGACACTGAGCTGGGTAGTGGGTGGTTCCTTCACAAAGGAAACAAGTCACCTGACTACTTGGGCACTCCTCAGCTGGGTGATTTTCTTCACAATGAGTGCATCCATCCTTGTGTTCTTCCTGGGTGTGTCCTATTTCTCCATAGATCTTGCATGCACAAGTCTTCTCCTTCGGATTGTCATAGCACTTCTGAATAAGTCGGGATCTTAACAGAGTGTTCTTGAATTCGTCCCAAGTTTCTGCTCCACTAAATCCTTGTATGGCATGGTGCATTTTCCACCAGATTGCAGCACTTTGTGTAAAGTACTAAAGAGCGTGTTCCACTTCATACTTCCTTGAGATCAAGTTCCTCCCGAAGTGGTTCTCCATGTTCTGAATCCATATTTCAGCCTCCAGCTGGGTCATTGGTCCAGAGACTACAAGTCCAGCTTCATACTCCATCTGGTAGGGTTGAGGTTTTGGGGATGAGACGGGTAAGAGAGGGAGGGAGATACACACAATACAAACAATATTTTTGAGAATAGGTTTTATTTGTGGCCGTCGGAAAACACACACCAATGACGGCTCACAAATCATCGTATCTAACGTGGGTATATAAAAGTGGTTTGGACTTCTAATGGTCATATAATTATTCGAACACTTCAGGGTCTTCGAGGTCTTCGGGTCTTGAGAGTCTTCCATTGGTGTAGCTTCAATCCTTCAAATGCGTGGTGAAATCCTCTTTACTTTGAAGTAGAACTCCGTTGATTCTTCATGAGGTCAAAGGGGTAAGGGGATTGTATAACTATTGGAGGTGAGAGAGAACATTTGATGAAATCAGAAGAGATGAGAAGTGAAAGGTGTTCTCGAAAATAAGATTTTTGAGAGATTCTATCCTAAGAAGTTTCCAGTTTATAGGGTCACGTCCTACAGTCAACATGTGCTCTGATACCATTTATGTAGCGACCCGACTCAAAACGAGTCAAGCCTCTGTGTTTCTGTGCCATCCCTGGATCAGTATGCTGGCACACACAGTACATCAATGTATATATCAAAGTGCAATCACATGTAAATAGCGTAAAACTGATATATATACCTCAAATATCTCAGCGGAAGTAGTCAAGGGAGTGGAGTCCCAATAAACACCAACGACAAGTTGAGTGTAGACCGTAACCCTGAATCATACTCTTTCTCGTCGAAGAAAATATCTGCAACATAAGACGTTGCAGCCATGTAGGTCAGCATATTGAATATGCCGGCAAGTCACATATGAGAGGGGGTAAAATATCATTTATACTATATGCATATATGGCAGGTGGGGCTATAAGTTTTTAGCGAAAAGCAAGTCTTCTCCTACATCAAGAGAGGGCTAAAAGCAAAATGTTACTACATTGTTGGTTGCTAACAAGATGGTTCCACCAACCAATTCTCGTACCCATGTTGTCAATAATACCCACATCAATATTATTATTTGTGTTGAGAATTTCAGATAACTTCAGTTCCTTTGGCTCAAGTTGTCCATGACCGTGGACACGGCTAATCGATTAGGTTTGAGTACTCTGCAGAGTTTTGCACACGTTCCCCACAAGATTTGATCGCCTCCGTGTATGTCCTCGCACTTCAGGGTGTTTGAAGACCGGATGATCAAAACATGGTCTTTCAACGGGTCCCTCTGAATCCCTGTCGGTGCCCATCCAATCCTACCGTTCTTCTACATCTGCTAGCACCGCCTGTCCAGAGTCGCCGCGTTGTCCAACCTAGCTAGAGCCCATAATGACTTGTGGCTCTGCAGGTAAGCCTTGGGTCTTGAAAATATCCGTCCGTCTCTTTGAGCCTGGGTGAAGCTTTCCGCAAGATGTCATGGCCGTCTCCAGCATCCCGGGTCATCCACTGGTTTCTCTAGGGAGCCGATCAACCGTGCTTCACCCAGAGTTGCATTGCATCACGAGGTCTTGAAAATCTTAACTTAATCGGTCTTGGTTATTTATTTATCCTCGCATCACTCGTGTTATGCACTCAACCAGAATCCCGTCTACTCAAGCATAGCAATATGAAATTTGTCGTCCCGGGCCTAGTAACGGGGTTGTTGGGTGCCTACCACATGATACTACAATATGTAACCATAATTTCCAAGTACCTAGTCAGCATGCAATTGGGCATAGGATGGTAGAACTACGATGCATAAAATATAGGTGATACATGATCAAATGACTTGCCTGGTGAGGTTGATGAAGAAGAATTTCTCGAGAAATAACTTGATAGACTACTCGTCACTCTCTGATGAAATCTATATAACAAACATATCATTCACATAAGCACTCATACTAGCAATCATTCTAGCAATCAAAACAAAAGAGAGAGCGAATAGGAATCCGAAGGAAACTTCAAATAAGACTAGGGAGTCTTCTACTACATCAAACACTAAATAGTTTTTGTCCAACGGAAAATCATAACAGGGAACTAAGATATAAATTTAACTAAGATAAAATAGAGTATTTTTCACAAAACTTTTTGAAAGTATTTCCAAACGGGATTCAAAACAGTGGAGAAACCAATTGCAAGTTATTAGGGAACTAGAATTGATTTCATGATAACATCTAAAAATAAAAATAAAAACTTGTTGCAAACCTACTGGTAACTAACAGAAACAAAACATAATCTTTCTGAAATATAAAAGAAAATAAGTTAAAAACAATTATAGAAAAGGAAATAGCCATAATCCTAAAAGAGGTGAAACAGAATTTGTTTCACAAGAAACAATGAGCTAAAATACTCAAATAATTCTGAAATTTTTACCACTGATAACTAAGATCACTAGTGATCAGTTTCAAAAAGAATCAAATTCAAAGCTATTTTTAAACTCCTGGGATAAGCAAAATAAGGTTTAAACTAAATCTCATCTTATTCAAATTTCAAAATTTCAAACATAGACAAATTATATGTTTTTAGAAACTACAGAAAAATTGTGATCTACTGGAAAAAGAATAAACCTCATTGGGCCTCTAGATCAAAAGTTATAGGGAAAACAAAATTTAAACTCTCTCTGTTTTCTAAGTAAACCAGAAAAAAGGAAAAATTGGATCTAACGAACAGGGGGGTTAGGTGGAAGCTCCTGGTTGGTTGGGAGGGTGTGTGTTGCGGGGCTAACTAGCTAACGGCCGGTACTTAAACAAATACCTCCGGCTAAATTTAAGTGAGACAGAAAACCGTTTGGTTCTTTAACTAAAAACCGAAGGGGTAAGTTGCTTTTAATATACACTCTTGGATCTAGATCTAACGGTAAAACTACACAATACAAAAAAAAGAAAAAAAAGAAAAGAACAAAAGAAAGGAAGGAGGAGTTACCTCCCATGGCTGAACACAGCAGGGGCTGCTCCGGCGATGGGGACTACGCCGGCGAGGTGGGAAGCAGCTCCGGCGTGGGGAGGAGTCTCCCGCGGAGGTGGGGTGCGAGGTCCTGGGGGGTCCGGCTCGTGGTGGGGAAGGGGCAAAGGGATGGTGCGATGGAGCTCCTGACGAGGCTTCCTGGGAGGGGCGAGGGGTACAGGGGCTCCGACGTGGGGAGTGGGGCTCCTGGCAATGGGGGGGTGGGGCGATGGAGGGGGGTGGCAGCGGTGGTGCAGTGGGGTAGGCGGTGGGATGCAGGGGGGTGATGCGGTAGCAGGGGGCGACCAAAAGGGGTTGTTCGTGCTCCTGAGACAGAGCTCCGACGAACTCCGCAGGGGAGGAAGGACGAGGGGAGGGGCAACGGTTCCGACGGAAATGGAACGAGGAGGCCATGGGGATCCTTTATAGGGGGGCAGGAGGTGCTGGGAGGGAAAGAACTTCGCGAATACCGGAAGGGGAGGATTTCTTGGCTCCCTTCCATGGAAGGTGCCTGAGCAGGGGAGGAGGGAGTCCAGAATAGGAAGTTCCTTAATGGGCCAGGGTAAGTTTCCAAAAAGACGATTTACTTCCTAATAATTAAAACAGGAAATAAAAAATATGAAAAGGAAATAAATACCTTCCCGAAAATATAAGTGTTATATACCACAAATATCAGAAAAATTAATCCGAGAAGATGGACATTTTTCCACGGCCAAAATAAATACTTCAAAAAAAATATTTATTTCAAAAAATCCCTAAAAGCTTTATTTTCTTTTTGCAAATATTTTCTCAATTAAATTTTGTTTTCTTGGCTCAAAATACTTCAACAAATGCCCCTGACTTTGGAGGGTCATGTTCCTCCTCTCTTTTCTGTTTGACAGAATATTATTCCCCGGCATTTCTTGAGTGGAGGGAAAATAGAATTTGCAAATTAAATTCGAAGGAAATTCAAATGCCAGCTCCATTCAAATTCTTTATAGTTGAAGAAGTCATGTTATCTTCTCTCATTGCTTTTAACTCACTGAATTTGAATTTACGAGAGAAGGGGAAAGTCATTTTATTCCCTCTCTTTCAAAAGATTTTGAAATTTTTTCAAATTTCATTCAAGTTTCAATCACTCAAGCAAACAAACAAACAATATAATAATTATATTAACATTCCAAAAATTGGGATGTTACACTAAGATAATTTTATCTATCTCATCTCTTTCCTCCATATGCATATCATTTTCATGCTCAAGCAGATATTGCTCTAAAGGATCCGTAGGAGGTACGGCAATAGGGGCAAGAGCAATGATTTCATCCCTACTGGACGACTCTTTTTCATGGGGTTGTCTTCCAAACTTGGAGAAGTTAAATTCATGAGACACACCCTCGAAACTAACTGTGACAGTCTGCTTAATGCAATCAATGTGAGCATTGATAGTGTTGAGAAAGGGTCTACCGAATATGATGGGACAAAAGCTATCTTGTGCAGTACCAAGGACGAGGAAATCAGTAGAATACTTCGTCTTACCACACAGGACTTCTACGTCTCTCACAATTTCCAGAGGACAGATAGTGTCTCTATTAGCTAGCGTAATAGTGACATCAATGGGTTCTAGCTCAGCAGGTGCAATCTCATCTTCGATTTCATCACATAGGGAACGGGGTATTGCACTAACACTAGCTCCCATATCACATAAACCATGGTAACAGTGATCTCCTATCTTGACAGAAACAACGGGCAGGCCAACTACAGGTCCGTATTTGTCTTTCGCGTGAGGTTTAGCAATTCTAGCAGAGTCCTCACAGAATATGATAACATGCCCGTCTACGTCTTCGGCTAAGAGATCCTTGATAATAGCAACACTAGGTTCAACTCTAATCTCCTCAGGGGGTGCAAGTGGTCTAATGTAACCTCTATGTATCACAGTTGGAGCTTTAGAATAATCCTTTATCCTAGCAGGGTATGGTCGTTTCTCAGCGTAGGCACAAGGAACAATAGGATCACTGAAAGCAATGACTTTCTCCTCAACTAGATTGGTTTTGACTATGTTGCTTTCTATAGGAGGATGATACTTAAACCACTTTTCTTTGGGAAGATCAACATGAGCAGCAAAAGATTCACATAGAGAAGCTACTATCTCAGAGTCAAGTCCATACTTAGCTCTAAAATCTCTAGAGGTGTTTGTCTCAACAAAAGATTTAACGCAATCAAACTAGAAATTCATACCTGACTCCTTACCTTCATCCAGCTCCCAATCTTCAGAGTTACGTTTGATTCTTTCCAATAAATTCCACTTGTGGTCAATATCCTTCTTCATAAAAGAACCGGTACAAGAAGTGTCAAGCATGGTACGATCTTCATGAGAAAGTCGAGCATAAAAGTTTTGAGTGATAATTTCTCTCGAGAGCTCATGGTTGGGGCATGAATATAGCATTGATTTAAGCCTCCCCCAAGCTTGAGCTATGCCTTCCCTGTCATGAGGCCAAAAGTTATAAATAAAGTTCCGATCACGATGTACTAAATGCATAGGATAAAACTTTTAATGAAATTCCAATTTCAACTGATTGTAGTCCCATGATCGAGTATCATCACATAGCCTATACCATGTAAACGCCTTATCCTTCAAAGATAAAGGAAAGACTTTCTTCTTTACCTCATCCTCGGGCAAACCTGCAAGCTTAAATAAACCACAAACTTCATCTACATAGATCAGATGCAAGTCTGGATGTGAAGATCCATCTCCTGTAAAAGGATTAGCTAGCAGTTTCTCAAGCATACTCGAATGAATTTAATAAAAGATATTTTCAATAGGTACCTCAGGTTGAGGAACAACTCCTCGTGCTTCCGTTCGTGGTGAAGATACCCCGAACAAACTCCTCAAAGGAACAGTTTCCATAGTGACAAGTGACAATAAATTTCACCACAGTATATAAATGTTTCCTTACCAATTTCCACTTACCAAAGGCAATTCACTCCCCGGCAACGGCGCCAGAAAAGAGTCTTGATGACCCACAAGTATAGGGGATCAATCGTAGTACTTTCTATAAGTGAGACTATAGAACCAAACGAGGAGCAGAAGGCTGTGGTAAACAGTTTTCAGCAAGGTAATAACTGCAAGCACTGAAAGTAGCGGTAACAAGTGATGATGTAGCGAGGTGAAACGTAGCAAGAGAAAAGTAACAAGTAACAAGTAGTAGCAATAGTGCAGCAAGTGGCCCAATCCCTTTTGTATCAAGGGACAATCCTGAAAAAAGTCTTATAAGAGGAAAAACGCTTCCGAGGACACACGGGAATTTCTGTCATGCAAGTTTCATCGTGTTCATATGATTCGCGTTCGTTACTTTGATAGTTTGATATGTGGGTGGACCAGCGCCTGGGTACTACCCTTACTTGGACAAGCATCTCACTTATGATTAACCCCTCTCGGAAGCATCCGCAAATACGAAAGATGAATTAAGACAACGTCTAACCATAGCATTAAACTAGTGGATCCAAATCAGCCCCTCACGAAGCAACGCATAGACTGGGGTTTAAGCTTCTGTCACTCCAGCAACCCATCATCTACTTACTACTACCCAATGCCTTCCTCTAGGCCCAAGTATGGTGAAGTGTTATGTAGTCGACATTCATATAACACCACTAGAGGAAAAGACAACATACATCATATCAAAATACCGAACGAATACCAAATTCACATGACTATTATTAACATGACTTATCCCATGTCCTCAGGAACAAAAGTAACTACTCACAAAGCATAATCATAATCATGATCAGAGGTGTAATGAATAGCATCAAGGATCTGAACATGAACTCTTCCACCAAGTAATCCAACTAGCATCAACTACAAAGAGTAATCAACACTACTAGCAACCTTACAAGTACCAATCGGAGTCGCGAGACGGAGATTGGTTACAAGAGATGAACTAGGGATTGGAGAGGTGATGGTGCTGATGAAGATGTTGATGAAGATGCCTCCCCTCCGACGAGAGGAGTGTTGGTGATGACAATGGCGACGATTTCCCCCTCCGGGAGGGAAATTTCCCCGGCAAGATCGTCCTGCCGGAGCTCTACATTGGATCTGCTCAAGTGCCGCCTCGTGGCGGCGGCGAAACCACGAAAAAGCTCCCGATTGATTTTTCTGGAATGAAACCCTTCATATAGCAAAGGAGGGGGGCCAGTGGGCCGTCAGGGAGCCCACAAGCCCTGTAGCCGCCACCAGGGGGTGGCGGCTACGAGGCTTGTGGCGCCCTGGTAGCTCCCCTCTGGTACTTCTTTCGCCCAGTATTTTTTATATATTCCCAAAAAATTCCACGTAAATTTTCAGGGCATTTGGAGTTGAGCAGAATAGTGGAGTCAGATTTGCTCCTTTTCCAGTCCAGAATTCTAGCTGCCTGAATTCTCCTTCTTCAAATAAACCTTGCGAAATAAGAGAGAAAAGGCATAAGTATGGTACGACAAAGTAATATAACAGCCCATAAAGCGATAAATATCAACATGAAACCATGATGCAAAATGGACGTATCACTAGGTTAGGAGCATCATCTAGTGGGAGGGAGTCATCGTTGGACGCATGGAAGGAAGAAGAAAGAAGAAGGAATACGAATGAAGAAGAAAGAAGATGAATACGAGTGAAGAAGAAAGAACAGGGAGGGAGACCTCCATTGCGGGTCTAATTCTTCTGAGGATACTAGCGCCTTAAGGGATCATTTGATTCAAATGATTTTCATAGATATTTTGAAGGATTAGAATCCTTAGGAATTTTGTCTATGACGGTTGTTTGATTCTAGGATTGGATCCTACTGAATTTTTCCCTAAGGATCTTTATACTCGTTCTCTTAAGATTTTTAGCATCCACTCAAACTTGTTTGAAAGAATACTTTTTCTCCTATGATTCAACTAAAACCACATAAGGATGTAGGATTGGGATGAGCATAACATTCTAATCCTATGTTTCTTCATATTCTCGCGTATTGAGAATCATGTGAATCAAGCAGGCCTTAAACTTGATGAGTTAAAGTTCGAGGAAACGTTTGAGGACTTCAAATTTGTGAGTTCAGCTAGCGATCATCTTATGTTGATATCTAATTAAGATATTTATCTTGGTATATTATATTGTTTGTTCCTTCGGTATGTAGTACGTCGATGAGTTCGGGAGCAAGTACAGCGACTCCCCCCGCATGGAGAAATGGCGTTACGAGCTGTTGGTGTCGTCCTTCGTCTACATGTTTGACAACCTCCGCAAGGGTGTGGAGGAGTGACACTTGTCTACACAACTGCCCCAAGATGATGCTGCTGCTGCTATGAAAAAACAACCACTTGGTCTTCTTGAACACGCATAGTGATCAATCATGCACAGACGCGCGTTCCTTTCCATGACATATCATGTTCCAGGCTTCCACGGTCGTCATCGGTGCGTCTATTTTGCTTTCATAAACGGTGTCACAAAGCGCTTATATAAGTGCATTTGTGTGATTTTGTAGTAAATTAAGGTGTATGCACATGAGCAGTGATACGTCCCAAATGTATTTATAATTTTTGCTTGTTCCATGATCTTTTGGGTGACATTGTTGTATGTTTTGCTACACTTTCATACCTTTTTACACGTATTTGGACTAACCTACTAACTTAGTGCATCGAGTGCCAGTTTCTGTCTGCTGATGTCTTTCTTGCAGGGACTTTTACCCCAATTTACAGAGTACCAAAAATCCCGAGAAAAAAATATAAAACATAGCGTGACGGAAGCTTCCCTGCGCGACATGCCCCTGGTCGTGCCCACCTCCTCTAGTGCCCTCCTTTGGCCTATATTTACCTCTCCGATAGGAATCCCTTCCAGGAGATCGATAATCGCGAATATCTCCATCGTTCTGCCGCTGCAGCGCTTTCGAGATCGGGAGCGTCAGAAGCCCCCGTGCATCTCCTTCTCCATCAACAATCATCAGTTCATCCATGTCCATGCTATATTTTTATCACTTCATATGTTATGTGTTATGCTTGGAGCGTCCCGCTCTTTAGTTTTTAGTCTTTTTTAGTTTTCCTTGCTTCTCATAACAAGTTGGAACCTAGCCTTGTTGGTTGGGGAGAGAAACACGGTCCACTCCACCCTAAAACACAACATAGGTTTTCAAGCTTATTTTTTTTGTGTGTTCTTTATCTTTTCATAGCTGCTGTCATGCTTACCTCTTAGTTTTCATGCTTTATCTTTTTAAGAGCTTTTATTTAGGTTGCTTTTGGAAGTCTCTTGAGTTATCATGCTTATATTGTTTAGAGATTTGTCTTGTTGCACTGAGTTGTGTGTCTTTCATGAGTAGGTAACTGAGGTTGCTATTTAAGTATAGTAGTAACTTGCAATAGTTTTGAGGTATTGATTTGAGTAATGTTTGTACTATTGGTGCCAAGAGCTTGAGCCTATTAGTGACAGGTGTCGTATTTTGGGAAATCCGTGTGTTTTTCAAAACTAAAAAAAATAGTTGAGAAGTCTAGCTACTAGATTGATCACTAACCTCTTGAGGGGTTGGAATATATAGAGTACCCTCACGTTACCATGGGTCGAGGATGCGCAAGGATAACCAAACCCCCAAACACTCCTCCTCGGGGTGCTTGTCTCTTTGTGAATCTCATGACTAGATAGAGAGTTACCGACAATAAGTGCATGAGTTCTTCGAACTAATGTGAGTATTCGATTGTTGGCACTTCCACCATCCATATTTTGCTAGCCTCTTCGGTACCGTGCATTGCCCTTTCTCATCTTGGGAGTTGGTGCAAACTTCACCGGTGCATCCAAACCCTTGGCATGATACGCTTTGTCATCATAAGCCTCATTAAGGCATTTCCATAGCCTTTCCGAGATACATTGCCATGCAGCATCCACCATTTCATGACTTGATCTTCATTTCGTACATGCTTTTGCTTGATCGAGGAACCGCATGCCAGTTGGGCCTTGCCCTTATTACTGTTACATGACGCGGTAGTTTCATTGCATATCCTGCTACACTGGTAGAGGCCTACATTTGCATACATCATGATAGTTTTCATTTGTCTTTATGTTGAGTACTTCTTATAAAGTGTGAATATCTTATTTTATTCTTGTAAAACATAGAGTGTTTCCCTTAAGTGAGGAAAAGATCCCAAAGAGGACGAATTAAAAGATCCCAAAGAGGACACATGAAAAGATCCCAAAGAGGACAAATTAGAGATAAATAGAAAGAGCCAAAGAGGCCACAAAAATTAAAAAAAGAAAGAAAAAATAAATCAAAAAGAAATAAAAAGAGAGAAGGGGGCAACACTACTATTCCTTTTGAAAGATCCACACTCGTACTCCATTGTTATATTTGTACTCCATTGAGATTATCATTCATGCATAACTATGTGGGGACCCTTACACTATAGAACTTGGCTTGTATATTACAATTATGAGCCTCCTCAAATGAGCTCTAGGTCTTCATGAGCAAGCAAGTTGGATGAACCCCCACTAGTTCCATAGGAGAGCTTATCTTAGCTCATATGTGCATCCGTTGCATGGAAATCCCTACTCCTCACATAATATCTATCATTTGGCTTTCTCACGCCTATGGTTCTCCTCATTGATGTGAGTCTTTCACACCTTTTTGTATTCCTTCCCCATCATTATTCTTTCTGTCATCCTAAGTGCCAACATATCTTGCTTGCGCTCATCTATTGCATGAGTGCTCAAAGTCAAAAGGGAGAGGATCATTTTGACTTTTGCCTGACTAGTGGTCTAGGGATGAGTCAAAATAAGATTCCGAAGGAGACCAAGTTTGAAGTTTTAGTAGATTGAGTTCTCAATTAAATTACAAAATATTTTTATTCTCTAAACCCATCTCCCACTTCTTGCACACAAACACCATTTGGAGACATTCGAGTCACGGACAGTGAGAGCTCTTGCACCTTTATGTTCTTACTTTGCTATTTTCAATACTAAATATAGACTCTTGCTTGTTATTGTCTTGACTTGAGTTTCATATCTTACTTGCTTTACTTTTAAGTTCTTATATGTGTGTTAGCATGTCACCATAGATATTATTTGTGTTATCATTTACCTACTCAAGGATGAGCAGGAATTAAGCTTGGGGATGTTGATACATCCCAAACGTATCTATAATTACTCCTTGTTCCATGATCTTTTGGGTGACATTGTTATATGTTTTGCTACACTTTCATACCTTTTTACACATATTTGGACTAACCTACTAACTCAGTGCACCCAGTGCTAGTTTCTGTCTACGGGTGTCTTTTTTGAAGGGACTTTTACCCCAATTTACACAGTCCAAAATCCCGAGAAAAATATATAAAAATCAGCGTGACAGAAGCTTCACGAAACACGAAGATGGGCCGGAGGGGAGCCAGGGCCTGCCCAGGCGGCCTCCCTGTGCGGCATGCCCCCTCGCCACGCCCACAGGTCGCCTGGGTGGGTCCCACCTCCTCTGGTGCCCTCCTTCGGCCTATATTTACCTCTCCGATAGGAAAGTCTTCCAGGAGATCCAGAATCGTGAATTTCTCCATCGTTCCGCCACCGCAGCGCTTCCGACATTGGGAGCGTCAAAAGACCTCTTCCCGGCACCATGGACGCTTCACGTACATGCCGTGAGTAGTCCTCCTTGGACCATGAGTCCATGAACAGTAGCTATGGGATGTCTTCTCTCCAATCTTGTGCTTCAATATTGTAACGCCCAAGATGCGATCCTATCCTCAATTTGGCATGAGGGCCTCGTCAGGGATAGAAGCGCATCTACAAGTACATGTACTGAAAAGATGAGATATATGGAATTGGCTTACACTCGCCACAAGTTACATCAGAGTCACATCACTACAATACATAAATAACACGAAGAAGAGCAGGGTCCGACTACGGACGAAAACAAACTAGAAAAGAAAACGACGTCCATCCTTGCTATCCCAGGCTGCCGGCTTGGAACCCATCCTAGTTTGATGAAGAAGAGGAAGAAGAAGCAACTCCAAATGAACAATCAACGCACTCGCGTCAAGTAACATTTACCTGTACCTGTAACTGGTGTTGTACTAATCTGGGAGCCACAAGGGACTCAGCAATCTCATTTCCAAAGGTATCAAGACTATCAAAGCTTAATAGGTGAGGTATGGTTAAGTGGTGAGGCTGCAGCAAGCGACTAAGCATATGTGAGGTGGCTCACTTACGAGTACAAGAATAAAGAGGGGAAGATCTACGCATAGTGGACGTGAACTATCGATGATCAAATGAATGATCCTGAACACCTACTTACGTCAAGCATAACCCCACCGTGTCCTCGATCGGAGAAGGAGCTCACGAACGAGACAGTCACTGTTACGCACATAGTTCGCATATTTTTGTTAAGTTAACTTCAACTTATCTAGAACCGGATGTTAACAAATTTTCCATGTTTGCCACATAACCGCGGGCACGGCTTTCCGAAAGATTAAACCCTGCAGGGGTGCTCCAACTAGTCCATCACAAACTGCCACGGGCCGCAAAGCAATCCTCTATCACGTAACTCGTGATCTCGTCGGATTCCTTAGAGGAAAAACCTCAACTTTGAGGGGACCCAAAGTTTCACCGGGACTTCTATACACAAGATATATCGCTAAGGTAAGACAAATCTCGTAGGACCTCCCGTCGTGTCGACGACCCCGATAAGAGCCGCGTATCTCATTCTCAGGACACGTCGGATGAGCGATGGTTACCACGCTAAAACACCGAGTTGCCCCGGGGAGCGTAATAAGCTGCTCTGGGTTGGACCAACACTCATGAGGAGCAATCGCATGGGTTGTTGATTAAATCTCGGGGTAGCTATTCCGTATGCAAATTATTATTAGGTGATTAGCAAATTAAAACCAATGTTGGGTCCTGCCGGACAAGCCTTAACACTACACGATTGATCAAGGGGGTCCCCATAACAACCCGAACGTGTTAGGAGCGATCAGTTATGGAATCAAACACCGGTAACCGAAACTAAGGCGGCAATAACGGAAAAAATCACCCAGCAAAAGGCTAGGCCTTCCGTCATTTGCCAAGTATATAGGTGCATTAATTAAATAGCAGTTTGAACATAATGATATCAAAATACTCATGCTATCACATGAGACAGCTGGCACCTGCAACTAGCAAAGCTATTCATTATAGGTTGAGCAAGCCTACTTAGCCAAACAACATTTGCTAGGAGAGGAAGGTGTTTGGGTTTCATGGCAAAGTCAGGAGGCATTTATATCAAGTGGTAGGCAGCGAGCATGTATCAAAGTAAACGTGATTCTAAGCATAACAAAGCTAGATACGGTATCAAGGTGATGGTCATCTTGCCTGTGAATTCTTCAGCTTGGAACTGCTCTTGATCTTCCTGCACGTACTCTCCAGAATCCACGTACTCGCTCTCCGATCCCGATGCTACCCAAGATAAAATAACACCCAATGAACACCAACTCAACATGATGCAACAAACAATATGATGCATGAGTGAAGAAGGAAGCATGGATCACTATTCTAGTCACTTTCATATGCATTAGTTGAGTAAATAGAATTCTGGACAGAACCTCATATTAAGTTATCTTGACATGCATGATGATGGCATGATCATGTGCATAACGATAAAACGATGCAAAAACATATGTAGAACATAGAGAACGGAGCTACGGATCAATCGGAAACTACGAAACAAGATATGCAGGCCTACGGTTCAAATCAACCACAAGCACACTCCAATGGCACTCTCCTGGTGTTACCAGGTTGCCACATGATCAAACAATCAAAT
This sequence comes from Hordeum vulgare subsp. vulgare, assembly GCF_904849725.1. Taxonomy (NCBI): domain Eukaryota; kingdom Viridiplantae; phylum Streptophyta; class Magnoliopsida; order Poales; family Poaceae; genus Hordeum; species Hordeum vulgare. The sequence goes on from NC_058523.1 coordinate 65,919,049, forward strand.
ATAAGTGGGGTGGTGCATGGAAACACACAACATCAACAACAATGCCCACACAAGCTTCAAATCAACAAAAACATGCAATCTATTTTTAACGGCACCATAGCAGTTTGTCCACAACATTTATAGTATCTACATCCATCCAAATGGGCCAAACAAGATATGAGGCAAAAGCCATTCAAAAGATCTACGACCATGTGCAAGAAGTTAATACAAAGGAGTCACACATGAGAAGATCTATGGACACAAACTTGGACAAAATATTACAGATTCTGGGACTTGGTGAAAATCTCAGATTTTCATCAGCTGCTTATGCTCTGAAGCATTTTGGCAGCCTCCAAAATGATATCTACAGGAAGTGTATGAGCATGAAATTTAACAGGGAACTAGAAAAATACAAAGGCTCACAAACTTTAGTTTGTTGGATGGGCTGATTCCCAACATATGAGCTTTTGCAAGCAAAACAACAGGGGAAGAAAATAACAGCAGATTCTCACACATAGTGAAAATCACAGATTTTCACCAAGCTGTTAGTTTCCGCCAAGTGTCAACTTTGACAAGGCACAAAAGGTGCATACAAATCCCTATCAACATAACAAAGACCCCATGTTGTAGAGGGGTTCACCCACTACTACTAAATCAAGGATTCATCCTCATAGGGTCAAGGCACCACATAATACAAAGCTCTAAACATGGCATCATGACAGAAAATGACAGTTTTATGAAGTTGCTCTAAAGTGAAATCTGATTGCACCAATGCATTCCTGGGATTATTCTACCCAAAAGCATATATAATACATGAGTACTTGCGTGTAGTATCTAGACACAAAGCTAGCTCGAAAAACAACCCTAGAATCCAATATGACATATAGGAACACTATCACATGTTAATATGGCACATGTAGCAACATCTACACCTACACATGCACACACACAAGCTCATACACCACTACATCACTCCATAGTGGCAAGCATGAGGGGTTAGCCCTCATGCACAAGTGCATATGTGCACCCATGCCCACACACACACATGCATGAGCACCTACACTCACATATGTGCTCACACACACAAACTCCACAAAAGGTACAACATGAGGGGCTAGGCCCCCTTGCACAAGTGCATGTGCAACCACTTGCACTCACACACACTCATACTCACATATATGCACATCTCACTCATGTGCAGACACACACATGCACACACACACACTCATGTGCACATGTACAAACAAGTGCACACACACAATACTTACACACATATATGAATATCCTAGGCATTAAAAAAATGCATACCATGGTTTAGCTAAAAGAAAAACAAGCATGCTGGCTGCCCAAGAAAAGAAAATAGGAAAAATAGAATGAACAGGAAACAAAACATGGGGAGCCCCTGGACTTGAACCCAGGATCCCCTGGTGCAACACACCAGCACACACCAATACGCAAGCATGCTGCTCTTGACAGATAAGGGGAAGGCAACCAGGTAAACCTTCTCTGCCAAGCACTACCACCAGCAAAACAGAAAAAATAAAAGGGCCCGGCGGGGATTCGAACCCGCGTCGCGCCGTTCTGCACGCAAGGGCCAACCAGTTGAGCTGACGCGTGTTACTGTCCCAAAGGGGGATCTCTAACCAGGTAAGCTAGAAAAACGGGCGGCCTTGCTTTGCTTTCGCAGAGAGGCGCCGACGACGAGCTCATCGGAGCGGCTCGTCCTACACACGCACATACATGCTGTTGTGCTACCTCGGCTACTCTACGACCGCGAGGGGGAACGCGTCGGCCACGAACAGAGGGACTACGACATGCACAAGCAACAACGAGCAACAACAACAGCTGCATGTCCTATCGGTGCAACTCCGGCAGGCCTCGAGCTCACGGCTCGGACACGTCTAATGGAGAGGGGAAGCGAAGGAGAGCAAGGGCCTCGCTCACCTAGCATTGAGAGGAGAGGAGCTCGCCGTGGAGGAGGAGGTGCCGACGACGAGGTGTTGTAGAAGGGGACGCCGTAGTGGAAGAAGAGGAGGTCAACGAGGTCGTCGATGTAGCCGCTCCCATCGCTTGTTCTTGTCGGGAATGGAACATCTGCATCCACTGATGACCCACAAGTGTAGGGGATCTATCGTAGTCCTTTCGATAAGTAAGAGTGGCGAACCCAACGAGGAGCAGAAGGAACTGACAAGTGGTTTTCAGCAAGGTATTCTGTGCAAGCATTGAAATTATCGGTAACAGAAAGTTGTGTGATAAGATTCATAGCAAGTAGCAAGTAACAATAGTAAAAAAGGTGCAACAGAGTGGCCCAATCCCTTTTGTAGCAAGGGACAAGCTTGGACAAACTCTTATATCAGGTAAAGCGCTCTCGAGGACACATGGGAATTTCTGTCAAGCTAGTTTTCATCATGTTCATATGATTCACCTTCGCTACTTTGATAGTTTGATATGTGGGTGGACCCGTGCTTGGGTGCTTCCCTTACTTGGACAAACATCCGACTTATGATTAAACCCTCTCGCAAGCATCCGCAACTGCGAAAGAAGAATTAAGACAAAGTCTAACCATAGCATTAAACTAGTGGATCCAAATCAGCCCCTTACGAAGCAACGCATAAACTAGGGTTTAAGTTTCTGTCACTCTAGCAACCCATCATCTACTTATTACTTCCCAATGCCTTCCTCTAGGCCCAAATAATGGTGAAGTGTTATGTAGTAGACATTCACATAACACCACTAGAGGAAAAACAACATACAACACATCAAAATCTCGAACGAATACCAAATTCACATGACTACTTATAGCAAGACTTATCCCATGTCCTCAGGAACAAAAGTGTCTACTCACAAAGCATAATTATGTTCATTACCAGAGAGGTATTGAATATAATTAGAGATATGAACATATGATCTTCCACCGAGTAAGCCAACTAGCATCAACTACAAAGAGTAATTAACACTACTAGCAACCTTACAAGTGCCAATCGGAGTCGCGAGACGGAGATTGGTTACAAGAGATGAACTAGGGTTTGGAGATGAGATGGTGCTGATGAATATGTTGATGGAGATGAGTCCCCTGCAATGAGAGGAGTGTTGGTGATGACGATGGTGACAATTTCCCCCTCCGAGAGGGAAGTTTCCCCGGCAGGACGGCCCTACCAGAGCTCTAGATTGGTTCTGCTCAAGTTCCGCCTCGTGGCAGCGGCGATTCCTCCCGAAAGCCTCCTCCTGTTTTTTTCTGGAACGAAACCCTCCTTATAGCACAAGATGGGAGCCAGAGGGGCAACAGGGGGCCCACAAGCCACCTAGGCGCGGCCAGGGAGGTAGGCCACGCCTGGCAGGCTTGTGGCCTCTTGGTGGCTCCCCTCTGGTACTTCTTCCGCCCAGTATTTTTTATAAAATCCAAAATATTCCTGGTGATTTTCACAGCTTTTGGAGTTGCGCAAAATAGGTATCTCAAACTTGCTCCTTTTTCAGACCAGAATTCTAGCTGCCGGCATTCTCCCTCTTCATGTAAACCTTATAAAATAAGAGAGAAAAGGCATAAGTATTGTACCGTGAAGTGAAATAACAGCCCATAAATCGATAAATATCAACATACAAGCATGATGCAAAATGGACGTATCAACTCCCCCAAGTTTAGACCTCGCTTGTCCTCAAGCGAAAGCCGATATCAATAAATATGACCACAAGTTTAGAGATAGAGGTGTGGATAAAACAAAATACGGACATCCAGGTATCATGATCATAATTAGAACAACAATATCGTCATAGAATCTCTTATGCTAAAGTGAAAATTCCTTCACAAAGTAAAGTATGGATCAAGAACCTTATTGAGAATTAACAACGAATAGCCTTTAATTATTGAAGCAATTGCAATTTATCATAACGTCGGAAAGAGTCAAATAAGACCTTGTAAAGCAAATCCACATACTCAGTCATCCTTTCGTCTCCTACAATTGCTAAAACTCACGTGGTACTCATGAGATCAAAGTTTCAGTTGGACATAGAGAAAGATAGGGGCTTATAGTTTCGCCTACCAACTACTTACCTCAAGGGTAATGTCAACAATAATAATTCATGAATACTCACTTCCAAGTTGACATATGAATATAGATATTTCCCTAGCATATGACGTTAGCCAAGATAAAAGCGAAATAAGGAATTGGTGTCGATCACCATGACTCTTTTAAGGACAAAAAGTAAAGGTACAAGATAGGCCCTTCGCAGAGGGAAGCATAGGTTGTCATGCGCTTTTGAGGTTTGGATGTGTGACTTCTTAGTGTGAAAGAACGTCACTTTATATTGCCTCCTGTGATAAAGAACTTTATTATGCAGTATGTCGCTTTTATGCCTTTCTCATCACACGTTTCTACAAAGCTTATTTTCCACACACTAATAGATCATACATATTTAGGGAGCAATTTTTATTGCTTCCTCCGATGACAACTTACTTGAGGGATCTTCTTCAATCCATAGGTAGGTATGGTGGACTCCCATGGCAAAACTGGGTTGAAGATTTATGGATGCACAAGTAGTATCTCTACTTAGTGCGGAAGTTTTGGCTGATATGAGGTGGAATCAATCGTCATATGCTAAAGGGTCTCTAGTCATATAACATTGTTCGGAACCAAGCAAACATAATTCATTATGTTGTCTTCCTTGTCCAACATCTACTTCTAAGCATGTAATAGTTTAATCAGTGTTCACAATCATAGATGGTGCCCAAGATGATATATTTATATGTGAACCTCTCCTTCTTTATTACTTCCTATTAATTGCAACAATGACCAAGGTCTAGGTTTGTCCACCCACAACAAGTTTCAATCAACATTCTTTTTATATGTGAAGCCATCACTTTGCATAAGATCATTACATGATCTTTCATGCTTTTGTTCTCTTATTATTCTTTTCTTTACATCATGGCATGAAGCAAGGCCCTTAACTAAAACATTCTTTATTATATGACTCATGAGCTCAAATACATTGGGGGAGACACAAACCAACACTCAAGCCTAGACCATACTAAGAAATTTATTCTAATAGAGAAAGATAAAACCAAAAAGGATCGAACTAATAAAAAGGTAAAGGCAAAAGATGTGATGGTGATACGATACCGGGGCAACTCCCCCAAGCTTTGCACAAACCAAGGGGAGTGCCCATACCCGTGCTTAGTTGTCTTCCTTCGAAGGTGATGGTGGTGGAGTTGTTGCAATCTGGGGTTGATTCTCCGTCTTCCAAGGCATAGGTGCTCCATCATGGAAAGATGATCGAGTCTCCGGAATCCTCAAATCTACAGCCAACCGTATTGATTTAAATCTATACTCATACTCATAGTTTTGGTTCTGCAGGTCGTAGATTTGTGCTTGGAGGTGATCAATGTAATAGGGCCTAGAGAGGTGTTTCCCGATGTCATTGGCATCGATCTTGTGCTTGTTGGTGAACTCTGTGATCATCATGTGGTTGGCGTTGAGTCCGCGTTCCACCATCCCTTGGCACTTGAAGACTTGCTGCTCCATTGCTTCGAGCCTCGCCTCCATGCTTCCTGTCTTCCTGGGCCCCTCAACATCACGGATGTGAAGCACCCCCTCATGCATCTCAATGGATTGAGGGTGTTGCAGCACTCCCGCGAGGTAGGGATTGACGACCTTCTCGAAGAACTTGTCCTTTGGAACTTTTGGGGACGCCATAGCGATCTAGATCTGTCTGCACAGTAGCTCGAAACGTAAACACAGGATATTTGCGTGATACGAGGGTCAGACCTTTCAGGAGAATATATAATGAATTTTTCTCGACCAAAATGAGTACTCCGAAATAAAATGGAGTCGTGGAGGCACACGAGGTGCCCACAAGCCACCCAGGCGCAGCCAGGGGGGTAGGCCGCGCCTGGCAGACTTGTCGCCTCCTAGTGCGCTTTCCGGACTACTTTAAATCTTTCTATTTTTCTAAAAATTCCAAAATGGAGAAAAACTGCTACTGGAAAAGTTTTGGAGTCGGTTTACTTACCGAATCATATACCTCTTCATTTTTGGAGTCCGAAACAGGCTGATAAATATCCTTTATGTACTCCTCTGGAGTTATGGTATTGACAATATTGCTTTCAACATTTATGGGAGTACCTGAGATATAATGCTTGATTACTTGCCCATTTACCACTCTCGGAAAATTACCTGCCGTGTTGTTGATCTTGATGGCACCAGAACGATATACTTCCTCAACAATGTAAGGACCTTCCCATTTAGAGAGAAGCTTGTGTGCAAAAAATCTTAAACGAGAATTGTATAGCAAGACATAATCACCTACATTAAACTGAGTTCTCCATTCATCAAGTGAGCTAATATCAAATAACCTCTTCTCACCAGCAAGTTTGAAATCAAAGTTGAGCTGTTTGATTTCCCAATAAGCCTTATGCTCTAGCTCAAGAGGTAAATGACATGCTTTACCGTAAACCATTTTGTACGGAGATATGCCCATGGGATTCTTATAAGCAGTTCTATAAGCCCATAGTGCATCATCAAGCTTCTTAGACCAATTCTTTCTAGACCTATTAACAGTCTTTTGCAGAATTAGTTTAATCTCTCTATTACTTACTCTACTTGGCCAGTGGACTGAGGATGATAGGGAGATGCAATTCTATGATTGACATCATACTTAGCAAGCGTTTTACGGAAAGCATCATGAATAAAATGTGAACCACCATCAGTCATTAAATATCTAGGGACTCCAAATCTAGGAAACATAACTTCTTTAAGCATCCTAATAGAGGTGTTGTGATCAGCACTACTAGTTGGGATAGCTTCTACCCACTTAGTAACGAAATCAACAGCAACTAGGATATGAGTATACCCGTTGGACTTTGGAAAAGGTCCCATATAATCAAAACCCCAAACATCAAATGGTTCAATGACAAGTGAATATTCATAGGCATTTCCTGACATTTACTGATATTACCTATTCTTTGACATTCATCACAAGACAAGACAAACTTACGGGCATCCTTGAAGAGAGTAGGCCAATAGAAACCGGATTGCAATACCTTGTGTGCAGTTCTATCTCCCGCATGGTGTCCTCCGTAATCCTCGGAGTGACACTTATATAGGATCTGTCCCTGTTCATGCTCAAGTACGCAATGTCTAATAACACCATATACTCCTCCTTATAAAGGTGAGGATCATCCCAAAAGTAATTTCTCAAATCAAAGAAGAATTTCTTCTTTTGTTGGTATGTGCAACTAGGTGGTATATACTTGGCAACAATATAATTTGCATAATCAGCATACCAAGGTGTACTACGTGAAGCATTGATTACATTCAATTTCTCATCAGGAAAGCTATCATCAATAGGTTGTGGGTCATCAAGAACATTCTCCAACCTAGACAAGTTATCTGCTACAGGGTTCTCAGCACCCTTCCTATCAACAACATGCAAATCAAATTCTTGTACCAAGAGAACCCATCTGATAAGTCTAGGTTTAGCATCTTTCTTTTCCATGAGATACTTAATAGCAGCATGATCAGTGTGAATAGTAACCTTGGAATCAACAATGTAAGATCTGAACTTTTCACATGCAAACACGACTGCTAAAAATTCCTTTTCAATAGTAGCATAGTTTCTTTTGGCAATGTCTAGAGTTTTACTAGCATAATGAATAACATTCAATTTCTTATCAACTCTTTGTCCTAGAACAGCACCAACAGCATAATCACTAGCATCACACATAATTTCAAAAGGTAAGTTCCAATCAGGTTGTAGTGCCCCAAGTGTAAACCTTCCCTAGTTGGAACCTATTGCAAATGGGTCCACCTTGTCAGGGATATGATAATATCATTTGTGCCATGACTTCATGTGATGTCCCTTGCATTTTTCTTCCTTGCATGCATGCATGTCATATCATCTCTTCCATGTATCTTTGTGACTTTGTGATTGCAAGGTGTTAGTGATGATGTGGGGTCTTGTGAGTTCTTGTGATGTGGGTGCATATGTGGTGTGGTGAAAAGTAGAAGTGGTAGTGTGGTGTTCGATCTTTGCAAAACTCTTTGGTTGCAAACCCCTCTCTATCTTTATTCCCTAGTTGAAATATTTACTTTTTCCTTCCCTGTTTTTAAAATGTCCAATGTTTAGAGAATATTGTGAGGATGGTGGAGTGACACATTTGATGTTTTGTTCAGTTGAAATAAGGGTGCAAATAAATCCAAAACAGAAACTAAATTGTTGTTTTGCATTTATTCAAGTTGCTCCAAAAATTCCCTTTGTATTTTATTCAATTAGGTTAAATGTTTTCATGACCAGGGGCATTTTTTTATCTCCTACAGAAAACCCTGTGTTTATTTTTTCTTTTCTCTGGTATTTCTTTTAATAGGATTTAGTCCAGGGAGTTGTCTTCTCTCTATCTGGCGCCTAAGTGGGCTTCCTCCCGCTCTGGTGGACCATCTGCCCCTCCTCTTCGCAGCACAGGAGCCCAGCTAGCGACCCTCTCTTCTTCCTCCCGACGTCACGCTTGTACGACCGAGTCTCAGCCTCCCGATCGTCCTTGCCTTGATCTTGCAGCTCTAGCTTGTCCCCCGAGGCTCATATAAGCTCTCATCCCCCTCCCCCAGGTGGCTAGGGTTCCTCCTCTCCCTCGTCTTCTCCCTCTAGCGCCGCCAGGGCATCACCTCGTCGTCTCCAACGCTATGGCCGGCTCCAGGTGAGCTCGCCGCCGGCGGATCGTTGCCCCTCCTCCTGCTCCAACCAGTGCAAGAGGGTGCGGTGGTCAAGGGGGGCCCATTCCCGTCAAGAGCGAGCAACGGGAGCGACCACATCATCGGCCTCATCGTCCTCCTCTTCGTCCTCTACGGTGGTCGTCCCTACTGCACCTCGTTGTGCTTCTTCTTCTTCCACGACGCGTCGCCCTCCTCTCTCATCTCCCCCTCGGTGAGCAGCCGTAGATCAGCTCCTTCCTCTCTAACGCATGGACTCGAGCTCATCGTTGGGTCGCTCGGGTGTAGTAGCAGGGTGCAATGCTGGCAGACGACAACAACTTCTACTCGTTGATAGTTGTGGCACTAGGGTGGTTTCGAGGCGGGAATGGATCCCCTGCGAATCCTACTTCCTCCTCCGCAGCGTAGTATAGCCGTTGGTGGTCATGGTAGTCGCCACCGTCCACCTGTGTTTCGCTCGCAGACGAAGTGTATCGTAGCAGAGAGGTGCTCGTGTTGCATGTGTGTGCTTGGGGTGCAGTGATTGTGAGTGGTGTGGTGCTCGCAGGTTTCGGCAGTAGGAGGGGTGCCCTCCTCGTAGCCCTAGCGCATCCCACCGTAGCGCTGCAGCAGCAGAAGAGTAGCGCCGGCGAGACCCCTTCCCTATTCCGGCAAGCCATCGGAGCAGAGTAGCAGAGAGGGGTTCCTTTTCTTCTTTTCTGCTCCTTCTCTGTCAGCTGTCGAGCCGTAGCGTAGTGGTAGTGGTGTTGTGTGCCTGATGAGTAGGGCGTGGGTTCGAATTCCCCCCTCGGCACCTTTTTGGTTTGTTTGTTTTCGGCATAGTAATCTACAGGGAAGCCTTACCTTGTTCATCCCATCTCTTTGTCAAAGGCAGTAGCAGTAGCGCAGTGGTGGTGCTGTGGTGTGTTGCACCAGGGGCTCTGTGGTTCGAAACCCAGAGAGACCCCATTTTATTTTTCCTTGTTTCTTTTATTTTGTTTTCCTTTGCTATTTTAATTTCTTGCAGCCCTGTTCATTGTAGTAATTGTGATGTTCTTGCACATGAGAGCATGTATCTTTTTCCTTCTCAGGCAAGAGGGAGTGTTGTAGTTTTTGCTAGCTTGTGAACCCTTGGTGATGCACTTGTGTGTGTGTAGATATACTTGGTAGGAGGATATGTAGGTTATTTGTATACTTGTAGGATTGCAAGCATATTTCTTGTTATGTGTGTGATGCATTAGAATTTCATGTGTAGGTGCAACTTGTGAGATTTAGTGTAGTGTGTGGATTGTGCTTGTGATCTCATGAGTGTGGTGTGTGTGTGGATGGGTTACCCCTCCCCACAAACGTTGTGTGTGTGTGTGTACCATACACATGCCCAAGTCATATTGACCTTGATATGCCCATGTTCTTACCTATGTAGTAGGGGTAGCATCTTTAGTGTCGACTAGGTGGTTTCTTCTATTTCATGAGAAGGTGTTTTATCTATGTTGTGCTTGTCTCATATGATGATGTGGTGATGTGCCAAGGCACATGGACATGAGTTCTACCCCTCATGTGCACCATTGATATTGTGGTCATGTGTCTATGCTTGTGTAGGAGTTGTTCTAGTGATTTTTGCACATATGATGTGCATTATTCAATTTGTAGGAATCTATGTAGTTTTTCCATCCTAGTTTGAGCTCACTTGCTCCAAGCAAGTGCATGTGTTTTATATATGGTTTTGGGGTAGAAAGATCCCAGGAATCCATTGGTGAAATCATTTTTTCCATTGGAACATTTTTCTGGAAAAGTCACATTTGCATTTTCTTCTAAGTTTAGAGCTTGGTTCCATGAGTTGTGAGGTTCTCTTGTGTTTGTTTCTTGCTTGTGGTAGTAGAGGGTGACCCCCTCTACCACATGATGGTTTCAATTCATGATTTGGAATCCATGTGTGCAAGTTGTGCCCATCCAAAGTAGGCTTGTGGCTGAAATTCCAGATTAGTGAAAATCTGAGATTTTCACTAAGTCTGAGAATCTGGTTATATTTTCTTCTCCTGTAGATGAGGTTGTGCTGGTCATTGTGTTGCGATCTAACCCTAGCCTTCAGCTAAGAAGTTGGACCTGATATGTTTGTCTAGCTCCCTGTAAAATTGCATGTCATTTGGAGCCCTGTAGGTATTGTTTTGGCTGCTGTCAAAAAGCTTCAGAGCAAAGACAGAAAGTTAGGTGCAGGAATTTTCACTAAGTCCCTGTGATCTGATGGTTTTGGGAAAGTTCGCAGCCTTGTATCTTCCTGTGTTTAATACCTTTGTGTGTGATTCTTTCTTGTTCTGGTATTATTATTGGCTAGCTACAGCCACATATATTATTTGTCATAGTTGGGTGGTTGTAGGTGCTTTGCATGTAGCTCACAAAGTGCTATGATGCAGTTTATGGCAGATTGTGTAGTTTTGTCATTTTGATGATTGTGAGTGCTTAGTTGATGTTGTGGTGTTCTTCTTTGCTCCACCCCATCCATGATGGGTTGATTTTTGTCTTGGCAACCTGGGAATACCAGATTCGTGCCATTTGAGTGTGTGGTGATGATTTTGACACGTAGGGCTTCATATCTTGTTTCGTTGATTCCCGTTGATCCGTAGCTCCGATTGTAATGTTCTTTATATGGTTTTGCATAGTTTTCACGAGACGCATCTGATCATGTCATTCTCATGCATGTCAAAATAGGTTAGCATGAAGTTCTATCCAGGAACTTGTTTTAGCTCCTTAAGCTTGTGTTAGTGATAGAAATAGTGATGCATGCTCATTCTTCATCTCATGCATCATGTGCTTGTTGCATATTGAGGTGCTGTTGTTCATTGGATGTTATTATTATGTTGGGTAGCACCGGGATCGGAGAACGAGTATGTGGATTCGGGAGAGTACGTGCAGGACAATCAAGAACCATTCCAAACTGAGGATATCACAGGCAAGATGATATGACCTTGATTCCATCTCTAGACTTGTTATGCTAGTTTGCATTTCCATGTCATATTGCTTGCTGCCTACCACAGAAATATTTTCCTCTTGATATGCCATGAACCCAAACACTGATCCCTTCCTAGCAAACTTGAATGGCTAAGTAGGCTTTGCTTAGCTACTAATGTTAGCGTTGCTAGATGAAGGTGCTTTGACTCATGTGATAACATGAGCTTGATATCATTATCTTAAATTATGTTATTTAATTAATGCACATATATACTTGGTAAATAACGGAAGGCCTAGCCTTTTGATGGGTGTTTTGTTCCGTTATTGCCGCCATAGTTACCGGCTACCGGTGTTGATTCCATATTGATCTCTCCTAACACGTTCGGGGTTGTTATGGGGACCCCCTCGATAAATCACGTAGTGTTAAGACTTGTCCGACAGGACCCAACATTGGTTTTATGTGCTAATCACTTAATAATAAACTGCATAGGGAATAGCTACCCCGAGGAATTTAATCAACAACCCGGGCCAGTGCTCCTCATGAGCGTTGGTCCAACCTAGAGCAGCTTATTACGCTCCCCGGGGCAACTCGGTGTTTTGGTGTGGCATCATCGCTCATCCGGCGTGTCCTGAGACTGGGATACGCGGCTCTTATTAGGGTCGTCGACACGTTGGGAGGTCCTGCTAGCCTTTCCTTACCTTAGCGATATATCTTGCGTATAGGAATCACAGTGAAGCTTTGGTTCTCCCCAGAGTTGAGGTTTTCCTCTAAGGAATCCGACGAGATCACCAGATTCGTGATAGAGGATTACTTTGCGGCTTGTGTACGTTTGTGATGGACTAGTTGGAGCACCCCTGCAGGGTTTAATCTTTCGGAAAGCCGTGCCCGCGGTTATGTGGCAACTTGGAATATTTTGTTAACATCCAGTACTAGATAAGTTAAACAAAAGCTAATAAAATTGCCAACCGTGGGCGTAACCGTGAGTGTCCCCTCGAAGATCTCTCTTCAATCGGGAACACGGTGGGGTTATGTATGACGTAGGTAGGTGTTCAGGATCACTTAGTGATCAAGTATTCATGACCGCTAGTATAGTCCACCTTCATAAATGCTCTACATAAGTTAGCCACCAAATCAAGCTTAGGATGCTGCAACTTTAAACACTTCACCTTATCCTACCTAATAACTTGACTAGTTCTGGCACCAAGGTCTTAGATTCCTCCACAATACCAACAGGTTCAGGTACCCCAGAGACAGATGATCCCGACGGCACGCAACTGGCGTGGTAGTACGATGAGGAGACAGACCGCCTATACGTGAACTATCCAGAAGATTGAGGCGTGGTCGTGATTGTGGGCCTACAGGTAGGGTAGCATAGCCTTTTCTCTGTTTTGTAGTTCGTAGCGGTACTACTCTGGTTGTATGCGTGATGTACTCTGATATATTTATGAGAAGGCAATTGAACCCCTGATTGTCTATCTTTATTACTATGTATGTGATGTGTTACCTGTTTGCGAGACGCTTAGATGCGCTCCTTTCCAATTCGGGGCCTCGTTCCCCAGATCGGAAAGGACCGCATCTTGGTCGTTACACATGTGGTTGAACAATAGGTGCAGTTCTCAAGGCCTTCTTAAGTATTTCAAAGGCTTCCTCACAATCATCATCAAAAACAAAAGGAATATCCTTTTGCAAGATATTGGTAAGAGGCCTAGAAATCTTAGAAAAGTCCTTAATGAACCTTCTATAGAAACCAGCATGACCAAGGAAACTTCTTATACCTTTAATGTCTGTAGGGCATGGCATTTTCTCGATCGCATCAACCTTAGCCTTGACATCAATACCTCTTTCAGAAATTTTATGTCCTAAGACGATGCCTTCATTAACCATAAAGTGGCACTTCTCCCAATTCAAGACAAGGTTGGTATATTTACATCTCTGCAAAACTCAATCAAGGTTGCTGAGGCATTCATCAAAAGAAGACCCGTAAACGGAGAAGTCATCCATGAAAACCTCAACCATCTTTTCACAAAAGTCAGAGAATATGGCCATCATACATCTTTGAAAGGTAGCAGGTGCATTACATAAGACAAAAGGCATACGTCTATAAGCAAAGGTACCGAAAGGGTAGGTAAAAGTGGTTTTCTCCTGATCAGATTGTGCAACTGGTATTTGGGAGAAACCACAATAACCAGCTAGAAAGTAGAAGTGTGTGTGTTGAGACAATCATTCTAACATTTGGTCAATAAAAGGCAAAGGGTAATGATCTTTCCTAGTGGCTTTATTCAATTTTCTAAAATCAATCACCATCCCTATAGCCAGTAATAATCCTCTGTGGGATCAATTCATCTTTATCATTAGGGGCAACGGTAATACCTCCCTTCTTAGGGACGCAATGCACCGGACTTATACCCAATCACTATGAGCAACAGGATAGATAATACCTGCTTCTAGGAGCTTTAGTATTTCTTTTCTTACTACCTCTTTCATATTAGGATTTAATCTCCGTTGATGATTGGCAACTGGTTTGGAATCAGGACCGGTTTTAATTTTATGCTAGCATAGAGTGGGACTAATGCCCTTAAGATCGTCAAGAGTATATCCAATAGCAGCACGGTGCTTCCTTAGAGTTTTCAATAATTTATTTTCTTCATACTCTGAAAGCCTAGCACTAATAATAACAGGACATATCTCTTTTTCATCAAGATAAGCATACTTAAGAGTATCACGTAACTCTTTAAGCTCAAACACAGGATCACCCTTTGGTGGGGTGGATCTCCAAGCAGTTCAACAGGCAAATTATTCTTAAGGATAGGATGTTGTTCAAAGATAACTCTATCTATCTCATTCCTTTCATCCATATGCATATCATTTTCATGCTCAAGCAAGTATTGCTCTAAAGGATCAGTAGGAGGCACAGCAATAAAAGCTAGGGCAATAATTTCATCCTTTCTAGACAATTCTTTTTCATGAGGTTGTCTACCAAACTTGGAGAAATTGAATTCATGTGAATATCATTCTAGCAGCATCTTCATAGAAGTGAATATCATGCCCATCAACATTGTCGGACAGGAGATCTTTGATAATAGCAATGCTAGGTTCAACTCTAATTTGCTCAGGGGGTGTAGGTTTTCTAATGTAGCTCCTACATATCACAGTTGAAGCTTTAGAATGATCCTTTATTCTAACTCGGAAAGGTGGTTTCTCAATGTAAGCACTAGGAACAATAGGATCATTATAAGCAATGACTTTCTCCTCAACTGGATTGGGTTTAACTACATTGATTTCTATGGGAGGATGATATTTAAACCACTTCTCTTGAGGGAGATAAATATGAGCAGCAAATGATTCACATAATGAAGCTACTATCTAAGAGTCAAGTCCATGTTTAGTGCTAAAACCACAAAAAGTATTTGTTTCAACGAAGGATTTAACGCAATCGAACTTAAGATTTATTCCTGACTCCTTACCTTAATCAAAATCCCAATCTTCAGAGTTGCGTTTAATTCTTTCCAATAAATTCCAATTGAAGTCAATATCTCTCTTCAAAAAAGAACCGGAATAAGAAGTGTCAAGCATGGTGCGATTATCATGAGAAAGCCGAGCATAAAAATTCTGAATAATAATTTCTCTCGAGAGCTCATGGATGAGGCATGAATATAACATTGACTTAAGCCTCCCCCAAGCTTGAGCGATACTTTCTCTATCACGAGGCCAAAAATTATAGGTATAATTCCGATCACGATGTGCCAAATGCATAGGATAAAACTTTTGATGAAATTCCAATTTCAATCGGTTGTAGTTCCATGATCCAGTATCATCACATAGCCTATACCATGTCAATGCCTTATCCCCGAAAGATAAGGGAAATACCTTCTTCTTGACCTCATCCTCGGGCAAACCTGCAAGCTTAAATAAACTACAAACTTCATCTACATAGATTAGATGCAAGTCGGGATGTGATGTTCCATCTCCTATGAAAGGATTAGCCAACAGTTTCTCTAGCATAACCGAAGGAATGCAGCAGGTTGAGGAGCAACTCCTTGTGCTTCCATTCAAGGTGAAGATACCCCGAACAAGCTCCTCAAAGGATTAGTTTCCATAGTGACAAGTGACAATAAATTTCAGCACACTATATAATTGTTTCCTTACCAAATTCCACTTACCAAGGGCGCTTTACTCCCCGACAACGGCGCGAGAAAAGAGTCTTGATGAGCCATAGGTGTAGGGGATCTATCATAGTCCTTTCTATAAGAAAGAGTGTCGAACCCAACGAGGAGCAGAAGGAACTGACAAGTGGTTTTCAGCAAGGTATTCCCTGCAAGCACTAAAATTATCGGTAACAGAAAGTTGTGTGATAAGATGATTTGTAGCAAGTAGAAATTAACAATAGTAACAAAGGTGAAGCAAAGTGGCCCAATCCCTTTTGTAGCAAGGGACAAGCTTGGACAAACTCTTATATGAGGTAAAGCGCTCCCGAGGACACATGGGAATTTCTGTCAAGCTAGTTTTCATCATGTTCATATGATTCGCGTTCGCTACTTTGATAGTTTGATATATGGGTGGACCGGTGCTTTGGTGCTGCCCTTACTTGGACAAACATCCCACTTATGATTAACCCCTCTCGCAAGCATCCGCAACTACGAATGAAGAATTAAGACAAAGTCTAACCATAACATTAAAATAGTGGATCCAAATGAGCCCCTTACGAAGCAACGCATAAAGTAGGGTTTAAGCTTCTGTCACTCTAGCAACCCATAATATACTTATTACTTCCCAATGACTTCCTCTAGGCCAAAATAATGGTGAAGTTTTATGTAGTCGACGTTCACATAACACCACTAGAGGAAAAACAACATACAACGCTTCAAAATATCGAACGAATACCAAATTCACATGACTACTTATAGCAAGACTTATCCCATGTCCTGAGGAACAAAAGTGACTACTCACAAAGCATAATTATGTTCATAACCAGAGAGGTATTGAATAGAATTAGAGATCTGAACATATGATCTTCCACCGAGTAATCCAACTAGCATCAACTACAAAGAGTAATTAACACTACTAGCAACCTTACAAGTACCAATCGGAGTCGCGAGACGGAGATTGTTTACAAGAAATGAACTAGGGTTTGGAGATGAGATGGTGCTGATGAAGATGTTGATGGAGATGTTAATGGAGATGAGTCCCCTCTGATGAGAGGAGTGTTGGTGATGACGATGGCGACGATTTCCCCCTCTGGGAGGGAAGTTTCCCGGGCAACGGCGCGAGAAAAGATTCTTGATGACCCACAAGTTTAGGGGATCTATCGTAGTCCTTTTGATAAGTAAGAGTGTCGAACCAAACGAGGAGCTAAAGGAACTGACAAGTGGTTTTCAGCAAGGTATTCTTTGCAAGCACAGAAATTATCGGTAACAGAAAGTTGTGTGATAAGAAGATTCGTAGCAAGTAGCAAGTAACAATAGTAACGAAGCAGCAAAGTGGCCCAATCCCTTTTGTAGCAAGGGACAAGCATGGAAAAACTTTTATATGAGGTAAAGCGCTCCCGAGGACACATGCGAATTTTTGTCAAGCTAGTTTTCATCATGTTCATATGATTCGCGTTCGCTACTTTGATAGTTTGATATGTGGGTGGACCGGTGCTTGGGTGCTGCCCTTACTTGGACAAACATCCCACTTATTATTAACCCCTCTCACAAGCATCCGCAACTACGAATGAAGAATTAAGACAAAGTCTAACCATAGCATTAAACTAGTGGATCCAAATCAGCCCCTTACGAAGCAACGCATAAACTAGGGTTTAAGCTTCTGTCACTCTAGCAACCCATCATATACTTATTACTTCCCAATGCCTTCCTCTAGGCCAAATAATGGTGAAGTGTTATGTAGTCGACGTTCACATAACACCACTAGAGGAAAAACAACATATAACGCATCAAAATATCAAATGAATACCAAATTCACATGACTACTTATAGCAAGACTTATCCCATGTCCTGTGGAACAAAAGTGACTACTCACAAAGCATAATTATGTTCATGACCAGAGAGGTATTGAATAGACTTAGAGATCTGAACATATGATCTTCCACCGAGTAATCCAACTAGCATCAACTACAAAGAGTAATTAACACTACTAGCAACCTTACAAGTACCAATCGGAGTCGCGAGACGGAGATTGGTTACAAGAAATGAACTAGGGTTTGGAGACGAGATGGTGCTGATGAAGATGTTGATGGAGATGTTAATGGAGATGAGTCCCCTCTGATGAGAGGAGTGTTGGTGATGACGATGGCGACGATTTGCCCCTCTGGGAGGGAAGTTTCCCCGGTAACGGCGCGAGAAAAGAGTCTTGATGACCCACAAGTGTAGGGGATCTATCGTAGTCCTTTTGATAAGTAAGAGTGTCGAACCCAACGAGGAGCTAAAGGAACTGACAAGTGGTTTTCAGCAAGGTAGTCTTTGCAAGCACTGAAATTATCGGTAACAGAAAGTTGTGTGATAAGATGATTCCTAGCAAGTAGCAAGTAACAATAGTAACAAAGGTGTAGAAAAGTGTCCCAATCCCTTTTGTAGCAAGGGACAAGCATGGAAAAACTCTTATATGAGGTAAAGCGCTCCCGAGGACACATGGGAATTTCTGTCAAGCTAGTTTTCATCATTTTCATATGATTCACGTTCGCTACTTTGATAGTTTGATATGTGGGTGGACCGGTGCTTGGGTGCTTCCCTTACTTGGACAAATATCCCACTTATTATTAACCCCGCTCGAAAGCATCTGCAACTACGAAAGAAGAATTAAGACAAAGTCTAACCGTAGCATTAAACTAGTGGATCCAAATGAGCCCCTTACGAAGTAACGCATAAACTAGGGTTTAAGCTTGTGTCACTCTAGCAACCCATCATCTACTTATTACTTCCCAATGCCTTCCCCTAGGCCCAAATAATGGTGAAGTGTTATGTAGTCGACGTTCACATAACACCATTAGAGGAAAAACAACATACAACACATCAAAATATCGAATGAATACCAAATTCACATGACTACTTATAGCAAGACTTATCCCATGTCCTCACGAACAAAAGTGACTACTCACAAAGCATAAATATGTTCATGACCAGAGAGGTATTGAATAGCATTAGAGATCTGAACATATGATCTTCCACCGAGTAATCCAACTAGCATCAACTACAAAGTGTAATTCACACTACTAGCAACCTTACAAGTACCAATCGGAGTCGCGAGAGGGAGATTGGTTACAAGAGATGAAGTGGGTTTGGAGATGAGATGGTGTTGATGAAGATGTTGATGGAGATGAGTCCCCTCCGACGAGAGGAGTGTTGGTGATGACGATGGCGACGATTTGCCCCTCCAGGAGGGAAGTTTCCCCGGCAGGACGGCCCTACCGGAGCTCTAGATTGGTTCTGCTCAAGTTCTGCCTCGTGGCGGTGGTGATTCCTCCCGAAAGCATCCTCCTGATTTTTTCTGGAACGAAACCCTCCTTATAGCAAAAGATGGGAGCCAGAGGGGCAACAGGGGACCCATAAGCCACCTAGGCGTGGCCAGGGGGTAGGCCGCGCCTGGCAGGCTTGTGGCCTCCTGCTGGCTCCCCTCTGTTAGTTCTTCCGCCCAGTATTTTTTATAAAATCCAAAATAATTCCTCGTTGATTTTCACGTCTTTTGGAGTTGCGCAGAATAGGTATCTCTAACTTGCGCCTTATAAAATAAGAGAAAACGCATAAGTATTGTACTGTGAAGTGTAATAACATCCCATAAAGCGATAAATATCAACATAAAAGCATGATGCAAAATGGACGTATCATCCATCGCGTGCTCTTGATCCGGTCAGGGAAGGTGACTAGGCACCGATCCTGCCGGCGACGAGCTCACCACGTTCGGCCATGGCGGTGGATCTGCTCGGGAATGCCCCCGACGGTGCCAGAGAGGAGAGGAGGGAGAAAACGGAGCCCTAGGGTTGCGGGGAGGGAGCATGGCCGCTTAAATGGTCTTGGGAGGCGTGCTTGGAGCCGCAAGATCATGGGGGAGGACGATGAGTGGCTGGCCTTTGGTCGTACACAGTGACGTCGCACGAGAAAGGAGACGGGCGAGGGATGGGCTGCGCGCGAGGAAAATAAAGGGAATGGGCCAGGGAAGTACGAAGCCAGCCCTGCTGCGCCACTCTGTTTAAAACAAAAGATTTTTGTCTTTTAAAATACAAACCTCAAACAAAATTCACACGGCCACACAGGATTTGAAGAAAACAAAATAAAACTACCTAGGACATAAGGGAATTATGCCCTTTTTAAATAGAATATAAAACTGATTTTTGGAGCAAGTAAATTAAATTCAAAACAGAATTTAATATACTATTTTTGTAAATAAAACCCCCTTTAACTAAAGTTTTAAAAACCCCAAGTCAATGCCCCTCAATCGAAAGATCACACACTAAAATATCAACATTTTTAAAATAGGTTTATAACAAATTAAAACATGAGCTCAAATAATAATGGAAAAGGTGTTTTTAAACCTTGTTTTAAAAGAATTAGGGTTTGAAATCCTCATCACATCAACACAACAGACTCCACTCATGATGGATCAAGCAACAACATCATCACAATGGAATTGACATGAATGCAATGAATGCCATGATGCAAAGGTGGTGACATGAAACAAAGCCACATGAAATTACCACATGAAATGATAACTCTTATAGCATTGCAATCATGGTTCCAAATAAGGAAAGGGTTCCAAATATGGCAAGGGTTACATCTGGGGCATTACAAACTCTCCCGCACTACAACAAGATCTCGACCCGAGATCTAGGACTGAAAGAACTCTGGAAATTCGGAACGGAGGTGATCCTAACGCTCCCAAGTGGCCTATTTATTGGAATGATGTGA
Organism: Hordeum vulgare subsp. vulgare; assembly: GCF_904849725.1. Lineage (NCBI taxonomy): Eukaryota > Viridiplantae > Streptophyta > Magnoliopsida > Poales > Poaceae > Hordeum > Hordeum vulgare. The sequence goes on from NC_058523.1 coordinate 65,939,547, forward strand.
CCACTGCACCTTGAGAAATTTGATTGACTTATTACGGGTCTTGCGGTCAGTCGTCTCAAGAACTGCAACTAGTTGCTCATGATAGGATAGGTCGGGTTGAAGGTCGATATCCTGAAGAACAACTATGCGCTCGGGAGTCTTGAAGCATCTCCAGAGCTGAGAGACATGGCACACGTCATGCACATTTGCGAAGTTTGAAGGGAGCTCTAGTTGATAAGCAAGGTCGCCTCTCTTGCCAACAACTCTGAAAGGCCCAACAAAACGAGGAGCAAGCTTGCCTTTGATGCCAAAACGCTGAGTGCCCTTCATAGGAGACACTTTGAGATAGACGAAGTCATCGAGCTCATAAGACATGTCACGATGCTTGCTATCATAGTAGCTCTTCTGACGGGACTGCGCTGCCCTGAGATTATCGCGAATGACACGCCACATCTCTTCTGCTTCCTCAATCAAGTCATTCCGAAGAATCTGACGGTCGCCAGTCTCTGACCAGTTGAGCGGCGTATGACACTAAAATCTCCCAAGTCGGGTTTGAGATTCTCTATGACAGGAAGTGTCATACCCCGCTCAACTGGTCACAGACTGGCGAGTGTCAGATTCTTGGGAATGAGTTGATTGAAGAAGCAAAAGAGATGTGTCGTATCATTCGCGATAATCTCAGGGCAGCGCAGTCCCGTCAGAAGAGCTACTATGTTAGCAAGCATCATGACATGTCTTATGAGCTCGGTGACTTCGTCTATCTCAAAGTGTCTCCTATGAAGGGCACTCAGCGTTTTGGCATCAAAGGCAAGCTTGCTCCTTGTTTTGTTGGGCCTTTCAGAGTTGTTGGCAAGAGAGGTGACCTTGCTTATCAACTAGAGCTCCCTTCAAACTTCGCAAATGTGCATGACGTGTTCCATGTCTCTCAGCTCCGGAGATGCTTCAAGACTCCCGAGCACACAACTGATCTTCAGGATATCGACCTTCAACCCGACCTATCCTATCGTGAGCATCCAGTTGGAGTTCTTGAGCGACTGAGCGCAAGACCCGCAATAAGTCAATCAAGTATCTCATGGTGCAGTGGTCACAATATTCCAATAAAGAGGCCACTTGGGAGCGCGAGGATCACCTCCGTTCCAAATTTCCAGAGTTCTTTCAGTCCTAGATCTCGGGTCGATATCTTCTTGTAGTGTGGGGGAGTTTGTAATGCCCCAGATGTAACCCTTGACATATTTGGAACCCTTTCCTTATTTGGAACCATGATTGCAATGCTACAAGAGTTATCATTTCATGTGGCTTTGTTTCATGTCATCACCTTTGCATCATGGCATTCATTGCATTCATGTCAATTCCATTGTGATGATGTTGTTGCTTGATCCATCATGAGTGGAGTGTGTTGTGTTGATGTGATGAGGATTTCAAATCATGATTGTTTTAAAACAAGGTTTAAAAACACCTTATCCATTATTATTTGAGCTCATGTTTTAACTTGTTATAAACCTATTTTAAAAATGTTGATATTTTAGTGTGTGATCTTGCGATTGAGGGGCATTGACTTGGGGTTTTTAAAACTTTAGTTAAAGGGGGTTTTATTTACAAAAACAGTATATTAAATTCTGTTTTGAATTTAATTTAATTGCTCCAAAAATCAGTTTTATATTTTATTTAAATAGGGCATAATTCCCTTATGTCCAAGGTATTTTTATTTTGTTTTCTTCAAACCCCTGTGTGGCTGTGTGAATTTTTTTTGAGGTTTGTATTTTAAGAAGGCAAAAACCTTTTGTTTTAAATAGAGTGGCGCAGATGGGCTAGCTTCCTCCTTCCCTGGCCCATTCCCTTTATTTTCCTCGCGCGCAGCCCATCCCCCGTCCATCTCCTTCCTCGCACGACATCACTGTGTACGACCGAAGGCGAGCCACTGATCTTCCTCCCCCATGATCTTGCGGCTCCAAGCACACCTCCCGAGACCATTTAAGCGGGCAGGCTCCCTCCCCACAACCCTAGGGCTCCATTTTCTCCCCCCTCTCCTCTCTGGCACCGTCGGGGGCGTTCCCGAGCAGATCCACCGCCATGGCCGAACCTGGTGGGCTCGTCGCCAGCAGGATCAGTGCCTAGTTTTCTTCCCCGACCGGATCAAGAGCACGCGGTGGACATGGGGGTTCCATTCCCAACAAGAACAAGCGACGGGAGCGGCTACATCGACGACCACGACGACCTCCTCTTCTTCCACTACGGCGACCCCTTCTGCAGCACCTCGTTGTCGGCACCTCCTCCTCCATGACGAGCTCCTCTCCTCTCAATGCTAGGTGATCGAGTCCCTTGCTCTCCTCCGCTTTCCCTCTTCGTTAGACGCGTCCGAGCCGTGAGCTCGAGGCCTGCCGGAGTTGCACCGGCAGGATGTGCAGTTGTTGATGTTGCTTGTGCATGTCGTAGTCCCTCTGTTCGTGGCTGACGCGTTCCCCCTTGCAGTCGTAGAGTAGCTGAGGTAGCACAACAGCATGTATGTGCGTGTGTAGGACGACCCGCTCCGATGAGCTCGTCGCCGGCGCATCTCTACAAAAGCAGAGCAAGGCCGCCCGTTTTTCTAGCTTACCTGGTTAGATATCCCCCTCTGGGACAGTAACATACGCCAGCTCTACTGGTTGGCCCTTGCGCGCAGAATGGCGCGACGCGGGTTCGAATCCCTGTTGGGCCCTTTTATTTTTTCTGTTTCGCTGGTGGTAGTGCTTGGCAGGGAAGGTTTACCTGGTTGCCTTCCCCTTATCTGTCGAGAGCAACGTGCTAGCATATTGGTGTGTGCTTGTGTGTTGCACCAGGGGATCCTGGGTTTGAGTCCAGGGGCTCCCCATTTTATTTTTGTTGTTCCTTGTCCATTCTATTTTTCGTATTTTCTTTTCTTGGGCAGCAAGCATGCTCGTTTTCCTTTTAGCTAAACCACGGTATGCATTTTTTTAATGCCTAGGATATTCATATATGTGTGTAAGTAGTGTGTGTGTGCACTTGTATGTACATGTGCACATGAGTGTGTGTTTGTGTGCATGTGTGTGTGTGTGCACATGAGTGAGATGTGCATATATGTGAGTGTGAGTGTGTGCGTGTGCAAGTGGTTGCCCATGCACTTGAGCAAAGGGGGCTAGCCCCTCATGTTGCACCTTTTGTGGAGTTTGTGTGTGTGAGCACATATGTGAGTGTAGGTGCTCATGCATGTGTGTGTGGGGGCATGGGTGCACATATGCACTTGTGCATGAGGGCTAACCCCTCATGCTTACCACTATGGAGTGATGTAGTGGTGTACGAGCTTGTGTGTGTGCATGTGTAAGTGTAGATGTTGCTACATGTGCCATATTAACATGTGATAGTGTTCTTGTATGTCATATTGGATTCTAGGGTTGTTTTTCGAGCGAGCTTAGCGTCTAGATGCTACATGCAAGTACCCATGTATTATATATGCTTTTGGGGTAGAATCATCCCAGGAATCCATTGGTGCAATCAGATTTCACGTTATAGCAACTTAATAAAACTGACATTTTTTGTCATGAAGCCATGTTTAGTGCTTTGAATTATGTGGTGCTTTGACCCTATGAGGTTGAATCCTTGATGTAGTAGTAGTGGGTGAACCCCTCTACAACATGGGGTCTTTGTTTTGTTCATAGAAATTTGTATGCACCTTTTATGCCTTGTCAAAGTTGACACTTGGCTGAAACTGACAGCTTTGTGAAAATCTTTGATTTTCACTAAGTCTGAGAATCTGCTGTTATTTTCTTCCCCTGTTGTTTTGTTTGCAAAAGCTCATGTGTTGGGAATCAGCCCATGCAACAAACTAAAGTTTGTGAGAATTTGTGTTTGTCTAGCTCCCTGTTAAATTTCATGCTCATACACTTCTTGTAGATATCATTTTGGAGGGTGCCAAAATGCTTCAGAGCATAAGCAGTTGGTGAAAATATCTGAGATTTTCACTAAGTCCCAGAATATGTAATATTTTGTCCAAGTTTGTGTCCATAGATCTTCTCATGTGTGACTCCTTTGTATTAACTTCTTGCAAAGGGTTGTAGAGATTTTGAATGGATTTTGCCTCATATTTTGTTTGGCCCATTTGGATGGTTGTAGATACTTTAAATGTAGTGGACCAACTGCTATGGTGGTATTAAAAACAGATTGCATGTTTTTGTTGATTTGAAGCTTGTGTGGGCATTGTTGTTGGTGTGGTGTGTTTCCATGCACCACCCCACTTATATTTGATTATTTGATCATGTGGCAACCTGGTAACACCAGGAGAGTGCCATTGGAGTGTGCTTGTGGTTGACTTGAACCGTAGGCCTCCATATCTTGTTTCATAGTTTCCGGTTGATCCGTAGCTCCGTTCTCTACGTTCTACATATGTTTTTGCATCGCTTTCTTGTAATGCACATCATCATGCCATCATCATGCATGTCAAGATAACTTAATATGAGGTTCTGTCCAGAACTCTATTAACTCAACTAATGCATATGAAAGTGACTAGAATAGTGATACATGCTTCCTTCTTCACTCATGCATCATATTGTTTGTTGCATCATGTTGTGTTGGTGTTCATTGGCTGTTATTTTATCTTGGGTAGCATCAGGATCGGAGAGCGAGTACGTGGATTCTGGAGAGTACGTGCAGGAAGATCAATAGCAGTTCCAAGCTGAAGAATTCATAGGCAAGATGACCATGACCTTGATACCATATCTAGCTTTGTTATGCTTAGAATCACGTTTCCTTCGATACATGCTCGCTTCCTACCACTTGATATAAAGGCCTCCTGACATTGCCATGAAACCCAAACACATTCCTCTCCTAGCAAATGTTGTTTGGCTATGTAGGCTTTTCAACCTCTATTGAAAAGCTTTGCTAGTTGCAGGTGCCAGCTGTCTCATGTGATAGCATGAGTATTTTGATATCATTATGTTTAAACTTCTATTTAATTAATGCACATATATACTTGGTAAATGACGGAAGGCCTAGCCTTTTGCCGGGTGATTTGTTCTGTTATTGTCGCCTTAGTTTCGATTACCGGTGTTCGATTCCATAACTGATCCCTCCTAACACGTTCGGGGTTGTTATCGGGACCCCCTTGGTAAATCGTGTAGTGTTAAGGCTTGTCCGGCAGGACCCAACATTGGTTTTAATTTGCTCATCACCTAATAATAATTTGCATAGGCAATAGCTACCCCGAGGATTTAATCAACAACCGGGGCCAGTGCTCCTCATGAGTGTTGGTCCAACCCAGAGCAGCTTATTACGCTCCCCGGGGCAACTCGGTGTTTTGGCATGGTAACCATCGCTCATCCATCGTGTCCTGAGACTGAGATACGCGGCTCTTATCGGGGTTGTCGACACGACGGGAGGTCCTGCTAGAGTTGTCTTACCTTAGAGATATATCTTGCGTATAGGAATCCCGGTGAAACTTTGAGTCTCCTCAAAGTTGAGGTTTTCCTCTAAGGAATCCGACGAGATCACGAGTTTCGTGATAGAGGATTACTTTGCGGCCCGTGGCAGTTTGTGATGGACTAGTTGGAGCACCCCTGTAGGGTTTAATCTTTCGAAAAGCCGTGCCCACAGTTATGTGGCAAACATCGAGAATTTGTTAACATCCGGTTCTAGACAGCTTAAAGTAACTCTAATAAAACTGCCAACTGTGTGTGTAACTGTGACTGTCTCCTTCGAAGACCTCTCTTCGATCGGGAACACGGTGGGGTTATGCTTGACGTAAGTAGGTGTTCATGATCACTTAGTGATCCTCTAGTCTTTGATCGCTCGCGGTGACCACCATATCAATTACTCTGATCATCGTAAGTTAGCCACCATATATGCTTAGGTTGCTGCAAACCTATACACTAAACCTCCCTCACCTAATACCTTGACTAGATTCGATACCAAGGTCATCCGATTGCTGAGTCCCCGTGGCCCACAGTTTACTACAAAACCCCAACAGGTACAGGTACGCCCGACGCGGGAGATCCCGATGGCACCCAGCTGAAGTGGGAGTATGATGAGGATTCTGACCGACTGTACGTGAACTATCCGGAGGACTGAGGCCGTGGTCGTGATCGTGGGCCAGCATGCGGGATGTCATAGTTTTACTTGTTTCATGTTGTCCGTAGCGGGACTAAACTTTGCTCTGAATAATTGTGTGGCTGTAAACTTTATGTTATACTATCGTCAGATGGCAAGTGTATGCCCTACTTGTCATTCTTCGGTTATGTAATGTTATGATTATCTCGCTTGCGAAACGTTTAGATGCGCCTCTTTCCCTTTTGAGGCATCGCCCCCAAAATAGGAAAGGGCCGCATCTTAGATTGGATACCAAGGTCATCCGATTTCTGAGTCCCCATGGCTCACAGTTTACTACAAAACCCCAACAGGTACAGGTACGCCCGACGCAGCAGGTCCTTGATAACCCACAAGTGTAGGGGATCGCAACAGTTTTCGAGGGTGGAATATTCAACCCAAATTTATTGATACGACACAAGGGGAAGCGAAAGAATATTCTCAACTATTAGCAGCTGAGTTTGTCAATTTCAACCACACCTGAAAGATTAGTGTCTGCAAGCAAAGTATCAGTAGCAAAGTGGTGTGATAGCAACGGTGCTAGAAAAAGATCTGTTGACGGCAGACTATTCCTAACTAGTTGTATCAATGGCGCTAGTAAATAGCACGTTGACGGGGAATATTCTTGACTTGGTATCCCTGGCAATGGCGCCAGAAAAAGGTCTTGCAGCAGGTAACAACAAAGTAGCAAGTAACAGCAGTAGTGACAGCAGCAGCAAGTAGCAGCAGTAGTGACAGTAGTAGCAGCAGCAGTAGTAACAGCAGAGTAACAGCAGTAGCGACAGCAGTAGCAGCAAAGTAACATAGCAAGGACCAGTAGTAAAAGACTCGTAGGAAGTGGATCGGTGATGGATGAGTATGCCGGATGTGATTCATCGTGTAACAGCTATAACACGGAGAGATATGTAACTATCTCCCGTTCATCAATCTAATGTATACATGTATTCCGTATGTAGTCATACGTGCTTAGGGAAAAGAACTTGCATGACATCTATTGTCCATCCCTCCCGTGGCAGCGGGGTCTTAATGGAAACTACAGGATATTAAGGTTCTACTTTCAATAAAGAACCGGACCAACGCATTAACACTTGGTGAATACATGAACTCCTCACACTATGGTCATCTCCGGGAGTGGTTCCGACTATTGTCACTCCGGTGTTGCCGGGTCATAACACATAGTAGGTGACTACAACTTGCAAGATAGGATCTAAAACACACATATATTGGCGAAAACATAATAGGTTCAGATCTGAAATCATGGCACTCAGGCCCTAGTGACAAGCATTAAGCATGGGAAAGTAGTAGCAACATCAATCTCAGAACATAGTGGATACAAGGGATCAATCCCCGTCAAAACTAACTCGATTACATGATAGATCTCATCCAACCCATCACCGTCCAACAAGCCTACGATGAGATTACTCACGAATGGTGAAGAGCATCATGGAATTGGAGATGAAGGAAGGATGATGATGACGATGGCGACCATTTCCCCTCTCCGGAGCCCAGAACGGACTCTAGATCTACCCTCCAGATGAAGAACATGAGGTGGCGGCGCCTAGGTATCGTAAAACGCGATGAACTCTTCTCCTTGATTTTTTTCCGGGCGAGACGGACTAAATATAGCTGAGATTGGAGGCGGTGGAGCGTCGTGGGCTCCACAAGCCTACCAGGCGCGGCCAGGGGGTCCCGTGCCTGGTGGGCTTGTGGGCTCACGGCTCCACTTCCTCCGCTGATTCTTGCGCCAGTATTTTTCATAAATTCCAGAAAAATTCTCTATAAATTTTCAGGTCATTCCGAGAACTTTTATTTCTGCGCAAAAACAACACCATGGCAATTCTGCTGAAAAGAGCGTCAGTCAGGTTAGTTCCATTCAAATCATGAAAATTAGAGTCCAAAACAAGTGCAAAAGAGTTCGGAAAAGTAGATACAATGGAGACGTATCAACTCCCCCAAGCTTAAAGCCTTGCTTGTCCTCAAGCAATTCAGTTGACAAACTGAAAGAGACAAAAGAAAAACTTTGACGAACTCTGTTTGATCTTGTTGTTGCAAATATGTCTAACTCATAACCAGAATTTCAACAAGATCACAAGCAAACCACATAAGCAAATGACATCTAGGTCTCACAGTAAACTCATATTAATGGCATAATCAACTAGCGAGCAAATAATAATAAGCCTCAAATGTGAACACTTCAATCAAAACAACATGAAGAAGTACGAATAGATGGTATCTCGCTAGCTCTATCTGAGACCACAAAACATAAATGCAGAGCACCTTCAAAGACCAAGGGCTGACTAAACATTGTAATTCAAGGCAATGAAGATCCAGTCACAGTCATACTCAACACAGTTAAAAGCAAAGCATAAAAATGACAGAGGTGCTCTCTAATTGGTGCTTTTGTAAGAGGAGGATGACTCAACAGGAACATAAATAGACAGGCCCTTCGCAGAGGGATGCATTGATTTGCAGAGGTGCCAGAGCTCAAGCTTTCAAAATAGAGATAATAATTTTGGGTGGCATGCTTTCATTGTCAACGCAATTACTAAGAGTTCTCAACATCTTTCACGCTACACATGCTATAGGCGGTTCCAAATAGAAAAGTAAAGTTTTGACTCCCCCACCACTAATCAATCACACTCCACGGCTAACCGAATCCTCGGGTACCGTCCATACAAACATCAATCCTAGGGGAGTTTTGTTTGCAATTATCTTTTTGATTTGAGCATGGAACTGGGAATTCCAATTACCGGCCCCTTTCTCGTGAATGATAGTGAATAAACACATATCGAAGATAACACGCCTAGTATGGAAGATACCAATAGCCCCCTGTCACCACATGAGCGGTTTGGGCATGCAAAACCGATTATTTCTTGAAGGTTTAGAGAGTGGCACATGCAAATTTAGTTGCAACGGCAGGTAGATACCGCACATAGGTAGGTATGGTGGACTCATATGGAACAACTTTGGGTTTATGGAGGTGGATGCACAAGCAGTATTCCCGCTTAGTACAAGTGAAGGCTAGCAAATACTGGGAAGCGACCAACTAGAGAGCAACAACAGTCATCAAAATGCATTGAGATTAACTAACATTGAGTGCAAGCATGAGTAGGACATAAATCACCATGAACATGAATATCATAGAGGCTATGTTGATTTTGTTTCAACTACATGCATGAACATGCGCCAAGTCAAGCCACTTGAAACATTCAAAGGAGGATACCATCCTATCATACTACATCATAGTCATCTCAACATTGATGTTGGCAACCAAGAAAGACCATTATAAGCTCCTAGCTAAGTAAGCATGGCATAAGCAACTATGACCTCTGAGTTGTCATTGCAAACATGTTTCTCTCACAACAAAGCTGAATCAGGCATGATGAGCTAGTCATATTTACAAAAACAAAATAGATCGAGTTCATACCAGCTTTTCTAGGCTCAGTCACTTCATCATATATCGTCATTATTGCCTTTCACTTGCACGACCGAACGATGTGAACAATAATAAGAGTGCTCGTGCATTGGACTACGCTGGAATCTGTAGGCAAACACAAAGGAGAAGACAAAGTAATATGGCTCTTTGAAAGCTAAACATGTATGCATGCAAGAGCTACTAAACATTGTAACCAATATCTTCTACCTTGACCCAACGAAAAAGAAAACTATCTACACGGGAAAGCTCCCAACAAGTAAAAGAAGAAAAAGAAAATCTTTTTGGGTTTTCTCAAACTAGATAGACACACGAATAGAAAACAAGAAAAAGAAAATAAACTAGCATGGATGATAGAGTGGCAAAGTGTGAACACCGACCAACAAAGTGAAAGCATAAGCAAGAATGTAAAATCAGTGAGAAACACATACTCCCCCGAGCTTAGGCTTTTGGCCTAAGTTGGTCTACTCCCAAGGAGGGAAATAACCAGCTCCGGGGTACTCCGGAGTGGACTGAGGATGACACTGCTGTGTGAGCTCGTCTGGCTCCCACTAATAAACTAGCGTTTCGTACTCGACTGGTGGCTCGGGCATGGGCACCTGTGGTGGGGCTAAGCCCCAATATGCGTAGATGTCCGAGGGCATAATAATGTACCTGCCTGCATGAAGATTGAACAAAGAAGGAGCAGGCAAAGTAATAGTCTCACGAGTTCCCTAACTAAATACCAGGTTATAAATCATCCTACTATTTATATCTCTATCAAGAAATTCATAGCGAACCATGCTATCATTATCTAGATATCTCTCGGGAAGAAGAACCTCTTCTTCCTCCTCCAGTCTAATGGGTATCTCAAAGTGTCTGGCAAGACGGGTAGCATAGATACCTCCATAGACAACACCTTTAGCATGGTTCAGGTTCAACCGTTGAGCTACGATAGCGCCCAAGCTATAATTTTATCGTTATAAAGTTCTTCGCGCGGGACCGCAAGATGTGGAGAACTAAGTGACCCAGCTTTCCCATGGACAATCAAAAATTTTCCCACGAATAGCGAGAAGTACCGAAGCACGGCAAAATGAATGCTAGCAGCTCTAGCGCAAGACACTCCTCTCTCCTCTCCTACGGCAATTGTACCGATGACAGCTTCCAAGTCCCGTGGACGAGGTTCATGAATATCCCCAACGTAAGGTAATTTGCAAACATTGCAAAAATCCTGGAGTGACATGCGCTGGGGGATATCATAAAGTTTAAACTCAACCATAGGAGGATTCTTCCTCGGATAGAACTTAAAGCCTTGTACGAAGATATTAGTGAGGAGGAGGTATTGCGGACACTTATCTTCAACGAAGGCGGTAAGGCCTGCGATTTCCACCAAGTGATAAAAGTCATCATAAATTCCAGCGGCGCGTAAGAACACATCGCTTGGCCACTCGCACGCTTGAACATATGCGACTCGAGGGACCAGATACTTGAGCTTCTTCTCACTCCCATCATCCTTGGGGTCACGGCTTGACGAGCCTCTTAAGAACCTCCTCATCTTTTCCCTTTTCTATCTCTCAAAATTTCTGAAATTTTTAGTGACTCTAAGGAAAAGTGAACAAGGCTGAACAAACCTCGTAGCAACTACTCCCACAAGTGCCTAGAGGCCATATTCAGGGCCATCTCTAGGAATTTGGGGGCCTGGGGCGAGCTTTAAATTCCAGCCTAAATGTTTTCTTTAAATCATATAAATATAACTAAAGAATCCAAATATTTGCTCATGCTAAAGAATCCAAATATTAGCTCATATACACAATATGAGTAGAACTGATACTTGATGTTGAGCGGTTGGACAAAATAGATAAAATATGACAAAAACTAATATGATGATACCAAAGAGTACCTGATCCACAGGTTGCTTCGTCCGTGCGTCCAAGATGCGTAGACACTCCTGTTTTGGGCATCGACAAAAAATATCGTCATCTTGTTATTCAACAAATGAGATTGAAATAAATATGAACGCAATCTGAGTTTAATGGATAAATGATTCTTTTTCACTTTAATTTCGATTCAATGTTCAAGTGCATCAATTTATAAATCAACACATACAACATCAACTTGAAAATCAACACATACAACACGTTAGTTTAAATGCATCTGCTATTGTTATATGTCTGTCTCGGTCCAAGAAATTACCTAGAAGTGTGCTCTTGGTTTTGATGTGCATCAGTCCTGGGCGAGGGGGAGGCAAGGGAGAAGGCGCCCAGAAGCAGCAGGGGCTGAGCCAATCGGGCATACACAGATTAGCAAAGATTAGCTAGCTAGGAAGCCGAGCTGGATTAGGGGAGAGCAGTGGCTGGTGACAGATTGCAGTGCAAGGGGGATGACTGGGGGTGGTGTTGGAGAGGGCTACGACCCTAGGGCTTGCTGCAGCATTGAGGGAGCGATCTCATCAGACTCGGGTGGCTCGCACACACAAACCTGCGTGACAGTTTTCTTTGACCGGGGCCCCACGATTTTGGGGGCCCTGTGCGGTCGGCCACTTCTGTCGCCCTCATCGATGGGCCTGGCCATATACGCATCAAAACTACTTGGGACCAGCTAAAATCAGCATGCAAAGCTCAAGAACATGGTCACCAAGGCAGCAAATATACGCGGAGTATGAGGCACTAGAGCAAAAACTAATTGGACCAATGGAGGAGTCACTTACCAAGGAGTATTTTCCCCAAAATAGTTCGGAGAATGGTGCTTTGAGCAAGGAGATCGAAAATCCCAGCAAGAGTAGCAAGAACACGGGTTTGAGCTGTGAAACAATTTTTTCTGGAGGTAGGAGAAGCAGATGGGAGCTAGAATGAGTGGAGGGGGTGCACGTGGGCCACAGAAGCCAGGTAGGCGCGGCCAGGGGGTGCCCGCGCCTCCAGGGCTTGTGGCCCACTGGTGCAGCCCCCAGACTAGCTCTTCGTCTCAGTATTTTTCAAAAATTCCAGAAAAAATCATACTTGATTTTCAGGACATTCAGAGAACTTTTATTTTCGGGGTACTTTTCCACGGGACGCTAAAACAAAAAACAGGGAAAACTAAACTAAATCTATCATTTTTCTTCTAAGCAACCGAAGGTGAAAGCTTGGAACAGAGATTTGTGACTCCTCGATTCATCCATCTAATGGTCATCGGAAGAAATCCGTCAATGAGGTTGATCAAGTCTCCTTGACAAACTTTTTCAAATAGCCACTAAGTTACCTCAAAGGGGATGTGAATCTCCCCAACAAGCAAATCTTACTTCATCTTAACAAGAGTAATAGGGCATTCAAAGCTCCCAATAAGAATCGATGAAGTTTTTTCGATTGCATTGATGCAGTGTACTCGATATTGTTTCTTCAGAAAGTGCACTGTATGCTCATTACCGTTGACATGGAAAGTGACATTGCCTTTGTTGCAATCTATAACAGCCCCTGCAGTGTTTAAAAAGGGTCTTCTGAGGATGACCGCCATGGCATCGTCCTCAGGAATATCCAGAATAACAAAGTCTATTAAGATAGTGACGTTAGCAACCACAACAGGCACATCCTCGCAAATGCCGATAGGGTAAGCAATTGATTTGTCGGCCATTTGTAGAGAGATTTCAGTGGGTGTCAACTTATCCAGTTCAAGTCTACGATAAGGAGAGAGAGGCATAACACTAACACCGGCTCCAAGGTCGCATAAAGCAGTTCTAACGTAGTTGCCTTTAATGGAGCAAGGTATAGTGGGCACACCGGGATCACCTAGTTTCTTAGGAGTTCCACCCTTGAAGGTATAGTTAGCAAGCATGGTGGAAATCTCAACCTCAGGTATCCTTCTCTAGTCACAATATCTTTCATGTACTTAGCATACAGAGACATTTTGAGCATATCTGTCAAACGCATTTGTAGAAAGACAGGTCTGATCATTTCAACAAATCGCTCAAAATCCTCATCATCCTTTTTCTCGGATGGTTTGGGAGGAAAGGGCATGGGTTTCTGAACCCATGGTTCCCTTTCTTTACCATGCCTCCTAGGAGCGAAGTCATTCTTATTGTATCTCTTATTCTTAGGCGATGGGTTATCAAGATCAAGAGGTTCAATCTCCACATCCTTATCATTGCTAGGTTGAGCATCATCATGAACATCACTATTGATATTATCATTAGGCTCATGTTCATCACCAGATTGTGTTTCAGCATGAGAGACAGAGACATCGTTTGGACTCTCAGGTGTAGCAGCAACAGGGTTGCTAGCGTGCAGGTTCCTATCATCTTTCTTCTTCTTTCTAGGATGACTAGGTGCATCAGTGCTAACTCCTTGAGAATCTTGTTCAATTCTCTTCGGATGACCCTCAGGATACAAAGGTTCATGGGTCATTCTACCGCCTCTAGTGACGACTCTGACATAATTGTCATTGAACTCATTGAGCAAGTCATTCATAGCTTTAAGTACTTGTTCTACCTGAGTAGTGACCATAGAGGTATGTTTACCCAAGAGCTTAAGATCATTGACGTTTCTGTCCACACAAGCACTTAAATAACTAAGCACGAGAATTCTGTTCCAATTATGTGCTAACATAATCATTGAAACTTTGTTGTTTGGCAACAAAGTTATCAAATTCATCCAAGCATAAGCTAGCAGGTTTATCAAAAGGAATATCACTCTCATCAAACCTACGCAGAGAATTTACTTCTACTACCTGTATCGGGTTATCAAGACCATGGATCTCTTCGATAGGTGGTAGATTTCTGACATCTTCAGATTTAATTCCTTTCTCTCGCATAGATTTCTTAGCTTCTTGCATATATTCAGGACTGAGGAATAGAATACCTCTTTTCTTCGGAGTTGGCTTAGGAGGTGGTTCGGGAATAGTCCAACCATTCTCATTGCACAAGATGTTATTCAATAGGATCTCAGCTTGTTCTACGGTTCGTTCCCTAAAAACACAACCGGCACAACTATCTAGGTGGTCTATAGAAGCATCGGTAAGTCCATTATAGACGATATCAAGTAGTTCATTCTTCTCATGAGGGTGATCAGGGAGAGCATTCAGCAGCTGGACGAGCCTCCCCCAAGCTTGTGGGAGACTCTCTCCTTCAACTTGTGTAAAGTTGTATATTTCCTGCAAGGCAGCTTGCTTCTTATGGGCAGGGAAATATTTTTCACAGAAGTAGTAGACCATATCCTGGGGGCTACGCACACAACCAGGAGCAAGAGAAGTGAACCAGGACTTAGCATCATCCTTTAGCGAGAAACGAAACAGCTTAAGGATATAGTAGTGGCGGATCTTTTCCTCACTAGTGAATAGGGTGGCTATATCGTGCAGTTTGGTCAGATGGGCTACAACCGTTTGAGACTCGTAACTATGAAAAGGATCGGATTCGACCAGAGTGATTAACTCAGGGTCGACAGAGAATTCATAGTCCTTATCGGCCACAAAGATAGGCGAAGTAGCAAACTTCGGGTCGTATTTCATCCTAGCGTTCAGAGATTTTTCTTTCCACTTGAGCAGTAAATTCTCAACATCATAGATATCCTTACACGCAAGAAAGTCCTCAGCTATCTCTCCCTCCATAACATAATGCTCATGCATAACAGGCAATTCATTTCTAGGAGAGCTAGTTCTAGCAGGCAAAATAGCAGGTTCTACTTCAATAGTATCAGCAGTTTCAGAAGTATCATCACATCTAGCACCAACTCTAGCAATTTGTGCATCAAGGAATGCACCTAGTGGCAAAGCAGTATCAAGCATAGCATCATCATAAGCATCATGGGCAGCAGAAGTAGCTGCATCAAGCACATGCGACATATCAAGATTTCTAGCAGGAGGTGGTGTCGCAAACTTACTCATAACTAAAGGTGAATCAAGTGCAGAGCTAGATGGCAGTTCCTTACCTGTCCTCGCAGTTGAGGGCAAGACTTTAGTTCTTGGATCTATCGGATTCCTCATAGTGACCAGCAGACGTAAATCCCAAGTGACTCAGAGAATATAGTTGTGCTTCCCCGGCAACGGCACCAGAAAAATGTCTTGATAACCCACAAGTGTAGGGGATCGCAATAGTTTTCGAGGGTAGAGTATTCAACCCAAATTTATTGATTCGACTCAAGGGGAAGCGAAAGAATATTCTCAAGTATTAGCAGTTGAGTTGTCAATTCAACCACACCTGAAAGATTTAGTATCTGCAGCAAAGTATCGGTAGCAAAGTAGGGTGATAGTAGCAGTAGCAACAGAGTCCGGTAGCAAGGACCAGTAGTAAACTTGCAAGATAGGATCTAAAACACACATATATTGACGACAACATAATAGGTTCAGATATGAAATCATAGCACTCGGGCCCTAGTGACAAGCATTAAGCATGGCAAAGTAGTAGCAACATCAATCTCAGAACATAGTGGATACTAGGGATCAATCCCCGTCAAAACTAACTCGATTACATGATAGATCTCATCCAGTCCATCACCGTCCAGCAAGCCTACGATGAGATTACTCACGAACGGTGAAGAGCATCATGGAATTGGCGATGAAGGAAGGTTGATGATGACGATGGCGATGATTTCCCATCTCCGGAGCCGAGAACGGACTCCAGATCTGCCCTCCAGATGAAGAACATGAGGTGGCGGCACCTCCGTATCGTAAAACACGATGAACTCTTCTCCTTGATTTTTTTTTCCCGGGCGAGACAGACTAAATAGAGCTGAGATTGGAGGTGGTAGATCGTCGTGGGCTCCACAAGCCTGCCAGGCGCGGCCAGGGGGGCCCGCGCCTGGTGGGCTTGTGGGCTCACGGCTCCACTTCCTCCGCTGATTCTTGCGCCAGTATTTTTCATAAATTCCAGAAAAATTCTTTGTAAATTTTCATGTCATTCCAAGAACTTTTATTTCTGCGCAAAAACAACATCATGGTAATTCTGCTGAAAACAACGTTAGTCTGGGTTAGTTCCTTTCAAATCATGCAAATTAGAGTCCAAAACAAGGGTAAAAGAGTTCGGAAAAGTAGATACGATGGAGACGTATCAGCCAGCATGCGGGATGTCATAGTTTTACTTGTTTCATGTTGTCCGTAGTGGGACTAAACTTTGCTCTAAATAATTGTGTGGCTGTAAACTTTATGTTATACTATTGTGAGATGGCAAGTGCATGCCCTACTTGTCATTGTTCAGTTATGTAATGTTATGATTATCTTGCTTGCGAATCATTTAGATGCGCCTCTTTCCCTTTTGAGGCATCGCCCCCAAAAATAGGAAAGGGTCACATCTTAGTCGTTACAAATATCTAGCCCTTATGAGCCGCCCTACATGATCAAGGCATCTATGTAATTTTCCTGCTATTGCTACGCTTGGTTTGCTGTGGTCCGATGGATTATAAGATTATGTTCAGATGGTGATGAGTTATATATTTGATTATCCTTTTATATTATGTTCTTTAGTGATCCATGCATGTTCTCTGTTGCTTTTTATTGCTTTGGCCGAGTAGTAGATTGTAACTCCAAGAGGGAACGTTATGCATGTTTGTGGGTTCATGCCCCCGATGTCTAGCTTGAGTGACAGAAACATGAGACTAGGGGATGTGTTGTTGCCACCAGGGAGAAAAAACGGTGCTTGGGACCATGGTTGCAAGGATTGTTTACCTTACACAAAGTTCGTTAATGCAATTGTCCGTTGCTTTGAGTTTACACTTTGGGTGGGGCTCGCAACTTAATACCAGCGAGATTTTCTAGATAGATATCTTAAGGTGGATGATTAGTAAGTAGATGTTGATGAAGAAATGGTCTATTTGTCTTGGCGTACTGCCCATTACTTTTGAGCCTCTAACTTTCTAGTAGCATGATTAGCATTGCGGTGCGTTTATAATTCTGTCAATTGTCTAGCTGTAATTTGTTTACCCATGCATAGTTTTTTATCGTCTTTTGGGAGAGATAAATCACTATTGAACATCATGTGACTCCGATCCATATTACCACCATTGTTTACACCTCCATCATTTACTGCTTTATTTACTTTTCCGTTGCAATCACTATCACTATTCCCTCTTGTGTTTTGATCCTTTGCAAACTACAAGGCCGGAGAGATTTACAATCTCTCTGTACTCGTTGGGAGCAAAGTTATTTGTTGTGTGTGAAGGTCCACGTCTTCTGCTAGCGCCGGAGTAGCGGACACCTACTTGTTGATCCTCGGAGTCCTCCTGGTTCGATAAACCTTAGAGTCCCCGTGTAAGGGAAATCTGATGCTGACTACATCTTCACCTTTCACTTTGGGTAACCAACTTGGGCGAGAAATATATCCATCAACTCGTCATCAAGCACATCCCACGTTATCGAAATGACAGTTTCGCAACTATCAAACACTTGGCTTTTGTGATGAGACTTCTAAAAGGGATTATTAAAACTCATCTAGATGGGACGATTTCATTTCATATCTCAAATAACACATGTATGTGCCCTTTTAGCTAGGCCTTCTAGTCCAACAACACAATTCCCTTTGCATAAAAAATAATAAAAAAGTTAAAATTGTGCAAAAATAAATTATACATACAAAATAAACTGAAAAATAGTTTATCACATATGCAGTTAGTATTACCATGTAGTGTGCAAAAGTTAATGCCCATGTTCTATGCACACATTTGCCGATGTCTATTCCATTACCAAAATACACATGCATTGTAAAATTTTCAAGCAAAATGTAGATAGATAAAACTTGTAGAAATAGTTTCATGGTGTAGATCAAAGCCAAAAAATTAAGCAAGTCATGTGTAAATTTATTCTGGGTAAGTCAATAATTTGAGCCATTAGATTAAATATCCAACAACCAACCTTCTTTCTTCTTCCTCCTCCAACCGTTCCTCCACCCACAAATTGAATTATCTAACTCGAAAACTCAGTCAATTTACCTATAGGTGTCGTAGCCAAAAACATACACAAAATGGTGTAAGTTTACCATGAAAGCGGGGTGAATTGTTGGAACATAAGTTTGCATTTTGTCAATTATATTCATTAAAAATAGTCATGGTATACAAATATAATTTACCATTATTTGGTTCAAAAAAAATGGCCATATTGGAAAAAAATATCCAAAACATACATTTACAATGGTGTATAGGTAAAAAAAATACATTGAGATTTTGAAAAAAATAATATCTTGTTCCTTAACAAAACAATATTTCCATGGTCCAAACAGTAAATTTCCCATGGTCCAAAATAATTAATTTTCCATGCTCTAAAGAGGAACATAGTTGAGATGGTCCAAACAAAATTAGTTTGGCATGATAATTGGTTTTGGTCATGGTAGAAAAAATAATATGTTTTCCATGTTGAGAAAACTAAAAATACATACCAAGGGTTGTTTCGGCTGATTTTGCAAATCCCACAAGAGGAGAACCAAATTTCAAAAAATGAATGAAAAAAAGAACAACTTGACTAACCATGGCAGCAATATTGGAATGATATGTCAAAGACAGAACAAAAAGTTGCCATCATGGCAAGATATGCTTTTAGTTTTCTTTGACAAAATTTGCCATGGGGTTTTTATTAGAGTTGCCAGGGTTTTGCCATGAAGTTTAAATTTAAATTGCATGGTATGAAATTAAAATTTTGCATGGTGTTTTAATTGAAATTGTCATGGTTTATATTGACATGTAAATGTAATGAACTATACAAACACAAAATTACAAACATAGAAATTTCCATGGCAGATTTATATTAAATTTTTACATGGTATTTCAATTAAAATTACCATTTTTAATGAGAAAATTACTGCATATGTAAATTAACAGAAAATATATAAATAGAGTTACCATGGCAAATGCATATGAATATTTGCAAGCTGTTTTAATTGAAACCGCCATCCTTTTTATAGAAATAGAATGAAAATTACAGTAAATAAGTTATGGAAAAAATTACCACGGCATATTTATATCCATGGTATTCCCACTATGAAACAATTTGCTATGGCAGAAGAATGTGTCTTGACATACCATTTTGCTACGTTATTGGTTGTAACGAAATCACGTCTTGGTCCAGTTAAAAAAATGAATGCATTTTACATGATTAAAATGCCATGGTAAAGAGGGCACACCATGGTATCTACAATAGGAAATTCCATGTTTAAAAAACAATTATTTTTTCCATGGTCCGATTGAAAAACAAATGTATGAATTTACCATGTGAACATGGAAAAACAAACAGGGGCGTAGTCAGGCCACGGGCTACCCTAGCCACGGCTCTAGGCTTGGAGAGGAAAAGTTTGTTGATTGTACCTACATTTGCATACTATGGCTATAGTACCTACTGTAGCTACAAGGGTGGCCCGGGGCATGGCCAGATCTGGCGTACGTCACTGGAAACACACGATGGTTTGGACACCACATCTATAGAAATATTGCAATGGCAACCAAAAAAATGTATTGTTGTGGTTACATGAGAAAAATAAGCATACCAAATGGAAAACAAATTCACACTAATTTGACATGATACCCAAAAAATAAGCTACATGATGCCTTGGTGAAAACTGGAAAAAGCAAGCTCCCAAGTATATTAAGAATGGTACCCCTATGGCAATTTTCAACATTGTTTTGTCAAGGCAACCAATGTTGAATGGTTTGCCCTATTTTAAATGTGTTTTGCCATAGTGTCAACATGAATTGTAAGGGATGACAAAACATACTTTCAATCGGCTATGGAAAAAATACATTAGGTCGCTGTCGAACATCAAATAGGCTATGTTGATGACACATACACATTTGTGTGTCTAAATAATAAGACAAAACAGCAGGTGGGTTGTGGATGCTTACCATTACCAGCCGAGGGTGAACGGATACACGCGTGATCTCGTCGAGCGGGAGAGGACTGATGCGCCTGACGTCCAGGTGACTAACAAGGTGTCATGAGAGTGGAGTCAAGGTCAACATTGGGACGACGGCGTGGCAAAGGCCTTGTCTCCATATTTGGGATGAAGAGGTGGCTGTAAGGATCCACTAGAGGCCAGCACAAAACTGCTGGATCCAACACATGAAGTAGGAGAGCTCAACTGCAGAGGAGCCATCCCCATCACCTTCATGTGTGTCGCCTCCACGCCCGCTCATAGTCTACGTCGCTTTGACCACCTGACCTCCGCCTGACTAGCCTGCTGGCAAAAGATGATATCAGAGCTTCCATGCCACAGTGCATTGGTCAATGCAAATTTTGTCGTGTTTACATTTTACATGTTTACGTTTTTTAGTTTATGTACCATGGCAATTTTTTTGGGATCATGGCAAGTTTTATTTTATACATCATAGAAAAATTAGTGTATCAACCATGGCTATCTTCCTTACCATGGCAATTTATATTGTTGTGGACAAAATTCGAAAATTAATTTAAACTATAGAAAATTTATTATTTTGAAGCATTGCAATTTTTTTTGTAGCATGGCATTTTTACTTTTTTGTTAGACAAATGCATATTTACTTTTGAGAGCATGGAAATTTTTATTAATTGGACCATGACAATTTTAGTTTTTTCCACCACTTCTTTGTTTCTTGTGTAATAAATAATTGTCTGTGCAATGTAACGAGACTATAAACAAGTGGCGGATCCAGCCCAAAATGCTAGGGTGGGGCTAAGTTAAATTGGGCTGGGCCTTTTTGATGTCTTTTCATTTTTGTTCAGCAGGTATATGGACAGGGCCAAGACCTTAAGCCCCAACACCACCCTACATCCTACTAGGTCCGCCCCTAGTATAAACAGCTTATTATATTAACCTGTGATTGCATGTCTACCATTTCATTGGTCTGCTAAAATTTTAGCAAGTTATTATATCCAATTGCCATGATTTATCTGTCATCTTATTGTTAAAGGTAAGAATTTATTGACTTACAAAATAAAATATATTTTAGGAGAAAGGTTAGAGATGGGAGAAAGCAATGTCATTTTGTTGTTGAGCACTTATTTGGTAATAATTTAGTGACTTGCCAAAGAATATTATATTTAGGAGAAAATTCGGAGATGAGAGAAAAAAATTAGAACAAGAGAAGACTAAGGAGGGATCATATATATATAGAGGTCGAACGAAGGAAAGGGCGAAACGGGAACCTTACATTCTTTTTAAGTAAAGTAGAGTTTTTGCTATGGGAATTAAACTACAGTTGTTGTGATACTTCCAAATGTATATTGCCATGTAAATTTTTATACATGTTGCCTTGACTTTTTATAGTTTTCTTAATATACCATGGTAAATTTATAAATTGAAACTTGTCACTTGTAATGTGTACTTTTTTCTACACCTTTTCTATATAATTTCTTTTTGTTCATGGTATTTTTCACACAACAAAGGTTACCTAGGCCTCTGGCCCAATTGCAGGGTCGTTCTGGGTTTCCGCTAGAGCAAACACTCAGAAGAGCGATTTTAGTTCGATCGGTCTCTCCGCCCCGGGCAAAACCGAAATCAATAATTAGGGAGTATTCCTTTCAAAGATCACTTCCACCTCCACAGGCTGTGATAAATGACGCACTGCATGCATGTCATTTGTCACAACGAGGTAGTTTTCCCTCTTTGCGTACATTCGTTTTTTTCAAAATGTTTTATCTCCTACCCGTGCATCCAAATCTCGAACCGTTTTCATCGTTGGATTTCTACCGTCAAGATCTTCTAAACTAGATCCCATGTTGATAGGTTTTGACAAACTTTTTTTTCATGAAAAAAACCATACAAAAAAACCGTGCCTCTCGCGATAGGAAAAAAGCCAAAAAACACGTTTTTTTTTCCTTTACGAGAGGCACGGCCGTGCCTCCCATGAAGGCAAAACCGTGCCTCTCGCGAAACAAAATCATGCATCTCGTGGGAAAAAATATGCGTTATTTTTCACTTTGCGAGAGGCACGGCACGAAGGCAAAACCATGCTTCTTGCGGAAGAAAAACCGTGCCTCTCGCGAAAATAAAATTCAGAAAATGCGTTATTTTTTCATTTTTCGAGGAGGCACGGCCGTGCCTCTCGCGGAAGCAAAATCAAGCCTCTTGCGGAACCAAAATCGTGCCTCTCGCAAATAAAAATAATAGAAAACATGTTTTTTTCGTTTCCAAGATGCACGGATGTGCCTCTCGTGAAAGCAAAATCGTGCCTTTCACGAAAGCAAAACCGTGTCTCTTGCGAAAAAACAGAACACATGTTTCTTTGAGAAAACATTGAATTTTTTTTCCGTAAAAAAACTAAGAAAGACAGGTGAAAAAACGAAACACCAAAAAATATAAAAAACAGTCTAAAAAACCGAAAATGCGTTTTCGTTTCCAAGATGCACGGCTGTGCCTCTCGTGAAAGTAAAATCATGCCTTTCACGAAAGCAAACCCGTGTCTCTTGCGAAAAAAAACAGAACACATGTTTCTTTGAAAAAACTTTGAAATTTTTTTCCGTAAAAAAACTAAGAAAGACAGGTGAAAAAACGAAACACCAAAAAATATAAAAAAACAGTCTAAAAACCCGAAAACGCGTTGAAATACACTCAGAGCGTGATACGTGACGGCGGATGATAACACATCAAAGGGCGACGAGCGAGAGTTTTCGCTATGAGGTTTCTAAAGAAACGCTGGCTAACTAACGGCTCCCCGGCAAACTTTTTTTTGGACCGGGAGGTCTTGTGATTGAACGTAGTGGATGTTGGGTTTCTAAAATTTTTATGGCGGAGCCCAAAGTATGTTTTTCCCAAGGCACTAGGTCTCCTTTTTTGCGAAAAGGACCCCAGACAATATTGAGACACTAGGTCTTATTGATTCGATGAAACTCATATATTTAATGAAGTCTAAAATATAATACAGCCTCCGTAATAAAATATAAGACATTTTTAGGCCCAATTCTCTTGCCAGAATCTGGGGATTTTTCTAGAATCCGATCCCTCTCCAACTTCTTCCAGAATCTTTAATCTCCATTTGTTTTACAATCCTGTCTAATTAGACCCTAACTATATAGAATTGTAAAATAAATGAGGCTTCAAGATTCTAACAGAAGCTTGGGAGGGGTCGGATTCTTGGAGAATCACCATATTCTGGCAAAAAAACTAGGCCTTAATGCCCTATGCTAACAAAATAAGATTATCAAACAGGACCATCATATCATGGGTGGTTTCTGCTCGGTTAAAGTGGTACCGACTAGGTTAGCTTGGCCGTACGAGAAGTCAAACCCTACATATCTCGTTGGACTAGTCCTTTGGACTTTTTGTTCTCAAGTCAAGTACAAAATCGGGGATGACATGAGCGGTGTACCTTGGCGAACAAGATGTAGGGTTTGACTGGCACGGGCACGTGCCTCTACACAACATTGTCGAATACAAGTCAATGTATTCATACGGTACGTGTACGTATATCACAATATGATGATAGTGAGGATTTGCAGCACCCGAGCTCCAGTGCTCTCTATAATTGAACATTTTAGAATCCATGTTTTTGAAGTTTCAAAAAAAAAGTTTTTTTAAGGGATACATATACACATTCTGAATACCCGTGGCAAGTTTTGGTAGAAATCTCGTTTTATTTTGTGTTATAGAAAAAGACAAATTTCTAACAGTGTATAAGAGAAAAAGGTACCATTTCTGTCAGAAATTTCTCTTTTTTGTGTTTCCCAAAATACAAAGTATTTATTTTCCAGATTTTTACTGGGCCTTAGGAATACATATATGTATTTACGTATTCTTTTCAAATTTGTTTTAGTAGTACCAAAAGTGTGTTTTAGAAAAGTTTCAAATACCAAAAGCTGTGAAGCTCGATAGCTGCAAAGCACTTTTCGTACATGATCTTCTATTCTACTCCCTCCGTTCTTAAATATAAGTCTTTTTAGAGGTTTCACTAATAGACTACATACGGATGTATATAGACATATTTAAAAGTATAGATTCACTTATTGCTCCGTATGTAGACACCTAATGAAATATTTTAAAAGATTTATATTTAGATACGGAGGGAGTAGCATGCATACCTGCATCTACAGGGCACGGCAGCTAAGACTAGCCCAGACATGGGGACTCATGTATACCTGTAAACTACCTATAGCGATGGTTTTTGCAGGTTTGAGGTCACTCCCGGACTTATCCAAAAGAGAAAGTTGGACACGTATGTGCCTACGTTTGCGTATGATTCGGCACCAAGGGTCGAGGACCAAGCACGTGACCGTGACACGTACGTACCGAGTGTCACATCATCCTATGAGTATCTTTTGACTGCCTCAGATATATTCTTATCATCATATGCATATCTTTGACTGCTTATATATTCTTTTTATTGTTTTTCAGCAGGACAACACGACCGCCACTTGACGGTAAGCTAGTTCCGGGAAACCGACAGAGAATAGCCATCGGCTACAGCAGATTGTGGCTGGAGAGGCACGGCCGATCAACCGTGTGTATGGAGTAAGGAATGCCGTCCAAGTACACAACCTGTAGGCGGTCCTACTACAGTGTAATACACTGTGTCTGGGATAATTTCTTTAACCTTTTAACTAACAAAATCCTGAATTGATCTCGTTTGTAAATAAATTTTGAATCTAACTTTTTTAGTCACGCCAACATCCTGACGTCGAACTGCGAAGAACCCTAACGTTCCGTCCCTGCCACACACAACCCGCTGGCACCAACCATCATGCACCCAACGTTTGATATCTAGCCCGCATGATAAGACGGTATCAAACGTCATGCATCCTGAAGTCTGATATGTGCCCTGCACAATCAGTCGATACCAACGTCATGAACTCTGATGTCTGGTCCGATCGTACGGGTCAAAAACAAGATGCTAGGATGCATGATGTTTGATCCTTTGCCACGTTAGTCGGTTAACGGTCAACGGATCAGAAACCATAAATGAAGTTTTTGGCGTTTTTTATGTAAGCTGAACAACAGAGATGTTGGGGTGACAAAAAAAAATATCAAAGTTTATTCACAAATAAATTTAATTTGTGATTTTGTTAGTACAAAAGGTTAAAACAGAAAATTTGTCCGCTTGTGGTAAGTTATGAGAATCGTCTGTACGTACGTGTGCATATGTATAGGCGAAATTTGACCATCCTTTGCACAATTGAACGTGGCTGCAGCATGCCTGCGCAGCAATTATCCGGTTCCGGTCCATGGATGCATGCACGAGCTGGTTTCCGGTCCTGCGTTTAGTTCACACTTGCATGCCCGATTGTCCATGCAATTCCTATGTGGCGGTCCGTGCATGACGTTCGTGCGGCCAGCAACACTGTGTGCTGCATGTCGACACGCAGATGCCGTACACGTATATTAAAAGAAAGAAGGGATCCTTATTCAAGTCCATCCATGAAAGAAAAGGAGTTTGGTCTTTTTAGCATTGTTTAGCCTATCAGATTTAGATTTAATCTTTTTTCTACCACCGCCTGTTGTGATGATAGACATCGATATTCTATCGTCATTTTCTATGACGATAAGGATCGGATCAACGTAGATGACGCTATCAGGTCAGCAGGGTCAAACGACGCCGTCAGTGTTGACCCGACCCTATCGTCACAGGGAGTGACAATAAGGTGTGAATGGCTACCGCCAATGGCGGAGCTTGGTGGGGGCCAACCTGGACCATGGCCCCCTAGCTCAAACATATCAAGTCTATACAACTTTGTATTAGATTTATTTTTCACTAAAATCAGTTGAAAAAATTTATGTTTGCCCGTCCCACCCCCCTTCACCCTGAAGCTCACCCCCACTCCTCATGTTTTTGTCTCAAGCTCCGTCACTAGCTACCGTAGGATGGCGATAGAAAAAAGAATCAGATTCGTTTTCTTTGCAAACGAATCAGATCGGGCTAAAGTTAACATAAAGGGTCAAAACTGTGAATTTGGTCATACAAGGGTCTCCATCTTTTTATTTTTTTATTTTTATTTTTATTACTTTATACAAGAAAAAAAAGGATTCGCTAATTATGTTTATATGAAAATAATAGTGTAATCTAATCATCACAAACCGTCTAAATTAACTTTTACGCTACTTGCTTGTATGAAGAGATTTATGCGGATTGATTCTTCTAGTTTTTTCTATTCGACAACGTAAGTTTTATCATGTGTCGCCCACAATTACATTTGCACATCCGCATGGTCGTGTACAACCGCAGTTGCACTTCCGAGCGCCAGTTTGTAACTACATATCCAATATTTTATTATATTGCTTCATAACATTTGTGTGTTTTCCACAGGGCGCATAACTGCACTTACATGCTCGTTCGGCCGCGCCCAATTGTAGTTGCAGGCTTCTGTTCCTCCAATTACACGTCAACATACCGGAGCACAAGTAAAGTTGCCCGCCCTCCGGCCGGCTCTGCGCAACTGCACGTGAACCTATCGGGTGCAACCGTAGTTGCATGCTCGTACACCTGTGTGCAACTCCGCCGCGATAGAGTGACATTGATATGACGATACGAAATATAGTAATTTTTAAAAACAACAATACGGTAACACAGCAAACATGCATAAATAATGATAAAATAATACATAATAAAAACTAACATAATAAGATATATGAGATGAAATCAAAATACCGTTCACTGTTGCCTAATTGCTTTCATACTTTTTCATTTCTTATTTTAAAAATCTTACTATCATCAAAGGGGTAACACGGCCATAGACTAACCCAATCTAATTTGGACTATAATAGCTATTAACATGACAACATAAAATCAACGAACCTTTTAAAATTAAAAACTTAAGATTGTCAATTGATAAACATATATAAAGAGGAACCTTGGATTGCACGAGTGAGAGCCAAAGAATGAAATGGGCTACTACTATTATTCCAACGTTTTAGAACTTTTTTCTTGATAACGATATAAAGAGCACAATATTTATTGAGCTCCTTATTCTCATAACGATAAATATATAGCAACTCTTACCTATGAACGTGACGATAATAAAAATCAGCAAGCAATACACATAATTAATGCTCAAATGATGATAAAGAAAGCTAAAAGATACCATGATTTATAGTTGTATATTCTTTCCTAGCAATAGGAGGCAGCAGCAACATCAACAAGTAATTTTAAACCACAAAAATCAACAAGCAGCAAGTCAATAGGGTCAACAAGCATTTTTATCCAACAAGCAGGATCCTTAAATAGCATTTTTATCAAATTACTACATCAACACAGTACATGTTCACTATCTATATAAACAGATCAACGATAAATCAAGGCATGAGCAATATTCAACGGCGATACTTCGAGAATACCTATATTGTAATAAAAAATATTTTATTTTTAAAATAAAAAAGACGATACTTCGGGATATCCTTATCGAAACCGTATCTGACGTATCGAAGTATCTGCAAAGTACTGAACGACGATACATAGATTTCTGAAGTATCAGTGCTTTATAGCATACCGGGGTACAACTATAGTTGCAGGCCTCCGGCTCTGCGCAGCTGCAGGTGAGGCGATCGGGTGCAACCGTAGTTGCATGCTCGTACACCTGTGTGCAACTCCGCCGGATGTACCGAACTGCATGCCCATTGGCCGCCAGAAATGGAGTTGCACACTTGCGCACGTACCTATGCACATTTTGTAAAAAAAAGAATGCCGTAAAGGAGTCGAGAAACAGAAGGAAAGGAAACATAAAAATAAAAAATGAACATCATAATATTGATGTTGAATAGGATGAGATTAGTTAATTGTCATCAATATAAAAACTAGTTTTACGCGAATCAATCTGTGATTGCATGCTAAGGAGAACAATGGTATCTTCACCTCATAAGGGTTTCAGTTCTAAACTTACTCCCTCCGTCACGGTTTAGAAAGCGTGTATGGAAATTTGTAGAACCTAGGTGGTTATTGATTAGTTGTAAAATGAGTTGAAAAATAGCATTCACACTACGTATGCATATAAAAATAGTACAACGAAATACTACTTTGCTACTAGGAGTAAATGCAATGCGCCTTAAACCTTTTCTATTGTGAAAATGCACGTAAATTTAATCGTGTCTTCTAAACCGTGACGGAGGTATAGTAACATCGATACTCACATTTTTCTGTAGACATTTTTGTCAACTTCGAAGACGTTTATGATGACTTCGTCAATCTCAAATTGACTCAATATCTCGAAGGAACTCAGAAGGATAGGATATTTGTGAGTACTCCCTCCATTTTTTTACACCGCGTATATTATTTGTGTAAAGCCAAACTTTATGATATTAAAAGATATCAGCATTTATAATATTAAATATATATAATATGAAACTATAAACATCTGCTTTTGTATATTGTGTTAATGAAAATCTAGTCATACCTCAAAAAAAAATGCCCTGAAATATACACCAAATTATTTATCGAATATATTAGTTAATTCATTTCTGCCCAATACAATTAGTTCACTACTTCATACATGCAGGTCAATGGTGTGCACATCATGGACCGATCATGGTTCCAGAAACGCCAACACTTGCCGAATTTCTTCCACGTATTACTACGAAAGTAAAAGCAGATTTTGACCGTGTTGTTGCTAGACTTTTGCGAGCGAGCCTGACAGAGGATGGTCTACCAAAACTGTCACGCCAAATACCGAAGTAATAATTCATTTTAGTCATTACTCGTAGTAGCGTTTGTTCACGACTAATTACGAATATGAACTGACTTGTTCCCCTTGGTCCAACCAAACATTAATCACCCAATCAAAGAAAAACCATGCAGTACTAATTGTCTCGTTTAACCCGCGCACGAAACCGCTCGTGCGGTACGACCATGTCCAGTGTCTCGTGCGTATGTGTAGTAGGTAAGCCGCTTATAAAGCCTTGGCCATGAAACCCCTATCATCCTATGAAGTTGGCAGGCAACCTTGGATCTCCTTCAACCTATAGCAAATTAACTTCGGCTCCGTATACTGCCATGTCTAGCCTTACGACTATTAGCGGCGGCGCCATGGAGGTGTCGCAGGAGGTAGTGGAGCTCGTCGACACAAGGCTGTCCCTCGTGATCGGCGCTGCGAGCCGTCCACCGCCGACGGTCCTGGCCCTGCTGCCCGCGACATCACCGGAGAACGAAGCGGTGAAACGTGTGAAGAGGAAGGGTGTCAAGGAACCAGAGAACGGTGCGGGCGGTGCCGTTGCTACGTCAAGGGAGCATAGCAAGAGGGCCAATACGGTGCACGACAGCAGCGACGTCGACGACGACGACGGACGGGACGCGTCCCGCGGCGACGCGACGAGGAAGAAGCTCAGGCTCACGGTGGAGCAGGCCGCGCTGCTGGAGGACAGCTTCCGCGCGCACAACGTCCTCTCCCACGTACGTCCATACCTTCTAATTTCCGTACATCTTCTTGCTCTGAATTTGCACGCGTTGTGAAAGTCTGATCGGAATGCTTTTTGAATTGCAGGGTGAGAAGCACGATCTTGCGAGGCAGCTCTGGTTGAAGCCGAGGCAGGTGGAGGTGTGGTTCCAGAACAGGAGGGCGCGCACCAAGCTCAAGCAGACGGAGCTCGATTGCGAGCTGCTGCGCCGGTGGTGCGAGCGTCTCAGCGAGGACAACGCGCGGCTCCGGCGAGAGCTCGCCGAGACGCTCGCCTCGCCGCCTGCCTTCTTGTCCAGGCTCACGATGACCAACGATAAGACTGCTGTGTGTTCGTCCTGCAACAAGCTCACCAGCGCCCGGATGCCGGCATGATGGACCGCGCGCGAGACTAGTACTGCCGCCCTAGAAATGCATGCGTCGTTCATTTGTTGAAAAAATAGTGCATTATAGTCAGTTAGCTTTATGTTTGTTACATGCATGAGATTCTGGGAACAAGGGGTTTAGTGTCTATAGATTTTGAGAACTTTGATAATGTTTATAGAGGAAAATATCTATAAAAGTACATTTAGAATACCAAGGACGACGATAACTATGTGACGATCGCTCACGGGGTCCCTCGAGCGAATGTTCCAGTCAGGATCGCTCGGCAGGGAGCCTCCCGCAGGCTCCCCTTTACGGCCACACGTGCCACGCCCAAATTACACTTTCTGATTGAGGATGAAAATGTCATATTATGGTAATATATATATATACATGTATATAGAGTCGCGATATTTGTCACCCCGAGTGAGTAATAGTTATACTTCATCCTCTCTATTTTAGTATGAATGTGCTGTATTTTACGTTCCATAAATTTTATTATACTTTACACGTAAAAGGAAAACATAAGAAAGTATATAATTGCCATAAAAATATTATATGTTACGTAAAGTTACGAACGTAAAATCATAGTGCAAAATGTACATAAAAAGCATTTTTTCTGAAGTTGTGACCTATAATTTTATTTTCTCACGTCAAATTTTACGTCCTGAATCAATATGAATGCAACTATTTATATATCAAACATAATTTATTAACAAAACAATAGTAAAATTAACTTGGGTGAAGAATAACTTATTCTGCATCCTCGACGGTGAATAGTATTTACTATATACTCCCTTCGTTCCATAATATAAGTCTTTTTAGCGATTTCATTAGAGAAATACATACGGATGTATATAGACATGCTTTAGAGTGTAGATTCATTCATTTTGCTTCGTATGTAGTCCCTTAGTGAAATCGCTTAAAAGACTTATATTTAGGAACGAAGGGAGTATATAATTTTGCATGCAATAAAATATAAATTTCCTATACCACACAACATGGTAAATGTGGAGAGAAAAACTTGTATGATGATAATTATACATTTCATGGCAAAATTTTAGTTGCCATGGTAATATATTTTAAGTTGGCACGTCCAATTATTTGTAAGGGGCTTGTGCCAAGACTATTGTACCAAATTGACAAATTTTTACCACGATTATGTGTTATGTCATGAAAACATGCCAAGTTTCATGATTTTTTGAATTGTTTTGGATTTACAGTAAATTAAAACCAAGTTTGTCAATGTTTGCGGCCCAGCCAAGACCCCCGAGATGTTTGAAATTCATTCTGATTTCTTGCTTGTGACATAGAAGATGAAGTCATGGACACTCACCTAATTATTCAACCCATTATGATGCATGAGATTATCTGAACAAGAGGTTTATGTTTGTTACATGCATGAGATTCTCGGAACAAGAGGTTTATAATATACTTCCGTCATTTCTAAATATAAGTTTTTTCAAAGATTCCACTAAACGACTACATACGAATGTATGTATAGACATATTTTAGAGTATAGATTCATTTATTTTGCTTCGTATGTAGTCCCATAGTAAAATCTCTTAAAGACTATATTTAGGAATGTAGGGAGTACTGTTTATAGATTTTGAGAACTTTGATAATGTTTATAGACAAAAATATCTATAAAAGTACATTTAGAATGCCAAGGACGACGATAACTATCTAACGATCGCTCACGCCCCTGGAGCGAATGTTCTAGTCAGGATCGATCCCTCGGTAGGGACCCTCCCGCGAGGCTCCCTGTCGTGGTTTTGTCACGGTAGATGTCCTAGTGAAAGGACTTAATGATGGAGCCATCGCACCTTGGTGGCGACTCAAAGGGGTTGAAAGGGAGCGGGACTCAGATTTACCCAGGTTCGGCCCCTCCTGAGGAGGTAAAAGCCTACATCCTGCTCTATGTTGTATTGATGATGTTTTGATTACAAAGAGGGCGTAACTCGCCTCACCTAGCTTTCGATGATTTCTAACATGTCCTCTCCCCTCCAGGGACTCGCCTTTATATACAGGTCGAGGCCTTAGGGTTTACAAGAGTCCTTGCCATAACCCAAGTCATGACTCTTTCTATCTCTAAATCGTCGTGCTTTCCAAGACCGAAGACCTCCCCAATAATTGATCCTCCACGTAGATCTTGCCATCCAGCTCCCGGGCCTACCGGGCCAAAGCTTGAATCGCCGAAGGATGAGTCGCCCACTTGGTGACTCGGCCCAACTATGTCGGGTCACGTCGCAGATAATATCCCCAACATTAGGCCCCAGATTGACTTGAACCTGTTCACGTCAGTAAACTCTTACCTAGTTTAGGGGCTACTCATTCCACTCCTTTGATCCATCATACGCTTAAGCCACCATCCTTCACAGAAATATCCAAGTCGCTGAACCGTTTCTTGATGACATCATCTTATCTCTTTAATATCGGAAAAATGATGACGCAATCCTCAACGGATCTCGCGGCACAGATATCCCGAAAATCTTGGCGCTATTATTGCGAATCTTTAACTTGTCTTTTCGGTTCCCGCGCGAGGCGCCTCAATTCCAGCGCCTGACCCATTAAATAGGCTCGGGAAAGGGAGCGAAAAGAATCTCCACCTACTCACTTCGTCTGCCTCTTCTTCCTCACGACCGCACCAAGAATTCCGTCGCCGCCCAAGGAACTCCGTCACTGGCCACCGCGTCCGACGCATCTCCGAGCCAACCAAGGACGCAACATTCACCGCGGATCTCCCACGGTCGCTTTCAAACGCCATTACCAGGTCAGTCCTTCGCCATTATAAATAGGTCTTAGCTCCTCAATGTTCGTCGTCTGCCGGTTTCTTAGAACACCTCGAACGCCTCCACATATGCTGATTGATTCATAGTAGTAATAGGCACGGTAGCATCGACCGTATCCTCAATCGATTAACTCATGTTTGAGGAACCAAGAAGGCTTTGGTCAGATCACCTTTACTGTATTTACCCTAGCCATGGCCTGTTTCACCTTATTCAGGCCTTTTCCGTTCATTTTAACTTGTTCGTAGATCTATATTTCACTGCCTGCTGTGTAGAAACCTGTTTGTAGATTCAGACTTCATCATTTTACCGCACTTCTTCGATGCCCTGGGATACCTTCTCTGAGTAATAGGAAATTCCTAAGTCGCCCTTGTGCCCAGAGCAAGTCCCTTATTGGCGAGTTAATAGATTCCCTTAGCCACTCGACAAATGTTCGGCGGGTTAATAGATTCTCTTAGCCACTCAACAAGTGTTCGGCGGGTTAACTTACCCGTGACCTTTTCCTTTATAGCTATGGGTGGCGTTTTCAAGGCCGACTGGCTCCCAACCAAAGTTGACGACGCATTCCTCGAGGATTGCGTAAAGACAGGGAACCTTGATCCGAAGGAAGTCATCGGATGGCGATCCGGACTAGGCGACGAAATTCCCAACCCGAAGGAAGGGGAGATAGTTGTTTTTGCTGAGCACCTCGAACGGGGGTTTAAGCCGCTAGGATCAAAGTTCCTCAGAGATGCTATGGCCTTCATGAACGTCCGCCTCCATGACCTGGGCCCCAACTCGATCAGCAACATGTGCCAGTTCCAAGTATTCTGTGAAGCTTACTTGCGAATGGAACCATCGGTCCCTTTGTATTGGTACTTCTTCCATCTGAATCGCCAGACCGAGTTCTCCAACAGTCCTAGCTTAGAACTTGGAGGTGTTAATGTTCAACGACGCAGGGATAGCTCATTCCCGTCATTCGCCATGCCTAGCCATCCCAAAGGTTGGGGTGAGTCTTGGTTTTATTACCGTGACACTTCCCCTCCGGGTGAAAACAAACTCCTCGGCTATAGGAAGGAACGTCTGCCCACAAACTTCAAACTTCCAGACAAGCTCACCGAAGAGGAGGAGTCGGATTTCATTCCAGTGCTATCCGAGTTACGATCTTTAACAAACAACGGTCTTACTGGAGTTGATCTGATCCGCTGCTGGGTGGAATGGCGCATCCTTCCCTTGAGTCGCCGAGACGGCTTGATGTGCGAGTTTGATGGTAGTTTGGACCACCCCCAATGCTACTTCCGCACAAGACTCACAGAGGAAGACATTGTGACCATCATCAAGAAGCTAACCAGCGAGGCCTTGGCCAAGTGTAATCAGATAGGGCTTAAGCCATTCTGCAAGATTAACCCGGCTCCTAAGGTAAATAATTTAACCCGCCCTTGGTTCATTCTTTCCGACTTACTCGGATTTTGACTTGCATAATGAAAATTCCACTTCAGAAAGGTGACCGATTCTGGTCAAAAAGGCCGAAAAATATGGCCCTGAAGCAAGCCAGACCGCCTCCAAAGAGGAAAACCAAGGGTAAAAACAAAACCGCCATCGCCGAATCGTTTGATGTGGAGGAATCCCAAGTCGGCGAGCCGTCTTTAGAGGTAAAATTTTATCTTCTTTGTCTTGACGCCCTTTGCTCCAATTTGTGCTTACATCTCTGCATCTCTATGTATAGAATGATGATAACGAAAGCCAGGATGACGCCGTAGAGGTAATTTCTATTTCTTCTGACTCATCTTCTCCTTTGCCTAAACCGGCCAGGCGGGTTTGTGGGAAAGTTCCCATGTCTCACCCGAATGCTTGTCTGGACACTAATTTCCTCTTGAAGAAGGCGCAACACGCTTCCTTTCAGAAGACTCGAAGCCACTCAGGAGATTTGGTGTCGGGGTTACCAGTAAAAACCCCTACCAAGAAACAGCAAAATGAGGTATCCTTTATCAATGTCCACCTTTGTTTTCTTTTGGATCACACTTGTAACTCGCTCATATTTTGAGATATTACTTTTGTAGACTTCTCCCCCTTCGTCAGGCGACTCAGTGATGTCGGCCCTTCCGCCAATGATTCGCGTACAAGGGTAAGTCCTTATAATACATATGTCCTTCCTGATGATAATGATGCTTGCTTTAAGCATGACCCGCTTTTCCTTAGAGCGCAAAGCGAAGAAGAGAAAAACTGGCGGCTCAACTTCCACTCCGGCTCCAGAACTTAAAGAAAACCCAGCACCGGCTCGTGCTAACCCGGCAAAAGATATATGTGATGACCGAGTTGACCTTCCAAGTTCTCCCAAGGAAGGCATGGAAGCGCCCAACCCGCCAAATCCGTTGAAGGCGGCTGAAGATCCTGACGCTGTAATCATTACTGGTACAGGCTTCTCTAAGCCGGCTTCGGCAATCTTATCGAAACATGTATCAACATCGTCCCATCCTTCCACCGGACATAAAATTTCCAAGGCCAAACTTTCTCAATATGAAAAACTTGAGTTTAAAGAGCTCTGCTCCGGCTTCGCAAGTCGCCTGGAAACAAGTTATGAAATCGAGAAGAATCTGCTCCATATGATGAAGAATAAACATGAGGTACGCCTTGATGTAGAAAAACTTTCGACCTGTAACCCACAAGGGCCGGGTCATCTTTTGAAATATGAGCCGGGTCTTGATGTAGAAAAAACTTTCGACCTGTAACCCATAAGGGCCGGGTCATCTTTTGAAAGATGAGCCGGATCTTGATGTAGAAAAACTTTCGACCTTTAACCCCAAGGGCCAAGTCATCTTTTGAAAGATGAGCCGGGTCTTGATGTATAAAAACTTTTGACCTGTAAGCCCCAAGGGTCGGGTCATCTTTTGAAAGATGATCTGGGTCTTGATGTAGAAAAAACTTTCGACCTGTAACCCCCAGGGGCCGGGTCATCTTTGGAAAGATGAGCGGGGTCTTGATGTGGTATAATTTTGTCTAAAAGATTATACATTAGCCCCCAAGTGTCAGGGGTGTTGCTTGCAATAATTATGAGACTTGTCCCTTGATAATATGTTGACATGAAGCTCTATCCCAAGCTGAGTCGATGTTGGGCGACTTAAAGAAAAGTTTAGCCGACCAGCAAGACGCGCGGGCTAAAGCAGAAGAAAAATACCAGGTGATCTGAGCTGAAATGGAAAAGATGAAAGCCGCCAACAAGAAGTCTCAAGCTGATTAGGCCACCACGCTAAAGCGAGCGAAAATGGCTGAAACAAAACAGGAAGCCGTGCAACAAGAGCTGGCCGGTTTAAAGAAACATATCTCCAACATGACATAGGCCATATTCGGTAAGAAGGAATCCCTGTTTTTGTATCTTTTAAAAGAAAAAATTAGTGTGAAAAAAGCACTAACCATTATTGTCCCTTATGCAGGCCCGAGAGCCGCCAATCTTCAGGACGACTGTATCTTGAAGTTAAAGGCGATTTACACATTGACTGAGCAGTTGTATACTGGAAGCGTGCTGACCGTGAAGGCACTGATGGGCGCCAAGGAACCAATCACATCAATCAAAAAGATGATTGGCTGCTTATCTACCCTTCCGCCTCAGATAGGTGATCTAACCCGATCAGCCGCCCGGAAAGGGGCGCTAACTACGTTAAATCAGTGTTTGGCATATGCTCCAGAACTGAAACCCGAAGAAGTAGCAGCAGGCTTCCCACAGCTCAAGGACGACGAGTCAGAATTTACTCAAGATGATTATCAGCGTGTCGTCAAGGAATCACGCTTGGCGGCGACTCAGCTAGCAGCAAGCTTGGATTTGTCAAAGTACCAAGCCGCTTATGACGACAAGAAGAAGAAAGTAAACCGGCCAACCTTTGTGACAACCAGCTTGACTCCTCGTCGGCCCAAAAACCCTTTTGATTTGGAGGCGGATCTCTCGTCATTTTTGAATTATGAAGACAAATTTGCCGCTCTATCCAAGTGTAATTGGGTACTGGACGATTTACAACTTGAAGTCGGCCAGAGCTCAAGGCAAGTTGACCCGGAGGCACCAGCAGAATAGATCTTACTGATTTGGCCATCCGAGCCATGTAATAGGTTATTGTAGAAAACAATCCCTTGCTTATGCCTGTTGCGGAACTCTTCTGTGATCCTTAAAAAACCTTGTGCCGCCCTTGGGGAGCCTATGATGCTTGACCCGCCGTGTAAGTAAAGATTTTGATCACCAACCTGTTGGGCTAACAAAAACATACATCAAACCATCTAAATGAGTAATGGATGATAATAAATAATAACCGACTCAAGGTGTTCTGGCGAATTATATGCAGAAAATCCGGCTCAACAAGATCCGACGAGTCTTATAAATCTATGAAACCTTGTGGTTGTGCCAGGAAGGTGAGAGTAAGAATTTCATCAGCTCGTTCAAGTCGCGACAGGATAGGACGAGTTAGACAAACTCAAGTGCTACCGAAGGGAAACTTTTTGTATAAAAAAGCTCAAGTATTTAGACCGGCTGATCAGGCACGAGTCAAGCTTCGGTGAAGCAGGTTCAATGAACCAATGGTTTCTCTATTTTCCATGTGGGGCACTAGACGGTACCATGCATGTTTTAACCAAGGTGAGTTCAGGGCCCAAATAGTGGATTCACTCGCCAAGAGTTCATGGGTCCATATGGCGATTTGGCCAACACACAGTCCAGTATAACCATTTGTAGTGCGGTAATTTTTCGCTAGCCAAATTGGTAATTAGGCTGATCTCAGTGAGAGGAAGCCCGCAAGTGACTTATGATTAGGGGAAAGACCGGTCATAGGATTGTAGAAGTGTATACGCTCTTACCACAAAACGACTTGGGGCCGATAGCCCCCAAGTAAGCCGGCCTAATCCTCAGAATCATATAAGGCGCCCATGTTTGAATCGTGCGCGTGTAGCGACTTGATCCTCTTTGGCTTATCGATACCCAGTGTTGTAATAAGTGCAACATGGACTTATGCTCTCTGGTATTGATAGCGTCCATGTTTGGGCGACTTATCGACGAACAATAAAGATCCATGCTTTCAAGAAGTTGAAGTGCTAGGAAAAACCCAGAATTCGTGGGTATCAACTTTATTGCTTTATATAAATGAGAGACTTACAATCTTAAAAGATGGGAGAGAAAGGAAAACGTGGAGCCAATAGCTCAAGTGTAGTAAGGCCGCAGATGGGCTATGTTCCAGGGGCGAGTTGACTCAGCCTCCGTGGTTGGCCGATCAGGCCGAAGATCCACCAAATAGTATGACCCGTTGCGAAGGTTTTTGCTGACAAACGGTCCTTCCCATGGTGGTGAGAACTTATGCATGCTAGTGCGATCTTGGATCAAACGGAGCACTAAGTCGCCCTCCTGAAAAGCTCGGCTCTTGACGGCAAATCCTGCTAATAGATAGCCGACCAGGAGGCAGCCAAATCGCGTGCTTCCTCCAAAGCATCCAAAGAATCCTGTCGTGCCAACGCATTATCCTGTTCCACATAAGCGGCGACTCTGGACGAGTCATTCCTAATGTCACTAGGAAGAACGGTTTCTGCTCCGTACAACAGGAAGAAAGGAGTAAAACCCGTAGACCGATTCGGGGTGGTTCGAATGCTCCATAATACCGAAGGCAACTCCTCAACCCAACACCCCGGGGTGCGCTCCAGGGGAACCATAAGTCGGGGCTTGATTCCTCGTAGTACTTCCTGATTTGCCCGTTCTGCCTGCCCATTAGATTGTGGATGAGCGACCGCAGACACATCAAGCCGGATGTGCTCCAGGTGGCAAAACTCCTACATCGGCCCTTGTGATAAATTGGTACAATTATCAGTGATAATGCTGTGTGGGTATCCAAACCGGAATATCAACTTTTTCAAGAATTTGACGGCCGTTTCTGCATCACAGCTGCCAACAGGCTCTGCTTCGACCCACTTGGTGAATTTATCAACCGCCACCAGTAGATGAGCTTTTTTATTCGATGACATCTTAAAAGGACCAACCATATCTAACCCCCAGACCGCGAAAGGCCAAGTGATAGGGATCATCCTTAGTTCTTGAGCCGGCACATGAGCCCGTCGTCCAAAATGTTGACAGCCATCACATCGACGAACTATCTCTTCTGCATCCGCATGAGCCGTTAAACAAAAGAATCCATGTCGGAATGCCTTGGAAACCAGGGAACGTGACCCGGTATGATGCACCAATCTCCGGCATGGATTTCGTTTAGAATTACGCACCCTTCATCAGAAGATACACATCTTTGAAATACCCTAGAAGTACTCCGCTTATATAACTCGCCGTTGATGATGACCATGGATTTGCTCCGACGAACGATTTGACGGGCCAACACCTCATCCGAAGCTAACTCGCCTCGTGTGAGGTATGCCAAGTAAGGAAGACCCCAATCCGGCGTAACATGGAGAGCCGCCACAAACTGGGACTCAGGATCTGGTATCGCCAACTCCTCTTCCGAGGGCAGCGTCACGGAAGGAATATGGAGAATATCCAGGAAGACATTAGGAGGAACCGGCTTACGTTGCGAGCCGAGACGCGAGAGGGCATCAGCTGCTTCGTTAAGTCGGCGGTCGATATGATCGACCCGATAACCATGGAAATGACCCGCCGCATCAGACAAAGCCCTTCTGTAAGCCGCCATCAGGGGGTCCCAGGAATCCCTTGTACCTGAAACTTGTTAAGCCACCAGATCGGAATCACCCAAACATCTAACGCATGTGAGGTTCATCTCCTTGGCGAGTCGCAAACCATGAAGCAGGGCTTCATACTCCACAGCGTTATTGGTACACGGGAACATGAGTCAGAGAACATAACAGAACTTGTCTCCCTGGGGTGAAATCAACACCACGCCAGCCCCCGAGCCTTCCAATTTCCTAGACCCGTCAAAATAAATAGTCAAGTACGTGAGATCAGGCCTGTCTTCCGGAATCTGCAACTCGGTCCAATCATTGATGAAGTCGACCAATGCATGGGACTTGATAGCCGTGCGAGGCGCATACCGCACGTGGTGCGGCCCAAGCTCAATCTCCCATTTGGCTATTCGCCCTGTTGCTTCTCGGTTCTGGATGATGTCCCCAAGAGGGGCGGAGCTAACCACCGTGATAGGATGTTCTTGGAAATAATGTTTGAGCTTCTGACTCGCCATAAAGACCCCATAAACCAACTTCTGCCAATGCGGGTAACATTGTTTGGAGAGGGTTAGCACCTCGCTGATAAAATACACTGGGCGCTGTATCGGGTATTCCTTTCCTTCTTCCTTCCGTTCGACAGCCACTGCCACGCTCACCGCCTTGGTATTTGCCGCGATGTATAAAAGCATAGGCTCCTTTTCAGTCAGGGCGGCCAGAACCGGCGGGTTGACCAGCTGCTGCTTCAGAGTTTCAAAAGCTTCATTGGCCTCGTCCTTCCAAACAAAACGATTAGCTTTCTTAAGCAAGTGATAGAGGGGAATAGCTTTCTCCCCCAGGCGGCTTATAAAGCGACTCAAGGCCGCGATACGACCCGCCATGCGTTGAACTTGATTAATATTCGCTGATTTCCCGACCGAAGTGATTGCCTCGATTTTGTCCGGGTTGGCCTCAATCCCGCGTTCGGACACCAAGAAACCCAACAGCTTTCCTGCGGGAACGCCAAAGACACATTTGGTGGGATTATGGTTCATCTGATACACCCGCAGATTGTCAAAACTTTCCTTGAGATCCTCCAAGAGCGTCTCCTTCTTGCGAGATTTAACCACGATGTCATCAACGTAAGCGTGAACGTTGCGTCCGATTTGGCCGCGGAGACAGTTTTGGATACAACGCTGGTAAGTCGCCCCAGCGCTCTTGAGCCCAAACGGCATGGATACATAGCAAAAAGCCCCAAACGGGGTTATGAAAGCTGTCTTCTCCTGATCTTCCACAGCCATCTTGATTTGGTGATATCCGGAGTAGGCGTCCAAGAAA
Source organism: Hordeum vulgare subsp. vulgare (assembly GCF_904849725.1). NCBI lineage: Eukaryota > Viridiplantae > Streptophyta > Magnoliopsida > Poales > Poaceae > Hordeum > Hordeum vulgare. The sequence continues at coordinate 65,980,332 of NC_058523.1, forward strand.
CACAAACGCTCCCAGCCCGCAACCGAATCAATGATTTGATCAATGTGGGGAAGGGCGAAAGGATCCTTTGGGCAAGCTCTGTTCAGGTCGGTGTAGTCGATGCACATGCGGAAAGTGTCGTTCTTTTTTAGCACAGGACCAGGTTAGCCAACCATTTAGGGTGGAAGACCTCAATGATAAATCCGACGGCCAAAAGACGGGCGACTTCTTCTCTGATCGCCTTGCGTCGCTCCTCATTAAACCTACGAAGATATTGCTGAATCGGCTTTGCTTTAGGGACAATATTAAGATGGTGCTCAGCGAATTCTCTCGGTACACCAGGCATGTCAGAAGGTTTCCATGCGAAGATGTCCCGATTCTCACAGATGAATTCGATGAGCGCGCTTTCCTATTTGGGATCCAGACCCGCCCCGGTAGTGAACTGCTTGGATGAATCGCGAGGAATGAAGTCCACCATCTTAGTGTCATCCGTCGGCTCGAACTTGAGGAGCGGCTCGACATCAGTCGTTGGCTTCTTGAGGGGCGACATATCCGCCGGGTCAACATTGGCTTGGTGATACTTGAGTTCTTCTGTAGCACAGGCGATTTCTGCATAAGCCGCATCTCCTTCCTCACACTCCTTTGATATCCTCCTGTCACCATCGACCGTGATGGGTCCCTTAGGGCCAGGCATCTTGAGTTTAAGGTAGACATAGCAGGGGCAAGCTATGAACCGGGCGTAAGCTGGCCGCCCGAACAACGCATGATAATGGCTCTTTAGCTTGACCACCTCAAATATAAGCGACTCACTCCTGTGATTGGATGTTGTACCAAAAGCCACATTAAGTTTGACCCGCCCAATTGGATATGCCGACTTACCCGGGACGATACCATGGAATACTGTGGTTGACGACATTAGGTCTTTCTCTAAGAGGTTCATCCTTCGAAAGGTGTCGAAATATAATATGTTGATGCTGCTGCCACCATCCATAAGAACGTTTGGAAGGGTATACCCCCCGACTTGGGGGGCCACGACCAATGCCAAGTCGCCGGGGTTGTCGATTCTGGGCGGGTGATCCTCCCTACTCCACGAGATAGTCTGCTCAGACCAGTGGAGGTACCTGGGGAGTGCTGGTTCGGACACGCTATACATCATGTGCTTCACCTTCTTGTCTCGCTTACAAGCACTGGTGGTGAACACGTGGTATTGTCCGCTGTTTAATTGTTTGGGATTGCTACGGAATCCACCATTATCATCTTGCCCCTCGGGAGCCCCCTGCGGGGGTGGCTGCTGAAACACTCCGGGCGGGTTATACCGCTGCTGGTTATGCACAGGGTACTGGCCACTGCTTGGTTGCGAGCCTCCCTGGGCCCCTGGTTAGGGAAAACCCCTGAACGGGTTCTGACGTTGATTAGGCGCACCGAACTGTTCCTGCTGTTGGCTCTGGTCACCGGTTTGGCCCTTCTTGAGTGCCTCCGCCCGAAATTCCTGCATTATGTAGCAGTCTTCCCAAGAGTGAGTCGCCGGTCCTTCCACCGTGGCGTGATGCGGGCAGGGGCCCTTAAGTATCTCATTATAGTTGCGTGGCTTCTTGACACTGTAACCCCTCTTCTTCTGGCGCTGATTGCCATTGTTAGCATTGGTGTTGGCGACGAAGTCCGTGGATCCTTCCTGCTGCCTTCTCTTGCCATTTCCACCATGATTATGGTGGGCGAATCCCTGAAACCGGGAGTGATTCTTGAATGACTCGCCTTTCCTCGGCGAGTTGGCCTTGCTGCCATCCTCTCCTGGATCTTTAGTATCGTCTGCTTCGGCGTACCGTGTTAGGGTGTCCATCAATTTGCCCATATCCTCGACCTTGCGCTTGAGTCGCCCCAGCTTCTGTACCAAGGGCTCATATTGGCAGTTTTACTCCAGGATCAGCACGGCTTGAGCCACCGTGATGCCGTCTGAGGAGTGGATGATTTCCGCAACCCGCCGCGTCTAGTGGTGGGCCGACTCATCGGGGCGCTGAACGCAATGATGTAAGTCGACGATCGTCATCGGGCGTTTGCAAGTTCCCCGGAAGTTTTTGATGAAACGTTCCTTCAGTTCAACCCAAGTCTGGATGGAGTTGGGTGGCAGGTTTTTCAACCAAGTGTGTGCTGTCCCTTCGAGCATCATTGTAAAGTACCTAGCACAGACTGCTTCACTTACTGAAAGGATCTATATGGTTGGCTAGAGGGGGGGGGTGAATAGACAACGACCACTTTTTAAATAATCTTAGCAAGTTAAGGTAAACAACATACGGGTTCACAAATAATACGACAATGAGGTGAACCCTAAAGAAGCTAACAACGAGAGTTATTAAGACAAGTAAGATATAGTCACAAGCATAAGCAAATACATAGTAAAGGATAGAGATAACCACAAGTGGAACCGATGGAGATGAGGATGTGTTACCGAAGTTCCTTCCCTTTGACAGGAAGTACGTCTCCGTTGGAGCAGTGTGGAGGCACAATGCTCCCCAAAAAGCCACTAAGGCCACCGTATTCTCCTCACGCCCTCGCACGATGCAAGGTACCGTGATTCCACTATAGGTGCCCTTGAAGGCGGCGACCGAACCTTTACAAACAAGGTTGGGGCAACTCCACACAAAGCTTGGAGGCTCCCAACTAGACCATGAAGCTTCACCACAATGGATTATGGCTTCGAGGTGACCTCAACCGTGTAGGATGCTCAAATACCCAAGAGTAACAAGATCCGTAAGGGATTGGTGGGGGAATCAACTTTTCTCTTGGTGGAAGTGTGGATCTAGGCCTTCTCAACCAATCCCTAAAGAATCAACAAGTTTGATTGGCTAGGGAGAGAGATCGGGCACTTTTGAGCTTGGGGCGCAACAATGGAGCTTAGAGAGGTAAGAGATAGGGTTCCTCAGCTAGAAGAACCCTTTATATAGTGGGGGGGGGGGAATCAGACCGTTTTCCCACTCTCTGCCCGAGCTCCAGCGGTACTACCGCTGGCTGCAGCGGTACTACCGCTGAACAGGGGCGGTACTACCGCCGCCTGGCAGTACTACCGCTGGATGAAGCGGTACTACCGCTGTCCCCTTGGTAGTGCAAAAGCACTACTACCGCCAAGAAAGTCTTCGCAAAAAGGTCCGTCCACGAACTACCGCTAGGCAGGTGGAACAAAGCTCCTGGAGCGGTACTACCGCTGGCCAGGGGCGGTACTACCGCCAGCTAGCGGTACTACCGCTGGCTGCAGCGGTACTACCGCTAGCAATCCAGCGGTACTACCGCTGGCTGCAGCGGTACTACCGCTAGCAATCCAGCGGTACTACCGCTAGAGCCAGCGGTACTACCGCTGGGGACCATTTTGCAAAGATGCGAGAAACAAAGTGGCGGGGGCCGCACCAAAGACGAAGGCAGGGGAGAGTATGTGAATTGTGCGCGTGCAAAGATAGATTCCACCCAAACCTTTTCACTACGGATCCCCTCTTAATAGTACGGCTTTCCTATGACTCAAATAAAGAGAATCGTAGAGAGCACCGTGCTTCCGTTCCATGAATGAGGAGACGAGTCGTCTTGTGCCGTTGACGTGTGTTATCTGAAACCTTTACACACACGGTTAGTCCTTTACGGTACTGTCATCAATCACCAAAATTACTTAGGCATAATCTATGCCCCAACAATCTCCCCCTTTTTGGTGGATTGATGACAATACCGGATTTGCACAGAGAATAATATGAGAACAAAAAGATAGAGATATATGACAATACGGGGCATATGACTCACGACATATGATGGAAATAAATCTCTCATAAGTTCATGTCTCACAAATGATAGCAAACTAGAAGCAAACCAATATCGAAGCAAACCACACAAAAGAAAGCAAAGCAAAGCAAAGTTCGACTATGAAAGCAAATCAAGCAAATCCTGCTCCTAGACTCTCTCCCCTTTGGCACAAGACACCAAAAAGGGGCACACCTAATGCCACAGGTAGCTACTCCTCATCCTCAGCATCGCCATACTCGTCGGTACCCTCCTGATCGTCCTGCTCCTCCTCTTCCGCCTCATCGCCAGACCACCGGTATCCTTGAGCCTGCATCCAAGTAGCCTCTGGAGTGATGTCATCCTCTGAACCGCTAGAGATGTCCACATCAAGAGTCCTGAGAACACGCTTGTGCCTCTGGCGGATCTCCTTCTGAGCCACATGCATCTGGTACTGACCCTTAGCCTGCATACAGAATAGTCTTCATCTTGTCCTGCAGTTTGATGGCCCAAGATGGCATGGCAGAAGAGCGAGACTGAGAGGCGGTTCCTGTGTCAGCAGCAGTCTCAGTGTCAGTATCCATGTGGTGAGAGAAAGTGGATGGGTTGGCCCATTTGTCCTTGACTCGAAGCTTGATCGGGTCGTGCACAATGTAGTCTGACTGAGCGTAGAGCACCTCCTCCGGAAAAGCCTCTTGCCACTTATGGCGAATATATGCGAACAGATAGGGCCCGTAGATGGGAACCTTACGCATGATGATGCAGTTCCAGAGCTCCGTGAAGAGCACATCAGAAATATCCAGAGGGGCAGACTCCTGAGACATAGCCTCCTCACAAAGCAGCAGCATCTCAGCCAAGGAGCCATGAACCTCGTCGAAGTTACCAATGCGAGGGAAGAGGGTGTTGCGAAGGATCCGGTGCATGATGTCCAGATGCTTGGGGAGCACACCCTTCCTCACATAGAGCTTCTGCAATCTGTCCTTTGCGGGGGCCCTATCGGTGGGGGCTGCAGCATGAGGACGCAGCCCAAGTGGAGTGTCAGCTCCCTGGAAGTCAATGTTGAGGAATTGCATGAACTCACGCCAGGTACCGGTCATCTTTTGAGTCCCAGTCATCCATACCATAGAGCGCTCTGCATCAGGGGAGAAGTGGACCGTGACATAGAACTGAGCAACAGCAGTGGGATCAAAATCTGTCTTGTAAGTGATGATGTCCTTGATGCCCAGTTTGTTAATCAGAGAGAGGGCATCACCAAAATAGTCCAGGTTCCGCTAAAGATGAGCTAGGTCAATCCACTGAACGGAGACATAGTTTTTCTTGAAATGCGCGACAACATCACGGTAGATCCTGCACTGATCCCTTGCCCAGACATGGTCAACATCCTTGATCACAGCCCTCTCATTGAGATAGTGGTTCCGAGTGCGAAACTGCAGAAAGTCCTTGGGGGACATTGTTCGGACATTGACCCTCTTCTCCTTGTGCGCGACCTTCTTGAAGGACTGCCTTTTGGGTTGCAGACCTGAGGTGGCAGACCCCTCGGGAGCCTCTTGGTTGCGATACTGCTTGGACTGCGTGTCACGTGGGGGGTTCGAACGGCGAGAGCCACCTGTGACACAGAACACACAGCGAAAAGAGGCGACAAAGAGAGTCAAGGCAATGAATCTTGAAAACGCAGAAAAAAATAAAGACTCATTGCTAAGCACATAAAAAGAATACAAAGTGAATGCTCCTGGCGGTAGTACCGCTACCCCTGGCGGTAGTACCGCTTGGGCCTAGCGGTAGTACCACTACCCCTGGCAGTAGTACCGCTGGGGGTCATAGCGGTAGTACCGCTACCCCTGGCGGTAGTACCGCTGGGGTCCTAGCGGTAGTACCGCTACCCCTGGAGGTAGTACCTCTGGGGTTTGACTTTCAGATCTGATCGATAAAAATCGTTACGAGGGCATGGGCTGTATATGAACACTAAGAACTCCACCCCAGCCCTACTTTACATGAGGATCACTAGTAACACCGAAATAAGTACATGCCTAGGCAAGAGAGAGCAAGTTTTAGATCTAATCCAAACATAGTTCAAGTGCTAGATCTAAAACAAGAAAATCCTAGGGCATGGCAACATAATCAACAACAATCCATAGGACCTACACTCCCCTCAAATATCTCCTTCATGCCATCCAAGAACTAGCCACAAGATCAAAGACATGGATCCAATCCCCAATGCTCCTATCCCTAGAACAAGAACATCAACCAAATAGAAGAAGGGAGGAGCTTTACCGGGATTCATGGCTCTTGGAGGAGGAAGGAGAGGTGGAGCAACCCTTCCAATCCAACGGGGAGAAGGAGCTCCACGAAACGAGATCCAAACAGGGAGATTTCGGGCTAGGGGAGGGAGGAGCCGCGAGGAAGAAGAAACACGCAGAAAAAAACGGGCTCCCCCTCCTTTATATATCCCAAGGGGTACGGGCCAACGGTAGTACCACTGAGGACCTAGCGGTAGTACCGCTACCTGGCGGTAGTACCACCAAATGCAGCGGTAGTACCGCTGGGGTCCCGGCGGTAGTACCGCTCCCCCTGGCGGTAGTACCGCTCCCCCTTGAGGCAGCCCTAAAAATTTCCTAGCCGGTTGTGTTAGATGGGAATCCTGGCGGTAGTACCGCCATACCTGGTGGTAGTACCACTGGGGTCCTGGCGGTAGTACCGCTGCAAATGTCGCAACGCGGCTTCGGAAAAGAAAGGAACTTGGGCTCATGACAAGTAAGTAAAAGATGAGATAGAAAAAGGTACTGACTTGTCATTGTATATCCTTTCTTCTATAAAACAAGAAAGGATGAAGGGGCGGTGGCCGAGGCCACCTATGTTTGAGACAATGGTATGACACCGCGAAGAATTATCCTTGGGTTCATGACAATGCTCGTCTTTGAAGCACAAGTCCCATTTGACAATGGCTAAAGTGAAAGACTAGATTGATTTATGCATAATGGGGGGAGGGAAAGTTCATTGAGAGAACAACACTCCCCCTATGTCCATGCCTACATCTAGACCAAGATGGAATGCAAAGTGAGGTGCAATATGCCTATTTTCAATCCACATTACTTGAATCAATGATATTTAGCTCATGCCTTAACTCCCGGAACCTTGCTTCATCTAGAGGCTTAGTGAAAATATCTGCAAGTTGCTCTTCAGTGTGGATGAAGTGAACCTCAATATCACCTAGCTTGATATGTTCACGAATGAAGTGATGACGAATATCAATATGTTTGGTTTTGCTATGTTGCACTGGGTTGAGGGAAATCTTGATAGCACTTTGATTGTCACACAGAAGAGGCACTTTGTCACAAGTGACACCATAATCCTTTAAAGTCTGCCTCATCCATAGCAATTGTGCACAACAACTTGCAGCTGCCACATACTCAGCTTCGGTGGATGATAAGGAGACGCAATTCTGCTTCTTTGAAGACCAACTTACCAAATAGAGACCAAGGAATTGGCATCCTCCAGACGTTGACTTCCTCTCCACACAATCTCCTGCCCAATTTGAGTCAGAATAGCCAACTAGATTGAAGTTTGCTCCTTTGGGATACCAGAGGCCAAAAGTTTGGGGTATGAGCCAAATATCGAAAGATTCGCTTAACAGCCATGTAATGACTTTCTTTTGGTGCGGATTGAAACCGTGCACATATCCCTACACTCAACATAATATCCAGTCTAGATGCACAAAGGTAAAGGAGGGATCCAATCATGGAGCGGCATACCTTTTGATCCACTGCTTTACCATTGGGATCACTGTCAAGCTTGCATCTTGTTGGCATGGGGAACTTGACCGGTTTGACATCTTCGAGCTCGAACCGTTTGAGCATGTCTTGAGTGTAGTTGGCTTGTTTGATGAATGTCCCTTCTAGACCTTGTCTAATCTCGAACCCGAGGAAGAACTTCAGCTCTCCCATCATGGACATCTCAAACTTCTCAGTCATTAGTGCAGCAAATTCTTCATTGAATGAAATGTTAGGAGAGCCAAAGATAATATCATCAACATATAGTTGGCATATGAACAAATCCCCTTTAACCCTCTTAGTAAAAAGAGTGGGATCTATCTTCCCAATTTCAAACCCACGATCTTGTAACAACTCAGTAAGATACTCATACCACGCGCGTGGGGCTTGTTTAAGGCCATAGAGTGCCTTATTAAGTTTGTACACATGATTGGGGAGCTTGGGATGTTCGAATCCCGGGGGTTGTTTGACATAGACCATCTCATTCAAAGGACCATTAAGAAAGGCACTTTTCACATCCATTTGCTGTAATTTGAAGTTATGATGAGAAGCAAATGCAAGTAACATGCGAATAGATTCTAGACGAGCAACAGGGGCAAAGGTTTCACCGTAGTCGATACCCTCGACTTGGGAGTAGCCTTGAGCCACCAATCTTGCCTTGTTTCGAATCATAATTCCATTTGCATCTTGCTTGTTCTTGAATATCCATTTGGTCCCGATGACATTATGTTCCTCCGTTGGCCGAGGCACTAAATCCCAGACTTGGTTGCGCTCGAAGTTGTTAAGTTCTTCATGCATGGCCATAAGCCAATCCTCATCATCGAGCGCTTCCTGTACCTGTTGAGGTTCACAATACGAGACAAACGCGTGATGCTCACAATAATTCCAAAGCTGTTGACGGGTGGATACTCCCTTTTTTAAACTGCCAAGTACATTCTTCATAAGATGTGACTTGACTCTCAGCTTGTTCGCATTCTTGGCTGCTCGACGCTCCAAGAGTTCTTCATTGGATAACGGGGGAGCATCGACTTGTTTCCTTTGCTTGCCCTTGCGTCTTGAGCCGGTTGTTGGAGCTCCAGACGGGAATTGTGAGACAGTCTCCTGATCATCTTGTCCTTCGACTTGAGCAGGTTCACTAGTTTGTTCTTGTATTAGTGGTTGCTCTTGATCTTGATCTTGTGCTTCTACTTGGTCTGAATCTCGGGGTTGCACTTGATCTTGATCATGAGCCGGTTCGGAGTCTTGGGGTAGTGCTTGAATATCATGGGACACATCACCATTGTTGGGCAATTGATCTCGACCTTGAGCTTGTTCAACTTGTTGAGATTATTCTCTTTGTTCGTCGGAAGTGTGTGGGGCTTGTGGGGGTGATGGATCCACTTGAGTAGAGCATTGTCCTTCTCCTTCGGCCACAAGGGGTTCCTCAATGGGGAGTATTTCACCAATCCCCATTCTTCTTATGGCTTGGGGAGGAATTTCATCACCTACATCACAAAGACCACTTTGCTCCACTTGGGAGCCATTATTTTCATTGAACTCAACGTTACACGTCTCCTCAATTAGTCCGGTGGACTTGTTGAGGACACGGTAAGCATGCGAGTTTGTAGCATAACCAACGAAGATACCCTCATGTGCTCTAGAATCAAATTTAGCTAGCCGTGCTCCTTTCTTGAGAATGAAACACTTACAACCGAATACCCGGAAGTACTTGAGATTGGGTTTGTTTCCAGTTAAAATCTCATACGGAGCCGATTGGATGCATGACATGCTGTGTTGATGGCCTCTGCCCAGAAGTTATATGGAGATTTGAATTCTGCCATCATTGTCCTTGCAGCGTCTATCAAGGTCCGGTTCTTCCTTTCTGCCACGCCGTTTTGCTGAGGGGTATATGGTGCAGAATATTGGTGCTTTATTCCTCATCACCTAGAAACTCATCTAAGGTGTAGTTCTTGAACTCTGTGCCGTTGTCACTCCTAATCATCAATATCTTTGCTTCATGTTGACGTTGCGCTTCATTAGCAAAGTTGATGACCGTTGGCTGAGTCTCACTCTTCTTTTTAAAGAAGTATACCCAGGTATATCTTGAGTAGTCGTCAACAATCACTAAGCAATACTTTCTGCCTCCAAGACTATCAAATGAGGGAGGACCAAACAGATCCATATGGAGAAGTTCCAATGGCCTCTTAGTGTAGATAAGAGTCGTTGGACGATGAGCAGTTTCATGAATCTTTCCTTCAATGCAGGCACTGCAAACACGATCTTTAGCAAAGCTCACATTTGTTAGTCCTTGAACATGGTCCCCTGTCAGGAGACTTTGCAAAGATCTCATATTGACATGAGCTAAACGGCGATGCCAAAGCCAGCCCACGTCAACTTTAGCCATTAAACATGTCGCAGTCTTAGTGGGTCGCTTTGAGAAGTTCACCACATAAAGACCATTTTCGACATGTCCAACATAGGCTACTTTAAGAGTCTTGCTCCTCAGGAGGACCACAGTGTCAATATTAAAGAATGTGGAAAAACCCATAATTGCAAGTTGACGAACCAAAAGTAAATTGTAGGCAAGTGACTCGACAAGCATGACCTTCTCAATAGATAAATCTTGAGAGAAGACCACCTTACCAAATCCCAATACCTTTGAAGAGGATGCATCGGCGAATTGGACATGGGTGGGCATAGATGGAGAAGGACGCACATCCACCACTAAGTCCTTGCTTCCGGTCATATGATTTGTTGCTCCACTATCGAGCAACCATGACACCCCACCGGAAGCAAACTCCTGCAATAGATCAAGGTTTCGTTTTAGGTACCCATTTTTAATGGGTCCTTTCATGTTAGAGACAAGGGTCTGAGGAACCCAGATAGCCCATTCAATATCCTCATCGTAGGAACCAACAAATCTGGCATAAACATGCCCATCACTAGCACAACACAAAACATAAGAAGAATTGAGTTTGCCGGTTGTGTTAGTAGGAACGGTTTTCCCTTCTTGGGGTTCCCATAGTCCACCTTGTTCCTGTTCACCTTCTGAGTCCCCTCACCCTCTTTGACAAAGATGTCCATGAGGGTGAGAGATCGTTTGTTCTTGTTCTTCCTTTTACCTTTTGACTTGGAGGTAAGTACAAGTCCTTCCTTTCCTACAACACCCTTTTGAGTGCTCAAGAGATCGTTCAGACTCTTCTTACCTTGTATGCATGCCACAAGACCCTTCTCAAGTTTCTCCTTTCACTTGGCATTTTCCTCCACAAGATGTACATGCTCACAACAGGGGTTAGTTGCACAAGCATTATCAATTAACACAAAGGGAGGACAAGTAGACATCTCCTTGGTAAGCTTTGCTTGGAGTTGATCATGAGACTCTTTTAGAGAGAAATGAGCACCTTTCAAGGCTTTGTGGGCCTTGTCAAGTATGTCAAACTCCTTTTTGAGTCTTTCATGGCCAACCTCAAGAGCATACTTTTCAGATTTAAGCATACGAGTAAGAAAAACATCATGATCTAGTTTCTTTTGCATTTTAGCGCAGTCATCGTTATATGACTCCTCAAGAGCCAAACGAAGAGTGCGCTCCTCTTCTAGAGCACTAGATAATTCGGCAATTTCATCGGCATAGTCACGACTATGTCCCTGAAGCTCAGAGATGGTCTCCTCATGAGACTCAATGAGATCAGTGGCCTCACCTAGTTGTTCCAAGAGAGCAACAAAGTGCTTCTTGGGTTCTCCCTTAATAGTTCACAGAAACTTGTCAAGATCATGCTCATTAAGTTCCCCAACATCACTATCTTCAACACAATTTAACAATGAAGGAGAAGAAGCAATGTTGGTCTTAATGATGGGAGTTACCTGATTGATACCTTTTGCCATGAGGCACTTGGTGATGTGGTTCTCGTTGGGGGCGTTGAAGAGAGACACCTTCTGGGGAGAGGTAGTGGCAATAGCAACAGTTGCCGTTGCCATTGTATCATCATCATCATCATCATCTGAAGGATACTCTTCAAGGGCCACCATCCCTTTTGGGTGAGGTTTCTTCACAAAGTTGTTCTTGATTGGAAATGATTTGGTTTTGTCTTTGCGAATGAGCTTGCCTCCGTTGTCTTCCCTTTTCTCATAGGGACATTCGGCCACGAAGTGACTCACGTTACCACAGTTATAGCATGTCCTTACTCGTTGTTTGGGTTTGAATCCACTTGAGTTGTTCTTGGTGAAAGTGGGTCTTGAGTTCCTCTGGTTGCCCCAGAACTGCCTTGATGCAAGAGCCATGTGCTCATGATAGGCATACTTTGTGTCCTCAGGGCAGCCCTCCTCTTCCTCATCATCTTCTTCTTCTTCTTCAAGCATTGCTTTTGCTTTCAATGCATGGTTGGGTGAAGTTGTCTTTGATCGAACACGAGCAAGTGCATTGTCGGCTGTTTTGTTCATGATTGACATTGCAATGAATTCATCCAACACCTCACTGGAAGACAAGGAGTGAAAGTCTGGCCGCTGACGAATGACTGATGACATAGCTTTGTTGAAAGGCATGATGGCTTTAAGGAACTTGCGTTTGACCCCATGTGTCATGCACATCCTTGCTCCCATGATCCTTGAGTGCCACAGCAATAGCAGTCACCCTCCGATAGAGATCACGAGGGTCCTCGTCTTCCTTCATCACAAACTCATCGGCCTTATCAAGTATCACTTCATAGTTGGATCGTTGAATGCTTGAGCTTCCCTTGTACAACACCATAATATGCTCCCAACAATCCTTGGCCAAAGTGAAGGGACGCAAGTGAGGAAGATCTTCAGGTGGCACTGCAAACTGGAGAATAAACAAAGCAGAGTGATTGTATTGATTGTCTGCATCTTCTCTCGGAGTGAGGTTTCTTGGATCATGGGGATAATATCCTTGCTCAATGATTCTCCACAAATTTGTTGAGCTGTGATTCAAATGAGACTTAATAGAAAATACCCAGTTAGCAAAGTCACCTTTCACAAGATTAGGAGGAGGACCAACAGGATTAAGACGTGGTGCGGGAACGGATCCTCCATAGACCATGGGGGGTGGAACTGAGGCATATGTTCCAGTCCCATCCTTTTCGTGAGACGAGGGAGGTTGCATACCTTTAGCCGCTTCCTTAGAGGAGTTGGCCTACGAATCGGAAACGGTGGGTTTAACCACTATAGCCGGTTTGGGTGAACTTTTAAATCCCACAATTAAATCTTTAAGCATGGTCTTGACCTCATTCATCAAGGACGTCTTGAGAGCGGCCATAGCCGTATTCAAGTCGTCCCTTGTGACCGAAGTCAAGTCCATGGCCTCGGGTTGCCCATGATTAATTCCCTCTTCGCCTTCCGTACTCTTCGGGTGGTTAAACCCTTAATAAAGAGACGTGGCTCTGATACCAATTGAAAGGATCGATATGGTTGGCTAGAGGGGGGGTGAATAGATAGCGACCACTTTTTAAATAGTCTTAGCAAGTTAAGGTAAACAACATACGGGTTCACAAATAATACGACAATGAGGTAAACCCTAAAGAAGCTAACAACGAGAGTTAGTAAGACAAGTAAGATATAGTCACAAGCATAAGCAAATACAAAGTAAAGGATAGAGATAACCACAAGTGGAACGGATGGAGACAAGGATGTGTTACCGAAGTTCCTTCCCTTTGACAGGAAGTACGTCTCTGTTGGAGCGGTGTGGAGGCACAATGCTCCCCAAAAAGCCACTAAGGCCACCGTATTCTCCTCATGCCCTCGCACGATGCAAGGTACCGTGATTCCACTATAGGTGCCCTTGAAGGCGGCGACCGAACCTTTACAAACAAGGTTGGGGCAACTCCACACAAAGCTTGGAGGCTCCCAACTAGACCATGAAGCTTCACCACAATGGAATATGGCTTCGAGGTGACCTCAACCGTGTAGGATGCTCAAATACCCAAGAGTAACAAGATCCGTAAGGGATTGGTGGGGGAATCAACTTTTCTCTTGGTGGAAGTGTGGATCTAGGCCTTCTCAACCAATCCCTAAAGAATCAACAAGTTTGATTGGCTAGGGAGAGAGATCGGGCACTTTTGAGCTTGGGGCGCAACAATGGAGCTTAGAGAGGTAAGAGATAGGGTTCCTCAGCTAGAAGAACCCTTTATATAGTGGGGGGGGGGAATCAGACCGTTTTCCCACTCTCTGCCCGAGCTCCAGCGATACTACCGCTGGCTGCAGCGGTACTACCGCTGGCACTCCAGCGGTACTACCGCTGAACAGGGGCGCTACTACCGCCGCCTAGCGGTACTACCGCTGGGACTCCAGTGGTACTACCGCTGACACAAGCGGTACTACCGCTGGCCCCTTGGTAGTGCAAAAGCACTACTACCGCCAAGAAAGTCTTCGCAAAAAGGTCCGTCCACGAACTACCGCTAGGCAGGTGGAAGAAAGCTCCTGGAGCGGTACTACCGCTGACCAGGGGCAGTACTACCGCCAGCTAGCGGTACTACCGCTGGCTGCAGCGGTACTACCGCTCGCAATCTAGCGGTACTACCGCTAGAGCCAGCAGTACTACCGCTGGGGACCATTTTGCAAAGATGCGAGAAACAAAGTGGCGGGGGCCGCACCAAAGACGAAGGCACGGGAGAATATGTGAATTGTGCGCGTGCAAAGATAGATTCCACCCAAACCTTTTCACTACGGATCCCCTCTTAATAGTACGGCTTTCCTATGACTCAAATAAAGAGAATCGTAGAGAGCGCCGTGCTTCCGTTCCATGAATGAGGAGACGAGTCGTCTTGTGCCGTTGACGTGTGTTATCTGAAACCTTAACACACACGGTTAGTTCTTTACGGTACTGTCATCAATCACCAAAATTACTTAGGCATAATCTATGCCCCAACACTTACGTCGAGCATGTCCATTGCGAGTTCGTAACTCTCAACCCATGATGCCGGCTCAAGGTCCGGGGGGTAGTTGGGCACCTTCCTTGGTCCTTTAAAGTCCTTCGGTATCCGCTCGTTGCATAGGACAGGGGCCAAGCATGGCACCCCTACTTGCCTGCCGCCTCCGCTAAGTGGCGCTGGGCGGGTTTGGATGTCCTGGTGATCCTGGCATGTCGCCCCAAAGGTGTTGCGGACGGGAGGGTCTCGATGGTCAGGCGGGTTACGCTGAGGTAGGTGTCGCGGTCCGCTGGTTATGGCGGGTTGGTCCTCCGGCCGGCTTCTGGTGCGGCTCGCCCGAGGGGTGGAGTGCAGCCGATCGAGGCTGTGTGAGAATTGCGCGTTCTGGATCATCGCCGTTTTCAACATCTCAACAGCGTTTCTTGCTTCTATTTCAGCCGGGGTGTTGCCATAAATCGGAAGGGATTCTAAGTGGCGAGTCGCGGCGAGCACATTGTCCATGGGGTTGGAAAAGTGGCCCTGAGGCGTCTGGAAATGGGGAAGGCGACCATCTGCTGGCTGAAGCGGCGGGTTTGGCGGCTGAGCCGGCCCTCCCCCTGGAACGGTTCCAGCCCCGGGGGTGCGCGGAGTGTCAAAGAGGCGGGTAGGGTTTAGATCAGGGGGTAAACGCCCCCGGTGCCTCCTCTGATGGACAGCGTCAGACGCGCGCTGATGCCTTTCAAGTCGTCAGTTCTCGGTGTTCAAGCGCGCCGTCTCCGCGGTCATCTGAGCTTGCCGAGTCTCAATCCTGGCGGCTTCTGCCTCAGCATCTTGCTCGGCCTTCGCCATCTCGTCTCGCAGCTTTGCCAACTCGGCGTTTATTGTTCCTTGGTTTTCTGTCGTTACTGGGGTCGCCATGATCCTTGTTATCTCCGCCGACAGGTCCTCCAAGACCGCAGCTGGGCTCTTGGATGGTTCGCGAGCCTCGTTGTTGCCTGCAGGGTTCTGTTGGAACTGTGTTGCCCCCGCCATATATACGGCGATCTGACTGTGGGTCCGATCGAGGACTTCGGATCCATCGCCAGCGACAGATCTCCAAGGCAGCCCTCGTGTAGAGACTGGATTGAATCTGTGTCACCCATGGATGACTCGTCGTCAGTGTTTACCGGCGTAGTCTCCTGAGTCGCCGATCGCTCTCGCTCATCAGCTCCCTGCGTGAAGCCGACGAAAACCGGACGCGTCAGGCTTGGCAGCGCGACGGGACGGACATACCTGGCAGGCTCGACGGTGTCGGTGGAGATGTCCGGCTCAGGCATGGGTGCACCGACTATGCCGATGAAGATGTTGATCTTGCCGAAGGGGACTCTGTAGCCATATTCCATTAAATCGGCCTCGCCCCCCCCCCACAGCGAGTTGTCGATGTAGTACTTTCCGCGGCGGCTCCGCGTCATGAGCCCGGCAGCGTAGCTCCCTGACCCTGATAGGGCTCCCTTCGAGAACTCAACTCCACCGTGCGTAGGCCCCACGATGGGCGCCAACTGTTGCGGTTTTGTCACGGCAGATGTCCTAGTGAAAGGACTTAATGATGGAGCCATCGCACCTTGGTGGCGACTCAAAGGGGTTGAACGGGAGCGGGACTCAGATTTACCCAGGTTCGGCCCCTCGTGAGGAGGTAAAAGCCTACGTCCTGCCCTGTGTGGTATTGATGATGTTTCGATTACAAGGAGGGCGTAACTCGCCTGACCTAGCTCTCGATGATTTCTAACCTGTCCTCTCCCCTCCAGGGACTCGCCTTTATATACAGGTCGAGGCCTTAGGGTTTACAAGAGTCCTTCCCATAACCCAAGTCATGACTCTTTCTATCTCTAAATCGCCGTGCTTTCCAAGACCGAAGAACTCTCCGATAATTGATCCCCCACATAAATCTTGAACCGCCATCCAGCTCCCGGGCCTACCGGGCCAAAGCTTGAATCGCCGAAGGATGAGTCGCCCACTTGGTGACCCGGCCCAACTAGGGCGGGTCATGTAGCAGATAATATCCCCAACACTCCCCTTCACACCCACACGGGCCACGCACAAATTACACTTTCTGATTCAAGGAAAAAATGCTATATGTATAGGGTGGGTCTATTCTGCAAACACCCTTAAGAGTTTTATTCTGCTAACAGTTTTGTTTATTCTGCAAACAATATCGAGATGCCCGTAGCTACACTAATCTGGCAAAAGGGACGAACCGAACTGCACTGCACGGGGAAAACAAAACAAGAACCCACCCACCACGACCTTCATCAACTCCCCGATCCCCTCCCAGCCAGAGTGCGCCCCAACTCCCTCCCGGCGGTGCTCGAGCTCCCTCCCTACCTTCTCAAGTGTACCGCGCCCTACCATCCCTATCTTCTCCGATGGCATGCAGCCCGCCACAACCTCCGTCCGCATCCCACGGGCACCACCCTCCTCTTTCTCCTGCGCCACCCAGCGGTCATGGCGGGATCGTGTAGCCCTCGGCCCCCGACGCGGTCTCAACCACCGGATCCAGCCGCCATAGCCATCGGTGAAGCCACAAAACAACGGATCCGGCTGCCGACGACCCCCTAGCCCCCTTCTTCCAGGACACACTAGTAGAAAGGAGGGCTTTGGTCTAGCCGAGAAAAGGGCTTTAGTCCCGGTTTTATTACGAACCGGGATCAATTGGTGCTTTAGTCCCGGTTCGTGAGGCCAGGGCATCGGTCGGGCCAGGGTCTCGGTTCGTATGACCCCTTTGGTCCCGGTTCCAGACACGAACCAAGACCAATGGCCTCCCTTGTGACAGCCCGAGATCGAGGCTCCAGAAGATCCCCTTTTATTCCGTTCTCGTCGTGTGATTAGTTTGGTTGCCGCATTCATCATCGCATCATTCACATCATTCGCATTGCATCGGCAATCTGTTGCCGCCAGTTTTCAAATCTTGCATCCGTAATTAGTTGCCGATTCTCTCCGTGTTCGTCGTTGACCATTTTGAGCCCGACCACACACGCACGAGCCCGCGACATCGATAAAATATTGTTTTTAAAAATGCATATAAATATTCTCGGATTGGGATGAAACTTGGTGTGTGGTCTTGTTATGATGTAGGTAGGCCGCCTGCCAATTTTCATCGCAATCACAGATCGTTTCATACCCGTACCGTTTATTATATAGCAACATTATAGCCGGTTTAATTATCGGACGTTTCGGTGTTTTGAAACTCTGTCACGGGCCGCACCATTTCCCTCTCATCCCTACATAGTCCATGTACACAGCCCATTAAACCCACCTAGCCACTTCCTCCGGTCGTGGTCGTCGGATGGCGATCGGACGGGCGAGGCCCACCCCACCATAGCCCAACCCTATATAAGCACCACCCCATGGGGAAACCTCTCACACTCCACTAGGGTTTCTCCTAGCCATTTTCACAGCCACTACCCTAGAAATCCCCACCTGCTAGCCCACATCCGCCAAATCCTGCGGCCCTAAGCTCCATAGCCATTCTTAGCCATCAGATCTGAGATCTGGGGCTTAGATTCACCCACTTTTCCACCTACTAGACATGTCCGTGCCACCAACTGGACACGTCCGGCGACCACAGAGCCAAACAGAGTAGCCCGAGCCGCTGCCCGCAGCTGCCGCCGCATCGAGGCCCCGTGCCATCTCCTACTCTCTCTTTCTTCTCGTGTTCACGTGTAGGAGCAGCCAGCCATGGCGAAGCTGAGCCGCTGCCGCAGCACCACCTCGCGGCGCCGCCTCCCGCCAGCACCGGAGCCCCGTGCCGGAGCCCCGCGCCGCCGCCCCGCCTCCCATCGCCCTTTGCTCCCGTCGTGAGCACGCTGCCCCATCAATCCGATCTGGTGAGATCCGATCGGGAGCGGCCCCGTTGACCGCTGCGCCACATGGGCCTCAGGCCCAGCGTGCGCCAGCCAGCACGTGACCTCCTCGCCGGCCTAGCCACGCCTCTCGTGGCCCATATCCAGCGCCAGCCGGACCAGGCCCAAGGTGAGCACCACCCAGAGTTTATTCCTCGCCCGTGCACCGTTTGCTTATCCTGCACCCATGTCTGGGCCCGGTAGACCAGATTCGGCCAGAGTAGATTTTCTACTTTCGAGGATTTAATTCCTTTTTAGAAAAAAGGAATTTTTAAACGCGCGTAGATTTTAATCCATGCGTCGGTTTGCGACAAGTTAGATATGTAACTTGGCTAGATTTTCACGTGGATCAATACTTTCTAAGTCTCATATATATTTAAAACTGTTAGTGTGCTGTTTGCATCGTTTTGTGTGTCGACGCGATAAACCGGTTTACGTCGCAACTATTTAACTGTAGCTCCGTTGGAGATGAGCCATATATGTAAATGGACCAGAATGACGTGTAGTTTCACGTGAAACAATTTGTTTTTCCGTTTAACAAATAGAAAATGTGATTAATACAAATCTGGACAGATTTAGAATTTAACGCATGGGGTCATTTCGGAGATGCTATATGTCGTTTCCGGCCTCATTTAAAATGCCTAGATAGCTAGATTATTTGAGCTTCACCCCTTGCCATGTTGAACAACATTTAATATTGCTGTGGAAATAAATGGGAGTGAACTAAATAATTAAATGTGGAGTTTCGTCAATATGCAACTCGTTGCATATTGAGCTTCACTTAAGGTGTAGTGTTTGTGTGATGTGAATTGCCATGCCCTGTCTTGCATATTTGGAACTGATCATGCATCATATGTGTTGCATTGTAGTGTGCATGTGCGGTGGTGAATATCGTGTGTTGATGTTTGTTTTCAGTTTGCTTTATATAGATAGAGTTCTGCAAGCGTGTCGGAATGTGAGGACCCGTTCGACTATGTCGGTTCGTCTGCTTCACGGAGTCGTTCTTCTTCCAAGTGGGATCTCAAGCAAGATGATCATTTCCCTAGATACCATTACTATCATTACCATGCTAGTTTTCTCGTTTATTTTGTTATGTCTCGTTACCTACCACATGTTTAATGTTAGTCTCTCAACATTGCCATGAAACCTTCAACCTTCTACAACCTAGCAAACCACTGATTGGCTATGTTACCGTTTGCTTAACCATGTGTTAGCGTTGCTAGTTGCAGGTGCAGTTGCTTCCATGTGATAACATGGGTTCCTTGTTATATCACCCTATTAAATGCTATTTAATTTTAATGCACCTATATACTTGGTAAAAGGTGGAAGGCTTAGCCTTTCTAGCCTGGTGTTTTGTTCCACCTTTGCCGCCTTAGTTTCGGCTACCGGTGTTATATTCCATAATTGAGCGCTCCTAACACGATCGGGGTTGTTATAGGGACCCCCTTGATAATTCGTCTTAGATTAAAGTTTGTCTGGCAAGGTCCAACTTCGGTACTACATTTGCCTAATAACCTAATAAAATTGCATAGGGACTTTCCGGACCCCGTGGATAATTAATTAACCCCCGGGCCAGTGCTGCTCATGAGTGTTGATCCAACCCAGAGCACTGTGCAGGGCCAACCCAGGGCAACTTGGGTGATTTCTATCAGGCCAACATACACGTAGCTTATCCGTCGTGTCCTGAGAACGAGATACACGGCTCCTATGGGGTTGTCGACATGTCGGGCGGCCTTGCTGGATTAGTTTTACCTTTGACGAGATATCTTGTGCATAGGGATTCCGGTGATGCTTTGGGTCTTGTGAGAGTTGAGGTTTTCCACTAAGGAATCTGAGGATATCACGAGTTTCATAACCGAAAATTTCTATGCGTCTTGTGGTAATTTGTGATGGACTAGTTGTAGCACCCCTGCAGGGTTAAATCTTTCAGAAAGCCGTGTCCGCGGTTATGTGGCAACGTGGAAACTTTATTTAACATCCGGTTCTAGATAACTTGAAGTAAGCTTAACTAAAATGTGCCAACTGATTGCGTAACCGTGATTGTCTCTTTCGTGAGCTCCTTCTCCGATCGAGGACACGGTGAGGTTATGTCTGACGTAAGTAGGTGTTCAGGATCATGCATTTGATCATCTTTAGTTCACATGCATTTTGCGTAGTTCACCCCCTCTTATTCTTGTACTCGTAAGTTAGCCACCTTAAATAAATGCTTAGTCGCTTGCTGCAGTCTCACCACTTAACCTTACCTCACCCATTAAGCTTTGCTAGTCTTGATACCTTTGGAAATGAGATTGTCGAGTCCCCCCTGCGGTTCATAGATTACTACAACACCAGTTGCAGGTACAGGTAAAGAGTTACTTTGACGGTGAGTGTGATGATTGTGCTTTTGGAGTTTCTTCTACTTCTTCATCAATCTAGGATGGGTTCCAGGCTGACATCTTGGGATAGCAAGTATGGACGTCGTTCTTTTATCGTTTGTTTTCGTCCGTAGTCGGACCGTGCTCTTCTTCATGATGATTGTATGTATTGTACTCATGTGACTCTGACGTAGCTTGTGCGAGTGTAGGACAACTCTTTATACTCATCTTTTCAGGACATGTACTTGTAACGATATCCATTGTTGCGAAACGACGAGATGCCCTTCTATCCCCGTCGAGGCCCTCGCGCCAAAATAATATAAGCGCATCTTGGGCGTTACATCCCTCCTGGCGCAGTACCTTTAGTCTTGGTTGGTGGCTGGAACCGGGACTAACGGTTAGTCTTGTGTCCCGGTTCTAGCCACCAATCGAGAACAAAGAGATGCCTATATATACCCTCGCCCTGCCCACCATCTCCTCTGTTTTTTGGCTGAGGTGTGCATGCCATGCTCTTGTTGCCACCCTTCTATGCATGCACATGAGGTGTTTGATGAAATGCTCGAGCCACACTTAAGCTTTATCCTCTCCAAACTCGACCTGCAAGCTCCATTTTCCTCAAGATTTGTCTAGGTTTGGCGGTGCACCAACTACACAAGTGTTCTAAAAGGTTATCTACTTCATCCTTTCATCTCTCACTGCTAGTTTAGCTCATTTCAAATGCTCTAAAAGTAGAGTGGTTTGTGGGTTTTAGTGTAGGAGTGTATGTGGGAGTTCTTTTGATTTAGATGCCAAATTTGACCTCAAATTAACTTCTTAGAGTCTGTAATGTGTAGGGTGCCGTCACGTGCCCGTCCTCACTATCGTTGATCGCTCGCGCCGATCTCTTCGTCGGCACCACTATGGTGAGCCTCTTGTTCTTATCGTCTTTTTAACAGAAAAAAATCATACTAGTATGATTTAGATAGATACTTGTATAAATTACTTATTTTTATTATTTTTTGTTATTACATAGTGCGATGGTTTTGGTATCCGCCCACGTCGGCCCTCGTCCGGCCTATGATTCGGGCGTGGTATATTTTCTTTTATAACTATTTGTTTCATTTAGTGCATATGACAATTATGCCGACCAACGCGACATGGATGTTTTTATCTAGGATGTATGTGAACCTAAAATTCCAGCCGACCCTCTTGTCGAGAGGTTAAATTTAGTTGAAAAAGAAAACAATTACTTGAAGAAATAATTGAAAATAATTGAGGAGAAGAATATGTAACTGGAGTTGCATGTTGCCGATGTCGTCGATGATCACAAGATCTAGATGGATGCAATGCGGTTGAAGATGGATGCATTGCGCTTGAAGATGGATGCAATGCGCTTGAAGATTAGGAATATTAGAAAATATGCCATTGATAACGAGGCTTGGTATCATTATGCTGTTGGGTCAATTGTTACCTTAGTTGCGATTTTGATCGCATTTGTTGTTGCATTTAAATATTTTACATAGTTGTATGTTATTTTATGAGAACTATATATGAACTTTATGTATTTATTTTTGCAGTAATAACATTTGATCACTACTGTACTTTGGTTTTAATGTGATGATGAACTTGTATTTATTTGGTCATTTCTCTATTCATGATGTTCTTCAATGGTTTTTGATATACTTACTTTCATAATACACATGAACCACCAATGGATGTACGGTGACCGACGCACTTCAGAGTACATTATGGGCCTGCATAATTTTCTCGGTGTGGCCGAGGCAACCAAGCAGAATGGTTTTATGTACTGTCCATGTGTTAACTGTCAGAATATGAAGGATTAATCTTCCCCGAAAACCCTTCACGTCCACCTGCTTGAGAAGGATTTCATGTCCCACTATTATGTTTGGACCAAGCACGGAGAAAGAGGGATTATGATGGAAGACAATGAAGAAGAACAGGATGATGACAACTATCCGGATGCTATGTTCCCTGAATACGGTGATAATGCAAGGGGGGAAGCTTTAGATCTAAAGGCACCAGATGATGTACCTGATGATGATCTTCGCCGGGTCATTGTCGATGCACAAATAGAATGCAAACTTGAAAGGGAGAAGTTGAAGTTCGAGGGCATGTTAGACGATCACAAAAAAGGGTTGTACCCAAATTGCGAAGATGACAACACGAAGATCGGTACGACCCTGGAATTGTTGCAATGGAAGGCAGAGAATGGTCTATCTGACAAGGGATTTTGGAAGCTACTGAAAATAATGAAGACGAAGTTTCCAAAGGATAGCGAATTGCCTGACACTACGTACGATGCAAAGAAGGTTCTTCCCTCTAGGATTGGAGGTGCAAAAGGTACCTGCATACCCTAATGACTGCATCCTCTACCGCTGTGAGTACGAGGATTTGAGCGCATGCCCGGTATGCGGTGCATTTCAGTATAAGATCAGAGGAGATGACCCTGGTGATGTTGAGGGCGAGCGCCCCAGGAAGAGGGTTCCTACAAAGGTGATGTGGTATGATCCTATAATACCACAGTTGAAACGTTTGTTCAGAAACAAAGAGCATGCCAAGTTGATGTGATGGCACAAGGAAGACCGTAAGAAAGACAGGAAGTTGAGAGAACCCTCTAATGGGTCGTAGTGGAGAAAACTCGAGAGAGGGTGGGTGGACATTGCAGGTGACCCAAAGAATGTATGGTTTGGTTTAAATGCAGATGACATTAATCCTTTTGGGGAGGAGAGCAACAATTATAGCACCTGGCCCGTGACTCTTGATACGTCCATTTTGCATCATGCTTTTATGTTGATATTTATCGCTTTATGGGTTGTTATTACACTTCATGCTACAATACTTATGCCTTTTCTCTCTTATTTTGCAAGGTTTACATGAAGAGGGAGAATGCTGGCAACTGGAATTCTGGCCTGGAAAAGGAGCAAGTTTGAGATACCTATTCTGCGCAACTCCAAAAGCCGTGAAAATCAACGAGGATTTATTTTGGAATTTATAAAAAATACTGGGCCAAAGAAGTACCAGAGGGGAGCCAGCAGGAGGCCACAAGCCTGCTAGGCACGGCCTACCCCCCTGGCCGTGCCTAGGGGGCTTGTGGGCTCCCTGTTGGCCCTCTGGCCCCCCTCTTTTGCTAGAGGGTTTCGTTCGATAAAAAATTAGGAGGAGGCTTTCGGGAGGAATCGCCGCCGCCACGAGGCGAAACTTGAGCAGAACCAATCTAGAGCTCCGACGGGGTCGTCCTGTGAGGGAAACTTCCCTCCCGGAGGGGGAAATCGTCGCCATCGTCATCACCAACACTCCTCTCATCGGAGGGGACTCGTCACCATCAACATATTCATCAACACCATCTCATCTCCAAACCCTAGTTCATCTCTTGTAACAAATCTCCGTCTCGTAACTCCGATTGGTACATGTAAGGTTGCTAGTAGTGTTAATTACTCTTTGTAGTTGATGCTAGTTGGATTACTTGGTCGAAGATTATATGTTCAGATCCTTTATGCTATTCAATACCTCTCTGGTCATGAATATTATTATGCTTTGTGAGTAGTTATTTTGTTCCTAGGGACATGGGATAAGTCATGCTATAAGTAGTCATGTGAATTTGGTATTTTATGGGGTTATAGTCCTAGGGTAGGGTCATAGGCCTGCCCTATGGGTCCTACCCAAGGACTACCTTTCATAAGGGATAAGGCCCTTAGTCAGTTCCGACTGAATTAAGGACTTCCCATCGTCCAGTCGGTGACGATTCCTCCATCATCCAGTCGGAGATGTGCATTCGGAGCGTATCAAACTTACCGACTGGATTCCACTCTGTGCATTGTAACCCCCCTGGAGGGCAACGGTCATACGTTTCCATGTACCTTTATTAGCATTTAAGACATACGTTACCTGTAATGTAGGCATTTATTCGCCACTACTCCACCCCTGTGCACCGAACCGTTGTGAAGGGCAGCGCACTCTATATAAGCCGCCCTTCCCCACTGGTGCACGGGTTAGCAATTCACTGTAATCCATATTCCACTCGACAACAAGCTTCCAAGAGCACTAAGATGTAGGGCTTTTACGTCCACCGTAGAGGGGCCTGAACTCATACAACCTCGTCATAGCTAAGGCTCTGCCCATCCTTTCGTACCCTACACATCTACTGTCAGACTTATACCCACGACAGTTGGCGCCCACCGTGGGGCAGGCGTCTAAGCGACTTCCGGCGAGTTTGCAACTACATCTTTTCATCATGTCATCCGGTGGAGATTTGAGCATGGGTCACGAGATCCTCTTCGGCGCTCTCTCCTTCATCTTCGACGATTCGGCATGGCTCCGGGATGCCCCTCTCAACATCGAGGCGCTCCCCAGTCGCGGGGCTACGCACTTCCGTCCGGCGCCCGCGGTATCCTTCTTCTCCAGTAGTCGGCTCCGGTGTCGACCTACGCCGCCGTCGCACGCCGCAACAAGCGGTCCCACCGTCCGCGGCTCCAGCGTTGGGTGCAACACGCCCAGGCGCGCTAGAACGCGTCCTCACAAGTGGCGGCCCTAGAGTCGGTTGTAGTGGCGCCGCCGTCCCAGTGCTCGGACTCAGTTCTGATTGAGTTTCCCTCCGAGTACTTGGGTCGCGGGCCTGCAGCCGAAGTGCACATGGCCAACTCCCATGAAAGTCCCCGCCAGACCGGCCGGAACGAGCACGAGGTCGGCGAAACATCCGGCGCTCGCCGTCAGCCCCGCCGTTCTGCCAGTCGACACACTCGGCGGAGCAACGTGGAGGTGCTCCGCACACCCGTCCTCAACCTGGCTGCCGCCGCCAAGATAGCCGATTCCCTCCAGCCGACTGATTCAGAGGCTGGCAGAGGGATCGAGCAAATCCGTGCCCTTCTGCACACGGCGCAGCTGCAAAATTCGGCGGTCTCTCAATCGCACAACAGGATCTACAATTGTCCTGTTCACGCGAACACGCATCGGTTAGTTCACAGCCCCGGTTCTCATCAGCGACACAGGGGAGGCAGCCGTTCCATGAATCCCGAAGATCGTCGCCGTTCACGCTCCCCTACGCGGGGTGGGCCCTACGGGCCCCGACATCATGATGATCAGCCTTCAGTCGGTGACACTTATGATCCAAGGCCCGACGCGAGGGGGCATATTGCCCAGAGGTGGGTCGATAGGGCCGGGCCCACCGCGACGGTCACGATATGGACCGTCCGAGTGGAAGCAGGACCATCGTCTCTAGTCCCGAGTGTTTCAGTCGAGCCATCCGGTCGGCTGACATACCTCCCAACTTCCGATTGGCGACGGGGATCAGCAATTTTACAGGAGAATCCAAGCCAGAAACGTGGATGGACGACTACCGAGTGGCAGTGCAGATCGGAGGAGGGGACGACCACGTCGCCATGAAACACCTCCCTCTGATGCTCGACGGCTCGGCACGAGCGTGGCTGAACCAGTTGGCTCCCTCAAGCATCTACAGCTGGGCAGATCTGGCCCGAGTCTTCATCAGGACCTTCGAAGGGACGTGCAAACGCCCTGCTGGTCTCGTGGAGCTCCAGCACTGTGTCCAGAAGCAGAATGAGCCCCTGCACGATTTCATTCAGCGTTGGACGACCCTCTACCACATGGTGGAGAACGTCACAGAGCACCAAGCAGTCCGCGCCTTCAAGGCAGGCGTGCGGTATAGAGATCTGTACCTGAAGTTCGGTCGAACAGGCGATATCTCCATGAGCAAGATGATGGAGATAGCGGCACGCTATGCAAATGGCGAAGAAGAGGACCGCATTCATAGCGGCAAGCACAAAGAAGTCGCCGATGGAGATGGGAACAATACTCGAAAGCAGAAGCAGAAAGCTCCGTCCACTCCGCAGGCAGAGGCCGCAACCGTTACCAATGCCAAGTTCAAGGGCAAGGGGAAGGCTTAGTTCACCCCCAAGAAGAAGCAGTTCGGAAACCCCATCCTGGACCAGCCATGTCCAATTCACATGAACATGGATGAAGAGGGCAACGTCATATATCCGAAGCATACCACTCGGCAATGTCGCCTCCTGATCCAGGGGTTCGGCGAAGGGCAGCCGAGTGAAAAGGACAATGAACAGGATGAGGAGGACAAGGAGGATCCGTTCCCCCAAGTCCATAAAACACTGATGATTTTTGCTGACGTTGAGAGCAAGAGTCGACTGAAGCTGGTGAACAGGGAGGTGAACATGGCCACGCCGACCAACCCCACATTCTTCAAATGGTCTCAGACTGTGATCACCTTTGACCAGTCAGATCATCCAGCACACGTACCCACCCCAGGGAGGCAGGCTCTGGTCGTCGACCCGGTGGTGGAGGGAGTCCGACTGCGCAAAGTCCTCATGGACGGCGGCAGTGGCTTGAACATCATGTACGCTGACACTCTCAAGGGGATGGGCATTCCGATGTCCAAACTTAGTGAGAGCAGCATGCAGTTCCATGGAGTCGTCCCTGGACGAAAGGCCAAGTCACTCGTCCAGATCGCGTTGGACGTCGTCTTCGGCTCCGACAAGAACTTCCGCAAGGAAAAGCTGACGTTCGAGGTGGTGGACTTCCAGAGTGCGGACCACGCAATTCTGGGCCGCCCGGCGTATGCGCGTTTCATGGCCCGTCCATGTTACGTGTACCTGAAGCTGAAGATGCGAGGCCCGAAAGGTGTGATCACTATCACAGGCAATCGGCAGCGGGTCGAGGAGTGTCTGCAGCAGGGATCGAGGATCGCCGATCAGCAGATGGTTGGCCTCGAGCTTGACGAGTACAAGAATACAGTCGACCCCGCTGACTTGATGCGTTCGAAGAAGCCAGCTTCGGAGTCCGCATTCAATTCGGCGGGAGAGACGAAGAAGGTCAGCATCCACCCGACGGACGACACCGCTGCCCCGACGAACATCTCCACCACCCTCGATCCTAAATAGGAAGCCGAGCTCATCCAGTTCCTCCGTGAGAACTGGGACATCTTCGCATGGAAGCCAGCTGACATGCCAGGTGTACCCAGGGAGTTGGCTGAGCAGCGACTGCATGTGGATCCCGCCGCTCGGCCTGTCCGAGAACGTCTGCGTCGGTCCGCCGCACACAAGAGGAAGGTAATCGGAGAAGAGGTGGCTAAGCTTTTGGCAGCCAACTTCATTCGCGAGGTACACCACTCCGAGTGGCTCGCCAATGTTGTCATGGTGCCCAAGAAGGACAAGTCGCTCCGAATGTGCATCGACTTCAAGCATCTCAATAAGGTCTGCCCGAAAGACCATTTTCCGCTCCCCCGCATCGATCAAATTGTTGATTCAACTGTGGGTTGCGAGCGTTTGTCGTTCCTTGATGCCTACTCGGGCTATCATCAGATCCATCTATATGGCCCCGATGAATTAAAAACAGCCTTCATCACCCCATTCGGGTGCTTCTGCTACATCACTATGCCATTTGGTTTGAAGAATGCAGGAGCAACCTTTATGCGCATGATCCAAAAATGCCCCCTCGACCAGATCGGTCGGAACGTGGAGGCATATATGGATGATATCGTAGTCAAGTCACGCAAAGGTTCCTACCTGCTGACTGACTTGGCAGAAACATTCGCCAACCTTCGTAGGTATGATATGAAGCTCAACCCAGCCAAGTGTTCATTCGGTGTTCCCAGCGGAAAGTAACTCGGTTTCTTCGTTTCCGAACGAGGGATCGATGTCAACCCCGAAAAGATAGGGACCATCGTCCGAATGGAGCGGCCGGTCAGAATACACGATGTTCAAAGGGTCACAGGTTGCCTAGCGGCTTTGAGCAGGTTTATCAGTCGACTCAGCGAGAAGGCACTTCCTCTGTACCGACTCATGAAGAAATCAGATACTTTCGAGTGGACAGACGAAGCCCAAATCGCATTTGACGACCTCAAAGTCCTACTTTCCACCCAGCCGGTTCTTACTGCTCCGCTCAGTAAAGAACCCCTTCTTCTGTACATCGCGGCTACAAATCAAGTCGTCAGCAGTGTTCTCAGAGTCGAACGGGAAGAAGAAGGCAAAGCATAAAGGTTCAGCGGCCAGTGTATTATGTCTCCGAAGTCCTGACTCCTTCCAAGCAGAGGTATCCCTACTATCAAAAACTTATCTACGGGATTTACATGACTGCGAAGAAGGTGGCTCATTATTTCCAAGACCACTCGGTGTCTGTCATTTCTGATGCTCCGTTGTCGGAAATCCTCCACAATCGGGACGCATCGAGTCGAGTGGCGAAGTGGGCAATGGAGATGTTATACTACGACATCAAGTTCGAGGCCAAGAAAGCTATAAAGTCTCAAGCTCTGGCTGACTTCATAGCAGAATGGGTAGAACAACAGCAACCGACCCACATCTACTCGGCTCATTGGACAATGTTCTTCGATGGGTCCAAGATGTTGAATGGCTCCGGCGCTGGCGTTGTGATCGTATTGCCAAAGGGTGACAAACTCAAGTATGTGTTGCAGATACACTTTGATTCCTCCAACAACGAGGCAGAGTATGAGGCTCTCCTTTATGGACTGTGCATGGCCATCGCACTCGGCGTCCGTCGCCTGATGGTCTATGGCGATTCAGATTTGGTGGTTAATCAAGTGATGAAGGAATGGGACGCCAGGAACCCCACCATGACCACATACTGCAATGCGGTGAGGAAGCTCAAGAAAAAGTTTGAAGGTCTGGAACTCCACCATGTTCCACGACTGAAAAACCAAGCAGCTGATGAGTTGGCAAAACTCGGATCCACTCGGAGACCAGTCCCGAGTGATGTCTGCCTCGAGCACCTCCACCTTCCCTCAGTTAAAGAAGATCCTTTTACGGAGGAACCAGTACAACCAAAGAGCTCGACAGATCCGACTGAAGTCGAAGTCCCTCCTGTGGTTGATTTGATCATGGAGATTCTTGCTATCATCCCCGATTGGACTGTGACGTGCATTGCATACATCCTGAGGCAAGAATTACCAGAAGACGAAGTCCAAGCCAGACAGATCGTCCGCAGGTCAAAGTCGTTCACTGTCATTGATGGCCAGTTGTACAAGGAAAGCGTTTCAAGCGTCCTTCAATGATGCATCTCCCCTGAGGAGGGACAGTTAATCCTGGAAGAAATTCACTCGGGAACCTGCGGTCATCACGCCTCCTCAAGGGCAATCATCGCCAAAGCATTCAGAGTTGGCTTCTTCTGGCTGCAGGCGAATGAAATGGCGAAGGATATGGTCGACCGATGCGAAGGCTGTCAGTTCTACTCTAACAAATCCCACAAGCCAACATCTGCGTTGAAGACAATCCCTCTTGTCTGGCCGTTTGCAGTGTGGGGATTAGATACAGTTGGTCCATTCAGGACAGGCCAAGGGGGATTCACACATCTGTTGGTGGCAGTCGACAAGTTCACAAAGTGAATTGAAGCCAAGCCCATCAAGAAGCTCGACGCCCTTACGGCCATCAAGTTTGTGAGGGACATCATCTCCAGATTCGGGGTACCTCACAGCATAATCACTGACAATGGAACAAACTTTGACTCGGACAGATTCAAAGGTTTCTGTACAGGCCAAGGTATCCGAGTGGATTTTGCATCTGTGGTGCATCCCCAAACAAACGGGCAAGCAGAGCGGGCGAATGGACTTATTCTGCAAGGTTTGAAGCCTCGACTCCTGCGAGAAGTGGGACATGCCGCCGGCGCATGGGTCACCGAGCTGCCTTCGGTGCTTTGGGGTCTCTGCACAACCCCAAATAGATCTACAGGGCGATCCCCGTTCTTCCTCGTTTACGGAGCAGAGACGGTCCTTCCGAGTGACTTGCTTCACAACGCTCCACGAGTTGAACTCTTCCCCGAAGCTGAAGCAGAGCAAGCAAGGCAAGACGGAGTGGATCTTCTAGAGGAGGAGCGCGAGATG
The DNA here is from genome assembly GCF_904849725.1 of Hordeum vulgare subsp. vulgare. NCBI lineage: Eukaryota > Viridiplantae > Streptophyta > Magnoliopsida > Poales > Poaceae > Hordeum > Hordeum vulgare. Next base: position 66,010,755 of record NC_058523.1, read on the forward strand.
GCACTGACTCGCTCAACCATTTATCAACAAGATCTGCGGCATTTTCACGCGCGACACGTTAGGAGTCATACATTCCAAGCAGGCGACCTGGTGCTCCGAGTGGATTAGCAGAGACCTCACAAGTTGGCTCCCGCCTGGTAAGGACCCTTCATCATCTCCAAGGTGCTGAACAACGGGTCATATCGACTCTACAACCTCGACAGGGAAACAGACGAGCCGCGAGCATGGAACAGAGATCTCCTGAAGCGCTTCTACACGTTACCGTCGACTGAAGCAATGTAAAGAACAAGTATCGTTGAAGTAATACAAAGCAGATTGAGTTTTTGCAGATTCAAAATTCTTCCGCGTTCGCAGACTCCGATCTTAAGAAAAACTTAGCTACGAACCAGAATCGCCTAAGTACAAACTTTCTCCGAGTGTGCACTAAACATCGCACTCGAGGACTTAGCTGGGATCCAGAATCGCCTAAGTAATAACTTTCTCCGAGTGTGCACTAAACATCGCACTCGGGGACTTAGCTGCGATCCAGAATCGCCTAAGTACTAACTTTCTCCGAGTGTGCACTAAACGTCGCACTCGGGGACTTAGCTGTGATCCAGAATTGCCTAAGTAATAACTTTCTCCGAGTGTGCACTAAACGTCGCACTCGGGGACTTAGCTGCGATCCAGAATCGCCTAAGTAATAACTTTCTCCGAGTGTGCACTAAACGTCGCACTCGGGGACTTAGCTGCGATCCAGAATCGCCTAAGTAATAACTTTCTTCGAGTGTGCACTAAACGTCGCACTCGGGGACTTAGCTGCGATCAAGAATCGCCTAAGTACAAACTTTCTCCGAGTGTGCGCTAAACGTCGCACTCGGGGACTTAGCTGCGATCAAGAATCGCCTAAGTACTAACTTTCTCCGAGTGTGCACTAAAACGTCGCACTCGGGGACTTACTGCGATCAAGCATCGCCTAAGTACAAACTTTCTCCGAGTGTGAACTAAACGTCGCACTCGGGGACTTAGATGCGATCAAGAATCGCCTAAGTATTAACTTTCTCCGAGTGTGCACTAAACGTCGCACTCGGGGACTTGCCTGCGACTAAGAATCGCCTAAGTAGAAAGCTTCCTTCGAGTGTATCTTACAGATCCACTCGGAGGCTTGGCAGACCCTTAGTGAGACTCATGTAGATGTCAAGACAACTGAAAATTACATGAGTAGCAGAACCTCATTGAGGTTCATGTAGATGTAAAGACAACTGACATTTACATGAGTAGCAGAACCTCATTGAGGCTCATGTAGATGTCAAGACAACTGACAATTACATGAGTAACAACTCGCTCCGAGTACGACCCCACAGTCACACTCGAAGACTTAGCCGCGATCACGAATCGCCTAAGTACGAAATTGACTTCGAGTGTATCCTACCGTTCCACTCGGAGACTCAGCAGACCCTCAGTGAGGCTCATGCAGATGTCAAGACAACTGACAATTGCATGCTCCGCATGTTTGCCATTGGCTTCACCAAGAAACGCCAAACAAAAACCACGAGCAAAAAATCGTGTCAATAATTCTTTGGCAAAGGAAAAGCAAAAGATCCGATTCAAATTCAAAGTTCGTCTAAAGATAGTTGGTTCGGTGTAGATCAAGCTTATCCACACCGAACCACGAATGTGACGACCAACAGCAGTGGCCAAAGTTTGATACAACTACCACTCGGCATACCGAGGTAAAGTTTTTTCACGCGTCATCAGGACTGGCACTGGGACTAGCAGGCTCCACGAAAGTGTCGAGGTCGATCCCGTCTGCGATGCGAGTGGCGCTCTCAAGGAAGGTCTCCATGAAGTCTTTGAATCGAAGCTTCTTCGTGTTGGCGACCTGCAGCTTTTTCAGCTTCTCTTCGCGCGCCTCCTTGCAGTGCACTCGGACCAGCGACAGCGCCACGTCCGCACCACAGCGAGCAACAGAATTCTTCCACGCCTGCACTCGGTTCGGGACGTGCTCCAGCCGAGTCATCAACCCTTCCATCTCTTGCCAGGACTCATCTTCGGGCCACAGCTCCTTGTCGATTCGGCCGACGATCTCTCTCAGTCGACCGATGAAAGGTCCCACTTTACCCAAGCGAATGTGCGCTCGGAGCATGTCTCGATTGGCGTCGTCGCCGAGTGGAACGTTCGGAACAACCGACCGCTCAACGTCGGCTGCTTCAGCCTCAGCGTCCATACAAAAATCTGCAAAGACAAGACGTGCAGAAAGTAAGCGCAGAATGAAATACACAGTCAACAAACACTCGGAAGAACATAACTTACCACCGAGAAGCGCAATCATCTGCCTTGCCCAGTCACTGACGTACTTCTCTTGTGATATGCACCGCCTGTTCATCACCTGCATCTGTCCCATCAGCTCGGTTCTTTGTTTCCCCATTTTCTCCATTTCGGCCACCAATGCCTTGTTTGCCTCACGGGACTCCTCCAAGGACTTCTCTCGTTCAACCAGAACGCCCTTCAGACGAGCCAAGGCTTGCATTGCTGCATCCAGTTCCGCAGCAAGCTGAATCTTTTCAGCTTTCAGAGTGTTGTACGCTGATCCCATCTCGCAAGTCTTCTGCAAGTCAGCGCGAAGAGACGATCAGAAAAATTCAACAAGGACAACAATAAAAACTCGAAGTTCTTCAGACCCCTGCCGACGCAAGCAGTCGACAGCAGTCTCGGGGACTACACCCAGTGGGTTCACTAAGAGTGACCCACTGGCATGAAGCTCAAACAGGTCCGCCCTATTGAGATACATAACAAAAAACAAGCCTATGAGGTTACTATTAGCCCACCTGAGTAAAATTACTCTCGGGGACTCATCCAGTAGGTGCACTCGGAGTGCCCCCACCGGTAACATTCGAACAGATTAGTTTTGATCTGATCAAGTTAAACAAAATGTATATAAAGACAACTGCCGGTGCAAGCACTCGACAGAAGTCTCGGGGACTACACCCACTAGGTTCACTAAGAGTGAACCCACTGCAAAATATTCATACTGTATCCGAGTATATTGCTTAAAGACCCACTGGGTTACAAGGGGAAAGTAAATACTTACTAGCCCGCTTACTCGGATATCGTCCCGGAGTTCCAAGCTTCGCTTGTACACAGACGCGATGGAGTCGTACGCTCTCTTGGCATCACCCGTCATCAACTCCGCCTGCACCATGGCCCCCTTAGCAGCTCCCACCTGATCTTCCGAGAGGCGCTGGGTGTCGTACTGGACGGTCGACGGACCTCGCACCACAAGAGACTCCTTGGGCATCCCAAGTCCTGCTCCAGTCGGTTCAGTAGCGATGAGCACCGTTTCAGTCGACGGCATCGTCTCGGTTGGCGGCGCGTCCATGGCGGGAGTAGTAACAGACGGAACAACCTCAAGGACAGGCGCCGCAACTTGCTTGGACCTCTTCTGGTCTTCATCCTCCACATGAATCACCTCTGAAGGAATCCCGACCAAAGGACGTGAGACCACAGGAAAGAGGGCAAGATCAAAGACAGAATTCATGAAACAATAGTGTAAGCCCTCGGAGTCGCCACGACGTACCTTGTCCGTATCCATGGGATCGTCTTCTTGGCGCGGCGGAGAAGTGGCGGAGGTGGCAGCTCTGTCGAGTAAAATTCACTCGACCAATAAACATGAGTTCAATCAAATACTGGAAGAAGATAGAAGAACAATGCACTTACGCTGAGGTGACGGGAACGGTGACCCTCATCCGCGGCATAGCCTTCCGAGGCTTGGATCCACTCGGTTTGGCCACCTTAGAGGGCTGGCCCGCGGGCTCAGCAGCAGAGTCCCTGGTCCTCTTTGTGCTCCGAGCACTCGGAACCACGGGAGTGGCTGGCAAGGCACTCGGAACCATAGGAGCAGCTGGCAGAGCACTCGAGGCCGCTGGAGGAGCCGACGGAGCCACGGGTTCGTGACGGCGTTTAGTTCGAGGCTCTGGTGGTGGGGGTGGCGAGTTCTGTTCCTCATCTTCCTCCTCTTCTTCTTCGGACTCCTCCTCCGTCTCCCCACTGTCGGAGACGTACTCGACGCTCTCCACGCTGCCCTCCTGACTACCTTCCTCTTCTTCGGCCGGATTCCCGTTCGAGACAGGAGAAAACCAGTTGGTCCACGCCTGCACGAGATACAGTCGACAACATAAGACGTCAGACAGTGATACAAGAAAAAGCGATAAATCTAAGACAATTGTGTGCACTCGACAAGTTATACTCGCCTCATTCGGAGGAGGGTTGTCCGCGCGGAAGGGCTTCACTCGTCGGGCTCCTCTGGGGTTATCGCAGGCGCCTGTGATGTTGAGGACCCACGACGCCACCAGCTCCCCGGTCACGCACTCGGGTTAGTCCGAGTGGAGTCCTCAGGCCCCGTGTAGTGCCACATGGCGTGGTGTCGAGCTTGCAAAGGCTGGATACGCCGACCCAGAAAAATCTCCAGCAAATCTATGCCAGTGACTCCCTTTCGGGCGACCTCTACCAGCGCATCGACCAGAGGCTGGATCTGGATCTTCTCCATCTTCGTGAGTGCAAGCTGCCTAGGTGGAGCCGGTCGGTCTAGGCTAAAAGGTGGCAGTCCAGTGGCGGCATTCGGGCAAGCAACGTCCTGGCAGTAGAACCAAGCCGACTGCCAGTTCCTAACGAATTCAGACAACTGAAGAGCGGGATAGCTACTTTTACTTTTCTTTTGGAAGCCTAAGCCTCCGCAGAGCTGGAGGAGGTGAGTTTTGTCATCTGACTCGCTAAGTCTTTTGATGGTTTGAGATCTAGCAGAGAAGATGTGCTTAAAGAGACCCCAATGGGGAGGACAGCCGATAAAACACTCGCACAGCACGACGAAGGCAGAGAGATGAGCTATTGCGTTGGGAGGAAAATGGTGGAGCTGCGCCCCGAAGTGGTTCATTATACCTCTGAAGAAGGGATGAGGAGGCAGAGAGAAGCCTCGGTACACGTGACTGAGCAGCAAGACGCGCTCCCACTCCTGGGGCGCCGGCTCCGTCTCGCCCTCCGCCGGCAGCCTCCACGTCTTGTGCTCGATCATGCCCTGCTCCACCAGCTCAAAAGGTCACTTGTCCGTTTCTTTGTACGTATTAAATAGAAGACACGTGGAATCTTGAACTGCACTTTTGTAGGTAAGACATTATCTTTTTGTGTTGTAACTATAAATTCTCAGATTATAGACCATTTTTTATAAACTAAGAGCGTGTGGTATTTTTTCCATCGCAACACACGGGTCGTTTTGCTAGTGATATTCTTATACATAAACAAATGTACATAGTGAATATTTGAAAATGTACACAAATTCATAGTGAATATTTACATAGCACCAGCTCAGGGTGGCGCGAGCGACAACGATGACGGGCTCGGGGAGGAGGCGCGGGCCGGCAGCGATGTGCTTGGGGCGGCGAGGACGGACTCGGGAGCGACGGCGATAGCTATGGGCTCGGAGCGACAACAACGGTGATGGTCTCGGGGGCGATGGCGACGGTGATGTGCTCGGGGCTACGACGAGCTCGGGGCGACAGCGACGGCGACGGCGATGGGCTCGGGGGCGACGACGACGACGGGACTGGACGACGGCGGCGACGACGGACTTGGGGCGATGGCAACGGCGATGATGGGCTCGTGGAGGAGGCGTGGGCCGGCGGCGATGGGCTCGGGGCGGTGACTAGGACGGGCTCGGGGGTGACGGCGACGACGAGGAGAGAAGAGAACGGGGGATATGGGAGTTGGTGGAAATTTCGATAAGTCCCGCCATATATGCGAACACCTTTGGTTCCGGTTGGTTGCTTAAACCGGGACCAATGTCACCCTTTAGTCCCGGTTGGAGCCACCAACAGGGACTAACGGTCAATTTTCAGCAGCCCAAAAGGGCGGAAAGAGGAGACCCTTAGTACCGGTTGGTGGCTCCAACCGGAACGAAAGGGTGGTATTCGTGTCGGTTGGAGCCACCAACCGGGACCAAAGTGTGGTGCTGCCCGGGGCCAAATGTTTAGTCCCACCTCGCTAGCCGAGAGAGCTTGCAAGTAGTTTATAAGCGTTGTTGTGCACACCCTGTCGAGCTCCTCTCAACTGCACGCTTCGAGGCGTAATTTATCACGGCGTGTGGGCCTATTGGGCCTTCTACGGGCATGAATCCTCGCCCAACCAGCCGGTTGGGTTTCTAGTCGTATTCACGCCATGGTGGCCGAGTAGGTGGCATTTTTTTTTAAATATAGTTTTTTTGTTTTTTTACTTTATTTATTTTATTTTGTTCTTGCTTACTGTTTTTCAATGATTCTTTTTGCTTTTAGGTCACAAAAGTTAACAAAATGCACCATTCAAAGCCACATCATCAATTTTCAATGATTTTTGACTTCGTTTGGTATTTTCCATGCATTTACTGATTTTTTTTTGAACTAAATGACCCTTAAATTGGAAAGCACTACAAATGAACTCTGAAAAGGTTGAAAGTTGGCATGGTATCTGTCACATCCTTAGCTCCCATTTGATGTTTAGCAAGAATGTGCTCATGTTTTATTCTTGCATTAAAAATGAAAATAGAAATCAAAGAAAAACCCTAGCACTTTTATATTCAACTCAATTCAAATCTTGTGATGAATCAATGAACCCAAAATGGCCTTCATAAAATCCCACCCTTTTTGATAAATATTGGAAACAATATTTCAGGGGTGGAACTTATTTTTAAAAACATTTGGCATTTTATTTAAATCACAAAAGCCATTGATAAAATCCAATTAAGGGGTTTTAAATATCTCTGGTTATAATAAAATGTTGAACTATTTTCATTGACTTGGAAATATTCCAAGTAACACCCCAAAATTATTTTCACTACTTTAGGAATAAGTTTGGAGCCAAAAATAAAATGAAACAAATGTCAGAAAGGTTAAAATAGTAAGCAGAAACGAAAAAAATAATAGGAAAACGTTACCTATCGCTCACCTTGGCCCAGCCCATCTTGTCATGTCGTCTTCCTCCTCGCCAGTCGGCAGCATGAGGTGGCCGCCGCTTCCTCCGGCGTGGCCACGCACCTGGGTGCCTGCCTGGCCTCTCCGTCGCGCTGGCCGCGAAGGGATAAGCCTCCCAAGCACATTACATCCCTCTCCCTCTCCCCATTCACCCTCCTGCTCCCCTCTCTCTCGACCGCCATTAGAGCCGAGCTCGAGCTCGAGCTAGCCGTCGCTCCGACCACCCTTCCCTGCTTTTGAGCTGGGCACAAGCTCCGCCGAGACGTCCCGAAGCTTCCCAGCTAGCCACACAACGCCGAGAGCGCCCGAGACGCCAGAGCGCCGTCATCTTCAACCTTCAGCCGCCAAGCTCGTCGTCGTTGATTCGTCGTCTCTAGTCCATCCCCGAGCCAGCTCTTGTCGCCTTTTCCCTCTCTGTGAGATGAGGAATCTATTCCCGTGCTTTTCCCCCTCGTTCCCGAGCTCTAAGCCCCGATTCCACCGGAGCCCGACGAGATCCGCCGCGGGAGCTCCTCGCCGGTGACGCTCCGGTGATAGGTTGATCATTCCGAGGCCACCATCGGCTCCAGCTCGTCGAGTAGGTGTCGTAGGAGCCCATCCCTGCGCATGTTGAACCCCGTTGCAGTGACCTCGATGAGGCCCGACCTTCGGCCGCTGCCAAGCTCGTTGCCGGCGTCGATTCCAGCCACCCCAGCCCCTCGGGTTTACTCCATCGTGCGTGCCATCGAGTGGTCGTTCTCCCAGTGCCTTCCGCCGCTCGATTAGTCATCGGAGACGCGTTTCCGACGCTCTACGCCGTCCCTAGTGCTACCGGAGGCTCACCGCCGGCGAGATCGACCTTGTCGCCGGTGGGTTCAACCCCCCTGAGCCTATGACAGGTGGGGCCAGCCCCTGGTTCAATAAAACTAACCTAAACAGAATTAAAGAAAATATTAATTACTAATTAGACACTGACATGTGGGCGAGCCACTGTTAATTAGCTATTTAACTTAAAGTGTAACTAAAAACTAACCAGAGTCACTAACCAGTGCATCCCACTAGTCAGGTTTGACTTTCAACGGCCAGATTGACCTGTTGATGTCATGCTGATGCAGTAATACTATTTCTGTTTTAGAATGATTCCAGAATAAGTTCAAAACTTTGGAAATTCATAGAAAATTAAATATAACTCCAAATTTGACAAATAATATATGGAAAATAATCAGAAAAATTAAATGAACACAATGGTGATATTTTCATCCATGACAAACAAAGTTATGAAACAACATCAGGTCAAATCAATTAAATGAATTTGATAAATATATTATTTCAAATAATATTTGAATTTTGAATTCAAATCAGATTCATACTAAGGTTCTATTAGTCAACCCAAACCATGCTACATTTCATTTCATGCCATGATCATGCATCATACTGTTGCATTTGAATCATATTGATTGTCGTTATTATTTCGGTAGGCTCTGCCCTTCCGGATACGTCCGAATATCCGACTCACGGATTTAATCCTTCTACTGAGCAACAAGGCAAGCACCGTTTTGATCGTCCCGATATAATCCCATGTTCTTCTCTTGCTCCCACTTATTGCATTAGGACAAAATACTTCAAATGCTTTGGTTCGGTAGTTGAACCTATTCCTTTGCATGACCTGTCATTGTCATAGTAAATAGCCAAACCTTGCAACATAGCATACCTGGTAGTTGCTTGAGCCATGATGTGTCTTATTCTTCTATGCTTGCTATGCCTAGAGTTGTGTCAGGTCTGTTTCATCTGGGTGATGAACATGAATTGATGAATGTGTTCTAGTGACAAAGAATAAGTGTGGAACCTGATTTGTTAAAGGTACCGATGAAAGGCTATGTAGGAGTACATGGCGGGTTGTTTCATTGGAACCGTCCTTAGGAACTGAGTTCCGTGTATGTAATCCAAGACTAGTTACTACCAAATGCTGGGCCCTGAAATATGACCCCGCTCGACTTATTAATCGCTTAGTACTCGGTCCAAGAATTGCAAGTAGTTTCTAGTATTTATAGTCATGCTGGAGGCCGTGCATGGTGCTGACCTTAGACGTGGCTATGATGCGGTAGGCAGTGGCACGGTGTACCAAGTGGCACCCGGATGGTGGGCTTGGGAACCCTGCGCAAATCGTTTGGGGCCGTACTAGAAACCTCGGCCGGACTTCCGTGCGGGTTCAGTCTCAAATAGGCGATAAACCTGGACTAGGTATTAGCGTGGTTAACGGTCGTGGCCGACTCCCTCGCTGGGCTTCCGCTTGAAGATTGCCGAGGTGCATGACATGCACATGGCGATAAGTGGCGAGAGCGTGTGTGAAGAAGTACACCCCTGTAGGGTTATGATCTATTCGAATAGCCGCGTCCGCGGATATGGACTACTTGGAGATATAGGTTGTTCATAGAAAACTTTAATGGCTACTCATAAAAGTATAAAGATAAGTGTTAGTATCATGTATGGCATTTCCGTAGGGAGACGGAAAGGAGTCCATGTTAGTGTATTCTTGTGGTGGTAGTGGACTCGTGTACGACTTATGAAAGTTGTTAAAATTGTTTAAAAATTGTAGTTTAATCTAGCCAAGAGTCAAAGCTGGCTCGCTGCATGAAACCCCACAACCCCTTTTATTGATACATGTGCATGAGTAGAGAGTTTTGTTCTAAAGTCTTGTTGAGTACCTTTGTACTCATGTTTGTTAAATAAATGTTGCAGAAGATACCCACGAGCCAATAGGTGGGTTCTATCTAGACCTCGATGATGACGAGTAGCTGGTGTCCCAGTTATGACCTGGCCCCTTTCAGAAGGGATCTGTAGATAGTCAGGCTTTATGCCTTTTCCTTTCAACTTTATGTACTCAGACGGCTTTAATGCTTCCGCTTGGTTTACAACTGTGTGACCCCTACCTGTATGAACTTATTATGTAAGACTCTTCCGAGTCTTCTAAAGAAATGTTGCGATGTTGTATGGTTATGTTGTGATGCCATTGTTGGATCTATGCATATCAAGTATGTCATGCGTACGTGTGATGCACTGTGATATGTATGGGACTCGACACCTAGTCGTATGCCCTTAGTAGCTCTCTATACAGAGAAATGCCCCTTTGTGTTTCCACCGAGCCTGGCAGTTCGCTACTGCTCCGGACACATTGGTTGACCGGCATGTATCCTTCTTAGGTGTTGTGTATGTCCCTACGGGGAAATGTCACGCGGGGTAGTGGAGTCCTTGTAGCTTGCTACGACTCGTCTACGCTCGCTGATGACCGACACCTGCTTTGCTGGGTTATGTATGCCTGTCTCTTTACAGTTGGGCTACTTGACTTTATGACTAGTTATGTCGACCCGGGTTCTTTGACATTGGAATGCTAGCGACACAATTGCATACGTGAGTCAAAAGCCGCAAACGGTCCCGGCTAAGGTAAGGAGGCAGCCGTGGGGTTAACCGTGCGTGAGACCGCAAAGGGATGCGATGTGTTACAGGCTAGATTCCTTTGGCTTAGGATCGGGGTCCCGAGAGTATCATCATTTCACTCACATGGCATGTGCGAAAATGTTGAGAGGGTTATGGCAAAAACTAGATGCACTTCGTGTACAAAATGCACAATCTCTTTCTAAGTATGAGGGTTTCATACGAAAACTCATCTATTACAAAGGGATTTCATTTTTTTCAACTTATTTGAACTCCAGACTTTTTGTGTGTTCAAAATGCGCCATTCAAAGTCACATCATCAATTTTCAACAAGTTCTGACTTCATTTGGTATTTTTTAGGCATTTACTGATTTTTTTAGCTAAATGACCCTTAAATTGAAAAGCACTAGAAATGAACTCTGAAAAGGTTGAAAGTTGGCATTGTATCATCATTTCACCCACATAGCATGTGCTAAAAAGTTGAGAGGGTTACGACAAAAACTGGATGCACTTCGTGTACAAAACGCACAATCTCTTTTGAAGTATTAGGGTTTCACACGAAAACTCATTTGTTACAAAGGGATTTCATTTTTTTGAACTTATTTGAACTCCGGACTTTTTATGTGTTCAACATCCACCATTCTAAGCCACATCATCCATTTTCAACAATTTCTGACTACATTTGGTATTTTTCATGCATTTACTGATTTGTTTTGAGCTGAATGACCATGAAATTGAAAAGCACTACAAATAAACTCTGAAAAGGTTGAAATTTGGCATGGTATCATCATTTCAACCACAAAGCATGTGCTAAAAAATTGAGAGGGTTATGGCAAAAACTGGACGCACTTCGTGTAAGAAACGCACAATCTCTTTTGAAGTATCACGGTTTCATACGAAAACTCATCTGTTACAAAGGGATTTCGTTTTTTGAACTTATTTAAAATCCATACTTTTTGTGTGTTCAAAATTCACCATTCAAAGGCACATCATTAATTTTCTATAATTTCTTACTTCATTTGGTATTTTTCATGTTTTTACTGATTTTTTGCGTGAAATGACCCTTAAATTGAAAAACACTACAAATGAACTCTGAAAAGGTTGAAAGTTGCCATGGTATCATCATTTCACCCACATAGCACGTGCTAAAAAGTTGAGAGGGTTACGGCAAAAACTGGATGCACTTCGTGTATAAAACGCACAATCTCTTTCAAAGTATCAAGGTTTCATACAAAAACTCATCTGTTACAGAGGGATTTCATTTTTTGAACTTATTTCAACTCCAGACTTTTCTTGTGTTCAAAATCACCATTCAAAGCCACATCATCAATTTTCAACAATTTCTGACTTCATTTGATATTTTTCATGCATTTACTGATTTTTTAGCTAAATGACCATGAAATTGAAAAGCACTACAAATAAACTCTGAAAAGGTTGAAAGTTGGCATGGTATCATAATTTCACCCACATAGCATGTGCTGAAATGTTGAGAGGCTTACGGCAAAAATTGGATGCACTTCGTGTACAAAACACACAATCTCTTTCAATGTATGAGTGTTTCATACGAAAACTCATCTATTACAAAGGGATTTCATTTTTTGAACTTATTTGAACTCGAGACTTTTTTTGTGTTCAAAATGCACCATTCAAAGCCACATCATCAATTTTCAATAATTTTTGACTTCATTTGGTGTATTTCATGCATTCACTGATTTTTTTGAGAAAATGACCCTTAAATTGAAAAGCTCTACTAATTAACTCTGAAAAGGTTGGAAGTTGGTATGGTATGATCATTTCACGCACATAGTTTGTGCTAAAAAGTTGAGACACTACTAGAAAAAAGGCTATTACTGGCGCACCTATTTGGCCTATTAATAGCGCACTATAGGTGCGCCGCTATTACCACGCCACTACTAATAAATAGTAATGGCGCACCCTTGGTGCGCCACTGTGCGCCATTAGTAGGCCCAGAATTGCACCACTACTTTGGGTTTACTAATGGCGCACTTTTAGATGGTGCGCCACTACTATGAATATTAGGATTTTTTATTTTTTTTTGCTTTTCTGATATTTGCACAGGTTACAAAATACGCTACAGCACAGAATATAAGTGATGTAGAAGTAAGTGATACATATTCTATATAATAGTTTCATAAAATATCATCACATCATATCGAAAATAGCGATACATAGTGATGTAGAAGTAATCATCATAGTCAATGAGACATCATATAACAAAAGTTGGTCACTAGTCATAATCACAACTCCACATCATCATCATCGTTAACTCTAACACATTGTAGCACATCATCACATCATCTCGAAAATAGCTAATAATCATCATAGTCATTACCACCAATACTATTTAATACATTGTAGCACATCATCACATTAACACATTGTAGCACATCATCACATTAACACATTGTAGCACATCATCACATTGTAGCACATAATAACACACTGAACCTAGGACCTACTCCTCTGCTTAGGTAGAATATCAAAAAACAAGATAGGCCCTGACTCTCCATTATGGAGAATGGAGATCATCTTGTCTCAAATTCTTCGCCTACGCACAATGTTTCTTCCAAGTAGATCTCTAGGATAGACCATACATTTTTCGAATCTTTGATTGTCATGACTTCATCGGTTTTAGAAATCCGGTATGGGCAGGAGTAAATCAGATACCTAGGCTGCCTGGCCATGCTGGCCGTATCATCATAACATCAGCGCGACCTCCTGGTAACATTAGATGAGGCACACAATCTTCCGGGATTTTCTGTTGAAAACATAGTATTAGCTTTGTAGCTAGCAATGTAGTTTAGTTTTACAAGAATTTATGCAAAAGATGCATGGATGTCGTAATAGTAGAAAATCTTACCATGCAATCTCCATGCATGTTACCGTAGTTCACCACGTGCACTAGTGCCACATATTGACCATAATGTTGGGAAGTTTGTTGATTGGTATTGTAATTCTCAAGATCAATGATAAATTGGACAAGATGATGTATCTCCTGACAAGTTAATTCTGCTTCATCATTGTAGTAATAGGTTCTGTCTACCATTTTCCTTATATTTTTTGAAGAATGAAAATAAGTTGTCAATGGAAATAAGTTGTCAACTATGTTTAAATAAACAATATAAATTACTTAATAAATGTGGTTGAGAAACTCACATTATGGTAGAACTGGAGGTGTCTGCACATCGACCCAAACAATACTTGATCACAAGCCGGTGATTCATTCAAACTCTAATACGATCTTTAAACTGACTGGACTCTTTCCTAGCAAAAGACGGTGAGCACCCAGTGTGTTCCACGTAGGCACTTCATCTATTAATTGATCGGCAGGTGCAGTAAAACTGATAGAACTTTTGTACGATGTCGTTAAGTCTGTAAATTAACATTTCAAGACAATCTAGAGTATGTACTAATAGCAAGGCAGAAAATAATTACAGACTAAGGAAGTGACAAAATCTCAAAAAGATCTCTAAGGCCTGCACTATGAGTGCGGGAGTATCAATCTCCCCACAATCATTGCTCCCATGGGCTTGTGCATGTAATTCAGAAACAACTTGCTTGTCTTACTGCGGCGCTCCATCATAAAACTTCTAAGCAAATTCTATCCACCCTGATATTTTTTATATTTCTCATGGCCAGAACTGTACCGTGGAGTATTGTTATTCTAAAAACTTTTGTGAGAATTTACGGCATCGTCTTACAGATATTCTGAGCAAGTAGTGGGAGTAAATTATTGGTAAAGCTAATGCGATTCCCCGGTCTGACTTACCTGATGGTATCAAATGGAGCTCACCAAATCTGGTTTGTTTTCCACTAATTCAATGTATTCTTGGCTTGAGAGGCATATCTCGTGTGCTAATGATAAGTTGATTTGGAATGGCAGCTATTTCTTTGAAAATGAAGAATTTCCTCTGGTAATTATTTCAAGAATGCGGTGTTAACTAGAGATAATCTGAACCCCGCAACAAAAAAATAGAGATAATCTGACGAAAAGATAATGGGAAGGAAATCCTTTGTGTTCCTTCTGTCCTGAAATGGAATCTGTCAGCGACCTCTTTTTCGGTTGTGGAGTGGCTAAAGTAACCTGGGGCATTGTTGCCAAAGTGCTTGGCACTAATAGTTGCCCCAATACTCTATGGCAAAGTATTTCTTGGTTGTATGCCATTTGTTGGATGATATGGTGTACTCGGAATAGAATCACCTATGAGAATCATGTGATGTGTTCTCTAGTAGAATTGTAGAAATCATCTGCTCGTTCTTATCTTAGAGGGTTCTATACGGGGGAGGGAGGGGGGGCGAACCTCGCAGCCGAAGGAGGAGAGCGCGGCGGAGGTGGAGGGGGAGGCGGCGGTGCCCTTGTCGTCGCCCATCATTGGGGGTTCCTGGCGGCGGTGGGGAGAGGCAGGGACCGGGGCGGGCGCGGTGCGAGGCAGACGGTGGCGCAGCGGCGAGGGGGAGCAGGGGGTTCAGACGGCGGCGACAGGTGCGGTGAGGGAGGCGGCCGGAGGGCCAGCCGGCGGCGGCAGGTGTGGTGGGAGGGGTGGCCGGAGGGCTCGCGTGAGAGCGGGAGTTTCGCTGGATTGGATGGGGAAGAGAGCCACGAGGGGAGGGGAGCGGGAGTTTTTTTTCACTTCTGGTTATCAATGGTGCACCCACCTAAGAATGCCCCATTGGTAACGAGGGTTACTAATGGCGCACCTGGTAAGAATGCGCCATTAGTAGTTCTGAAAAACACTGAAAAAACAATTGTTAGTACGGGCGCACCGTGGATGTGGTGCGCCATTACTAGTTAAAACTAGTAATGGCGCACTCCCACTGGTGCGCAACTGATATGTCTAGGAAAGGGTGAGGGGCCAGGACAAAGATAGTAATGGCGCACCACACACAAGGTGCGCCATTAGTAACACTAATGGCGCACCAGTCTCTGGTGCGCCACTGCTATATAGCAGTGGCGCACCACATACATGGTGCGCCATTAATGTCCATATTAGTTATAGCCCTTTTTCTAGTAGTGAGAGGGTTACGACAAAAATTGGATGCACTTCATGTACAAATCGGACAATCTCTTTCAAAGTATCATGGTTTCATAGGAAAACTCAACTGTTACAAAAGGCATTTCATTTCTTCACTAGTTCTTCGCTTGTGTCCTTTGCTTATTGCGCCGTAACCATGGATAATCTTCATCATTTAACACGGTGCTTGGATCAGCCATGACTTTGAAGGGAGGAATTTCATGATACTTTTCATAATCTTTAGACATGTGTGTCTTTCTCTCCAATCCCATGATGTCTCTTTTTCCTGAAAGACCTATGTGGCACCTTGGCTCATCGTATGATGTATTCACTACCTTATATTTTCTTTTTCTCAGTTTGGTAGACATGTCCTTCACATAGAAAACCCGCGCCACATCATTGGCTAGGACGAATGGTTCGTATGTGTACCCAAGATTGTTCAGATCCACCGTTGTCATTCCATACTCTGGGTCTATCAGTACCCCGCCTCCTGACAGATTGACTCATTTGCATTGAAACAAAGGGACCTTGAAATCATCTCCATAGTCAAGTTCCCATATTTCCCCTGTTGGTGTTTGCTGCATCAAAGCGGACATCCTTATTTTGGTTGGTGCTCTTTTGATCTTGGGCGATCGTGTAAAATGTATTCCCGTTTATCTCGTACCCTTGATAAGTCAATACAGTCCAAGATGGTCCCCTGGCCAACGAGTACAGCTCATGAGAAACAGTGTTGTCACCCATGAGACGTTTTTGCAACCAACTGCGAAAAGTCCTGATGTGTTCATATGTAATCCAGTCCTCACACTGCTCCGGGTGTTTGGAGCGCAAAATATTATTGTGTTCATCGACATACGGGGTCACCAAGGTAGATTCTGTAGAACTGTGTAGTATGCTTGAGACCAAGACTGCATGTCCGTACATATTATTGAGTCCGCTCCTAGGGTGCCTTTTCCAGTCAGTCTCCCCTCATACCGCGATTGAGAGACCAATCTTCTTAAGGTCAGGAATGAAGTCAACACAAAACACAATGACATCCTCTGTTTGATGGCCCATGGAGATGCTTCCTTCTAGCCTAGCGCGGTTACGAACATATTTCTTTAAGACTCCCATGAACCTCTCAAAGGGGAACATATTGTGTAGAAATACAGGGTCGAGAACAACAATCTCGTCGACTAGATGAACTAGGACGTGCGTCATGATATTGAAGAAGGATGGTCGGAACACCAGCCCGAAACTAACAAGACATTGCACTAAATCACTCCTTAACCTTGGCAGGATTTCTAGATCGATCACCTTCTGAGAGATTGCATTGAGGAATGCACATAGCTTCACAATGGCTAATCGAACATTTCCGTTAGAAGCCCCCTCAATGCAACCGGAAGTAGTTGCGTAATAATCATGTGGCAGTCATGAGAGTTTAGGTTCTGGAACTTTTTCTCTGCAATATTTATTATTCCCTTTATATTCGACGAGAAGCCAGAGGGGACCTTCATACTGAGCAGACATTCAAAGAATATTTCCTTCTCTTCTTTGGTAAGAGCATAGCTGGCAGGACCTTCATACTACTTTGGATGCATGCCGTCTTTTTCATGCACACCTTGATGTTGCTCCCATGCCTCCAGTGTATCTTTTGTCTTCCCATACACTCCCAAGAAGGCTAGCAGGTTCACGCAAAGATTCTTCGTCATGTGCATCACGTCGATTGCAGAGCGGACCTCTAGGTCTTTCCAATAGGGTAGGTCCCAAAATATAGTTTTCTTCTTCCACATGAGTGCGCGTCCCGCATCGCCATTCAGAACAAATAGTCCGCTAGGACCCTTTCCAAATATTACTTGTATATCATTGACCATATCAAGTATGTGATCACCAGTATGGAGGGCAGGCTTCTTCTGGTGATCTGCCTCATCTTTGAAATGCTTTCCTTTCTTTCGACGTTGATGGTTGGTCGGAAGAAACCGACGATGGCCCAGTACACATTCTTCCTGCATTTGTCCAAATATATAATGTCGGTGTCATCTAAACAGTGTGTGCATGCATTGTATCCCTTGTTTATCTGTCCTGAAAGGTTACTGAGAGCAGGCCAATAGTTGATGGTTACAAACAGCAAGGCATGTAGGTCAAATTCGTCTTGTTGTTCTCATCCCACACAAGTACACCATTTCCATTCCATAGGTGTAAAAGTTCATCAACTAATGGCCTTAGGTACACATCAATGTCATTGTCAAGTTGCCTAGGGCCTTGGATGAGCAATCGCATTCTAATGAACTTCCGCTTCGTGCACAACCAAGGAGGAAAGTTATACATACATAGAGTCACAGGCCATGTGCTATGCTTGCTGCTCTGCTCCCCAAAAGGATTAACGCCATCTGCACTTAAACCAAACCATATGTTCCTTGGGTCACGTGTAATGTCACTCCACTTTCTCTTGATCTTTCTCCACTGCGACCCGTCAGCGGGTGCTCTCAACTTCCCGTCTTTCTTACGGTCTTTTATGTGCCATTGCATCAAACCAGCATGCTTTTTTTGTTTCTGAATAGATGCTTCAGCCGTGGTATTATAGGAGCATACCACATCACCTTGTTAGGAACCATCTTCCCGGTGTGCTGGCCCTCAACATCACCAAGGTTATCTCTTCTTATCTTATACCGCAATGTGCCGCATACCGGGCATTTGTTCAAATCCCCATACGCACCACGGTAGAGGATGCAGTCATTAGGGCATGCATGTATCGTCTGCACCTCCAATCCTATAGGGCATAGAACCTTCTTTGCTTCATACGTACTGCCGGACAATTCGTTATCCTTCCGAAGCTTCTTCTTCATTATTTTCAGTAGCGAACTAAATCCCTTGTGAGATACACCATTGTGTGCCTTCCATTGCAGCAATTCCAGTGTGGTACCGAGCTTGGTGTTGTCATCTTCGCAATTTGGGTACAACCCTTTTTTGTGATCCTCTAACATTCGTTCGAACTTCAACTTCTCCATTTCACTTTCGCATTTCTATGTGCATCAACAATGACCCAACGAAGATCATCATTGGGCACATCGTCTGGTTCATCTTGATCTTCAGCTTCCCCCATTACAGCATCACCGTATTCAGGGGCGGGTAGTTGTCATCATCCTCTTCTTCTATGTTGTCTTCCATCATAACCCCTCTTTCTCCGTGCTTGGTCCAAACATTATAGTGTGACATAAAACCCTTATGAAGCAGGTGGAAGTGAAGGGTTTTATAGTCGGAGAATTCCTTCGTATTCCCACAGACAGTACATCGACAATGCATAAAACCATTATGCTTGTTTGCCTCAGCCGCTTCGAGAAAATTATGCAGGCCCTAAATATACTCGGAGGTGCGTCGGTCACCCTACATCCATTGTCGGTTCATTTGCGTGCGTTATATAATAAAGTGTATTAAAAACCATTACAACATATCATGAATAGAGAAGTGACCAAACTAATAGACATTCTTCATCACATTAAAGCCAAAGTACAATATTGACCAAAATAAATACATAACGTTCATACATAGTTTTCATTATTGAACAACATATTGCTCTCTAGAGCATCTAATTCGAACATACATTGAAACTATAAAATTTAAATGCAACAACAAATGCGATCATAACCGCAACTAAAGTACCAATTGATCTAACGACCTAATGATACCAAGCCTCAGTATGAATGGCATATTTTCTAATCTTTCTAATCTTCAAGCGCATTGCATCCATCTTGATCTTGTGATCGTCGACGACATCGGCAACATCCAACTCCAATATCATCTTCTCCCCTTCAACTCTTTGTATTTTTTCTTTCAAGTAATTGTTTTCTTTTTCAACCAGATTTAACTTCTTGGCAAGAATTTCTATGTCGGCTGGAATTTCCGGTTCACGTACCTTCTAGATTAAAATATCTATGTCACATTGGTCGGCATAATTGTCATAAACACTAAATAAAATAAATATTTATAAAAGATAATATATACCACATAAGTATCGCACTATATAATATAGTTATAATAGACAGGACGATGGCCGATGGAGGCGGATACCAAAACCATCGCACTATATAATAAGAAACAATAATAAAAGAAAGAAATTACATAAGTATCTATCAAAATCATACAAGTGAAAACTTTTTTATTTTAGAAAGAAGATAAGAAGAAGAGACTAACCACGGTGGTGCCGCCGCTGAGATGGGCGCGGGCGATCGACGGCGGTGAGGACGGAGACGGGACAGGACGGACCACCGAATCTACAGAAAACTTGAGAAAAATGGAGTTTGGACAAGGAGATTCGAGAGGAGAAAGCTTAAGTGTGTCTCGAGCATTTCATCGAACACCTCATGTGCATAGGAGGTGAGCTAGAGCACCACAAAGCTCTCCCACGGCCGGCCAAAAAAACAGAGCAGTGCACTGCTTTGCTCGCGGGTAGGGGGTATATATATGCCAACCATTGGTCCTGGTTTGTGGCTGGAACCGAGACTAAAGTTCAACATTTGGTTCCGGTTCCAGCCACAAACCGGGACTAATGGTTGTGGGCCAGGAGCAAGGCACATTGGTCCCGGTTCATGTCTGGACCCAGGACCAATGGCCTACGAGGCCCGGTTGCCGTCCTGGCGTCACGAACTGGGACCGATGCCCCCATGGGTCCCGGTTCGTGAGTGAACCGGGACTAATGTGATTTCATCAAGTGGACCAAAGCCCTCCTTTCTACTAGTGTTGGGAGTCCCATATGCCCACCGTCACCAGTGGTTGTCCCATAGCGCGGCGTCGACAAGAGGGCATCTGCCTGGAAGCCCGAGCTCTCTCCTGGTTTGAGGTATTAACCCATACATTCTCTGTCTCTGGTATCACCATTTCCGTTTTCATCTGTGTGCATATGCCCTGAATATCATAGTAGTGACTCCTTTCGAGTACTCTAGAGATCGGTTTTGCTAAATGTTGGTGAATTTGACATTTACATGAGTGATCTCGTATAGTTGTTGAAGTAATCCTGAAGTTTGAGCGATGTAAAATTTGATAGCGGGTGTTTGGTATGTTAAGTGTTTATTAGTCAGTAATTGCTACGCTTTGAGCAACGTTGTTAAATTCGATAGAAGATGTTCGTTATCATAATTCTCTATTGCAAGCATTTTTCCATGGCAAATTAGTCATACTGGAATTTTTTTACAACTTAAGATGTGTTGCAATGGTGACTTTGACAATTCATTTTTGTTCTTGTTTCAGATTCACCAACATGTTTTTGTTCTTGTCCCAAATCATGTTTTTGTATTTTTTTCATATTCCTGCCAATTTGTTTTTGGATAAGCATGGCAAACTACCATGGCAAATTTGAGCATGCATTCGCCATATAAATTTTTCATCATTTTTTGTATCCTCTTATATTCGTGGAAAATTGTTTTATAGAAGCATGTAAAAATTTAAAAATATCAAATGAACTTTTTTGATTATGCATTTTTTGCCATAGCAAATTCATTAAATTTGTTTTGTTACTTTACCTAGAGAATAACTGAATCACACTAAAAGATGGCAAGTATTGGTAAAATACCATAGCAAATTTAACATGCATTTTTCCATGGCAAATTTGAACATGAATGTGCATTCGAAAATTTGAAATATGCATTTTGCCATGGGAAATTTGAATATGTGTTTTGCCATGGCAAATTTGATCCTTTTTTGTGTTTTTCACATACATGGCAATATAATCACATAAAATATGTTAAGTTTGGTAAAAATACCATGGAAAATTTGAGAATACTTTTGCTAGTGCAATTTTTCTTTTTCTTTTCAACATGGAAAAGTTACTTCATATTTCTCGACTATGGCAATTTACTTTCATGGAGAATGGGCGAATGTAGTTTATGGAGCATGGCAATTTCTTTTGTTCCCAATGTGGCCAAAATTCACTTTTGTTTGAACCACATAGCTTTAGTTTAATAGATAATGGCAAATGAAGTTTATGGAACATGGAAGTTTTATTATATGGACCATGCAAATGTCTTTTCTCTTTTTTGCAACATGGCATTTTACTTTTGAACGGGACCATCTTCACTTTAGCTAATGTAGTTGTGTTCTTATCTAAAACGTGGCAAATCCTCAAAGTTTTTAAAACATGTCAAATGTTATTCTTTATTTTTTATAATATGCTATGGTAAATTATATACTGGAAACAAATTAGTTTCAGTTGAGATAGCAATTTTAGTTCTTTTTTGCTTAAAAGCTGCTATGGTAAATTATATATTGGCAAATTACCTTTTTTTGCCATGGAAATTTTACCTATGTTGATATTGCAATTTTTTAGAAAATCCATTTCAATTTTAATTTGAAGTCCATGGAAAATTAACCTTTTTTACATCTATGACAAATCATCTTCAACTCTCATGACGATTTAACTCCATAGCCCATGGCACTTTCTTGCTTTTTCACATGGCAATTCATTTTGAAAACCCATGGCAAATTTAACTTTACATCTCATGGCAAATTAACATTACAAGGCAATTTTAAATTGCATGTCATTTTTAATGGTAAATATTTTTCCCTTGCTATTTTTCATTTTTGTAATATGTCTATATACATGGCAACTTTACTATTATTTGCTCACAGTATATTTATTTTTATTTTTCCACGTCATATTTTACTTTCTCCAGTTTTTCATGTGAAATTTTGATACTTATGCACCATCCTAAATTGCAAGCGTAAAAATAACTTATATAGAACATTTTTCCATAAAAACTTTCCATGGACAATGACAAAAACTTCAAAATCCGCATGAATATCACTGCAAATTTTTAATTGTGTCATGGAAATTTTTGTCCTTGTGTTCACTTTTTGGTGCTTGTGTGTGTCAAAAAATGCAGGTATATTTGTGTATTTGAAAGATAGTAAAGTTAAGAAATTTTTATTTGACCGATACGACATTGCTGAGAAGTTTTTATACATGTCCAATGGCAATTTCTGTAGAAATATTTTTCTTCTATCATATATGTCCATTTTTTGTGTCTTTTTCGTAATATCATGAGAAATTTTGTCACCTTGAGTTGTCATGAATTTTTATTTGAACATCATAGCAAATCATGAAATTTTCTATCATATAATTTTTATTGTTTCATAAATATATGATAGTTTTGTTCATTAGTGCATGGCAATTTTTGCCATCTAGTATGGACATTCTAGATGTTTTCAAGGGACTGTAGTTTTTGTGAAGGTTTTGGGTGCCCAATTGTAGTTCTTGTTTTCTTCAAGTCTTTGATCTTGTTAGCAGCCTAGGCCCAGTTCCTGGTACATCGGCATACGTTCGGACGTTTCCAATGCGCATCGAATACTTTACTATACGCAAATAGCCCACAACATCCCTAAAGACCGGTTTGAAAGGAGTGTGGCACTCTCCCTAATAAGGAAGTCCTAGTCTTCTCTCGTATCCGAGGTGGGACTAAAGTCACTAGCACAATCAAAGGTCAGGTTACTGACACCCCCACCCCTGAGAAAGTCCTCATAGGATGGTATGGACCCCCGCTCTGATACCACTTCTAAGCAGCCTAGACCCAGTTCCTGGTACATCGTCATACATTGGGATGTTTTCGGTGCGCATCACACAGTTTTTGGGTTGGTCCGCTCCACGCACGTCGCTCGGCATGGGGGAGATCGTACTAACGATCTCGTCCGACTGTTCGCGTCCCTGGAACGAACATATCGTTCGTTTCGTCAGGCAATTACCAGCGTCCCAAATTATTTGGTCCTTTGTTATTCTTTTCCAAAGATACGTAAATGGTAGGTTTATTAACAGGCAATTTTTGAAAAGGAGGACCTCCAGCCTCTACAGCAGCTTTAATTATTTGGTCTTTTGCTTTCTTTATTTTGATTTTGTAACCATGCGGGCTTTTTATATCAAGTTTGGGTTGCAAACCATTTAGACATATGGTTGGATGTGTGAATTGTGATGATTTGTTGCTGTTGTAGCATACAGATCAGCACTGTTTTGCACAACTGTAGAAGCCATGTTTTGGATGGATTTCCTCCAGCAGTAGTATTTGTATCCCGCAATTTAAGACGATAAAGTATATATGCAAGGAACAAATGATCGAAGTTAAAGTATATATTCGATGGATTTGTACACACTTCGCAGAGATATTTGGCAATTATAGAAAAGAAGTAATTTTCATCCAAATGAATCGTATAAATCCATATATGCCGATTTGCAAAAATTAATGGCCGACGTTGGGTATCTGTTCTCACCGGATCCGTTAGATCATTTATTTTCTTTCTAATTTTGAGCCTCTACGCTTTAACTTACTTCCCTAATTTCCTACGTCATTTCCTGAACTGTCTACAGCTAGCCAGCCAAAGAACGCCTATATGTACATTAAAAGTTACGTGCGCCGATTCTGGGAACGCATGCAGTGCATGAACGAACTAAGCGATGAAAATGCAATTTCCCTTTGCCAAGTCCAGAGATTAGTTTGTTTTGTTTAATTTGGGTTTCCATTCACCACAGGATTCATCAAGCAACCACTCCTCAGAAATGGACGCTGAATTGGAGCCAGAACATATACTACCGCAGACGAGTATACACACCACGTCGCATGTGTTGTCAGCTATCTCAAGTTAAGTTATGACAAGTATTTGATGTAAAATAAGAAAAAGAAAAAGAAAAAGAAAAAATAAATGAGGATACACATCTAATAATCTTGGCATCTAGGTTTTCCTCGGGGTTTTGCAAGTCATCAGGATCGATCAATCGACCCAAGCTATTTCCGTGCATATATAATATATATATATAGGTGTTCGTTGCAGATTTATAAATAAAGAAAGAAACACAGAAATTCTTGGTTTCTACTCCAAATTTAGGAAGATTGAAACGGGAACCATAATACATGAAAATTCATCCTGAAATGGAGAGGTATTATTCCTGGGGTCAAATATAATCTTCAGTTGCTCTTCTCACTCGACGCCAACCAAAGGCCATTAATGCACCCGCTCGCTGCCAACCTTGCGCGTCGTCTGCCACCCCACCGATCGATGACCCCACCCCTCACATCTGACTCCGGGAACGCGCCGCCCTGGCTCTATATATAGGGGCGCATCATGGCCGTGGACGCCCAACGCTTACACCACATGATACTCGGAACGGGCCATCACCAAACTGCCGCTGCTCACGGGCTCGCCGCTGGAGCCTCCGCCGCTACGATGCCTATGAGCAATGAGCCTTTGTATGGCTCTGCGGTGCCCAGCCAGCAGGGATACCACTCGTACAATGGCCTCGTAGCGTCGCCGTCGCCGACGTTGGGCGTCAGGTTTGACGGCGCTCAAGAAATGACCACCAACAAGCGGAAGCGGGACGAGCAGTCGTCGACGCTTGGCGCGGCTCAGGCGCAACAGCACCCGGTCGTCGTCGACCGCAACGTGCGCAACCAGGTAAGTACCCAGATCAAATCGCCACCATGCATGCATGTACCGATCCATACTTTGCGTTTGATGCTTATCTAGCTTTCGTTAACCGTGTAATCGTTGATGCAGGCAGAAAAGTTTTGGAATACTTTGGAGCAGGAGAGGCAGATGCAAGAGACGCTCACGGTCTCGACCGTGAAGGCCATGGCCGAGAAACTGCTCTTGGCCAAGGATCAGGAGATCATGCGGAGCTGGAGCGTGAACTGGGCACTTGGGGAGCGCTTCAGGACCCTCTACAGGGAGGCTCAAGCGTGGCGCATGGATGCGCAGTCCAAGCAGACCGCAGCCAACGTGCTCCGCGCCGACCTAGAGCGGGCGCTCGCCCAGCAAGCGGCCCGTTATGGTGGCGGTGGCAGTGGCAGCGGCAACGGTGAGGACGACGCCGAGTCATGCTGCTGGGGCGAGAACCATGTAGCGTTCTGCGGGGAGGTGGAGGTGGAGACGCCGGTAGTGGGGCCTCCGGTAACTGGAGTCGGCATGTGCAAGCGGTGCAATCAGAGCGCGCCGGTGGTGGTCATGCTACCATGCCGGCACCTCTCCGTTTGCGGGCCATGCGCGGAAGCAGCATGGTGGTGCCCGTCGTGTGGATGCGCCAAGCAGGGCAGCATCTGCATCAACTTCTCCTGATGCAAGGAAGTAATAGTTCTTGGAACGCATGAACCGGTGCCAGGCCGAACATTCATGCGTCATTATTTTCATAGTTTTAGAGTCGGCATTTTATTTCATTTTGAACCTTTTTCAAATTGACTTTTGTAAGTTTTGTTTTCTTCTACTTTGTTTGTTCTCGATGGGGATGCTACCGCAAAGGTTCGATGACCTCGATATGAGGGATGAGTAGCCTCTTTTTTGTTTGGTTTAGGTTTCTTCTTAAGCTACTGTATCATTCATTCAACAAGAAGAAAAACAGTTTGTACTACTACTATGTCTAAGCGTTTGCGATGAGTTACTTGATCGCCGCATCAGAGCGGTGGGAGATGGTAGAGATAGTGTATACAGTCGTGTGAAAATATTGGGAAGATGAGAAAGATGACATGTATGACTATGGTAGTAGAGACGAAATGATTGCACGAAGGATAGAGGTTGTGTGGCGCCTGGCGGCGCGAGCGAGGAGTGGGTGGGTGACTAGGGTTTAGTGATCAGATAGCAAGGAACCAAAATGGACAAGCCAGATTTAGATCCAATGGTCCACAAAGATTGGTCGAATTTGTAGAAAAATTGCTCGGCTGGCAAAGCTGGATTTGTATAAATTCATAAAATTGAATATATAGAAGAAAATGCTTTAATTGTATTCATGAATGACGAAGAGAAGGTTTGCCACAAAACGACACATTTGAGGAAAGGCTGACCAGGCTGGGGTTAAGGTATCTAATAAAAGCTTCCGCAAAAAAAGGATATCTAATAAAAAGGAGCTGATGGGAACCAATTTTAGATCTAACAGGCCAAAAGATTATTTAAATTTTGTACAAACAAGACATTTAGATTCTACAATGTGACCATCAACAAGATACAAGGATATGTTGGAGCAACCTCCTCCTATGGGCATCCTCAATCGCGAGTGCCTCTCAAGTGATCTGATCTACACACATGAAGGGTGTATCATACCATGGGTCGCCCGTCGGTCAGGAACGACTGGCTTCAGAGCCTTGAAGACATGGCTGCAGGCTTGCCTAGGCTATTGATCAAGGGCCCGGCTTATGATAAAGCTTGATCTTGGCATTCAAGCCAAAGGTTCTACTGGCAATGTCGGTCAGGGCCCTTGTAAAAACTTAGCTCTCGTTCCCTGTAAAAAAAGAGGATTGGGATAGGTCGAGTGCTTCTATTCCATGACTTGTGCCTTGGTAGATTTTATGATCTTGAATGTATAGCACGCACACACAAGGCGTTCTAACTACTAATCGAAAAGAAAGTAGGAGCAGGGTGTTACCTCGGCTACGAGGGAACGAACCAGGGTAAACCCCGTGTGCAACCCTCTCTCATACTTCCGGCTATGCTCTTAACCCTACTCAGGACATTGGTTTTTTTATGCTCCGTCAGTTGGCATACCATTCAGCGAGTGCGTCGACAGGAGATCGACTCTAGATCGAATTTACGATCATGTGTGGTGACTTTGCGCTAGGCTAGAGCTTTACTTTGGGCTCTCTCACCTTCATCATATATGGGTCGGTACTGCTCCATGACACGTCTCCAATGTATCTATAATTTTTGATTGTTTCATGCTGTTATATTATCATCATTGGATACTTTTGGGGTCATAATTCATCAATTTATATTATTTTTAAGCACAAACCTATTAACCCGGTGCTGAGGGCCAGTTGGTGTTTTCAGGGTGTTTTACTGTTTTTTATTTTTTCATTATCAAACAAAGTGCAATTGCCACGAAACTTTTTTATGATTTTCTCTAGACCAAAACATGACCTAGAAGCTTCGGAAGAGACCGGAAGCCACACGAGGGAGCCACAAGCCAACAGGACGCGACCAGGGGGGTGGCCGCGCCTTGATGGCTTGTCTCTCCTTGGTGGGCCCTCTTGTTCCGTTCTTTGGTCTATAAATTCACTTATATTTCAAAAACCCTAAATATCATTGCTAAACACTTTTTTAGCTGCCGCATGTCTCTGTTCCACGGTGTTCCCATCTCAAGGTCTGTTTCGGCACCCTGCCGGAAAGGGGATCGATCATGGAGGGCCTCTTCATCAACCTTGGTGCCCTCGTGATGAAGTGAGTAGCTCACCATAGACCTACGGTCCATAGCTAGTATCTAGATGTCTATCTCTCTCTCTTTCAATCTTGATCTTCAATAAATGATCATCGCATCTTCTATTTGATCTATCCGATGTAATTCATTTGTTTGGTGTGTTTGTTGGGATCCAATGAATTGTGGGTTTATGTTTACATTATTCATGAAAAGTATTTGAATCTCCTATGAATTTTATGATTCTTATTTGCATGATCATCATAGCTTCGTAATTCTCTCTAACCTATTGAATTGCTTTGGCCAAGTAGTTTGGTATTTCTTCACTGAGAGGGGTGAGTTGTAGTGGGTTCAACCTCGCGAATTTATATATCATAGTGAGAGAAGGGGACAAGTTGCGTCTTTGTGTTTCTGTCAGTAAAGATAAAACTAAGAGGTTTATTCATATTGGTTGAACTTAGTTTGTCTACATTATGTCATCGTTCTCCAAGCATTACTCTGTTTTACTTTATACTCTAGATGCATGATGGATTGCGGTCGACGGGTGGAGTAATAGTAGTAAGTGCACGCAGGAGTCGGCCTATTTTCTTATGGACGTGATACATATATACACATGATCATTGCCATGAAAATCGCATAACTATTCGATGTTCTGTCAATTGCCCAACAGTAATTTGTTTACCCATCATATGTTGCTTTCTTGAGAGATGCCACTAGAGAACACTATGGCCCTCGGGTCTATTCACTTATATATACAGAAAAAATATAATTTCCTCGTTGTTATTATTTGTCTTTTATTATGTAGACAATCATTAATTCATAGTGAGCAATTTCCCGGAGCCCGCCGGTGTCGTTCGGCTCCAACCACCCTCGATTAGCCCAACCATGGCATTTGTCGTGAGAAAACGACAACAGTTGGCGCCCATCATGGGGTCCTCCGCGGCACCGGCCGGAGGTACGCTCCGGGCGGGACCCCTCGAGAACTCCATCGGACACATCGTGTCCGGACTGATCAGCACGCCTGTGCAGCTGGCCCCCGCGAACGTTTCCACGGCGTTGATCGTCGGCTCTGCCTGCCCCACAGGCTCCGCTGCCGATCCCATCGACGACCCTGCCATCGACGTTGGCAGCCTCTGCATCCTCTCCGATAAGTAGCACCTTGGCGACAAGCCTGGTTGCCTCGCTGTCGCCGACGACGTCGACCCACTCTGGGCGCTCTTCAGCAAGTTGTGTCTTCATGACACCCATGTGCCCGCTGAATATCCCAGTGAGGTGCTGGACTACACCGATCCACTGATGTTTGTGGGGTCTTCCAACCCGCATGACGTTGCCGACCCTTCCATCCACATGGAGATGTTGGTTACCGGCTCCAACACCAGTACGGTCCGTGTCCGGGTCGTGGTAAGTTGCTGTCGCGGCTCAACCTGGTCCCTCCGACCTTCTACGCGCCACCCTTCAGTGGTTGAGCACCCCACCACGCCATGTGCCATCCGGCTTCCGCTAGGGCCGAGCTGGAGGAAGCTCGCCGACAGATTCTTACGGAAGGCACCGCTCTTGCTGCCACCAAGCCCCGGATTGAGGCCGCGCAGTGCGAATACAACTCCGCTTACGGCCTCACTCCAGCTGCTGACGGGCCCAGCCGGCGTCGTGAGATCCGTGGTCGCGGCTGTGTTGTCATTGAAATCTTGGGCGGCAAGCTGCCCGTCTGTGACACTCCCGCGGCTAACATGAGGGCCGCCGAGGTGGCCCATGAAGAGATGGCCACCATCCAAGGCGAGGAGCATGAGAGGCAGGACCGAAACGTCTGAAACCTCCTCGCAACTGCCAACGAGTAGCAGGGTCGCCTTGACGTTGACCACGCCTTCTTCGAGTCCCCTTGCTTCGACAATGAGGGCCACCATGCACCCCAGCGGCCGCCAGCACGCCCAGCACTCTTCCTCTCCTCACGGTTCCAGCCGGAGGACCGAGGGAGGTCGTGGTCGGCGTTCCTAGCGCCGAAATGAGCAATCGGCGGTCTCCACCCGGCTCTGCGAGCCGGCTGGCGGTGGCGACCAAGAGGTCCAAATCGTTCCCCCGACTTCGCAGCGGGAGCGGGCTCCCACGCCCAAACCTTCGGTTCGGGCCGAGCTCGTGCTCGGCCCGGGCAACGCGTCCCCAGCAGCGAGAATGACGCACGCACTCTCAAATAATGGCTATCGCAGTCGGCCCTCCTACAGGAGGAGGGTCCAATTGGACCGGCATGCTTTGGCCCCCAGATCCGCGAGGAACCGTTTCCATCTGGCTTCACACTTCCCCGAGACACCCCCAAGTACAGTGGCTCCTCCAAGCCGGAGGACTGGCTGATCGACTACACCACCGCAGTCGGTATCGCCAGAGGAAACGAGCGTGTAGCCGTCGGCTACATGCCACTCATGCTGACCGGCTTGGCTAGGACCTGGCTCAACAGCCTCCCAGCCGGCAGCGTGAATACGTGGGTCAATTTCGAGAAGGCCTTCGTCCGCAACTTCATCGGCACCTACAAGCGCCCTGGCCGTCCCCGCGAGGTGGCCATGTGTGCCCAAAAGCCTGATGAGCCCCTTCGCGACTACGTGACGCGTTGGACTGAGTTGCGCAACTCTTGTGAGGGAGTGCATGAGGTGCAGGCCATCCAGTACTTCATCGAGGGCTGCCGAGACGGCACCCTCCTCCAGCACAAGCTCGTGTGCTCCGAGCCCACCACTCTAGCGACGCTGATGGCCAAGGCGAACAAATATGCCAGGCCGACTCCACTATGCGGATAAAGGTCAGCGCGACACACAAGCCCGTCTAGCCGCTCGCCACGATGAGGCCGGCTGGCGACAACCGCGGCCAACAGAACAACAAGCGCAAGTCTGACCATCCGCACCCACATCACGGGAGCAAGCAGGTTGCGATCGTCGAGGACCAGCAGTCGGCTGCTCAGGCCGGCAGCCACCACCAGCGAGTCGGCAAGGCCGCCTAGCAGCCCAAGCTCACCTTCGAGCAGATGCTCGACACACCCTGCAAGATGCACACCGAGGTGAAGCCGGCTACCCACACGCTCCGACAGTGTAGCTTCTCACAACGCTTGGCCCGAGGCGAGGGCATGCCGGCTCCGCTGCCGCTGGGTCCTCGATCCCGGGCTCCTGCCCACGTTCCTGCTCCGGCTCAGCCTCCCACCAATGATGGTTGCCTCCGCGATTAGTTCCTCGAACAAGACGGGGCCTATGTCGTCTTCACCAATGAAGACGATGACAAGCACATCCAATGCCAACGCCGACATGAGGTGAATGCCACGGTTCCCTCGGTTCCCTAATACATGCACTGGTCCGAGAAGCCAGTCACTTGGATCCGGGCGGACCATCCGGCAGTGATAGTGAACCACAGCAGCTACGCGCTCGTCCTTGACCTCACCATCGCCTCGAAGAGACTCACCTACCTGTTCTCGTAGGTGTTGGTCGATAGCGGCAGCAACATCAATAGTCTCTATCGCGATACTGTGCTCAAGATGGGACTCAAGTAGAAGGACCTACAGCCGACCCGGGCTGTCTTCCATGACATCGTGCCAAGGCAGTCTAATACGTCTCAAACGTATCTATAATTTTTGATGGTTTCATGTTGTTATCTTGTCATCTTTGGATGTTTCATGTACCTTTTACATCTTTTTTGGGACTAACTTATTAATTCAGTGCCAAGTGCCAGTTCCTGTTTTTTCTGTGTTTTTGGCTCTTTTCAGATTTGATTTTGGAACGGAGTCCAAACGGAATAAAATCCCCAAAATAATTTTTTCCCGAATGGAAGAAGATCAGGGGGCTTGAGGGCCAAGGCAGGAGAGCTACAGGGGGGCCACAAGCCCTGTAGCCGACACCAGGGGCGGCGGCTAGCAGGCTTGTGGCCTCCCTCGCGCCCCCCTGACCTAGCTCCTTCGCCTATATATTCCCTAAAATACAGAAAAAAAATCAGGGAATCCACGAAAACACTTTTCCGCCGCCGCAAGCTTCCGTTTCTGCGAGATCTCATCTGGAGACCTTTCTCGGTGCCCTGCCGGAGGGGACTTTGGAGTTGAAGGGCTTCTACATCAACATCATCGCCCCTCCAATGACTCGTGAGTAGTTCACTTCAGACCTACGGGTCCGTAGTTAGTAGCTAGATGGTTCTTCTCTCTCTTGGATCTTTAATACAAAGTTCTCCATGATCTTCATGGAGATCTATCCGATGTAATCCTCTTTGGCGGTGTGTTTGTCGAGATCCGATGAATTGTGGATTTGTGATCAGATTATCTATGATATATATTTGAGTCTTTGTTGATTTCTTATATGCATCATTTGATATCCTTGTAAGTCTCTCCGAGTCTTGGGTTTTGTTTGGCCAACTAGATCTATGATTCTTGCAATGGGAGAAGTGCTTGGTTTTGGGTTCATACCGTGTGGTGACCTTTCCCATTGACAGAAAGGGCAGCAAGGCACACATCGTGTAGTTGCCTTCAAGGGTAACAAGATGGGCTTTATCGTAGATATGAGATTGTCCATCTACATCATGTCATCTTGCTTAAGGCGTTACTCTGTTCTTTTGGACTTAATACACTACATGCATGCTGGATAGCGGTCGACCTGTGGAGTAATAGTAGTAGATGCAGAAAGTATCGGTCTACTTGTCTTGGACGTGATGCATATAGATATAATCATTGCCATAGATGACTTCATGCCTTTGCGTGGTTATATCAATTGCTCGACAGTAATTTGTTCACCCACCGTCTACTTGCTTTCATGAGAGAAGCCACTAGTGAACACTACGGCCCCCGGGTCTATTCACACCTATCGTTTCCACTTTCGCTTTTACTTTGCTTTGTTACTTTGTTGCTTTCAGTTCTCACTTGGCAAACAATCTATAAGGGATTGACAACCCCTTCATAGCATTGGGAGGAAGCTTTTTGTGTTTGTGCAGGTACTTGTGATACTCCTTCACTGGATCGATACCTTGGTTCTCAAAACTGAGGGAAATACTTACCACCGCTGCGCTACATCACCCTTTGCGCTTCGAGGGAACACCAACGCAAGGCTCCAAGGCCACGGGGAAATCCTTTGCATATTTGCCTAGGAAGTCCCTAAAGGCGTAGACGTAGTAGAAGGATTCCTGGTGTCGTTGCTAAGGAGAATCAAGAAAAGAATAGTCTCCCGTCAGCACGTGTTTCTGGCGTCGTTGGAAGGTCTTTTGTTGCAGTAGCACAGTCCTGCTCACCCACCGGCAAGATCCAGCTGAACGTCCTCTTCGTTGACAAAGCTCATTTCCGCCGCGAGCCAGTCTGGTTCGAGGTGGTGGACCTTGATAGCCCCTACCACGCGCTGCTAGGCAGGCCGGCTCTAGCCAAGTTCACGGTGATCCCTCATTACACCTACCTCAAGATGAAGATATCGGGGCCCAAGCGCATCATCACCATCGCCGGAGACTTCAAGAAGTCGGTCGAGTCCTCACGAGACAGCAGACGGTTGGCCGAAGCATTGGTGATTGCCAAGGAGAAGTGGCAGCTTAGCCGGCTCGTGGCTTACGCCACCGAGCGGCAGGCCGTGCTGACTCCTCCATCACAGTCGGCCACCGAGTTCACATTCGAGCCGTCCAAGAACACCACGCAGGTACCGCTCGACCCGGCTAACCCACGGCAGTGTGTCACCATTAGGGCTAACCTCAGCCCCAAATAGGAAGGCGAGCTTGTCGACATCCTCCGTGAGAATCGGGACATCTTCGCATGGTCCCCCAAAGACATGTCGAGTGTTCTGAGGAAGTACGCCTAGCACAAGCTTCATGTGCGGCCGAATGCTAAGCCAGTGAAACAACCCTTGTGCTGTGATATGTCTCCGTCGTATCTACTTTTCCGAACTCTTTTGCCCTTGTTTTGGATTCTAATTTACATGATTTGAATGGAATTAACTCGGACTAACGCTGTTTTCAGCAGAATTGCCATGGTGTTGTTTTTGTGCAGAAATAACAGTTCTCGGAATGACCTAAAAATTTGCGGAGAATTTTTCTGGAATTAATGAAAAATACCTGCGTAAAGATCCACCAAAGGGGGTGAACCAGTGGGCCACAAGCCCACTGGTCGCGGCCACCCCCCAGGCCGCACCAACCAGGCTTGCGGAGCCCACAGAGCTCCACCGCCTCCAAACTTAGCTCTATATATTCCGTTTTGCTCGGAAAAAAAATCAAAGGGAAGGATTCATCGCGTTTTACGATACGGAGGCGCCGCCACCTCCTGTTCTTCATCTGAGGGCAGATCTGGAGTCCGTTCTGGGCCCCGGAGAGGGGAAATCATCGCCATCGTCATCATCAACCTTCCTCCATCGCCAATTCCATGATGCTCTTCACCGTTCGTGAGTAATCTCGTCGTAGGCTTGCTGGACGGTGATGAGTTGGATGAGATCTATCATGTAATCGAGTTAGTTTTGACGGGGATTGATCCCTAGTATCCACTATATTCTGAGATTGATGTTGCTACTACTTTGCCATGCTTAATGCTTGTCACTAGGGCCCGAGTGCCATGATTTCAGATCTGAACCTATTATGTTGTCGCTAATATATGTGTGTTTTAGATCCTATCTTGCAAGTTGTAGTCACCTACTATGTGTTATGACACGGCAACCCCGGAGTGACAATAGCCGGAACTACTCCCGGAGATGACCATAGTATGAGGAGTTCATGTATTCACCACGTGTTAATGCGTTGGTCCGGTTCTTTATTAAAAGGAGAACCTTAATATCCCGTAGTTTCCATTAGGACCCCACTGCCACAGGAGGGATGGACAATAGATGCCATGCAAGTTCTTTTCCCTAAGCACGTATGACTATGCCTACATTAGATTGACGAATGGAGCTAGTTACTTATCTCTCCGTGTTATAGCTATTACATGATGAATCACATCCGGCATACTCATCCATCACCGATCCAATGCCTACGAGTCTTTTACTACTGGTCCTTGCTACGTTACTTTGCTGCTAGTTGTTACTGCTGCTGCTGTTACTCTGTTGCTACTGTTGTTACTCTGCTGCTACTGCTGTTACTTGCTATTGTTGTTCCTTGCTGTTGTTGCTCGCTACTGTTGTTCCTTGCTACTATTGTCATTACTGCTGTTACTTGGTACTTTGTTGTTACTCGCTGCAACACTTTTCTGGCGCCATTGATACAACAAGTTAGGAATAGTCTGCCGTCAATAGACCTGTTTCTGGCACCGTTGCTATCGTACTACTTCGCTGCTGATACTTTGCTTGCAGACACTAATCTTTCAGGTGTGGTTGAATTGACATCTCAGCTGCTAATACTTGAGAATATTCTTTCGCTTCCCTTTGTGTCGAATCAATAAATTTGGGTTGAATACTCTACCCTCGAAAATTGTTGCGATCCCCTATACTTGTGGGTCATCAAGACATTTTTCCGGCGCCGTTGCCGGGGAGGCACAACTATATTCTCTTAGTCACTTGGTATTGACGTCTGCTGGTCACTATGAGGAATCCGAAAGATCCAAGAACTGAAATCTTGCCCTCAACTACGAGGACAGGTAAGGAACTTCCATCTAGCTCTGCACTTGATTCACCTTCGGTTTTGAGTAAGTTTGCGATACCACCTCCTGCTAGAAATCTTGATATGTCGCCTGTGCTTGATGATGCTACTTCTGCTGCCCATGATGCTTATGATGCTGCTATGCATGATACTATGCCTGATGATGCTATGCTTGATACTGCTTTGCCTGATGATGCTATGGTTGATATTGCTTTTGCCACTAGGTGCATTCCTTGATGCACAAGTTGCTAGAGTTGCTGCTAGATGTGATGATACTTCTGAAACTGCTGATACTATTGAAGTAGAACCTGCTACTATGCCTGAATTGCTTGTTATGCCTGAGTCCTATGTTATGGAGGGAGAGATAGCTGAGGACTTTCTTGCATGTAAGGATAGCTATGATGTTGAGAAACTACTGCTCAAGTGGAAAGACAAATCTCTGAACGCTAGGATGAAATACGACCCGAAGATTGCTACTTCGCCTATCTTTGTGACCGATAAGGATTATGAATTCTCTGTCGACCCTGAGTTAATCACTCTGGCCGAATCTGTTCCTTTTCACGGTTATGAGTCTAAAACGGTTGTAGCCCATCTTACCAAACTGCACGATATAGCCACCCTATTCACTAGTGAGGAAAAGATCCGCCACTACTATATCCTCAAGTTGTTTCCTTTCTCACTAAGGATGATGCTAAGACCTAGTTCACTTCTCTTGATCCTGGTTGTGGGCTTAGCCCCCAGGATATGGTCTACTACTTCTCTAAAAAATATTTCCCTGCCCATAAGAAGCAAGCTGCCTTGCAGGAAATATACAACTTTGCTCAAGCTGAAGAAGAGAGTCTCCCAAAAGCTTCGGGGAGGCTCGTGCAGCTACTGAACGCGTTGCCTGATCACCCTCTTGAGAAGAATGAAATACTTGATATCTTCTATAATGGTCTTACCGATGCTTCTAAAGACCATCTAGATAGTTTTGCTGGTTGTGTTTTTAGGGAACGAACTGTAGAACAAGCTGAGATTCTACTGAATAACATCTTGTGCAATGAGAATGCTTGGACTATTCCCGAACCACCTCCTAAGCCAACTCCGAAGAAAAGAGGTATTCTATTCCTCAGTCCTGAAGATATGCAAGAAGCTAAGAAATCTATGCGAGAGAAAGGCATTAAATATGAAGATGTCAAAAATCTACCACCTATCGAAGAGATCCATGGTCTTGATAACCCGATACAAGTAGTAGAAGTAAATTCTCTGCGTAGGTTTGATGAGAGTGATATTCCTTTTGTTAAACCTGCTAGCTTATGTGTGGATGAATTTTATAACTTTGTTGCCAAACAATAGAGTTTCAATGATTATGTTAGCAGACAATTGGAACAGAATGCTCGTATGCTTAGTCATTTAAGTGCTTGTGTGGACAGAAATGTCAATGATCTTAAGCTCCTGAGTAAACATGCCTCTGTGGTTACTACTCAAGTAGAACAAGTACTTAAAGCTCAGAATGACTTGCTCAATGAGTTGAATGACAATTCCGTTAGAGTCGTTACTAGAGGCGGTAGAATGACCGAGGAACCTTTGTATCCTGAGGGTCATCCGAAGAGAATTGAACAAGATTCTCAAGGAGTTAGCACTGATGCACCTAGTCATCCTAGAAAGACGAAT
Source organism: Hordeum vulgare subsp. vulgare (assembly GCF_904849725.1). NCBI lineage: Eukaryota > Viridiplantae > Streptophyta > Magnoliopsida > Poales > Poaceae > Hordeum > Hordeum vulgare. The sequence goes on from NC_058523.1 coordinate 66,047,498, forward strand.
AAAGATGATAGGGATGTGCACGGTAGCAACCCTGTTGCTGCTACACCTGAGAGTCCAAACGATGCATCTGTCTCTGATGCTGAAACACAATCTTGTGTTGAACATAGGCCTAATGATAATATCAATAGTGATGTTCATGATGATGCTCAACCTAGCAATGAAAAGGATGTGGAGATTGGACCTGTTGATCTTGATAACCCACAGCCTAAGACTAGAAGATACGATAAGAATGACTTCACTGCTAGGAAGCATGGTAAAGAAAGGGAACCATGGGTTCAGAAACCCATGCCCTTTCCTCCCAAACCTTCCAAGAAAAAGGATGATGAGGATTTTGAGCGATTTGTTGAAATGATCAGACCTATCTTTCTGCAAATGCGTTTGACAGATATGCTCAAAATGTCTCCGTATGCTAAGTACATGAAGGATATTGTGACTAATAAGAGGATACCTGAGGTTGAGATTTCCACCATGCTTGTTAATTATACCTTCAAGGGTGGAACTCCTAAGAAATTAGGTGATCTGGTGTGCCCACTATACCTTGCTCCATTAAAGGTAACTATGTGAGAACTGCTTTATGCGACCTTGGAGCCGATGTTAGTGTTATGCCTCTCTCTCTCTTTATTGTAGACTTGAACTGGATAAGTTGACACCCACTGAAATCTCTCTGCAAATGGCCGACAAATCAACTGCTTTCCCTATCGGTATTTTCGAGGATGTGCGTGTTGTGGTTGCCAATGTCACTATCTTGACAGACTTTGTTATCTTGGATATTCCCAAGGACGATGCCATAGCGGTCATCCTCGGAAGACCCTTTTTAAATACTGCAGGGGCTATTATAGATTGCAACAAAGGCAATGTCACTTTCCATGTCAACGGTAATGAGCATACGGTGCACTTTGTGAAGAAACAATATCCTTCAAAATGCATTCTGGGGCACAACCCTCTACCCACACCCTTCGACAGTGCAGCTTTGCACGACGATTGTCGCAAGGGGAGGGCCTGCCGGCTGCCCCAGGTGCACAAGTTGTGCCTCAAGCTCCGGCTCTCGGTCTTGCTCCGGCTCCACCACCGCCGCCTCGCGACGACGGCCATCTCCACGACGACTACCCCATCAAGACGGAGCATTCGTTCTCTTCACCAGTGAAGTCGACGACAAGCTTAACCCGCGCCAGCGACGGCGTGAGGTGAATGCCACGGTCCCCCCAGTTCCTCAATACATGCACTGGTCTGAAAAGCACATCACATGGAGCCGGGTCGACCATCCTGCGGTGATGCCAAACCCGGGCTCATACGCGCTCGTCCTCGACCCAACCTTCGCCTCCAAGAGGCTCACCTGGCGGTTCTCCCAGGTGTTGGTCGAAGGTGGCAGCAGCATCAACATCCTCTACCTCGACACCCTCCTCAAGCTCGGGCTCAAGGATACGGACGTCTTGCCGACCAACACTGTCTTCCATGGCATCGTGTCGGGGTAGTCCTGCTCGCCTATCGGCAAAATCCAGCTAGACGTCCTCTTCGGTGACAAGGCTCACTTCCGCCGCGAGTCCATATGGTTCGAGGTGGTGGATCCCAGCAGCCCGTATCGCACGCTGCTAGGCAAACCAGCTCTGGCCAAGTTCATGGCTATCCCCCACTATGCCTACTTGAAGATGAAGATGTCGGGTCCAAAGGCATCATCACCATTGCTGGCGACTACAAGAAGTCGCTCGAGTGTGCACAGGACAACAACCGCCTGGCCGACGCCATGGTGATTGCCGAGGAGAGGAGACAAATTGACCAGCTCGTGGCTCAGGCTACCGAGCAGCCGGCGATCCCTTCTCCTCCATCCAAGTCGGCCGACGAAGGTTCCTTCAAGCCGGCTAAAGAAACCAAGTAGGTGCCACTTGACCCTGCAAATCCCAAGCAGTGTGTCACCATCAGGGCTGGCCTCAGCCCCAAATAGGAAGGCGAGCTCGTCGACTTCCTCCATGAGAATCGGGACATCTTTGCATGGTCCCCCAAAAGACATGTCGGGTGTTCCGAGGAAGTACACCGAGCTCAAACTTCACGTGCGACCGGATGCAAAGCTGATGAAACAACCTTTGTGCCGCTTTGCCGAGGGGAAGCGGCGCACGATTGGAGAAGAGATTACCCGGCTCCTTGCAGCCGGCTTCATCATGGAGATTTTCCACCCGGACTGGTTAGCCAATCCAGTACTGGTGCTGAAGAAAAACAACACATGGCGAATGTGTATCGACTACACAAGCCTGAATAAGGCATGCCCGAAAGACCCTTTCGCGTTTCCCCGGATAGATCAAGTGACCGACTCCACCGGCGGCTGCGAAATGCTATCGTTTCTGGATGCTTATTCAGGCTACCATCAAATCATGCTGGATCCAGCTGATCACCTGAAGACCTCCTTCATCACACCCTTCGGGCCCTACTGCTACACCACCATGACGTTCGATCTAAAGAACGTTGGTGCGACATTCCAACGCTGCATGCAGCAGTGCCTACTGCCACAGATTGATAGAAACATCCATGTCTATGTGGATGACATCGTCGTCAAGACCAAGCAGCACTTTAGCCTCCTCGACGACCTACGGGAGACGTTTGCCAACCTGCGCGAGTACAAGATCCGGCTCAACCCGGAGAAGTGCGTCTTTGGGGTTCCAAGCGGCAAGCTCTTGGGGTTCTTCGTGTCCGCTCGTGGCATCAAGGCGAACCCCGAGAAGATCGGCACCATCGAGCGGATGGTGAAGCCGGCTCGAATCCTAGACGTCCAGAAGTTCGCCGGCTGCCTGGCGCCCCTTAGCCGGTTCGTCAGCCGGCTCGGTGAGAAGGCCCTTCCACTCTACCAGCTCATGAAGAAGAAGACAAAGTTCGAGTGGAACGACCAGGCAGACGAAGCCTTCCGTGACCTCAAGCGGGTCATCTCGAGCCTACCAATCTTGGCAGCGCCGGCTGAAAGGGAACCCATACTCATATACATCGCAGCGACCACTCGCGTGGTTTGTGTAGTGCTGGTAGTTGATACGTCCATTTTGCATCATGTTTTCATGTTGATATTTATCGCTTCTTTGGCTGTTATTTCACTTCACGGTACTATTCTTATGCCTTTTCTCTCTTATTTTGCAAGGTTTACATGAAGAGGGCGAATACCGACAACTGGAATTCTGGCCTGAAAGTGGAGCAAAGTTGAGATACCTATTCTGCGCAACTCCAAACGCCGTGAAAATCAGCGGGGATTTTTTTCCCGATTTATCAAAAATACTGGGCCGAAGAAGTGCCAGAGGGGCACCAGGGGGTGCCCACAAGCTTGCACGGCACGACCACCACCCCAGGTCGTGCCATGGGGGCTTGTGGGCAGCCCACTGGCCCACTGGCCCCCCTCTTTTGCTATATGGAGGGTTTCGTCCAGGAAAAAATCATGGAGGATCTTTTTCGTGGTTTCGCCGCCGCCACGAGGCGGAACTTGAGCAGAACCAATCTAGAGCTCCGGCAAGACGATCCTGCCGGGGAAACTTCCCTCCCGGAGGGGGAAATCATCGCCATCGTCATCACCAACACTCCTCTCATCGGAGGGGACTCGTCACCATCAACATCTCCATCAGCACCATCTCATCTCCAAACCCTAGTTCATCACTTGTAAACAATCTCCGTCTCGCGACTCCGATTGGTACTTGTAAGGTTGCTAGTAGTGTTGATTACTCTTTGTAGTTGATGCTAGTTGGATTACATGGTGGAAGAGTTTATGTTCAGATCCTTGATGCTACTCATTACCTCTCTGGTCATGAATGTGATTATGCTTTGTGAGTAGTTACTTTTGTTCGTGAGGACATGGGATAAGTCATGCTAATAGTAGTCATGTGAATTTGGTATTCGTTCGGTAATTTGATATGTTGTATGTTGTTTTTCCTCTAGTGGTGTTATGTGAACGTTGACTACATAACACTTCACCATTATTTGGGCCTTGAGGAAGGCATTGGGAAGTAGTAAGTAGATGATGGGTTGCTAGAGTGACAGAAGCTTAAACCCTAGTTTCTGCATTACTTCGTAAGGGGCTGATTTGGATCCACTAGTTTAATGCTATGGTTAGACTTTGTCTTAATTCTTCTTTCGTAGTTGCGGATGCTTGCGAGAGGGGTTAATCATAAGTGGGATGCTTGTCCAAGTAAGGGCAGTACCCAAGCGCCGGTCCACCCACATATCGAACTATCAAAGTAACAAACGCGAATCATATGAACATGATGAAAACTAGCTTGACAGAAATTCCCATGTGTCCTCGGGAGCGTTTTCCCTCCTATAAGACTTTCTCCAGGCTTGTCCCTTGCTACAAAATGGACTGGGCCACTTTGCTGCATCGTTGCTACTTTTGTTACTTGTTGCTTGCTACGAATCATCTCACCACACAATCACTTGTTACCGACAATTTCAGTGTGTGCAGATTTTACCTTGCTAAAAACCACTTGTCAGATCCTTTTGCTGCTCGTTGGGTTCGACACTCTTACTTATCGAAAGGACTACAATTGATCCCCTATACTTGTGGGTCATCAAGACTTTTTTCTGGCGCCGTTGCCGGGGAGTGAAGCGCCTTTGGTAAGTGGAACTTGGTAAGGAAACATTCATATAGTGTGCTGAAATTTGCTGTCGCTTGTCACTATGGATACTAATCCTTTGAGGGGCTTGTTCGGGGTATCTTCACCTCGAACGGAAGCACAAAGAGTTGCTCCTACCTGCTGCACCTACTGAAAATATTTGCTTTGAATTTCCTTCGGGTATGCTTGAGAAACTGCTGGCTAATCCTTTTACAGGAGATGGAACATCACATCCAGACTTGCATCTGATCTATGTAGATGGGGTTTGTGGTTTATTTAAGCTTGCAGGTGTTCCCGAGGATGAGGTCAAGAAGAAGGTCTTTCCTTTATCTTTGAAGTATAAGGCGTTGACATGGTATAGGCTATGTGATGATACTGGATCATGGGACTACAATCGGTTGAAATTGGAATTTCATCAAAAGTTTTATCCTATGCATTTAGTACATCGTGATCGGAATTATATTTATAATTTTTGGCCTTGTGACAGAGAAAGCATCGCTCAAGCTTGGGGGAGGCTTAAATCAATGCTATATTCATGCCCCAATCATGAGCTCTCGAGAGAAATTATCATTCAGAACTTCTATGCTCGGCTTTCTCATGATGATCGCACCATGCTTGACACTTCTTGTACCCGTTCTTTTATGAAGAGAGATATTGACTTCAAATGGAATTTATTGGAGAGAATTAAACGCAACTCTGAAGATTGGGAGCTTTAAGAAGGTAAGGAGTCAGGTATGAATTTCACTTTTGATTGCGTTAAATCCTTTGTTGAGACAAATACTTTTTGTGACTTTAGCGCTAAGTATGGACTCGACTCTGAGATAGTAGCTTCATTGTGTGAATCCTTTGCTGCTCATATTGATCTCCCCAAAGAGAAGTGGTTTAAATATCATCCTCCTTTAGAAGTCAATGTAGTTAAATCCACTCCAGTTGAAGAGAAAGTCATTGCCTATAATGATCCTGTGGTTCCCAGTGCTTACATTGAAAAACCACCTTTCCGTGTTAGGATAAAGGACCATTCTAAATCTTCAACTGTGATATGTAGAGGCTATATTAGAACACCTACACCCCCTGAGAAAATAAGAGTTGAACCTAGTGTTGCTATCATCAAAGATCTTCTGTCTGAAGAAGTTGAGGGACATAATATTCACTTATGTGAAGATGCTGCTAGAATTGCTAAACCTCACGCTAGAGACAAACATAGGCCTGTTGTTGGCATGCCTGTGGTTTCTGTTAAGATAGGAGATCATTGTTATCATGGCTTATGTGACGTGGGTGCTAGTGTTAGTGCAATACCTCAATCCTTATATGATGAAATCAAAGATGAGATTGCACCTGTTGAGATAGAGCCCATTAATGTCACTATTCAGCTTGCCAATAGAGATAATATCTGCCATGTGGGAATTGTTAGGGATGTTGAAGTCTTGTGTGGTAAAACAAAGTATCCTATTGATTTCCTCGTTGTTGCTACCGCACAAGATAGCTTCTGTCCCATCATATTTGGTAGACCTTTTCTCAATACCGTCAAAGCTCATATTGATTGTGAGAAGCAAACTGTCACTGTTGGCTTTGAAGGTGTGTCACATGAGTCAATTTTTCTAAGTTTGGTAGACAACCTCATGAAAAGGAGTTGCCTAGTAGGGATGAAACTACTGCCTTAGCCTCTATTGCCGTGCCTCCTACTGATCCCTTAGAGCAATACTTGCTTGAGCATGAAAATGATATGCATATGGACGAAAGGGATGAAATAGATAGAGTTGTCTTAGAACAATATCCTATCCTTAAGAATAATCTGCCTGTTGAACTGCTTGGGGATCCACCTCAACCAAAGGGTGATCCTGTGTTCGAGCTTAAACAGTTGCCTGATACTCTTAAGTACGCCTATCTTGATGAAAAAGAGATATATCCTGTCATAATTAGTGCTAGCCTCTCAGAGCATGAAGAAAAGAAGTTACTAAAAACTCTGAGGAAGCACCGTGCTGCTATTGGATATACTCTTGATGATATTAAGGGCATTAGTCCTACCCTATGCCAGCACAAGATTAAAACTGATCCTGACTTCAAACCAGTTGTTGATCATCAAAGGAGATTGAATCCTAAGATGAAAGAGGTAGTAATAAGAAAATAAATACAAAAGCTCTTGGAAGCGGGTATTATCTATCCTGTTTCTCATAGCGATTGGGTGAGTCCGGTGCATTGCGTCCCTAAGAAGGGAGGCATTACCGTTGTCCCTAATAATAAGGATGAATTGATCCCTCAGAGGATTATTACTGGCTATACACTACTGGAATTGATAAATTTGCCGTCTGCCATGCCTTTGTCGCCTGCTGACGCATGGCAAAGATGCTCTTTGCCGTCAGTTGGTACAAAGCGGACGGCAAAGAGGTTGCCGATGGCAAAGGTTTTATTTGCCGTCTGCCACCTCTTTGTTGTCTGCTGACGCATGGCAAAGGCCCTAAAGGCAGACGGCAAAGAGCACGCGGACGACAACGGGGCGCCACCCTAACGGCCAACTCGCGCCCCGCCCCACCCACCCCTTTGCCGTCTGCCTCCCAGCCTTTGCAGACAGTAAAGGAACTCCCCCTAACGGCGCCCAGCCCCCACCCCCCGCTCCCCTAACGGCCAACTCGCGCACTGCCCACGCACCCCAGCGCAACTCCTCCCCGCGCACTGCCCACTCCAGCGCCGTCGCCACCACCATCGGAGCTTGCCGGAACTCGCCCTCCCCTCCTCCCCGCGCAACTCCTCCCCGCGCCCGTCCTCCACGCGCCCCTCCTTCCCGTGCCCTGCCCACCCGAGTGCCGCCACCGCCACCACCGGAGCCGCTCCGGCCCACCACCGCCGTGCGGCCGGAGGTCGCCCTCCCCTCCTCCCCCCGCACCTCCTCCCCGCCGCCCAGGGCCGGAGCTCGCCCTCCCCTCCTCCCACTGCCCTCCGCCCCAGCCGCCCACTGCCCCTACGCAGGTAAGGTTTTTTTTTCTTTTTCGCTTTATTTCTTGTTTTTTCTTTTAAATTAGATAGTTAATTTAGATAGTTTTTTATTTTGTGTTTTTTCTGTTAAATTGGATAGTTAGTTTTTTCTTCTTCTGTGTTTATGTTAAATTAGATAGTTAGTTTATTAAGTAGAAAAAGTAGATAGAAAAGAAAAAAAATAGATAGAAAAAAGAAATGATAGATGAAGAAGGGTATGGGCCCCAAAAAAGAAATGATAGATTTGCATTTGAAGTAAATGTGCATTTTGACAGAAGTTGCATGTTAAGCTTTTGGTCTGAAGATAGGAGGTGTTGACATAAACCTCATGCATGAAGCATTGATGTAGTTTTATTTGCACCTCTTAGATCTTAGCCTTTTGAGGTTCTATTGTGATAGAAACATGTATGTTTGCGCTGAATTGTATGTTATGCTCCTACTCTACATGCTTTATCTAGTCAAACTTAGAAGAAAATAAGAGAATAATAAACTAGAAGAAGAAAGAAGAAGAAGAAGAAGAAGAAGAAGAAGAAGAAAGAGGAGAGGAGGAGAAAGATAAAAGAAAGAAGAAGAAGAAGAAGAAGAAGAAGAAGAAGAAGAAAGAGGAGAGGAGGAGAAAGATAAAAGAAAGAAGAAGAAGAAGAAGAAGAAGAAGAAGAAGAAGAAGAAGAGGAGGAGGAGGAGGAGGAGGAGGAGAAAAAAGAAGAAGAATAATAATAATAAGATGATCAAGAAGAAGAAGAAGAAGAAGAAGGAAAAGAGGAGAGAGGAGAAGAAGAAAGAAGAGGACCCTGACCCTCGACCCGCGGCCCTCGACCACCGGCGCCCCACGCCACCAACCCCCGACCCTCGACCCCCTATCTCCGACGCCACTGACACCCAACTCCCGACCCTCGACACCCGACACCACTGACCTCCGACACCCGACTCTCGACCCCCGACGCCCGACGCCACCAACCCTCGACGCCCGACGCAACCAACCCCCGACCCCCGATGCCACTGACACCCAACTCCCGACCCCTGACCCCCGACGCCCGACACCACTGACCCCCAACCCCCAACTCCCGACGCCCGACACCACTAACCCCCGACCCCCGACCTCCGACCCCCGACCCCCGACCCCTGACCCCCGACCCCCGACGCCACTGACCCTCGACCCCCGACCCCTACCCCCGACCCCCGACGCCACTAACCCCCAACCCCGGGCCCCCGACACCTCTTTGGCCTCTTGTTGATCAAAAAGACCCCAACCCCCCACGCTAGTGACCCTCGACCCCCGATGACACTGACCCCCGACCATCGACGCATTAACCCGACTCCCGACCACCGACACCCGACATCATCGACCCTCGACGGCACTGACTCCCGACACCACTAAGCCCCGACCCCGACACCTCTTCTGCCTTTTGTTGAACGAGAAGGTGCTTTTTGGCCTTCTAGAGGCCCACGGGGTCATAATTTTGTAAATTATGAGTTAGGTCACATATTTTCCGATTATGTTAATTATAAAAACATCGTATTTGTGTTGATCGGGTGAATTTCAATGCTCAGTTGTTCGACGACCTCCACGTGCGTTGGATGAGCTCCGCCCTTGCGTTTGTTGGTGAGCACAAATGACTTCTCCTCCTACCCCCTTAATTTGCTCTGTCCCGGTCTTCATGCCGATGAAACTTGCTAGCTATAGGTTTCTTCAATCATGAGTATGCGTGACTAGTATGCGTCTCCCGTTCGAAAGGGCGACATCTATAAATATGCATTTCTTTGCATATTTATAACCGCCATCCTTTTGAATTGTCCAACATTATCCATGGACAGCCCGAGTATGTGTAGTTTGGGTTTGTTTTCCCGTATGCTGTGCTCCGGATCTGATGCGGAATTTCATCAGTGCCTCCCATGTTGTTCTCCAGGTACACATCCTCTCTGCTTATTGCTGAGACGTGTATCAGGAGAACAGCGGGGAGGTGCTGCCGAAATTCTGCGTCGCATCTGGAGCAGAGCATGGGAAAACGAACCCAGTCTACACATACTCGGGTGGGATTAGGACCTATCTTTACCTATTAGCGTGTAGGTTGCATGGACGTAATAAAACTGACAAACTTGATTAGCGTATGAATATAGATGATGAATTATATATTTATTTGTTGTGCCCCCATAGGTAGCTAGGCAACATGAGTGATCGTGCTTGGATGTACACTGGTCACCCTAGTCAGAAAGACATGACCCATGAATGGTTAACAAAACCCAGGGGGTTTGTGAGAGCCGCATTTGCAAATGGCCAGCATAAAACATGGTGCCCCTGTCCCAACTGCGACAACTGGAAAAAGCAGACAGAGTTTGAAATGGGTAAACACCTGCAGAAGTGGGGTTTTACGCCTAATTATACGGTGTGGACTTTTCATGGTGAGTCTGACCAACGTGCCAGAGCTGAGGTGATTCGTCGTCGCACCGACGAGCATGGTACCGGGATTGAAGACATGGTGCAAGACTTTGATGATGCTCGTGATTTGGACAATGAGATGGAGGAATCTGCAAAGGCCTTCTATGAAATGCTGGAGTCTTCAAAACGTCCTCTCCACGAGCAGACTGAGCTTTGTCAGCTGGATGCCATCGCACAAGTAATGGCTCTGAAGGCTCAATTCAACCTAGGCAGAGAATGCTACGACGCGATGATGACGATATTTGGACGCTTTCTACCCAAAGGCCATGTACTGCCTGCAAACCTGTACCAGTCAGAGAAAATCCTCCGTGTACTTAAGATGCCCTATGAGAAGATACATGCCTGTGAGAATGGATGTGCCTTATTTAGGCTTGAGTATGCGGCCTTGAACTATTGCCCCATTTGCAATTCTTCCAGGTATATTTTGGTAGACAACGGCATGGGTGAGAAGAATCAGACCAAAATCCCCATTAGTGTTCTTCGATATCTGCCAATCGTACCAAGACTTCAACGTCTTTTCATGGTCGAAGAGACGGCCAGACAGATGACATGGCACAAATTGGGCAAAAGAACCGAACTAGATGCGGATGGGAACAAGATGCTGGTACACACTTCAGATGGTTTTGCGTGGAGGCACTTCGATGCATTACATGGTCGGGAGCGAGAGGTAGGAATGACCTGGGAGCACTACTTGGGTGCCCCGGCCCCGACGGAGGTGGAGATCGACGGTGTTTTGTGTGACACGAGGGCGGACATGCTGATCCAAAAGTTCTGGGTAATTTCTCTTTCACACAATTATAAATCAACCATAGCTATTTATTGTACTAATCGGTGTTGTCTCGTTTGCAGACCTACTACAGGTGTGAGGAGGGATACGAGGAGGACGCGGCAAAGGTTATCGAAACCGAATGTCGCCGCCTACTTCAAAACTTTCGGCACGAGGCTCGGGTGCAGGCTGTTCGAGACTACTATGCCACGCGGCGTATTAGGCTTGACAAGGTGAAGTGCCATGATGCTAAGATGGAGAAGGAGCATTACATGAAGGTAATTACATATTATTAAGGCTTTGTAGTTAGTTTCCTTGATTTGGTTCTTACGCGCTCAAATTTCTCTTTATTAACTTAGGTGCCCCCGAGATGGTGTGTGGATAAGATGGATTGTTGGGAGGCCTTGGTGGATCAGTGGTGCTCCAAAACGTGGGAGGCCAGCCACAACAACACCAAGGAGAGGCGTGGCAAAATGGTTGGCGTGCCACACCATCAAGGGAGCGTCAAGTTAATCCAATTTGGCGAGAACTGGGTATGTGGTTTGCTTCATACCTCATGCAATTCATTCTTAATGCTATCTTGAGCCCTTTACCAATACAATTTTCCTCTCTCTCTCTTTTAGGCGCGTCACAATAAGACGGAGGCGCCACAGATGTACGACCTGTATGCGATGGCCCATACTGCCTCGTACAAGAAGGTCAAGGCATTCTTTGAGTCTCACCTCGAGCATCCAGAAAACTTCACAAACATCTCCTCCCACGACAAGCTCGTGAAGTACAGAGATCACGGGAAGGCGAGGAAAGGGGAGGACTTTAACCCGAGCGAGGGGCCTATTGATCCAGAGCTGGTGATGATAGCTGGCAACGGGAGGCCCCATGGCTCGATCGCCATTGGAGACGGCCTTATACGTTGTCCTAGCTCTCTCCAGCAGATAAAGGCACGCCAAACGAGCTCTTGTCCGGAGATAACACGTCGTGCACGGCCAGTCGAGCTCGCCATCGAGGTTAGTTTAATGGACTCAAATATCTTTCCGCATTATGTTGTGCGTTGGAACCAATATGCTAACAATGAGTTGTGTTGTAGGCTGCTATTCAGAAAGAGAGAGAGGCAATGCAGGCGGCTATGGCGGAGAAGGATAAGGAAATTAGGGAGCTGGAGGAGAGGACGACTGCATTGGTGGAGGCGAGAGGGCACGGAATGATGCATCTACCAGGGCCATATACGAGCTCTTTGTGGTAAGTTTCTTCTTCATGTTATTTCAAATCTTGCATTTGAATGTCCGTTTCATTAATAAATAAAAAGTTCAACTTGTCGAAACCAAATGTACAGTCTATGTGCGAGAAGAACGGCCAAGTCCCTCCGCCAATGCCAGTCATTAACCTGGCGGGGGCGGTGAGTTTCATTTCCGTGGAGTGATCTTAAGAGTGTCCTCATGCTAACTACACGTTGCAAACGATGTTTGGTGCAGAATATGTCCCGAAACGCATCGCACGACCCTTCTACAATCGAGCCTTCTCCAGGGCAGCCTTCTCCAGGTGAAACAAGCCAGAGCCACCGTGCTTGACCCTAACTTAGGTATGTTATTTTCTAGTGTTTTAATAAAAGATAGCTAGTTGATATAATTAGCTTAGTTAGCTCCTAAATGGTGTATTTAATAAAAAATGACCTATACTTAGCTAATTATCCTCGAAATGACATAATTAGCTCCAAAAAGGCATTCTTAGCCAATTTATCCCAAAGAAGGGGACGAGAGGAGAAGAAAGAGGAAAAATGAAAGGAAGGAAGAAGAAGAAGAGGAGAAGAAGAAGAAGGAGAGGGAGGAGGATAAGAAGAAGGAGGAGAAGGAGGAGAAGAAGGAGGAGAAGGAGCTCCTCCTTCTCCTTCTTCTTCCTCCTTCTTCCTCCTTCTCCTTCTCCTTTTCTTCTTCTTCTCCTCTTCCTTCTCCTTCTCCTCCTCCTCCTCCTCCTCCTCCTTCTTTTACTTCTTCTTCTCTTTCTCTTATTCTACGTAGCTTAGACTCATCCAACAAAGCCTAAATTGGCTAATTATCCATCTAAATGACATAATTAGCTTAGTTAGCTCCTAAATGGTCTATTTAATAAAAATGACCTATACTTAGCTAAGTTCTCTCCTAAATGACATAATTAGCTCCAAAAAGGCATTCTTAGCCAATTTAGCCCGAAGAAGGGGACGAGAGGAGAAGAAAGACGAAAAATGAAAGGAAGGAAGAAGAAGAAGAGGAGAAGAAGAAGAAGGAGAGGGAGGAGGATAAGAAGAAGGAGGAGAAGAAGGAGAAGGAGCTCTTCCTTCTCCTTCTTCTTCCTCCTTCTTCCTCCTTCTCCTTCTCCTTCTTCTTTTCTTCTTCTTCTCCTCTTCCTTCTCCTTCTCCTCCTCCTCCTCCTCCTCCTTCTTCTTTTACTTCTTCTTCTCTTTCTCTTATTCTACGTAGCTTAGACTCATCCAACAAAGCCTAAATTGGCGAATTATCGATCTAAATGACATAATTAGCTTAGTTAGCTCCTAAATGGTCTATTTAATAAAACATGACCTATAGTTAGCTAAGTTCTCTCCTAAATGACATAATAAGGCTTACGTAGCTGCAACATGACCTATTCCCCCTAACTTAGGTATTAAATGGCCTATAATTAGCCTAGCTAGATCAAAAATGGCTTAATAAGCATAGTTTGCTCCGGAATGACCTATTTTACCCAAGTTAGCTCCGAAACGACCTATAGTTAGCTAGGGTTCCACCTAAATGACATAATTAGCTTAGTTAGCTCCTAAATGGTCTATACTTAGCTAATTTCTCTCCGAAATAACCTATATATACACTACTTCATCTAGTATTATTCTTCTAACTTTCTTATTTTTCATTTTGCACATTACCTTCACTTCACAGGAAGCTTGGAAAATATTGATGGAATGCTTGAAGATGATTTCTTGTACCATGGGTTGTATTGAAACTATTGTAGTATATGAATATATGAAACTTTGTATGCACGTGGATGAAACTGGTGTAATATATGAAACTTTGTATGCACGTGGATGCAACTTGAAAGCTGCATATAAGAGGTTATTTTAATATGGTTATGAGTACGGAAAGAAATTTATTTATGTCAAAGATATATATATATATATATATATCCTGATTATTGTTAAAAATGTTGGATATAACAAAAAATAAATAAAAAAGGGGCTGGTTCCCCTCTTTGTCGTCTGCCCCCGCATGGCAAAGAGGGGGAGGCAGACGGCAAAGGGGGGAATCTGCCCCCTCTCTCTCCCCTCTTTGTCGTCTGCCCCCACATGGCAAAGGGGGGTGGGTAGACGGCAAAGGGGGGAATCTGCCCCCTCTCTCTCCCCTCTTTGTCGTCTGCCCCCACACGGCAAAGGAGGGGAGGCAGACGGCAAAGGGAGGAGGCCTGCCGTTAACACTTAACGGGGACGTTGCACCCTTTGCCGTCCCAGTTAATTTGCCGTCTGCCCCCTCATGGCAAATATTCTTTGCCGTCCGCTTTGGGAAATCTGACGGCAAAGAACCTCTTCACCGGATTTTTTTTACCGTCTACTTTGCCGTCTGCTGACCGACGGCAAAGCCTTTGCCGTCCAGGGTTGCACCCTTTGCCGTCCGCTTTGGCAGACGGCAAATTTCTGAATTTCAGTAGTGATAGGATGGTGATCGATTTTAGGAAATTGAATAAAGCCACTAGGAAAGATCATTAGCCTCTGCCTTTTATCGACCAAATGCTAGAAAGGTTGTCCAAACACACACACTTCTGCTTTCTAGACGGTTATTCGGGTTTCTCCCAAATACCAGTTGCACAATCTGATCAGGAGAAAACCACTTTCACCTGCCCTTTCGGTACCTTTGCTTATAGACGTATGCTTTTTGGCTTATGTAATGCACCTGCCACCTTTCAAAGATGTATGATGGCTATATTCTCTGACTATTGTGAAAATATTGTCGAGGTTTTCTATGGGGACCCCGACTTGCAAGTCGAGTTCGCCGTGCCCAGTGACCCCAAGGATCAATGTTCACTGAACACAGATACTGAATAATAGAGTCTTACATCCAAGTACCAAATTATTACATCAAATGACCAGAAGGTCGGGTTCACGAGCAAGGCCTAAAGCCAAATAAAAGGGATACATCGAGTAGTGGAAACTCGTAAGGACTAAGCGGTGCCCATGCCATCAAGCCTACACCGACAGGCATTCTGACTTGGAAGCATCCTAGATCGCAGGTCCATCTCCGACGGCGTACTCATCGCCAAACTCCGGTCCTTCCATGTCTGGTCAATAACATAACCAGTGGCAAGCCAATGAGTACTTTGAATGTACTCGCAAACAGCCCATGACATATATATGGTAATGAATAACAGTAACAGGTATCCTTAGTGGAATGCAATGTGTGGGCATGATCAGGTATATGCAACAAGTTAAAGAATTACTTTTGAAGAACAGGTTACGGATATTGACATATCTGTCAGGGGTTGAACACACCGGGTTCACCCTGTATGCCAAGTCATCAGACTTGTCATAACCTTAATGCATTAATGAGGGCTAAACCATACAGGTTTACCCTATATGTCAAGTCACCGAACTTGATCATATTATTGTGATTATCATAACAACACCTTTTTAACACCACGCACACACACTTGGTTTATGCGGAAACTCTGGACGTAGTTTAAGCAGCACCACCCAACTGTCCTTGACCATGGACACGGCTATTCGAATAGTTTACACTCTGCAGAGGTAGTACGCTGGACCCACGAGAAACGGAATACTTCCGTGTCATCCACGACTCGCGGTATATCACATATACCCGAGGTAAGTATCTGATCATCATCTTTCCCCTAACGATACTAGACAAAGAGATCCACTCGATTGGTACCCCTCCCACATGTTGTACGTCTTACGAGCACCGACTCTCGACTGTAACAACCATGCAGGGACCAACAATGTGCCTGGAACTCATAATAATGGCATAGTCGTCCTACCTGGCGCGACCCCATCACGAGAGTGACACCAATCACTCCGGCCACTAGTAATGTGGCTCTTTGCTAGCACCGACTAGAGTAATCAACAAAGCCCCGTCCCATAAAGGGGTATCGTGGTCGTACTGGGTAAGGTTGGGATGGTCGACACATCATAAATCTAATCCATTTCCGAAACCATACTCACACCAAAATCACCGGTGCATCACTTCACCAAAAGTGATCACCAACTCATCATCACCCTCAGGCATTAGTGGCACCCGACGGGGTTTTCATAAACTATTTATTTAACTCAACATTATGCTCATGATAAAATGCTCTATTATTACTTGTCAACATGATAATATCATGACCCTCACGGGGTCGGGTCAAGCTCAATGCATTGATTCTACTCTACTAGCCAACATGACAGTAGCATGATCCTCCTAGATGGTAAGATCAAGCTCATCATGTTTGTGCTCCGAGGAGCCATGTGAATATCACTACTATAAATGCAAGTGCTTCGAAGAAGCCTTCGGTACCATCACATCAATGA